>NW_022111300.1:40910715-40944496 GCF_000313985.2 Echinops telfairi
AGAGAGAGAGAGAGAGAGAGAGAGAGAGAGAGAGAGAGAGAACCCCTAGTATAGTAAATGTAATCAAGGTTTAAAACAATGCAATTTGGTCTCATTTCTTAATTTACTGGGGGATGTAGTCTATGGTAATTTTTACAACTACTTTGTAAAATGTTAAAACCTGTAGTTTAAGCTCATCCTGGCATTGCAAACCCTCTAGATCTGCAAGCACATTCGGGAGAATAGGTAACGTCTTCTATTCTCAGTACTAGATGCCACTCAAAAAGCCCCCACAAAAGCAATGTCCATTTTTGTAAGGTCATATCACCGATTCTTTTAATATAGCAGCAATTTAAATTGTATCTTCTTATTTGAGCAAAGCCAAATTCTCTAATCTAATGAATAGTTAGAGTGCCCTGTCCCTTATTCCCCCCATATGCAATCTTCTGTCACACAGCTCGCCCCTTCTCCATTTATGTCACACAGCTTGCCCTTCTCCATGGGGCACCATCTGGATTCATTTATGTCTCTCCAGTAAAGCGAGATGCTGATTTCCACCACTGTCATCTCTTCCTGCCGTCCCCTCATCTTATATGTATTCAAATCAAATGTCACTTTTCCCTGCTTTCAGAAGACTTACAAGACCTACCTGCTTTCATGGACTCTAGTCCTAATCTTGAATTATGCCCACCTGTGAACATCTGAATCACACTCACCCACTTACTAATTTAATGACAATATATTTTATAAGATTTCGTTACATATTTTCTCCTTATTCAGCTTTTCATCTCACCAGTGACAGAATTAGTCTTTTTATTTAACATAAGATCTATTGTAGAAGATTTCTCTTATTTTTTTCGACATCTATCCATCAGAAGAAAAGAAAAATAAGAAAAGGCAATAACATATTTTAATATTTGTGATAGTTAGGTTTTGTATAGATATAACTTGGCCAACATTATCAGTGGTTTGACTTTTAAGACCTATCTATTCATTTCCCAAGATGTGATCTAACACAATTTAATCAACTCCATAATTGGATCTGCTCTAAGCAGCCCATCAGTTGTATGATTAGGGTGGGCTGCACAACCTTACTGTTACAATTGTATAGGTCACAGCTATGATACAATCATCTTGAAAGGACATTTTTCTCAGGGTGTCTGGTCTGCTTCCAGTATAAGTGAACACTGTGGACAAGTTTGCTTACATTTGCTGCGTCTGCATCCTACATCTGGTTCATCGACCTCCAGTTCTTTGGATTTGAGTCAATGCTCTGCCATAATGTCTGTCCATCCTCAGAGTTGTCATCAGTCTGCCCTCTGACCTGCCAAGCCTGTGGTCTTCCTGTTGATCTTGATTTCTGAAGCAAGGGAGAAACCTCCAGGAGAAGCCTCCAGCCTGGCATCTGACCCATGGAATTGGACCCTATCTGGACTCAACTTTCCCACTTCTACAACTGTGTGACCCATTTTCTTGATATCAGCTAATATATATATACACATACATATATACCTATAGGTGTCACTGGTCTTGGTTCCTTAGCGAACCCAGCCTAAGACAGAATTTCACTACTTTTAGGATATAAAAATATTAGCAAATGCTGTTTACACATTGTGAGAAATTGGTTTTTATGAGTCAGAGACTGAAAAATGCAATCTGAAAGACAGATGGTCAATGCATTATGGTGTATCTGAAACACATTTATAATCATTTAATTTCAAGAATTACTCACAAGAAAGCATCTAATGTTTGGGGGAACAATTTTACTACACTGCACAAATATTAAAGATGTAGCAAGCATGTGTTTTCAAAATAAAGAGTGATAAAAATTACTCGACACTTTTCTCCATGGATTATTTTCATCTTCTTAGGAAATAAAGTTTGTGCGCAAAAGTACTCATCTTCATATCAGGAGAGGATGAAAATTAGTTACAAGGAGGTCTGTGTGGATGATAGCTTTTGTGAGAAGAGAAATTGCCCCAGAGGGGAAGTATAGATCACAGCACAACGAGGGTGACCTAGTAACTAAGCAACATGCTACAGGATCAGGGGCTATACATTGTAATTACAATATTGTACATCAGTCAGTGCTTTTCCAGTTGAGAGCTCAGAGTACACCCGGGCTAACAACCTAGTCCCAAACCCAGGCATTCACCTTCAGGTTAGCCATCTGACAAATGAAGCCGAAGCAATGACGTACTAACAATGATAGAGATAGCATCAAAACGGAAGGGAGATGAAAAGAAATTAATTCAGGATGTGAGCAAGCCTTGTGACTCAATATCAAAATGAAGGGAACAAGAAGAATTGGAGGAGATAGCAAAACCTCGCTTCTAATTCCTGGCCTTCTCAAAATTCCCTCAAATTACTTCATAATTTCATTTCAATGACTTGTTATGATGTAATTTCTCATTCATAAAGGATTACTTTCAAGCATCTTAGTCCAAGAAAAAGACGTCTTAAGATTCCTAAAGTATCCTGCAGAGAATGCCTTTTGAAGGTTATTTTAGATTTTTTAAAATATAGGCCTGCTTAAAAGCATTTTTAGCCAGAAAAAAAATAAGACTGATTTTCAATTTGATAAGAAATATTTCCAATTCCAATGGCTACCTTACTATAGCCAAATGAAAAGTGCAGAACTGATAATGAACACAAACCAAGAGACAAAGTGAAGATTCTTGACGTCAGTTGGCTCCACGCCTCAGTTTCCTTTATTATGAATTGAGGTGAATATCTTTGCATTTATGAACTCCTTTCCAACACTTCATTCTTCCAAGTGTGACAGAGAATACTTCATTAATTCATTCAATATTTATTTATTTACTTATATTTTAGTATCTGTTCAAAT
This sequence comes from Echinops telfairi, assembly GCF_000313985.2. Classification (NCBI taxonomy): domain Eukaryota; kingdom Metazoa; phylum Chordata; class Mammalia; order Afrosoricida; family Tenrecidae; genus Echinops; species Echinops telfairi. The sequence continues at coordinate 40,913,543 of NW_022111300.1, forward strand.
TAGACAGAGGTCAGAGGGTACCTTGATTCTTCTTATCACAACAAGAAGGAAATATAGACAACAGGAGATAAATGATCCTCAAAGGGTATCACGCAAAAATCTTACTGTTATTGAGCGAATTCTGACTTATTGTGACCCTGAAGGGCAGAGTAGAACTGCCCCTTTGGGTTTTTGAGAGTGTAAATCTTTACAGCAGCAGTTCTCAACCTGTGGGGTCCTGACCCCTTTGGGGGTCGACGGACCCTTTCACAGGGGTCCCCCGATTCATAACAGCAGCAAAAAATCAGTTATGAAGTAGCAACGAAAATAATTTTATGGTTGGGGGGTCACCACCACATGAGGAACTGTATTAAAGGGTCACTGCATTAGGAAGGTTGAGGACCATGGCTTTACAGGAACAGAAAGCCTCATCTCTGCCCCTTGGGCAGTTTTTGGCTTTGCACTGCTGGCCTTGTGGTCAACAGATCGATGGACAATATACTGTATCACCAAAGAGTTTGCAAAGGGTATCAGCTACTCCTTAATCGATTTTAAGACTAATGTCCAACACCTTTAAGCCTTTTCCTCATTATTATTTCGTCTTTTACTGAAGGTGAACAATTTTGTTCATTTAGATTATCCAGGACTCCCAAACCGGCACTGATTTTTCACAAATGCTGGGTGAAAGGAACACCAAAAGCTAGCCCCGTTTTCCAAACTAAATCCATGTAGATCCGACTCCTAGAGGCCCCCTGATTCATTATTGAACTGATGTCAGAGCCAGTACTTACGCAGGAGCAAACGTCCTTCAAACATTTCTACTTGGTTTAGAAAGAAAGGAACACGTGAATAGAATTCTGGTAGAAGCATATGTGAAGGAGATATTTATCTAGGAAGTCTAGTCTAACGTATATGCTGTGAGAGATTTGCATATGATAATCATTCTGCCTTAGTGGAGACACAGATGCAGACACTTTGAGACTGAGTCAAAACTACTTTGTGCAACATGCAAATTTCTCAAAGATTGCCCGGACGGAGATATCTTCACTGATTGCTTTAAAAAATAGTACATATGCATGACTGGTCACTCTCTACTTATGGTCTTGCTACACTCTGTTTTTTTTATAAGACACACATATATAATTATGATACATATACATTAAATATCACATTATGTAGATAGATAGAAATGAGATATATAATGAAATAAACAAAGCCGTAGTAGTATAATATATATATTTATTTTCTAGCTCTTCAGAACAGAAGGCAAACTCCATGAAACCATGAATGGATGGATGATAGATAAACAGAAAGCAGTAATTGGTAGATCTCAATGTATGAACTCCACTTAACAAAATCACTGCTGTCAAGTCAGTTATAACTCATAGTGACCGTAGGTACAACAGAAGAAAAAACCACCTGGTCCAGCACTATCCTCCCAATTGTTCTTATGCTTGAGCCCATTGTTGTAGCCACTGTGTCCCTTCATCTTATCCAAGGCCTACCTGCCTCTTGTTTGCTGTCCTACCACTTTACCATGCACGCTGCCCTTCTCCAGGGACTGGTCGCTCCTAATGACATGTCCAAAGCATGTGAGACAAAGTCTTGCCTCCTGACCTCTAAGAAGCACTCTGGCTGTCATTCTTCCAAGACAGATCTATCTGTTCTTTTAGCAATCCATGGTGCTTCTAATAGTCTTCGCCAACATCCTCGTTCAAATGCTTCCATTTTTCTTGTCTTCCTTATTCAATGTCTAAATTTCACCCGCTGGAGAGGCAATAGCAGGGCTTGGGTCAGATGTAACTCACTTCTCACAATAACATTCTTGCTTTTGAACACTTTAAAGAGGTCTAGTGCAACAGAGTTACCTGATGCACAACCTCTTTGGAGCTCTTGACTGCTGCTTGCATGAGCTTCGATCACGTGTCCAAGCAAGATGTAATCCTTGACAATTTCAATCTTTTCTCCATTTATCATCATGTTACCTCTTGGTCCTGTTTTGAGGATTTTTGTTTTCTTTACACTGAATTGTAATCCATGTTTAAGACCACAATCCTGAGCTTCATCGCCGGTGCTTCTGGTCCTCCTCTTGTTTAGCACACAAAGTTGTGTCATCTGCAGATTGCAAGTTGTTTCCTCCCATCCTAACACCAGATTCTTCTTCCTATAATCCAGACTCTCTGGTTGTTTGCTCAGCGTACAGATTGAATAATTGTGGTGAAAGGATACAAACCTGATGCACACTTTCAAGGTTTTAAATTATGCAGTGTGCCCTTATTCTGTTCTCACAACTTCCTGGTCCATGTAAGGATTCTGGGTTTGCAAAATGCAGTGCTTTGGGATTCCCATTCTTCCCAAGGTTGTCCTTAGTTTGTTATGATCCACATAGACAAATGCTTTGGCACAGTAAATAGAACACAGGTAAACATTTTCTTGGTAGTCTCTGATTCCTGCCAAGATCCATCTGACATCAGCAATGATATCTCTTGTTCCAAGTCCTCTTATGAATCTGGCTTGAATTTCTGGTACCTCCTTGTCAATATACTTGCTGCAATTGTTGTTGGATGATCTTCAGCAAAATTTCTATTACTGGCACTTGGTATTAATGTGTTCTTTAATATGAGCACCTGTTGGGTCACCTTTCTTTGGAATGGGTACAGATATGTGTCTCTTCCAGTCAATTGGCCAAGTAGCTGTCTTCCAAATTTCTGGACATAGACAAGTGAGTGCTTCCCATGCTTCATCATTTGTTGAAACATTTTGATTGTAGTCCATCAATTTCTGGGGCCTTATTTTGGCTAATGCTTTCAGTGTAGCTTGAACTTCTTCCTTCAGACATTGTTCTTGCAAAATTCCACCATGCCATCTCTAGCTTTGCTTCTATCACCAAGGCCATATTTTCCAACTACTGTTGCTTCCTTTGAATTTCCAACGTTTGCATTGCAATGGCCCGTAATTATCAAGGAATCTTATTGGCATGCTTGAGCATGACCATGAAAACATGGAGTAGAACTACCCCTTTGGATTTCCAAGATTATAAATCTTTACATAAATAGAAAATGTCATCTTTTCCCCATGGCATGACTGGTGGCTTTGAGCTAATGTCACTGAGACTAGCAGCCCAACTGGTAACCCACTGCGTCACCATGGAATGTAACTGCAAGACAGTTTTAAAAGGCATTAGCTGCTAGATGGAGACATTTCATATACCAGGGAGCTATGGAATGTTCACGAACAAGGGAAAATAGCATGGAAAAAAATTGTAAGTTGATGACGTAGTTGAAAATATATAGATTGACTTGGACCTTTAAAGTATCTGAGTATTATTTGAATAATAAATAAGTGCTAAGTTTCTGGCTTAGAGGCTGCTAAGGGGAGAAATACAGCGAATAAGAGCAAGAAATATGTTTGTATGCTTGTGGGCCCTTTTCATGACCCTATAGGGCATATTTGAACTGCTCCATAGGCTTTTCTGGGCCGGTATCTTTGTGGGAGCATGTCACCAAGTGTTTTCTCCCACAGAGCAGCTGTTGGGTTCAAACCACCAACCTTTCAGTTGGCAGCCAGGCATTTCTCTCTTACTGCGCCCCCAGGACTTCTCGCAAGCAATGTCGTACATAGGGAATCCAGCAAATCAATAACACTTCTATCCAAACCACGAGGAGAACAATGGGAACAATCTTTCTCACGACAATACTAAACACATTCATCGTGGTAGCATTTCCCGGTCCCCAGAAGAACCTAAAGTAATCAAAGGAATTAAAAAAGAATAAACTGACATGGCCAGAATGAAGACTTGACGTCAGTGATTTTTAAGTACTGTTTATAGTCTTTATATTTTATTTAGTCAATAGAAAATCACAACCAGATGGTTATGTCCGCTAGTTTGATAGGCTTTGCAAATTGTTAAATAATCCGAAATGGTTGATCTAGCACTTGCATGTCTTTGGAGGATATTTAAAACTTGAAAACCTCTCTGCGTCCTAAAAATCTGCGAACCGCTAAACAACACTATCACCAAGGATTGAAAGGGAAAGAGAGTTCAAGAAAGAGCCTGCTTTCATTGAGGAAAGTTCATCAATCAGCTTATGTTTGCTAATCAGATAAAATGAGACAGAGGAAGTTTATTAGAAAATGCAAAGATAGAATGTGTAAAATAAAATTGAGAATGAGCTTTACAGTTCCACCGACTAACTCCAGTAGCCATTTTCAGTTTAATACTGCAGGCAGCTCATATCCCTAATACTCCTTCTTCAGAGTCTACACCAGTGTTTCCTGAAGTGGGTGCTCCCCCCACTAGCAGGCACGGAAATAACCCAGAGGGACTGCAACAGCAGATAGTGACCCACTCCCCTGGATTATGGCTTATCAAGTACACAGTGGCCAGGAAGGCACTGAATATGTACATATATTTTTTTCTGATAAGGAGGGGACTGCACATCCTCCCTTAGTTTTCAGGATAATACGGTTCACACAAAGAAAACCAAAAGTATGTGCTGTTCCCCCATGAATTCATCTGCTTTCCACTTATGCCTATTTACTGTAATCAGTAGTTTTAGGGTCATGTAGCAATGCAGCTCATTCATAAATGCTGAAGTGGAATCGGGCTTTCTGATAAAAATAGGACTGGTGTCTCTCCTCCTAGTGAGAAAACATGGTCTGTCTCAGTGAAATTCTCTTGATAGTGCTCTAATTTGTGGTGTATTGGCATCTTATTGTACTTTACTCATTTTGATTGCTGTTTCAAATTAGGCAATTAAGATAAAACACTAAAATATCTTTGTGACCTTGGAATAGGCAGAGGTTGTTTTTTTTTCTAATTTCATTTTCAAGATAGTTTTATTGGTACATTATCACAGAATTCAGTAGTTCAATCATATCAAGAGGAGTGTGCAATCAATACCAGAGTCAATTTTAGAACATTTTCTTCTTTCTTGTATTTGTTTTTAACTCCCCATTTAAGGTTATTTTTAACTCCCCATTTAAGGTTATTTTACTTTGGGTGCTATTTCTAATATGTATTTTTTTATTATTAGATCATTTTTGGGGGGGCTCTCAGTTATTATTACAATCCATACATCCATCCATGTGTCAGGCACATTTGTACATATGTAGGCAGAGGCTTTTTAATTAAGATGTAGAAAAGCATTAACCATTAAAGAAAAAAAAAAGATAAATTGAATTATATTATAGTACATTTTTTTCTTCAAAACATTCTTTAAAAGTGGTAAGGAAACCCATAGAATGAGAGAAGATATTATACACACATACATACATGTACATATATGGAATTTAAAGACAAAACAAAACAAAAGATATACAAATAGCCTGACAGAAAAATGGGCAAAATATTTCAATAGAAACGTCATATAAAAGATGATATTTACTCCAGGGATGGGGAATGTTTTCCTGCTAAGGGCCATTTGGGTATTTATAACATTGATCTTGGGCCTTACTAGTCAAAGCTTTAATTAACTCCCCCTAATATGATGGGAAGACTGCTTCTCTTTGGAGAGACATGTGGTGTTCGCTGGAATTGATGATTTCAAAGGCCTTATCAAACTCAGGGGGCCAGACATTCCCCACTCGGATTTACCTCCTCACACAGGCTTTGATGGCAAAGTTAAAAAACAATACAAAATAGAAAATGTTAGAGAAGGTGTGGAGAGATTGGAACCCTCCTACACTGCTGATGGAAATGTCAAACTGTGCAACCACTGAGGACCTGAGTCATATGGTGCTTTCTGAAACAACGGAGTAGAAACACCATATGACTCAGTCGTCCCTTTGATGGGTAGGTGCCCTAAAGAATAACTCAAAACCACAAAGAGATACACACACACTCAGTTCATCATAGCATTAGTCACAATCAAAACAACTCAAATGCCCCTTCATGGAAGAAGAGATCAATATATTTTGATGCACACGACGGAATACTCTGCGTCGTGACAGAATAGCGACGAAACTGTGAAGGACGCCGTGGCATGCATGCACTGGAAAACTCTACTCTGAGTGAAATTAGTCACTCACAGCAGGATAAGTATTGTATGAGACCACTGTCATAAAGGAAAAACCAAGACGAAGGTTTTCATACCAAAGGAAACACACATTGATGGTTCCCAGGCGGTGGGGAGAAAGGGAGGGAAGCAGAGGAATGGGCTAAAGCTGTGATGGGAGTCAAATCATTTGACAACCAGTTGGCTGCCCCAATGTCTGCTTTAAGTGTAAAGAAAGAGATCCTGCAAGGTAGCTTATTATTTCATATGGTTAATACTGAACAATAAAAGAGGTACATAAAGTGAGAATGTTATAAGAAATCATTGTAAAATATTAATGAAAAACATTAAATAACAGCTGACAACAACAATGAAACTGTGATTTAAGATATTTCCATATTGCTTCTGGATTGACATCCTCATTTGCAATATTCTTTGTTTTTAGCTGATCATCATCAGCTGTGCGATTTGTCCTTAGCCCTCTTTTCACTGTAGGAGTCGGATCTCATTTCTTTAGAGGCAGACCCGTTAGACTAATAGTCATGGTGCTTATGGTAGTAGAAACAGGCAACTTCTCTTCTCTGAATATATAATGTTCGTCTTTGAGAAACCTGTTTCCACTTGTGCTGAATTGACAGCAATTGTTCTGACAAGATTTTTAGCTCTTTGGACACTTTCAGGAATTACATAATTCTGGGAATTTTTTCAGACTGTTTTCCATGACATCTAGGGAATCAATATGAACAATCTGATAATTAAATATCTCATCGAGTGTGAGCAATTGCACTTCATTTGCTTTCCATGGAACTAGTACTTCTTTCAATATTCCAGTAATCGAGCTTTTAAAAAATTGAGACATTGCAATTTAATCTGACCTTGAGATTGGCTACAACTGGTTTTTAAATGTTCCCAATCTATTTGTCTGTTTTTTCTTCTTCTCAAACTTGTTAAGATGGGTTCTAAAAGTTTTTCTTAAGGCAGCCCAACAAATCAATGGTTTTCTACAAATGCTCTATCTGTGAAGATTTCTAAAGTAATGAAATCTCAAGTCCCACCCCCACCCCATACATACCCTTATATTTCTATTGGTTCCTTGTGTCCTTTTGGGTTTTCTGATGGGAACTCCAGCACACTGATAATATCCTGTGGGAATTTGGGTGTCACACAAAGCTGAAATGAATGACAGCTTGTCACCCTCTGGTAGTTTGGCACTTTTTCTTCTTACATTGTATGTTCCTTACTTGAGTAACAACTTCAAGGGAAGAAAAATGTAGTATTTCATCAAAAGTATAATGAGCTTTATGAAACAAATAAATATTACAAGCATCCTTCTCATTATTTTATCTATGGGTGGAATGCACATTACTATATGTACTTAAGATATGTTGTTGTGCAGACAAAGGTTTACAAAGAGTAAAGAAGGTAAATTTGTGATTTCCACAATGGGCTCAGCCACCCAGCTTAGAGAGAACCCCGATTACAAGTGTCATTTTAACAACCAGTTTGCCAAACTCAACCAAAAAATTATGTATTGGTTCTGCTGAACAGTGTGATCCGGCTAAGTCCTATCACCGTAAAGAAGGTAGACAGGTATTAACTTGGGTAAAGGGGAAAATGATATTCCACAAGATGGAGAAGAGAAATCAAAGAACAGGACAGAGAAAATGGGAGATTTGATAAGTAGATTAAGTGTTGAATATAAAAATAATGATCTGAAATGTAAACTCCCACCTAATTTCCAATAAGAAGTTCAAAAAGATATTATCTATCTAAATGGCCATTAAACCTCTTAAAAAGTGCTGAGTTTTATTACTTTGTTGTGGCTGTTAAAAGCTGTAGAGTTGATAAAAAGGAGGAGTGGGGGAAGAAAGGGGGAAAAAAAGTGATGTGTGGTGGGGGAATAGGGCAATGACCCACCCAAGGGGAGGGTATTGTTTGTGTCTCCAAGGGAAAGAGGGACCAGACTTAAATCCGGTGTTCTGGGATGCGAATGCAGGGAGCCAGCATGGAGAGGGGAGCTAGCAGAGGCACCTGAGGGCTCTGCCCCCATACCAGCTACATGGACAACTGCCCCTCCCTCCAGAAGAATTTACTTTAGAGGACAGCACTGAAGCTGCATCTACGGGAGAGGGACATGTATGATCAGGGCACAAGGGAGCAAATGAATGGGGAGGAAGAGAGAGTGGAGCACATCCTGGCCCACCAGGCCTGGAGGACGATATCCCTGCTTCAAACAGCTAATGCACAGAGTGGACCATATGGCTGATCCCACTATGAGACACGACATCCCTCACTGACCCATGGCCCTATGGGGGACAACACTGGAGACTCAGTGTCAGGATTGGCCTGGGCTGATCCTGCAACACTGAGGCAAAACACTAAAGGCGTGCAGCAGAGCAATGGGGGAGCAGAACAGGGAGCTCCCGAGGGAGTCAAAGGATAGACTCAGGGCCCAGAGTGTGGCACCCCATTGGACTTGACTGGAGGACATACCTAGAGGTCAAAAATAAAACCTTGATCTATTTACAGGGTCTTCTTTCTTTTTTAAATTAAATTTTTTCCTTTATTTTTAAATTAATTTATTCTTTTATGGGTCATTGGTTTTCTTTTTTGTTGTCATCATTGTGTTCTCTTTTGTCACTTTGTCTTGCTATGCCTTGCTTTCTGGTGCATATTATTATCTCTGCAGATCTATCTGGATAAGATAGGCTGGATGAACAATCTGGAGAAGAAAACAACGGGACCGATGGTTCTGGGGTTCAGGGAGATAGGGAGGTGGGGGTAAGGAGGTGGTGTTGACCAACCCAGGGACAAGGGAGCAAGAAGTGATCCAAAATTAGTGGCGAGGCGGGTGTGAGAGTCCTGGTAATGGCAATGTAACCGAGAGAAATTACTGAAAACCAAATGAAGGCTGAGCATGATAGTGGGGCAAGAGGAAAGTAAAAGGAAATAGAGGAAAGAACTACGAGACAAAGGGTATTTATAGAGGTCTAAATGCAGACATGCACATATGTAAACATATTTATATAGGATGTGGGGAAATAGATCTATGTGCATATATTTATAGGTTTAGTATTAAGGCAGCAGATGGACATTGGACCTCCACCCAAGTACTTACTCAATGCAAGAACACTTTGTTCTATTAAATTGGCATTTCATGATGCACACCTTCCTGACATGATTGCTGAAGACAAATGTGTGCATAAGCAAATGTGGTGAAGAAAGCTGATGGTGCCAGCCTATCAAAAGATATAGCTTCTGGGGACTTAAAGGCTTGCAGGAAACAAGCAGCCATCTAGCTCAGAAATATCAAAGCCCACACGGAAGAGGCACAACAGTCTGTGTGACCACGAGGTGTTGAAGGGACCAGGTATCAGACATCAAAGAACAAAAAAATCATATCAATGGGTGTCTATTTCCAGATATGATCACTGAAGACAAATGTGTAAATAAGCAAATGTGGTGAAGAAAGCTGATGGTGTCCAGCTATCAAAGGATATAGTGTCTGGGGTCTTAAAGGCTTGAAGATAATCAAGTGACCATCTAGCTTAGAAGCAACAAAGCCCACATGGAAGAAGCACACCAGCCTGTGTGACCACAAGGTATTGATAGAATCAGGTATCAGGCATCAACGAACAAAAAATCATATCACTGTAAAGATGGGTGAGTGCAGAGTGGAGACTCAAAGCCCATCAGTAGGCAACTGGACACCCCTTACTGAAGGGTCGTGGGGAGGAGATGAGCCAGTCAGGTTGCAGGGTAGCAACGATGAAACATACAATTTCCACTACTTCTGAAATGCTTCCTGCCCCCACTATCATGATCCCAATTCTACCTTACAAATCTGGCTAGACCAGAGGATGTACACTGGTACAGATAGGAACTGGAAACACAGGGAATCCAGGACAGATGACCCCTTCAGGACCAGTGGTGAGAGTGGCGATGCCTGGAGGGTGGAGGGCAGGTGGGGTAGAAAGGGGGACCCAATTACAAGGATCTACATATAAGTTCCTCCCTGGGGGATGGACAACAGAAAAGTGGGTGAAGGGAGACGTCGGACAGTGTAAGATATGACAAAATAATAATAATTTATGAATTATGAAGGGTTCATGAGAGAGGGGGTGTGAGGAGGGAGGGGGGAAATGAGGAGCTGATATTAAGGGCTCAAGTAGAGAGTAAATGTTTTGCGGATGATGATGGCAACAAATGTACAAATGTGCCTGACACAATGGATTTATGTATGGATTGGGATAAGAATTGTACGAGCCCCCCATAAAATGATTAATAATAATAATTAAAAAGCTGTAGTGTTGATTTTCACTCATAGTGACCTCACGAGACAGAATCGAATTGCCCTGTAGTATTTTCTGGGCTGTGATCTTTAGGTGAGCAGATCTCCTACGAAGTTCCCTGTGCGTTCATTGTTGCTGTTAGGTGCTTTCGAATGGTTTCTGACTCCCAGGGCTCCATGTTCAATGTGACGACACACTTCCCAGCCCTGCGCCAGGTGCACAAGTATACTTATGTTTGAGCCCATTGTGGCAGTCGTTGTGCAAACCCTTCTTTTTGCTGACCCTCGACTTTACAAGTATGACGGGTTCCTCCCTACACACGTACAAAGTATGAGAAACAAGGTCTCAACATTTCACTTCCTCTTTTTAAAAGTTGTAGTGGCATAAAAGTCACAAATTGCACAATTCAGTAGTTCAATCCTATCAAGAGAAGTATATAATTACCATCACGATCAATTTTAGAACCTGTTGTTCATTCTTGTACTCATCATTATTAGCTCACCATTGCTCTCCAACTTCCCTTGCCCTACCCGCAAGGAACCAACAATCCAGCTACTATCTCTATAAATGTACCTACGCTGGATTTCGTATGCAGAAAAACATAAAAACAAATGAAGAAACTAAAAACCATAACAGAAAAACAGAAAAAAACCTCAATAAAAAAAAAGCACAAAATATAAAAAACTAAAATAAATTTCAATGTATCTAAAGGAAGATCTAACAGAATCTGTAGTAATCCACTTTCCAGTGCATTCTGCACGGTTGTTCATGTTCCTGGATTAGGATCAGAGGGCCTTCACTAACCTAAAGGCTTAATACACGTGTATTTCCCCTTCACTGTTTCACCATTTTACTTCCAAGAAACATTCTGGCTGTTTAGAAACATTCTTCCAAGATAAATTTGTTCATTCTGTCAATCAGTGGTTTTTCAATATTCTTTCACAATACATTAATTCAAATGTATGGATTCTTCATTTTGGGTCATTAGAATATGAACTAATTTAATCATAATGGTTGCCGCGAGGTGCTCTCTAGTCCCTTCTGGCTCATAGTTATCCAATATACAACTGAACAAAAACACTGCCTGGCTCAGGACCACTCTCGCCATGGTTATGTTTGAGCCTGTTGCAGCCACTGTGTCAATCCATCTCTTTGAGGGACTTCCTTTATCAAAAAAATAGTTCTATTGGCTTATAATTCACACATCATACAATTCAGTAGTTCAGCCATACTAATAATTGTGCAACCGTCAGGACACCTAATTTTAGAACATTTTCTCCTTTCTTGTATTCATCACTGTTGGTTCCTCATTTCCTCCCAACTGTTCCTGCCATGCCCCTAGGGAATTGCTAATCCAGTTGCTGTCTCTGTATATTTACCCCTCCTGGATTTCCTGTATAGAAAAGCATACAAAACAAAGACAGACAAATAAACAAACAAACTAGATGCAATGACAAAGCAAAACAGAAAAAAATCAATAGAAAATAACGCAGAAGATATTAAAAGCTGGAACAAAATAAAATGGGTTAAAAGGAAGATCAAATGGCAAGGTGTTACATTCTAACCTAACTACATCTACTGTAATCTACTTTACAATGCTCTGCCTGATAGCCAGGCTGTTCACATCCCTGGACTATGGTTAGAGGAAATTCGCTGGAGGCTTAATCAAAAGAGGACCTGCAATTAGGTTTTGGGCTTCCATTGAAATCTACAGCTTTCTGAAAACCAGGTATTCAGAATTTAAGCTCTAATACCATTCCCTCTTCTGGTCTTGGATTTTATTATTTATAATCCTTAGATCACACAGACCGGTGTGCTTCTTCCATGTGGATTTAGCTGACATCTCACATTGCTGGCTGCTTGTTTTAAGACAAGCCTATAAATCTCCAGATGCAGTTCTTTCTGAGAGCCAGCTACCATCTGATTGCTTTACCACACTTTGCTATAGCACTCAGATCTGCTATGATCTCTTCATAAGGAGAAATATCGAGTAGGACTTACTCTTTTGCACTGACCTATTTTACCAAGCAAGATGCTCTTTTTAGGGATTAGTCTCTCCTGAAAACATGTCTAAAACACACGAGACAAAATCTTGCCAGTCTTTTTTCTAGCGAGCATTCTGTACTTCTTCCAAGAAGTCCACAATCGTTTCAATATCCTTTGCCAACATCATAATTCAAATGCATTATTATTTCTTCTACTGTCTTCCTTATTGTCCAACTTTCACGAGGCAATTACAAATACAATGGCTTGGTCAGATATGCCTTAGTCCTCACAGAGACACCTTTGCTCTTCAACGCTTCAACACTTTAAAGATATATTGTGCACATGATTTTCTCAATGCAATGTGTCATTTGATTTCTTGACTACTCTTTCTATGAGCATAGATCATAACTCAAATAAAAACAAACAAATTCAACTCACTGCCATTCAGCTGATTCTGATTCATAGCAACCCTACAGGTCTGATTCATAGCAACCCTACTGCCTCTTCAAGTTTCTGAGACTATCGATTTTTACAGAAGTAGAAAGCCTCATCTTTCTCCCTTGGCATGGCTGCTGGTTTCAAACTTCTGACATTGAGGTTGGAGTACAATGTGTAACCCACTATGCTCCCAAGGCTCCTTGATCATAACTAGATGCCACTAAATGCTCACTGCGATGGTCAAATGAAAAGTAATGAAAATACCAAGTGTTGGCAAAGATACAGGACAGACTGAACTCTCAAAATTCTACTTATTTAGTTCTGATTTCACCAAAATTAGACTGTTATTCCTGCTTTTACTTAGTCATCCTATGTGACTCCAGCATCAGGATTTTCCCATATTAACTTATCCACAGCAATTGCAATCCAAGTTCCTTCTCAGCCCCACTTCTCTCATAGATCCTGCGGTGGTTAGATATTATGTCAACTGGACACTCCTGGCTAGAGGGGGTGAAGTTCAACCTGTCAATCAAGTTGTCACTTGATGACTCTATTTTACTAACAGAGAAGACTCTAGTGTAAAAAGGTATGAGTTTATACAATGATATGGGGAATATACACAATTGGGTAATATTTAGTTATTCCAACCGACATCACTTTTTAAAAATTGCTTTTATTGTGGCCTTTGTTACAAGAATTTTCCTCTCTGCATCAGAGCTGTTGGTGTCTTGCTGTGCATCCACCAACCTTAGCCTACAGGATGCTGCGCTCACAGGTCTATGAGCTCCCTGCTTCTGTCTTCACCATTTGGCATCACCAGGCCTGTGGCTAAGGGAGTCTGAAGGGGACCTCCGCCAGCATGGGACCTACGGACTTGAGCTGGACTTCTTGATGTAATGTTCTGTCTTGTACATAAATGAGTGCTGCTGGTTTATTTCTCTAGACCACCCAGCCTGACACAGATCCATCTTAGACCATTGGAGCCTACTCTCTAACCTAGGAATCAACACTGCCTTTCCACCAGGGTCACTTATAGAGTCATCAGTAACATTTACTATGCTAGGAAGTTGCATGATTATAGAAATACAACTAAGGCATCCGACCAAATAAAACAAACTCTGCCATGGAGTGGATGCCGACTCACAGTGACCCTATAGGATGGGGTAGAGCTGCGCTGTGAGTTTCCGAGACCATAGCTTTGTTTGGGAGGAGAAAGACTCAGCTTCAATCATTCTGTCGTTCCAATAGTATTTTGTAATTTTCTCAGAATAGTAGGGAATGGGACCTGAAAAGAGCCCCACATAACAATGACCCATGTAGCATTCCAGTGCCCTTAGCGTATCTATTCCCCAGTTCATCCACCCACCATGACCCTCACTTTAGTTAGCTATTTTTAAATCTCCTCTTTATGGCTAAATTTGTGTCATACATACACACCTTCTAGTAGAGAGAAGTTTTTCCCCCTCACTGACCCATATCACTACGGGGGACAATGCTGGAGACACAGAGCAGGAATTGCCCCTGATCAGACCCCACCACATTGAGGCGAAACACTAAGGGTGTGCAACAGAACAGCAAGGGGAACAGAGCAAGAAAGTGCCCAGGGAATACCAAAAATAGACTTTGGAACCAGGGTGTGGCACCCCATCAGACTCATGGGAAAATATTCGTAAAGGTCAACAGACAGACCTTGAATTATTTACAGGCTTTTCTTTTTCTGTTTGTTTTGTTTCGTCGTTGGTTTTTGTTGTTGTTTTGTTTTCTTTGGTTGCTTTGTTTTGCTCTGTCTTGTTTTTGTGCATATTATTTTCTCTGCAAGTATATCTAGATAAGATAGGCGGGGTAAACAATCTAGAGGGGAAAACAATGGGACCAACACTTCCAGGAGGACATGGGAGAGGAGGAGGTTGGGGGTAAAGAGAGTGGGTGTTAGAAAACCCAGGGACAAGGAAACAAGTGATCCAAAATCGATGGCAAGGAGGGTGTAGGAGGCCTGGTAGGGCTTGATCAAAGGCAATGTAACTGATAGGAATTAGCGAAACTCAAATGAAGGCTGAACATGATAGTGGGAGAAGAAGAAAGTAAGAGGAAATAGAGGAAAGAACTAGGAGGCAAAAGGCATTTATAAAGGTCTAAATGCAGCCATGTACATATGTAAATATATTTGTATATGATGATGGGAAAATAGATTTATGTACATATATTTATAGATTTAGTAGATAAGGTAGCAGATGGACTTTGGGCCTCCACTCAAGTATTCCCTCAATGCAACAACACTTTGTTGTATTAAACTGGCATTTCATGATGCTTACCTTCCCAACACCATCGCTGAAAACAAAGCGGGTGCATAAGAAAATGTGGTGAAGAAAGCTGATGGTGTCTGGCTATCAAAAGATATAGTGTCTGGGGTCCTAAAGGCTTGAAGATAAACAAGTGGCCATCTAGCTGAGAAGCAACAAAATCCATATGGAAGAAGCACACCAGCCTGTGTGATCACGAGGTGTTGATAGGATCAGGTATCAGGTATCAAAGAATAAAAAATCATATCATTGTAATTGAGGGGAGTACGGAGTGGATACCCAAAGCCCATCTGTAGGCAACTGGACATCCCCTTACAGAAGGGTCCCGGGGAGGTGAAGAGCCAGTCAGGGTGCAGTATAGCACCGATGAAACATACAACTTTCCTCTAGTTCTTTAATGTTTCCTCCCCCCTCCCCCACTACCATCTTCCCAATTCTACCTTACAAACCCGGCTAGACCAGAGCATGGACACAGTTACAGATCAGAGTTGGAAGCACAGGAAGTCCAGGGCAGGTAAACTCCTCAGGACCAATAATGAGAGTAGCGATACCAGGAGGGGGAGGGGATGGTGGGGGAAAAAGGAGGAACCGATCACAGTGATCTACCTATAACCCCCTCCCAGGGGAATGGATAACAGAAAAGTGAGTAAAGGAAGACATCAGTGTAAGAAATGAAATAATAATAATTATTTGTAAGTTATCAAGGGTCGAGGAGGGGGAGGGATAAAATGAGGAGGTTATAGCAAGGGCTCAAATAGAAAGCAAATGTTTTGAGAATGATGATGGCAACAAATGTACAAATGTGCTTGACACAATGGATGGATGGATGGATTGTGATGAATTGTACGAGCCTCCAATAAAATGATTTTTTTTAAAAAGACAAAACATTATGTTCTAGAACAGGGATGGGTAAACCTTTGAGATGAAAGAGCCAATTCTGTCCCTCACAACAACTTACAAATTATTCTAGAATTATAAGTACATGTTCACACACAAATGAAATCAATATTATCTGAATAATATCCTTTAAACGTTTTCAATTTTACTTCAGAGCCACATGTCTAGCGAAAGGGCTGCTAAAGGCTGTTGAGCCACAGTTTGCCAACCTCTGTTCTAGAAGATTCTTTACGAGGATGTGGCTGAAGATCAGTCAGCGAAGACACTTCCACCAGTTGTGCGATTGCCACATCATCTTAGATGGAACATCTGACAGAAATTATTCTGTAGATGCTGTTGTTATCGTGTTTCTTCACATTGGTTCTGGCCACAGCGACCCTATTGCAGAGCAGAGCTGTCCCGGGGGTGCCCTGGGTCATTGTCGTTAGGGGAACATATCTGATGAGGTCATCCAGAGCCTGAAGTTTTTATTAAAGTGATTGGCTCCTACTTCCATCTACTTTTGAAAATAAATTGCACACTATTCTATTAACAGAGAGGAATCTAGTGTAAAAGGCATGAGTTTATACAATGATCTATGCACATTTTGCGTAATATTTGGATATTCTAATTAGATGTCACTTTTAAAAAATTGCTTTGAGCGTGGCATTTTTAATTTTTATAATTGAACAGATAGTTGATCTTATTCTCTCTGACTGGAAGGTGGCACCTTATTTGAAATTCAAACAATAATTACCGTAATCATGTGAATTAATTGGACATTTGTACCTGAACTGCAATTAAGCATACTAAGTGATTACTTCCTGGTGGGTTTTTTGGGCAAAAGAGTCAATCAAATACTTGTTAGGAAGTGCTCTGGATCACTTAAATTAGCATGCTCACTTTGATAGAGCACATAGTGAAACATCTCAGGGGACCTTGAAGGCCTCTCCCTTGGTAAAGCGGAGCCAAGTGCCACGCTGAAGGTTACTCGATACCTCATACCTTTGCAATGAAAGGCATGTGAGCTGCTCTGCCTGGAAACTGCTCAGATGCAGCGGGGTCTCTTGTCGGAAATGATGATGTGATTGAGGCTAAACCTGTCTGAAAAGGAGCTCGTGGCATTTGGGAAGTTATCATCTGGAGGCATTTACCTGTAACAGCAAAAAATAAATGATTATTTCACTCGGGAGCTCTGGAAAATTTCCATTCATTTAAAGTCCACTCATTTCAAGTCAAAAAATGTATGAATGTTCACAGTTTGCCAGGCATTGAGTCTGCCAAGGAGAGATTAAGTGCAATACCCATTCTACTCCCCGAACCCACAGAATATTGGGGCCAGCAATGATCTCAGCTAACAAAATGGCATTTTCGGTCCTCACTTTCCGATCCAAATGCCAGCAACAAGACATATACTTTGATTCAACAATTTCATTTTTTATGATAGATGAAAAGGTTTGTGAGTTATGATGATCATAACAAAGGAAACCATTGGAAACAGTCATTTCTGATCATTAGAAGCTAATCATCACCTATATGCATCAGTGGAGGCTGGTGAATCGTGATGCTGACCAAATGTCAGAGTGCCTCCAGAGTCACACAGGCTAGGGAGAAGGCCCTGGAGATCTGTTTCCAAAGACGGGCCAGTGAAAACCCAGTAGGAAGTGCTGATTAGTAACTGATCACAGGGATTGTCCTGCATCCTGGGACTTTTGCTGCAAAATCATTTGTTCAGTTGTGCACAGATTCCCCATGAATCAGATGCCAACTTGACTACAGCTTACAGCAACAAGACCCCCCCCCCTTTTTAAAAACAATTCATCATATGAGATCCAAGGGACTACATTTGTAGGGAGAGAGTTCAGAAGGAAGGATGCGATGAAAAGGCCAGACCTCCTTCAAGTAGAATATTCGGCCACAAAAGTATGGCTGATGCTAATAAATGTTTGCTGCAAATGACTAAACAACAAATATATCAGGTCTGTGGTCAAGACTGCCTTGTTTGCAACTATTCTACTCTGTTGTTAGAGTGAGCAAGCAGCCAAGGAATTCAAGAAGGAAGCACATGTTTTGTTTTGTTTTTAATCACTTTATTGGGGGCTCATACAACTCTTGTCACAATCCATACATATATCCATTGTGTCAAGCACATTTGTACATTTATTGCCATCAGCATTATCAAAACATTTGCTTTCTACTTGAGCCCTTGGTATCAGCTCCCCATTTTTTCCCACCCTCCCCCCACACTTCCTCCTTTATGAACCCTTGATCATCTATAAATTATTATTATTTTCATATCTTACACCAACCACTGTCTCCCTTCACCCACATTTCTGTTGCTCATCCCCCTGGGGAGAGGGGTCAGTTATACGTCAATCATTGTGACCTGTTCCCCCTCTCTGCCCCACACCTACCCCCTACCCTCATGGTATCGCTACTCCCATTATTGTTCCTGAGGGGCTTATCTGTCCTGGGTCCTGTGTGTTGAGCGTTCTTGTCTGTACCAGTGTACATGCTCTGGGATGTAAGGAATTGTAAGGCGGGATTGGGGTCATGATAGTGGCAGGGGAGAGGAAGCATTAAAGAGCTAGAGGAATGTTGTATGTTTTATCTGCCTTGTGACCTTTCTGTGAGGGGAAGTCCAATTGTCTACAGATGGGCTTTGGCTTTCCACTTCGGGCTCCCCTCACCCCCACTGCACCCCCCATTACATCAATATGATTGTTTGTTCTGGGTCTGCTGATGCCTGATACCTGATCCCATCGACAATTCATGCTCACACAGGCTGGTGTGCTTCTTCTATGTGGGTTTTGTTGCTTCCCCTTTAGAATGGCTGCTTGTTTATCTTCAAGCCTTTAAGACCCCAGACTCTGTATCTTTTGATAACTTTTAAGATCCTATATCTTTTGATAGCTGGGCACCATCAGCTTGAAGATTCCTTTTTTTTTTTTCACCCTCTACCAAGTATGATGTGTGTGTGTGTGTGTGTGTGTGTGTGTGTAGATAAAGAGAACGAGAAAGAGAGATCCCTTTGGATTGCTACTTTAATGTTTCAAACTTTTACAAGTCAAGCATTTCTTCTATGAGTATTCTTGGGCATGTACGTTGGGCATTACCCTGTGAGTAAGCTATTTATTTCAGTTTCATAATATTATTCAAATTCTAGATTAATCAGATTTTATGTTTTTTATTCATTGGTTTTGGGAAATTTTATTTTTCTAGGAATTTGTCCTTTACCAAGTTCCCTGATTTATTCTCATCCAGTTTCACTCATTGTCTAAGTTCTTCTGTGTTTTAAATCCTGAAAGCACAGAAGACCTTCCTAATTTTAAGAGGACTGGAGCAATGAGTGGATACGGAAAGAAGAGGATGTTTCATTCTTTGAGGCTCTGAGTAGCCCCAAGTACATTTTAAGAATTATTTTAATGATTTTCTGTCACTTCCATGTTGTCAGCAACTGGATGGCAATGAGTTTGGTGATCGGTAGTTTAGCTTTCCTAGTCCCAGAAAGAGGTTTATTATGCAAAGATATTTACCCATGCGAGTCATAACAAACTATGGGTAATATAGGGAAGAAGGTGAATTCCAGAACACATCGTGTTGCAAGAGGCAGTCATTGGAAGAGAACAAGGGGAAACTGAATAACTTAAAATCAAGAAGGGCTTAACATCAAGTGTTATATCATTTCACTGTAATTCTTCAATCTGCATGCCGAGCAAATAACCTGAGAAGCCGAGAAGATGGACTATATGCAGAAGAACCTGACAGCAGGATTGGAAGAAGGCTAATTAATAACTTGCGATATATAAAAGGCATAACCTTGCTTGCTGATGAAATTGAGGAGGACTTGAAGCACTTGCTGATGAAGATCAATGACCAGAACCTTTAGTATGGATTACTACTCCTGTTAAGGAAACAAAAATTCTCTCAACTAGACCGAAAGACAAGATAATGATTAGTAGAGAAAATATTAAAGTTGCCATGATTTCATTTAATTGGGCTCACAATCATTACTCACGGAAGCAGCTGTCAAGAAATCAAATGACTACAAGGAGCCAACAGTCTCTCATTATCACTAATCCCTGATAATGGAGTGGGTGAGCCACTCGGTTGCCAACCACAAGGTCAGCAATTTGAAACCACCAGCCCTCCATTGGAGAAAGATAAGACTATCTGCTCCCATAATGAGTTACAGTTTCAGAAACCCACAGGGGCAGTTCTACTCTATCCTGTATGTTTTCTGTAACTTGGAATCAATTCGATGGCCCACCTAGCCTCAACGAGTTAAACAGTGTTGCATTCCCAAATCAGCCCTCCAACTCCACACCACATTTGTAATGTCAACACATAGAAATCTCAAACTCAATGCCATCAGGTCAATGCTGACTCATAGCAACCATATAGGACAGGGCCGAACTGCCCCTGTGAGTTTCCGAGACTGTAACTCCTTCCATGAGTGGAAAGCCCCGTCTTTCTCCTTCCCTTTAGCCCCCCAACAGGTCACTGCTATATCCTCGGGGTTCCCTAACACATCGAAACTCCTCCCAACTAGAGAGAAATTTTTACTTACATTGTTCATTCACTTAGGGTTCTTTATTGTGCACATAATTGTTTGAAGACACACAAATCAAACAGTTTTTCTCCCTTTAAATTAGAAGTTCCTTGGAGGCCAGCACTCACTCACATAGGCTCCTAAATAGAGTAGCTGCTCAGAGAGGTACACTAAATTGAATTCAGTGGGTTAAGGGATCAACGTTCTCACTCTTTTCCTGTAACGTTGCTGCTTAGCTCACTGTCCAGTTAATTTTTTCCCACCCCAGTTTGCTAGGTCTATTTACACATACATACTGTGCTGAGTACGCTTCTGTGGTTGTCACTGTTCTCCTTAGGCACCATCAAGGGGTCCTGACCCACAGTAACTCCACGTTCCACAGGGTGACACATTGCCTGGTCCTGGGCCAGCCTCACAACAGCGGCTGCTTTTGAAACCCATTGTTGTAGTTGGTGTCAATCCGTCTTCCTCTTTTTTGCTGCCCTTCTGCTTCAAGGAGCACGATGTCCTTTTTTATTCGAGTAAGCAGAGAGATTCCCTCACCGTTAGCAAACTGAAATGGCAGGAGTAAAATAAGAAATAAATGAAAAAATATATGAGTGCCGTGTGGAAAATGTGCATCGAATCACCGAAAATTGGGAGGAAGTGGGTAGAGAAAGATGGTGGGCCATGTGCAGGTGGCTGGGTTTCTCCTTCAAGAATTAATTTCTGGAGGTCTCCATTCTCCTCGTTTTTGAGTTTATCTTGCTTTATCTTTTTGATGGGAATATACTAAACTTGGGGAGCCAGGGGCCTGTGACAAATGTTTTTACAAACGGTATGGAAAGAGGTCTCTTACTTCAATAACCCTTACCTGGCCATTCTCTGCATCTCCAGTGTAAAGACACGACTGAAACAATATAAACAGATTGCAGTACCTCCTCCGTGTGTGTCGAAGTTAGTGTTCCCTCTGGCTTTCACACTTCCAGAAGCATCATTTGTTGAACTGACAGGATGATCTATAGTCCTTCGGTTTCACAACAGTTATTAGCCCAGCTCATTTACTTAGCACATCCCCCAGTTTCCCAAACTGCCCTGGTGCCTGCCAAGCTCACACCCCATAATCCTTTGGTGGCCACTTCAAGAAGAAGCACAGCACTACACTGGAGGCTTTGGGGAGTTACCTTGTTGCTACCCTGGAGCAGGCACTAGGACCGCCCAGACGCCCATCTGCAGCCACGCTTCACCGCCTGTCAGTGGATTGAGGCGCCGCTGCTGTTACACAAGCCAGGGCTGGGAGCAGCCGCTCAGCCCAGCATCCTTCCATCGCACTGCCTGCCTGCCGATTGGAAGGTATGGACTTGCTCTTCCTCATCCAGGTGTTTTATCCTATCCGTGCTCATTCAGCGTGCACTCCATAGGATGCTCAGACTGCTGCCCAGCACTTAGCGGGTTACTCTCTAATGTGTGTTAATTTCCACAGCGGATGGAAGCACAGTGCCATAAAGAAATGGGCTAGACATTTCCAGAGGCTGAGACCTGGAGGCATTTGGAGGTGTGAGTATACCGAGTCACGCATCTCTAACGTTGTGTCTCTTGACCTTCTTCCTCCTCGTTGAAAGCGACAATGTTACATGCCATCGGCATGATTTCATTCCTGATGGAAAGGCAACTAGACTGTGAGGGAAACCACTAATGATGGGCCCGGAACTCCACTTTGGAGTGCCTGTGGTTCCCTTTGCAGCCTGTGGGCTGGCGGGAGGAGAGGCTGGATTTGCAAAAGACTTTTGATGGGAAAGAGATGTCGCTCCAGGGCTGCAGACTTGCCTGCTTGGGTTCTGCTGTCTGCCCTGAGAGCTCCAAGCTTGTTCTTTCTAACCATGGCTGTGGTGCAGTGGATAGCATGTATCATTCTTCTTGATTTCTACAGTCCAAATACTCTCAGGCACAGAGAGAGCTGGGAGCCTTCCGTTAAGCCATTCGAAATCTGCCTGGAAAACAAATCAAGAAAGACTAGTCTGCTTTCTCTTGAGTGGTACTATCCTCAAATTGCACACATCGACAAAAAAAGGAAAAGCCTTTTCAACAATGCATTTGGCTATGGGTATTGAGAAGTTGTTTCCTCTTTGAAAACTCAAGTGGCTTTCTCGAGAATCTTGAAGGTCTCTTTAAATATCTGCACAGATAGTTCAATGGAAGGTGCTTCTCAGGGCCTTGTTGCTAATTTCCTGCATGGAAAGCTCCTAGTAAACTTTCAAGCCTTGTTAAATTATCAGGGAGGATTATGACCTCACAAGCAAACGGTTTAAATGAAATTATGTAGCTCAATATGAAATGTACTCCCTCCCACTATTTGTAAATGAATAGGATGTTGGATGATGTTGATAGTCCATTCATGGGAAATTTGGGGGGGGGGTTGGTTCTTGGTATACTTTTGGTTGTTAGGGTAAACAGTGCCCTTAAAATGTATCTCAAGAAAGAAATTACCGAACTCATATACAAAGCAAGACATCAATATTGACAATGTGGCTCTTCTAATGAAAAACCTTTTGTAGGAGACTATTCTAAATGTTCTTTAATGATTTAAAGATTATAATTATATACAGAGTTTAATATATACATGTATATGTTTATAGGTGTATGTATGTATACAAAGTACCTTGTATCTGATATATATTGAAACCCTCTAAATGAGATTTTAAAATGATCAAATATCAAACTTTTGGACATTGTACTTAGAGTTCTCCAAAAACTACAGTTGATTTAAGGAAAATAGGGATAGAGAAAAGAAGGGAAGGAAGACTTAAGTTAGATTTGATTATTTGATGTCTAATTCCAACATTCTGAACTGATATTTGGTGTATATGTACCTACATTATATTTGTAAAATGGAATTACAAATGGATGTAATTATTCATTTGGAGTGTCTTTATGAAGCAAGTGAATGTAAAAAGAAGCATATGAGTAGTGTTACCATATATAACGTTTCTTATGCTAGTAAAAGCTCTTTGAAAGATAATATTGCTTCTAGAGGAAGTTAGGGAAATACGATGAACATTTATGGAGTTTAGTTAATTAGTTAAGGCAAAAGTGTTTTCTAAAATTTATTTTTGAGTTGATACGGCAGGAGCCCTAGTGGTGTAGTGGTTATGCATTGGGTTGCTTGCTAACCGCAAGGTCAATAGTTTGAAACCACCAGGTGCTCCAGGGGAGACAGGTGAGGCTTTCTATGCCCAAAAAGATTGGTCATCTGGGAAACCCACAGGGGCAGTTTTACTGTCCTGTAGGGCTGCTGTGTGTTGGAATTGACTCAATGACACTGAGTTTGAAGTTAAAACAAAATATGATCATCCAATAAACTGTGTCCTAGGAAAGCCTTTTTCTCTCTCTTTTTATAAAACTTTCCATGTTCCATGTCTAGAAAGATGACTCAATTCTTCAAAAGGAACTTATTTTTTAATATTTTAACATGTAATTATTTGCAGCCTTGTGTTTCAACTTTGTGCAGTACTTGTTGCACATATATTATCACAAATAATTTTAAAACAACCACAATAATTTTGAATCTAAAGATTCACTGAATTCAATGAGAAGATGGAAAAAATTCCTAAAAATAGAGATATTATTTCTGAACTCTATACTATTTTCAGAACATGACCTTAAAATTAAATCTTACAAACACTCGCCAGACTCACTTTACCAAAGGTGATGGCAACAGAGCTGATGAGAATGCTGGGCAAGTGAGATTTACACCAACAAGTCAAATTGCAAGGACTAAGACCAATTTGTTGTGTAACGGTGGTAATGATCTGGTGACTCTGAGTCGATGATGATCCATTGTGGCCTTGAAGAGTCTCCCTGCCCCAGAGATCCCGGCAAATACTAATATTATCTAGCTGCATTGGGCAGTAATGCATTAGAGCTTAAATTCTGAGCACCAGGCTTCCAGAAAGGACGTCTGGTGGTGTTGGGATTACGCTTTGGGCTGCGACCCTCGTGGCTGGCATGCAGCAGTTCTGCGGGACAACGACTGGACTTTATACTCCCGCCTACAGTTGCAGTCTTGGAAACCCTTTCAGTCAGCAATGACTCATTGGCAGTGAGTTTGGATTTGGGGTTTCAGGTTTCCCGAAGACTACTCATAGTGTGAAGCCTAAATCCATTTTGAGCCTCCACAGAGATGGAGTCTCCTTTGGCTTCTTTCAGACCATTGACTGGCAAAGTAAGAGCTCTGCCCTCAGGTGGAGCGTCTGCTGGCACTCCCTTGGCCAGCCCGGAAGAGCTGTCTCAATAGTGTCTGCATCCCAATCATATCCCACAGTTGGCCCTTTCCCTGTTCCGCAGTCCCGCCTGTGATTCTGATCAACCGATCATGATGCCGTCATGATTTCTTTTATTTTCCTTGAATGTCTCATTGAAGGAGCCCAAACTCAAGATGCACTGCCTTTCCTCAGTTCCAACTCACAGTGACTCTTTAGGACGGGGTACGTTTCTGAGACTTTAGCTCTTAATGGAAGTAGAAAACCTTGTCTTTCTCTCATGGAACTGCTGGTGGTTTCAAACAACCGACCTTGTAATTAGCAGCCCAACATGTAATGACTCCAGGGAGCTGGGAATCCTTTGGACGCCATTATGGCTTCAAACCGAGGGCTTCCCTCATTTGGATGGTCCTTCCAGTGACCGCACCCCCCTCCCCACCTTTATCTTGTCTTTGTCCTCTTTAAGGCATAGTAAAGTGGTCCCTATAATTACATTTGAATTTGGGGTCTTCCCCCCAAACCATAGTAAATAGATAAGTCCAAGTGATTCTCTTCATCATGCATAGCTTGAGTAAATAGGAGATCTGGCTGTGCCATTTCCATCTGCAACAGAGGCGTGGTGGGTTTTGCTTTTCATCCTCATCGAGATTGAGTGTTCTACCATGTCGGGTCTGTTCCGACTCCTGGGAACCGCGTGCACCAGAGAACCAAGCTCTGCCTGGCCTTGGGCCATCTTCCCCACGGTGGCTGTGGTTCTGTGTGTTGTTGCAGCCCTATGACAGTCGATGCACCCACTCAGGGTCTTCCTCTTTCGTGCTGCTCTTCTTTAGCAACCATGTTCTTCTCTGGAAATTGGTCTCTCGTAGTAAAACTAGACTCTCCCACATACATGAGAGAACGTCTCCCCACCCTTGCTTCTAAGGAAAATCCTACAATAAGAATTCTTAGATGAATAGGGGCATGCAATGACATTTTTAAAATAAGGTAAAAGAAAGCTTACATTATTATTAATTTTAGGGAATAAAATGAAGTCAAAGGGAGTTTGGATTTCTAAATCATCCAGGAGATCATGTAACAGGAAGCAAAGAACATCTACAACCAACTGGCTGTGGGATTGCAGTGTGCTTCCATTTGTATTTTCTGAGCACCTCTGCTTTGTGCCCATAAAAAAGATGTTTTAGAATCCATGGAGGCCTAGTGGTGTGGGCTACATGGTGGGCTGCTAATGGCAAGGGCTGCAGTTCGAAACTGCCAACTGCTCTGCAGAAGGAGAGGCGGCTTTCTACTCCCATAAAGATTTTACAGTCTCAGAAGCCCATCAAGGCAGTCCTACTCTGGTCAATAGGGTTGCCATGAGTTAGAATTGACTAGAAGGCAGTGAATTGCTGTTTTAATAGAAGCAAGAAATCAGCTGCGGACTGACCCCCAAAGACAAGCCCATGGGAGACACTCAACATTCATTGAATGGGGAAAGAAAAAAAAATGTAATGAAGTGACAGATGGACCTTCCTGATTTTTCCTGAAATGGTTTTATAATTCTAACATGAATTTTAAAGAACCTGGTGACCATGTCAATGCGTTACAATGAGCAGGAATTATATATAACCTGACATTTTATTTTTAAAATCCAATTATTATGACCAATATTCTAACAAAGATATATGACTATCACAAATATATGAGGGGACTTCAAAAAAGTATGTGAAAAAGTGGAATTAAAAGGTAATGGGATTTTCCATGAACTTTTTTGAATCCCCCTAATATATATACACAGACATGTGAAATTCTAATATAGTTTTGTGGGCCAGGGGTTTCCAGGGAACCAGAATATGTTATGTGATTTTTTGAAGTTTGGTTAAAGGAAAAAGTTATTTTTCAGGTCCTTCTGGAAAGAAAGTGTTCTCTAAAATCAAATCATATAGTAATAAAAATTGGGTATTACTGACAAAGGAATATTTGTAGAGACAGCAGAAAGCTCTTCAACATTTGAGATTCCATCATATAATAAAAAAGACAACAGGACAACGCCAAATGTATGCCACTCATTTATTGATAAGTGTGCTTATCCAAAACAATGTTTTAAAGTGTTCCTTCCAATCCACGTTATGGACTGATATGGAATAACACCAGGATGCCCTCATTCCCTTCACACTGTCTTTTATTTAGGAAAGAAGAAATAAAAACTTAATGGAAACTTAATGATAAATATTGATGGCGATATCGCAATTTTTTGAAGTTGGAAATGAGTTTTGCTTTTCCCCCTAAGTTAGTGCAACCATTGCAGTTTACACATTAGACGGGTGTGAACTTTATGGACCGAGCATGTAATATATTTGATTGCACTTTTGTTTTTTATTGTATCTGGTTGCGTGCCAATTTTGAGAGTTAGATCTCCCATGTTTCATCACTCCATCCCTTTGTGGAGAGACACAGACAATCCACAAACTATTAAATATTATGAGCCAACATATTAGTACTGAATTACTTACTGTACTTTATTAATAGTTAATAAACCAAAGTCTATCTGATGAAGCCCTAACTTGAAAATTAAAAAAAGATTAATAAAGATTAGCCCTGTGACATTTTTTAGATTGAGTTGGGTGGAAGTTTCCTTGAAGAAGTGATTTATTTTTAGGGACCCAGGTAAGAGAACCAAACCGATAATGAGAAGCAATAAAAAGAGCGTTGCCTTAGAAGTCAAACCTG
Organism: Echinops telfairi; assembly: GCF_000313985.2. Classification (NCBI taxonomy): domain Eukaryota; kingdom Metazoa; phylum Chordata; class Mammalia; order Afrosoricida; family Tenrecidae; genus Echinops; species Echinops telfairi. Next base: position 40,940,906 of record NW_022111300.1, read on the forward strand.
TTGCAATCCAATCCATTTATTAATTTATCACCCTTGAAATCTTGAGCAATTTGCCTGTTGAGTTCCCTTGCTAGAACGTTTCAGAATTTTGCAAAGAGAAAAGGGAGATACTGAGTGCCCATGGCAACCACATAAACAGATTGCTACAGCCTAACAAATCCATGCACTCCTGTGGCTCTTGGGGGCCCTGGTGGCATAGTGGTTATGCATTGGCCTGCGATCTGCAAGGTCTGCAGTTTGAAACCACTTGCTGATTCACAGGAGAAAGACAGCTTTCTACTCCCATTAAAAAAATGACACAATTACAGTCTCAGAAACTCAGAGGGAGGTTCTACCCTGCCCTAAAGTATTGCTATGTGTTGCCATTGATTCAATGACAATGAGTTTGGATTTGTTTGTTTGTTTTTTTTCCCTAATGGATCTTCTAGATTCTTCTGGTGCATGACAGGCCTTTTCATAAGCAGTACCTCTTCTAAAGTTTCTAAAGATCAAGTCCCAATTAGGAGTTTTGTTAGATGCAGCCATGATTTGTCTTGCTCATATCTTCAAAAACTGGTCATCACAGTGCTTGGTGGTGATTAATGATGGCATCTGTCCTCCCGAGGCATGCTGGATTTGGATGAGTGCCTTAAAGGAGTTCGGACAATGTTCCCTAGGGAGAGTATGTGGATTGGACTCAGTCTCATTAACCATATGTTCTTCAGAAGTTCAGAAAGATGTGTGCATGATGCACAACATAGAGCACGTGGTTTGGGCTGAGGTTGAAGACGTGATCTAGGAAGGTAGTTCATAGATACCGGGAGCGACTCACATCTACACACTCCTGGGGATTTATAATCACATTAGTATGCAACCATGAAGCACAGCACTGTACACAACTGTGTATACTGTCACAATCAATTGGTATTTATGTCTATATCTATATCTCTGAAATGGGAAATGTAGTTAGGTGCCATCAAGTCGGTTCCAGCCCCGAGCGGCCTGATGCACAACAGAACGAACAGTGCCTGGTTCTGCTGCTCCGTCCTCACAAGGGTTCCTGTGCCTGAGCCCATTATTGCAGTCACCGTGCCACCCCATCTCCGTGAGGGCCTCCTCTTTTTCGCTGCCCCTCTCTTTACCAAGCACTTTATCACGACTGCCCTGTGGGGCTTGCGTGCTGCTGTGATGATGACAGCCATGCTATTGGTATTTCAAATGCCAGCCGGGTCATCCAAAGTGAACAGGTATCAGCGGAACTTCCAGACTAAGGACAACGAAGAAGGACTTCACTTCCCACTTCTGCGGAAGTAGCTGCTGAAATATGTGTGCGTATATGAAATATAGCTAGGGCTTATTTCATGTGGCTAAGGCGACATTGTTCTTGACAACAGAGTTTAGTGCAGTGGCATATTTGTATAACAATGCTTTCCCCTAGTCGTTTTAAAGAAAACGTTTCTTCCCAATGCTGTCAGTCTGGTAGTTACTGCGGATTTATCAGAGAGGATCTACAATAGAAAACGAAACCAAAAGCACGAAAGGCACTAGAACAGTTAAGGAAGAAGTTAGTAATGAGAATCCAAAAAAATCAAGATACACTTCTGAGGTGACACAGAAGTGCAAGTAAATCAGAAATGATGTCAGTGACAGTCTTAATTTTAATTCCTGACATTATACTTTCCCATGGCCAATTCTCGGCTTGCCAAGAACCCTGGCTTTTTTCCTGATACAGCACAAAGTTTTAGTCTGCGTGTACCAATTTGTCTGTCTCTACCTTTCTGGAGGATTTTTAGTCTTCTGTGATGGAGAGGTTGGCCAGTTCGCCTCTCTATGACTGAGTAGCGCTGCTCTCTAAAGTTTTAGCTGTTGGAAATCTTTATAGGAGCCGACAGTCTCAATTCCAGGGCATAGTACTGACAAGTTTCTACGAATTGAGAGTTGCTTCAGGTTGTATTTAGTTGTGAACACTGTATATTTTGAGATCTCTAATGGATGTCATTGTTAGATGCCATCAAGTTGGTTCCGATCCCTAGAGATGACAGAATAAACATTGCCCAGTCCGGCACTATCCTCACAATCATTGCTGTAAGTGGTAGTTAAGGTTTTGTGCCAACTTGGTTGGGCCAGGGTTCTAAATGACTTGGCAGCAGAGATGTAGTAATCTACCCACAATGAGATCTCCTCAGGACAAATGAGCTGCTTTCAATATAAGTGGGCACTATGGAAATGCTAGCTTGCTTTTTTGCTGTGTCTAGATCGTACATCTGACTTGTCATCCGACTCCGGTTCTTCAAACTTGAGCCAGAGGTCTGCTGCGTTGCCTACTGGTCCTAGAAGCCATCAGCAGCCTGACATTTTACCTGCTGACCTTGAATCCATTTGCCCCAAACCTTCCATCTGACCTGACAATGTGGGGTTCATCGGCCCCGCAGTCATGTGAGTCAGGAGAACCCTCTAGTCTCACATCTGATCCATGGGCTTAGAAATTACCTTCCTCTATAACTCTGTGAGTCATTTCCTTGATATAAACCTTTCTCTGTGTGAGTGTGTATACATACATATATACATACACACATTCATATACATATCTATCTTATACATAAAAATATACAGATTTTATGATATAAGATATATATGTCTTAAAATAATATTTTACTTTTTTAGCCTGTGCCATACATATGTAAAATGCTGCTTTAGAGACAATTTAAATAATTAGTTTGAAACTAGCTTTCCAGGAAAATGATGGTCAAGTCATTGCCTAATAAAGTGATAGAACAGAGTAATAGTATGCTTAATACTTCATGATAGGTCAGCTGAGAGGTCTGCCAGCATCCTGAAAATTACCGTGGAACTAACTTTGAAATAGTTAGACAACACTGTATTTTCTGAAGCTATAAGCAAGGTGTCAATATGTTAAAGTTTACTGTTGCTTGAGAGTCCTTGTGGCACAGTGATCAAGTGTTAGTCTGTTAAACAAAAGGTAGGAAGTTCAAATGCGCCAGGCGCTCTGCAGAACGATGCCACAGTCGGCTTCCATAGGCTTACACTCTCAGAAACCCTGAACATCTGTCCTGCTTTGTCCTACTGGCTTTCCATAAGTTGGACTTGATTCATCAGCAAAGGGTTTATGCCAAGTTGAATAATTTAAATAAGAAAGACTGTCCGGCTCATTCTTTTCCAAGGTGACTCAATAGCTTATTGTCCTTTAAGTAAAAACATGGAATGTCATGAATCTTGGTGGCTCAAAGTGTCACGGTTTAGATTACTTCGTTGGGTCCCAACATCCTAATCGAGCCAGAGCATTAAGAAGAAGAAGACTCAGCAGAGTACCTTTCTAATAAATCTCCCACTTCGGTGGGTCATCCTCTCAGCTCGTTCTCAAATTTCTAAGAAGTTGTTTAGGAGAAAGTCTTCACCCAGCCTGCAATTTAAATCAGGTTTGGAATGACTGAAAGTACAGTATGCTGACAACACCCTTGTTTCTCCTTTTTCCACATACATAGAAACTGAGTCTTGAGCCTCTAATGAGACATTTAAAATTTTTTTTAATCGTTTTATTAGGGGCTCATACACCTCTTATCACAATCCATCCATACATCAATTGTGTAAAGC
>NW_022111300.1:40945775-40951410 GCF_000313985.2 Echinops telfairi
TCCCCCTCTCCCATGTCCCCCTGGAACTGTTGGTACCGTTGTTTTCTCCTTCAGATTGTTCATCCAGCCTCTTATTTAGACAGACCTGCGGAGATAATAACATGCGCAAAAACAAGACAGAGCAAAACCAAGCAACAATGTACAACAAAACAATAATAACAACAAACCAATGACAAAAACCAAAACAGAACACAAGAAAGAAAAGCTTGTAGTTAGTTCAAGGACTGTTTGTTAGCCTTTAGGAGCATTTTTCAGTCCAGTCTGTTGGGGCACCAAGCCTTGGCCCCAAAGTCCACCTTTATGATTCCCTGGGGACCTTGCTGCTCCGTTCCCTTGCTGTTCTGTTGCACCCCCTTAGTGTTTTGCCTCGGTGTTGTGGGATCAGATCGGGTGCAATTCCCACACTGTGTCTCCGGTGTTGTCCCCTGTAGGGCTATGAGTCAGTGAAGGATGTCAGAGACATTTTTTTTCCACTGAAAAAATATGCACGATTATGTAGATGCTGCTCTGATGTGCCATCGAGTCAAATTTGAACTCAAGGTGAAGCCAGGTGATATAGGAGAGTTTGCTCTACAGGATTTTCCAGGCTGTCACAGTTATGGAAGCAGACCACCAGCCCTTTCCTCTTCCAGGGCCTCTGGCGGGTTCAAACAGCGAATCTTTTCATTGGCAGTTGAGCCCTTAGCATTCCACCACCAGGTTTCCTAGATAAAGAGAATGATGGAATGATTCATTTATGTCAAGGAAGTGGCTCACACAATTGTGGGAGCTGGTAAGTCCCAAAGCCATAGTTCTGCTGACAAACTGAAGACTTCTGCTGGCTCATGCGCTATTGGGAGCTGGCAAATAGGAAATCCTCAGGTCAGATGGCAGACCAGGGACTTCCGTAGGCTCCTCTCCCATGAACTGAGATCTGGTGGCAAGAAGAGTTCCGGGCCGCAGGGTTCAGAGAAAGAATGAGCTTTGTCAGATCATATAGAGATAGAATCTGAGGGAAGCCAACAACACAAAGGGAACTGCTCTCTCGATTGTTTGTACTGATTACATCAAATAACAGGATTATACTTTCTTATGGAAGAGCAAACTATCTAGGGTCTGCCAAACCCCTGAAAACCATAGTCTAGTCTGTTGAATACATAACAGTAACCCCCAGAGCAACCTTGCCTCTCAAATAGCTTCTCACCAGCTCCTTTTGTGCCTTAAAAAAGTATCCACTCCAATATGAAGAAATTGTATTGTCTAATTTCACAGATGAGAACAACACACAAGAGGTCAATTTATCAATATTTTGGAGGGCATATGGATTTTATTCTGCAGTAATAGTAGCTGAGAAAACATTGCGATAAGCACTTGAAGAACATAATATTATGATTTGTACAGTTTTCCTCATGCATTTTTCTGCCTTCAAAGTGTAAATCAATTTCACTAATCTTGCCCAAATTGCTATCATTTAGTAAGAGTACTTTCACCTTTCCACAGTTAGCTTGTCAATCTTTACATGCATATATTTTCCGTATAATACTCAGAATACAGATGGGGGTTCCTTGCTGGAAGGTCCCCAGGAGAATGTATAATAGCTAAAGATTCTTACTGAGTCCTGTTATCCTCATGGCCACATTAAGGGATACTTTATTTAAAAAGAAAGATCCAATTAGAAATTACTAAATTAGTTAAATAAGAATTTCGTTGCTGTATGCTGTCAAGTCAAAACTGATTCATAGTGATAACATAGGACAGAATAGAATTGCCCCTGTAGGATTTCCAGTGCTGTAATGGCCCTGTTGGTAAGTGTTGGACTGCTAACCAAAGGTTGAGAGTTCAAACCCAGTAGCTACTCCTTTGAGAAAGATAAGCTTATCTGCTGCTATGAAGATTTACAGCCTCAGAAACCATCTAGAGCAGCGGTTCTCAACCTGTGGGGCTTGACCCCTTTGGGGGTGGAATGACTCTTTCACAGGGGTCGCCCGATTCATAACAGTAGCAAAATGACAGCGATGAAGTAGCAATGAAGATAATTTTATGGTTTGGGGGTCACCACAACACGAGGAACTGTATAAAAGGGTCGCAGCATTAGGAAGGTTGGGAACCACTGATCGAGAGAGTCAAGATTTACTGTTTTAGAGGCGCAGGGGGAGTTCTACTCTATCTTACAGGATGGCTGTGAGTTGGAATTGATTCAATGCAAGTGAGTGAGATGACTTAAGATCGATTCCACGGCAAGGGTGTGTTGGTCGGTTGATTGGCAGATTGATTGCGAATCTTTTTTTTTTTTTCAGCTTACACACCTTTGTTTAATGCTTTTCGCAAATGATTGGGAATCTTGACAGACGTGGCTCACGGTCTTTTCTCCTTTGAAACAACTGGTGTATTCTATTTTCAAACCTTTTGGTTAGCTCTCTTTAAATTAGTTATTATTTAATAGTTTTAAATGTCATTCATTTAAACGACTATTTACTCATTTAAAAATGATACAGCACACTGGAGAAGGATGTGGGAAAGTAGAATATAAGGAACCAAAAAATGACGGAAAACTGAGTTTACCTTCAAATTCAATTTCACAAATATTGATCTGCGATTTTCTTAGTTCATGAAGGAACAGAGGGGAGTAAGGTCATTCCCGAACTTGCAAAATCTTTGGGTCTGGGAAGGGGCTACCTGGGAGGCAGATTCTGAAGGTAGTCTGCATGAAAACAGATTTTCTGTAAAAAACGTCATGGACTGAAGACTGTAAGTATTGGTTTGCAAGTGGAAACTATCAGAGGAAAGTATTTGTATCTTGTTATAAACCAATTTAGATTTGTCCTGAAGATGCAACCAAATTTATTATTATAAATGAGTTATTTTCCTTGAATATAATCAGGAAGGAACAACTTACTTAGCAACAGCATGGACAATATGACCTTTGGTTAAAATCACATCATTTTATGTGTGGTGCTCTGTTTTAGCTTCGGTGAGAAAATTGGCATTCCTCTCGCTGCTGTTTAAAATGCTGGTGCTTCTACAGGTGGTGGAATATTTTACTCTCGCATGTGATCTATTACAATTAGCTTCATAGCTCATGCATACAGCGTAATCACACGGCACCCTCTCACTTTCTTACTACACCTCAAAGGCCTGGACGACACAGACAAGGCAATTCTCAAAGGCCTTTGGAAGATGGGTCAGAGGAAAGACATCACGTAGGAAACCCAGAAATGATTGAGCGGTGAGCTCCAGGGCTGTTTGTTGTTGTTGTTGTTGTTGATGCCTCCTTGAGTCCCCAGAAAGGTTGAGCACTGGGCTGCTCTAATGAAGGTCAGGGATTCCAACCTTCCAGCCCCTGCGTAGGAAGAACACAAGACTTTGGGTTCCCGTAAAGATTTACTATTTCAGAAGCCCCCGGGAGCACTTCTACCCTCTTCTACCTAGACTTGCTCCGCGTCAGAATCAACTCTGTGGCGGTGGGTTGGGTTGGGTTTGGCTGGGGTTTGGGAGTTGGGCTTTCTAATTGAAAGCAAGACCTGCGGTGAGCAGGAACCTATAGATGAGTGGACTCCGGAAAAGTCCACTTTCTCTGCCCAGAGGCCTGGGAGGAAGAACCCTACAGGATTCCAGTCCTCTGACTTTCCTTGGCATCTATGGGCTGAGGCATGGCAACTTCTCATTCCCTTTCAGTGGTGGTAGCTCCTGGAGGTGTTACCCTCTCTCTACCATCTCACTAGCATTGCAACTGTAAACCCCAAGAGATGAAATCCAAGGTATTCCTCCTGCCCCCACCAGGTGAACATGCAAAACTTCAAGTCACCCTCAATTGCTCGGTGATCTCTGTGGGGCAGAGCCCTTGTGATGTTCTTCTCTGTAACAGCTGAACACCAGCCACAAAGAACCTCCGTTTCCCTCCCCCTTTGCGTGAAGCACATCTACTCTACCTGCATTTGTCAGAGCTCATGAAAGGTGGCCAGGGACTTGCAGTCTATATTTAATAGCATTGATCACCTACTAACATAAACAAGAACAACCAAGGACAAACTTACCCCAAATATATTAAATCTATCTGGATATGGAAAGTACAATAATCAAGATGTTTGGGATCCAATTAAAAATGACTAAATCAACAGAGTTAGGAAAACAAAAAAATCGGTAGCAAAGGAAAAAGTTATTGCACCCTAAGATATGGCAGATAGTGGTTTTATCAGACAAAGATTCTAAACACCAAATTTTTAAAAATCATTTTATTAGGGGCTCATACAACTCTTATCACAATCCATACATACATCAATTGTGTAAAGCGCATTTGTACATTCATTGCCCTCATCATTCTCAAAACATTTCCTCTCCACTTAAGCCCCTGGCATTAGGTCCTCATTTTCCCCCTCCCTCCCCACTTCTCTGTCTCTCATGAGCCCTTGATAGGTTATAAATTGTTATTTTGTCATATCTTGCCCTGTTCGACGTCTCCCTTCAGCCACTTTTCTGTTGTCCATCCCCCAGGGAGGAGGTCACATGTAGATCCTTGTAATTGGTTCCCTCTTTCCTACTCACTCTCCCTCTACCCTCCCAGTATCGCCACTCACACCACTGGTCCTGTAGGGATCATCTGCCCTGGATTCCCTGGATCTAAACACCAAATTTAATCACACTCCATCAACTAAGGAAAAAAATTCTCAAGAGGAACAGAAAAGATGAAAGATAAGAAATAGCAGCTCTAAAAAGGAGCAATTGGAAATTGTTGAAGTGGAAAATACAACAGAAATGTTTTTTAAAAGATCACTGGAGGAGATCAAGACCAGAATGAGAATGACAGATGAAACACAACTTGAAAACAAAGTGTTATAAATAATTCAATCTGAAAAAGATGAAAAGGGAATAAAACAGACGCTTAGGGGATGCTGGGACAATATCAAAGGGCTAACATTCCTATCACAGAAATAAAGAAGAAAAACATTGGTATAGGGAAAAAAGTTTAAATGCAGATCAGAATTTCCCCAAATATGACATATATAATTTAACATATGTAATTCAGTACCTATGCAGACATAAATATTTTTAAACGACAGGAAATCAGCACATATACACACCCCAAGAAAGATAAACCATTTTGAAAACGTATCTTTGCACACATTATTTTTTAAATGATTGAAAACCAAAGTTACAGTGAAATGTCTCACAGCAGTCGGAAGAATGACTCAGCACATTAGAAAAGAAGGTGAATATTTGAAGGGCCGCAGCTTTCTCCTCCTAAACCACGCAGGCTAAAAACAGAACGCCACGTTTGAGGTCCTGAATGAAAAATGGTCAACCCAGAGTCCTCGAACCAGAACTCTCCTCAGAAATGAAAGCAAATTGAAGGCATTCTTGAGTGAACACTAAACAAACCCCTCACAGGAAGGAGGGGAAGAACACAGAGGGGCAACCCGGAAGGTTGAGAATGAAAGAAAAGAATAATCGAAAAATGAAGTAGATGAATAAATAACAGACTGTTTTTTATCTTCTAAATTCAATATGCAATAGATGAATGTGGAAAGCAAGCATTTTCCCACTTGACTACATTTGCAGACGAACCAATCAAGTCACTTTTTAGAGGGGTCCTTTCACATATTAGCTGGTTTACAATCAAACTATGATTCTGACGCCAACTTTCTTTTTTTTTTTTTTA
>NW_022111300.1:40953836-41084027 GCF_000313985.2 Echinops telfairi
CTGCTGTCCATTCCCCAGGGAGGAGGCAATACTTAGATTCTTGTAATCGGTTCCCCCTTTCTACCCCACATTCCCTTCACCCTCCAGGCATCGCCCCTCTCACCACTGGTCCCAAACAAGTCATCTGTCCAGGATTCCCTGTGTTTCTCTTGCTATCTGTACCAATGTACATCCTCTGGTCTAGCCAGATTTGTAAGGTAGAATTGGGATCATGATAGTGGTTTTAAATCTTAATGGAGCAGTTGGTCACATTCTTCTCCCCAGGACTGACTGGTGAGTTGGAACTGCCCGTCCTGTGGTTAGCAGCTGACTCTATCACCAACCTTTTGGTTAGGAGCTGAATGTTTAGTCATTGAACTACCAGGGGACCTCTGTCACCCCTATAGACTCGGTTCTTCTCTGTCTATAGGGTGGCTATGAGTTGGAATAAAATGGATAGCCGTAGGCTTGTGTTATTATATTAACCTGTACTGCATATAAAATGAACTTATTGCAATACCCTCTATATGGCAGAGTGCTCCTTAGAAGCAAGGATGGCAAGACTTTGTGCATACTTTGGACTTACTGTCACGAGAGACCGGCAGGCCCTGCAGGAGGACATCATGCTTGTAAAGCAGAGGGGCAGTGAGATAAGGAAGGCCCTCAACCAGATGGATTGGCACTGTAGCTACAACAGCGGTTGAGGCACAGGAAGAACTGTAGGGAGGGCACAGGACCTTATAGTGTTTCCTTCTATCATGCAAAGACAGGGTCACTCTGGGTAGTAACAGATTGGATGGCACCTAACAATAACAACAACAACGATTTATTTTCTAAACATGATTAGTCTTTTAATTACCCTTTAAATAAAGAGCAAGCAAATTCATGATTAATGGAACTCCTGTAATGATTAATCTGGCATTATAAATATTTTAAGTTATATGCCTGACTAGTTTTAAGCTATTTCAAAAGGATCCTTTTATAGAGAACTCTTTATGGCCTAGAGTGGGCCCTACTAATATCCTTCTTTCGAGTAGTTTTACTGATTTATAATTTTCCATTTTCAACCCATGGCAAACTTGCTCTCAGTCCAAACAGTGTGGGTTGTTTCTGTTTAAGTATACTCTCCATGAAAGAATAATCCTATTTTATACCTGACAAGAAGCCAACTATAGATAAGTACATGTCAAAAGTACATTTGAAGAACAACTGGCTCAATTAAAAAGCATTGTAATCATTTAATGGTGCGTTTCCATTGTGAACAGATCTCATTGGTTATTATGGCGATAAAAGGACGTAACACATTCCAAGTCTGTTTGAGTTCTTTTCAGGATCTTTAAATTTTCTCTCTTTCACTGACACCACTTTCATTCATGGGCGAAAATGTTCTGATTTTAGGTCCCTTAAGTTTGGCTCAGAAAAGACTTTTGAAATCTTGAATGGACCTCTAGTTTAGAGATGACCCTCTTGAAGTCCCAAGTGGCCAGGTAGCGAGTCTAGTGTTGTATGTGTAATATAATATATATATCTTCGTATCTTACACCATTCACTGTGTTCCTTCATCCACATTTCTGTTATTTGTCCCCCTGGGAGCAGGGGGTGGTTATACATCCATCCTTGCTATCCGTTCCCCTTCCTTCCCATCCCACCCACTCTCCCCGTACCCTCATGGTAACACTACTCCCATTACCGTTGAGGAGTTTATCCGTCCTTGATTCTGTGAGTCATAGTCTCTTATCTGTACCAATGCACATATTCCAGTCTAGCCAGCTTTGTGAGGTAGACCTTGAGTCATGATGGTGGTGGGGAGGACGCATCAAAGAACTAGAGGAATGTTGTGAGTGCCATCGGTGCTATACTGCACCCTGGGTGAATCATCCCTTCTGTGAGGGAATGTCCAGTTGTCTGCAGATGGGCTTTGTGTCTCCACTCTGATCCCTCTCCTTCACATCGATGTGATTGTTTGTTTTTGATGTTCTGATACCTGATCCCATCTACACTTCATGATCACTCAGGCTGGTGTGCTTCTTCCATGTGGGCTTTGTTGCTTCTCTCTTAGATGGCCGCTTGTTTAACTTCAAGCCTTTAAGCCCCCAGATGCTATACCTTTTAACAGCCAAGCATCATCAGCTTTCTTCACCACAGTTGCTTATGCACCCATTTTGTCTTCAGCAGTTGTGTTCGTAAGATATCACACAATGCCAGGTTATTAGAACAAATGGTTCTTGGATTGAGGGAAGACTTCAGTAGGCCCAAAGTTTGTCTTCTATCTTAACACTTTAACATTTAAATATATGTACATAGACCAATTCCCCTATCATTATACATTAATATATTTACATATGGACATACCTCTATTTATACCTCTCTATATGGACTTTGCCTCCTAGTTCATTCCTCTAGGTCCTTTTACTTTCCTCCTGCCCATTATGTTCTCTCTTCTTTCAGCTCTCAGAAATTCCTCACAGCTTCATTACAATTGATCAACCCTCTCCAGGCCTTCTACAGCCTCCTAGCCATTGATCCCTTGATGTTCCCTTTTCCCTGAGTGTGTTGGCTCTCGCTCCCTCTCCCACCTCCTCGAGGAGGGAATGGTGAGTGGGCTTGAACTGCCGACCTTTGGTTTAGGCCTCCTACAGAGCCACGCTGCCGTTGTTAGGAGCCATCGGGTTGGTTCTGCCCCTGGAGCCCTTGTGCACAACAGAAGGAAATGCTGCTGCTGTTCCATCACAATTGTTCCCATGCTTGAGCCCATTGTTGTAGCCCGGGTCCATCTATGTACTTGAAGGCTTGCCTCTGTTTCTCTGCCCCTCTACTTTTACCAAGCATGATGTCCTTCTCCAGGGGCTGGTATCCCCTAACAACATGTCCAAAGTGTGTAAGATGACGTCTTGGCATCCTTGCCGCTAGGGAGCATTTTGACTGTACTTCTTCCAAGAAAGATTGGTTTGTCCTTCTAGCAGTCCATGCTACATTCAATATTCATCTCCAGCACCACAATTCAAATACATTGATCCTTCTTTGGTCGTCTTTAATCAAACCATAGTGGTTGAGATATTGTAAATGGCTCTGGTAACTAGAGCAGTGTCAGACTAAGAAGACAAGAGACAGGCCAACCACAGCAGCTAAGGAAATTTGTATTGTCCTTTGCTTCATATGGAATTTTATGTCTTAGTGCTCCATTATGATGAAATTCAATTGCACACACTAGAACAAAAGCAACTTCTGTAATAATACTCAATAGTTCAGTAAAGAAATACAATCTTATCTAGTAGGATGGTGTTTAAAAATAGAGAGAATTGATTTTACAATACAGTACCACTTTACCTTGAATTTCTAATTCACGAAATGAAAGCATGCTTTCCCTGAATTGCATTATTGTTGACAAATTTCTCCATTTATGAAGAAACTACCATTGAGTGCCTAGTATATAAGGAAGAGAGGAACAGTGTCCATCTGGAACACAGACTGGTCAGGAAGACAGTCGTTAAACAAATAACTAATTCGTTTTAAATGTTGTATGTTTCATGAAGAATAGCTCTGAGACCGTATGAGGGAATCATTTCATTGTCTGTTGGTGGGGGTGGGCGTGTCTGTGGAGGGATGTACTCAAGAAAGGCATCTTTAAGAAACTCAGAAACCAAAGACCCATTGCTGTTGAGTCAAGCCGGACTCTGCGCAACGCATGTGGGTCAGAGGAGAACTGGGCTCCCGAGGGTTGCAAAGGCTGGGGTTGGGTTGGGTTGGGTTTGGTGCCCAAGCAGCAGACCTTTCTTCCCAGGGGCCAGTGGGGCCTGTGCTCCTCTCACATTTCAATCAGCTAGCCAAGTGCCCCACCCAGAGATTCCAGCTCCAAGAAATGGCACTTAAATTAGAAGCTGGAAAATAGGTTGGAATTTTGTACATGAAATGTGTGGGTGGAGGATATGGGGTGGGAAATTCTAGGAAAGAAAGAGGGGAAAAAACATGTAGCAATTTCCTGACACTGGAAACAACATGAATACTTGGGTTCTTGATTAAATGGGATTTATGATCAGATGATGGAGGGATGTAGGTAGAGGAAACATGGAAAACAAATAAGCTTTATTTTCCCAAAGTTTACACTTACCCTCAAACCACACACCAAACCCACCCTTGTCAAGTTGATTCCAACTCACAGTGAGCCTGTAGGGCAGACTAGAACTTCCCTATAAGGTTTCCAAGGCTGTAAATCCATATGGAAGGAGCCCACAACACCTTTCACCCATCGAGCAACTAGTGGATTTGAAGTACCAACCTTTCTGTTCTCAGCCAAGCATTTAACTATGGTGCTCCCAGTGGTGAAGCTCTCCCATCGAAGCTTAATGATCAGAATTGAAAGCTTAAATGACTTGAAGGAACTGCCTCTAATGTTATTTATTTTTTGGAAAAGAGGGCCATTTGGGACAGATTTCTTTCTTATTTCAAATTTCACTCATAGAAATATATAAACAGCCACAACCTAAGACAAGCGATCAACTTATTCAGTTGTCAAAATCTTCCGCTCTGGGAAGAAAGTTGCCCATTCACCATGGCATCCCACCAAGATCCAAAAAAGAAGAGGCCAGACTCTTACCACATCATGATTCACTGATTCACTGCTGATGGTGAGGCATTTGAGGCAAACAAGGGTTATTGCCTTTAGCAGCAACTCCAGGTGCCTGAACAGTCAAGGAGAGAAAGAAGCTTACCAAATGACTCAACCTTTACTTACTGTATCGATTACAGACCATCTTTATCCAGCTAGCTAAACGATATTACATTTGATTGTAAAATTTTACACTGGCTGATGAGTACATTGATCACTCTTTTGTTTTTAAACTTCATCAGACACATTATCCCACCACCAGCTTTATCTCCCAATCCTTCTCTGGATTCTTTCATTCCACTCTTTGAAGTTCGTTACTTTATTTGACCTCCATTCTAGAATATGAACAGTTGATTTTCTTCTGTATTTTCATCATTTAACTTAGTGTCTGCCCAGGAGTATAAATCCAATATGTGTTTATTGACACAATTAGTGAATAAATCAATCATCTAAGTCTATGAATACACCAAGAGAGGGAAAGACCCTAGGGCATATGCCTGATTCTCTTAATAAATGAACTGATCATTTGTTTGTTCTTTTTGAAAGGAAGTTATTAAATATAAGTTACTGGACTAAAGAATACCGAAGAGGCAAGATATCTTCCAGTACAAGAATATAAGGACAATCACCAACTGCATGTTCAAATTTATGGAATTACTAAATATAAATCATCAGTGAAGTTGAGACAGCAAGCATGGTTCCTGCTTTCTATGAATTCATGGCAAAATTGTTCTTAAGACAGTAATGAGCAATACTGGAAATGTGTAGCTAAGGGCCAGAGGAGTACAATAACAAGTGAGCTATACAGGAGAAGCAATTAGCAATGGGAATTCTAAAACTCAAGTCATCTTATGATCACCAAAGAGGGAAGAGCTTGCAAAAGAAACACAAAACACAAACACACTGCCATCCAGTGATGCTGACTCATAGGGACCCTATTTAGAGCTCCCGAGGCTGTCAATCTTTACAGGAGGAAACTGCCTCATCCTTCTTCCATGGGTTTGAACTGCTGATAGTATGGTTAGTAGCTCAACATCTAGGCCACAGCATTTGCAAGGGCTCCTTTCATAGTACCAGCCTCTTTTGTTTTTCAGACAACAACCTGCTGAATCATCATCTTGTCTTTCTGCATATATTTTATAGCATTTATTTGACAGAAAGTATTGCTTTTTTCTAAATAAGAACTCTAAAAGGGTGCAATTAATGTTTCTTGATCATTTAGCAAGTTTCAGAAATTGTAAACAAATTTTTATATCCCATGTCTTCACCTCATTTAATCTGCGTCCTTTGCAGGAAATAACTTGATCTGGACAAGAACACTGTTTTGTAAAACAACTCTTTGTGGTAAATTGTAGTTAAAATTAAGTTTACAACCTAAAATTAAGTTTACACCATGGTGAGACTTGCAAACCTATAGCTAGTGTAGCATCAGGCATCTGCACGATTTAGAACACGACTAACACCCAGAGAATTTCTTGGAGTCTCTTTGCAGAAAACTTGTCATTAGGCTGCCTCTCAGTTTCTATTTGTTCCTATAAATTTATTCACCTTTTCTGGAATTACATGTCCATGGGACAATGTAGAATATATGCTTTTATGGCTGGCTTCTTTTGATCAATGTAATGGTTTGGAGATTCAGACATGCTCTTTCATGTATTAATAGTTCGAGTTTTGGTTGATATTCCATCATGGCAACATATAATCATTCGTTTACCCAATTTCTCACTGATAGATATTCAAAACCCACTGCCATCAAGTTCACTTTGACTCACAGTGATCAGATATAGAGTTTATAAGACTTCAAATCTTGACTGGAAGAAACAGCTTCATCTTCTGCAGTGTAGCTAGTGGGTTTGAATAACCAACCTTACAATTAAGAGCCCAATGCCTGTCCCAAAGCGCTGTCCAAACTAAACATCGAATCAATTCTGATTGGATAGAGACTCGATTTACAGTCGAATGAAATGCTGCCTGGTTCTGGGCCATCCACACTTTCACTGGTACATTTGAGCCTGTTGTTATTTGAAATGCAAGTGGCATAATTTCCATCATGTTAACAACATCCAAACCACCACAGTGACACAAATAGGTAGACAGAGGTACATGCATACTCACAAATGTATAGACAATGCCACATGCATACACACACATAGACAAAGATGCATAAATACACACACACACACACACACACATACACACACATACACACACACACACACACACACACACACACACACACACTCTAAACCAAACCAAATCTTCTGTTGTGGAGTCCATTCCAAGTCATGGTGATTTATAAGACCGAATACAACTGCCCTCTAGGCTGTTGGCGGCTAGATCTCCAAGGGAGCAGTTGACCAGGCCTTCTCTCTTCTCTCCCACAGAGCATCAGGCAGGCTCACTGAGTTGTGGTTAGAAGCTGAATATTTACCATGAAGCCATGGGCTCTCTCTCTCTTTCTTTCTCCTTCTCTCTCTCTCTCTCTCTCTCACACACACACACATACAAATATACATGCCTCATGAGTTGTCATGTCATCACTGCAGAATGGTCACACCAAGCTCCCGTGGCTAGCCCACCTCTGTCCAGTGTGTGGCTAGCGCAAATCCCCTGTAAGCCCCTTTACAGCAGAACAACAGAGACCACACCTCCCCCTCTGCCTTGACAGCCTGGATCTGTTCTTTCATAGAGGCAGAGAGTGGCAGTAGGGAAAAACACAAACCCCTAAACATGTAAAAGACATCTTCTACATTTTAACTCCTCGTAAAGAGCAGCCCAAGTGGATCCTGACATTGCTCCTTCTGGCAAAATCAGTCTTGAGGGCTTGGGTTTAGCCTGAAGGTTTCTGCTGCAAATAAAAGTCTGTTTCTCCATAGAAGTTCATGCTGCTTTAATAGTTAATGTTTTCATGTGTAACCTTTGAAAGGGGAAGAGATACTAGAGCAATCTTGCTTTCTGATTGGGGACAAATCTTTCTAAAGCAGTGGTTCTCAACCTGTGGGTCGTGACCCCTTTGGGGGTCAAACGACCCTTTCACAGGGGTCGCCCAATTCACAACAGTAGTAAAATGACAGTGATGAAGTAGCAATGGAAATAATTTTATGGTTGGGAGTTACCACAACATGAGGAACTCTATTAAAGGGTCACGGCATTAGGAAGGTTGAGAACCACTGTTCTAAAGACTTTAAAGGTGACAATTAGAACCTTGGAGGAAGCTCTAAGTATTTTGGAACCCAATTTCCCCATGAGTTGACCTAAGAGGCCCTTTTGTGAGTCCTTGTGGTGGGCAGAGCGTTGTATCAATGTCTCTGTCATGCATGCAATTTATGTTGTAGGTATCATTGCACGGTGAGTTGATATGGCCCCTTCACTTGTTCTTTAAGAACCTAAAAGCACAATTATTCAAATTTATAAGGGGGAAAGGAAAGAGTTGGAGTCAGGGATAGAAATATAAAAAGCTATAAGGTCACTTAGGTCATGAATAACATATTTTTAAAAAATCTCACTGCCATTGAGTCAGTTTTGACTTAGGGCAACCATATAGCAATGAGTCGGACTTCTCCTGTGGGTTTCTGAGACTGTCAGTCTTTATGGGACAGAAAGCCTCATCTTTCTCTTGCTGAGCTGCTAGTGGGCTCGAGTGGCTGACCTTCTGGTGAGCAGCCCAACACATGACCCACCCCACCGCCAGGCCTTCCCTCCTAAGGTCCTGGTAAGCATTAATCAGCTGTTTCTGCAACTAACTTACTGTCACGACTGCTGTCCGTCTGCTAATAAGTCAGTCTATTTGCATATTCTGCGCACACAGCAAAAGATTCCCAGAGCAGGTGCTCGGAAGCCAGCCGAGTGGTAGGTGTATGCCAGCCTGGCACCCACATTTCCTATTTTCTGGATTGTGAGAGCGAACACAGCAAATCCCTGGAGTCAAGCCACTGGAGGAGGCTGCCAACTTACATTTGAAGACGGAAGACTTTCAGTTGTACAACAGTCTGGTTTCTTCTGCTGATGTTGGCCAGAAGCCAGGACATTAGTGAAGGGCCTCATCTCCTCGAGTGTGTATAGGACCACCTGTACATTTTCACCATGTCAAGTTATGCTGCGGATAGAAAGCTTCGGATAGAAAGCTCGGAGTCGACCCTACTTGTGGAAGCTTGCAGGAGCAGGCTGTTTGTAGGAAGGGTGTCTTCCAACCTGGGATAGGGATTTCAATAGCCAAAATAGAAGCAGAGAATATAACTTTTCTTCCTTGTCCCATATAAAATAATCTCGAGCATGCCAGGACGCCAAAGTCTAATATATGTGCCAATTTATTGCTGTCTCCTTATTTCTGCAAACCATGTTTCAGCTTCTGTGCTATTTACCATTTATATGCTATAATTTCCACAGTTTGTAATTTCTTGTCAATATAATTGAGTTATAAACTCTTTTAGTGCGGGGATTCAGCTGTGAACCCAGTGAGTATTGCTGAGTGCCAGCTGCGTATAAAGTCCTCTTCTAAGAGCTAGTGACAAAATCCTTGCTCTCATGAACACTACGCTTAAAACACAGTGATGCCTTTATCAGAAGTCAAATGGAGCTATTTAAAGATACACCAAGGCTGAGAGACTGGAAGTTGATTCTGACCTAATGGCAAAGAAAAGAGACCTTGATCCCTTTGGCACCTGAAGAGGGACCTGAGGTGAGTGAGCACAGGAAACAGAGGCAATGGCAGGTGTCCAGGACTTTTATAAGAGTTTGCCTGTCATGTTCAGGGAGGAGCAAGAGGAGGCTGGCCCCAAATGCCAAGTTGGCCCCAAATGGCCCCAAATGTTAAACACAGCAGACAGCTTCTCTACAGAAAAGACTCGTGAAACCAAGTGATACAGGTACAGATGATAATCCTGGAACCCTGAGCATTGAACGCAAGGATAAAAAATTAGATAAAAGAAACGGAAAGAGAGAGGTGAGCAGAGTGTAGGTGCACTGCCAGCCAGTCTGACACAACTTGACCATCTTGGTCAATTGCAGGCAGCATTCCTTGTTGAAGAGCACAGAAGCACAACTTCATAGACTTCTCAATCAAGGCAGAGAAAACAGGAAGACAAATCCAGAGTGAATCAAGG
Source organism: Echinops telfairi (assembly GCF_000313985.2). NCBI lineage: Eukaryota > Metazoa > Chordata > Mammalia > Afrosoricida > Tenrecidae > Echinops > Echinops telfairi. Next base: position 40,963,524 of record NW_022111300.1, read on the forward strand.
TGGGCAGAACATAAGCGAGATATAAAGAGGGAAAGTACAGGGAAGTAGGAGAGAACTTCAGAGACTCCAGCAACCGCAGAGCAGGGAGGAAGCCTGTTCATTGGAATCAGTGGTTCCTGGTCATTTAGGTTGGGGACCTATGTGGAGTGGAGAGCCTGTGGAGTGGTGGCTGGATTCCAGGCACCTCATGCTACCTCCTAACCCCCTCCATCCCCTCAATCCCCTGGAGGCTTATGTTGAGTTGGGAAGAATCAGATAACTGGTTGCATGCTGGTGAGCAGAGAAGTGCCCTCTCTTCCATTCACATCCTCCTGATGACTACTCTTGTGGCCCCCCCACTCACTCAACAGCCATTGATGACCCTCACCATCACCCTTACCACCCCTGGTGGTCCACTAGGCTTTTCCGCTTCCTCCATGACCCACCAGCCAACTCTGTAGTGAGTGGGACATGCTCCCACATATCACATGCCACACACCCCCTCCACCTCTGTGGTTGGAAATGTGGATTCCTGCAGATCAGGTGGCATGTGCTCACTGCCTCTGCTATGACACTATTTTTCTTTCTTTTTCCCCCTACTCCCCTCTTCTCTCCCCCAATATGGTGAGGGGTGGCAACCACATCCTCACTAGCCAATCATAACCTCCACACCTTTTAGAAGTCATTCCACCCACTGGGAAAATGCCACCACCTGTTCTTGCACCTCTGGAGCAATGATAGAAGGTAGACAACATCCAGCCATCCTGCTCTCAGTTGATCTACCATGCACAGAGAATCATGCCTACCCTTTCACCAGCTACCCCATCTACTCAGACATAGGTGATGAGTACTGCATGCTGTCAAACTAGTGACCAAATAGCACCTCTGTCACACAATATCAGGGTGAAGCAAAGAAATATACAATCAAAGCCAGGGTTTCAGAGACAACAGAGGTTTAAAATCACACAAAGAAACTGAACAAGAGGGCTCAAGTAGTTGACCAAAATAAAGAGGCAGGAACTCCCTAGAGGAATAAATAAGGAATTTAAAAAACTTACATGTAGGTCTCCTAAGGAAAACAATAAGAACAAAATAACAAAATAAAGAGAAAATTGAAAACAATATAAAAATGGCAACTAGCAATCTTGAAGATTAGCATGAAAATTTCAGAAGTAGAGAGCGCATGGAAAGAATAAAGGAGTAGAATTGAATCCATAGAAGACAGAATCATCAAAACGGAAGCTAAATCCCTGCATACCTATCTGTTAGAGAAACAATCTGCGAAAAGAAGGAAAGCAAGGAGCAAACGTGGCCGAGGAGTTAGGGTGAGAAGTATAATAGATGAGAGCAAGAGCAGACACATCACAGCAAGCCAGTGGACCCTATGGACCTGTCTTAGGGTTGTGGCCTTTCTGTTGAGTGAAATGGGAAACTATTGGTGAGTGGGGTACAGAGCAAAGGAGAAACATGAACTGCCTTAATCTAAAAGCTCATTAGAGACCTGGCTGCAAGAGATCAAGGGCAGAAGTGGGAGATTAGCTGTAGGACTACCACAGGAGACCAGGCAAGAGATGACTATAGGTAAAACCAGTATTCCAAGCAGTGGTTCTAACATAATGAGTATCCAGTCAGTATCTTGAGAGAATCTGTGTCCAGAATCTGTGTTCTTAATGATCATACTGCTTCTCTTTAAATAAAACTATGATTAAATGTTTACATGAGGAAAAAATACATTGTACTTCAACTTTTTAAGTTTTATTGGCATATATTTCACATATACTGTTAAACGGTTGTTTGTGTTTTCTAATCATTTTCTTGGGGGCTCTTACAGATATCCTAACATTCCACTGTTCAACTGTATCAAGCAGAATTGTACAATTGCTACCACAATCAGTTTCAAAACATTTTATTTCTTCTTGAACTCCTTGATATCAGCTTCCCTGTATCCCCTTCTCCCCACCCTACCCTCCAGGAAACCCCCCCCCCTTTATTTACTCTAGTAGTTGGGTGTTTTTGTGTGTGTGTGTTTGTGTGCCATATCTTACACAATCCAATATATCCATTCACATACATTCTGTTGTTCAACACCATTGAGTGGGGTTATATATAGTCATCAATGCTATCAGCTCCCTATTCCCCGCTCTTCCCCCCTACTCTCAGGGAACCATTGCTCCTGTTACTGTTTCTGAAGGGTTATCTGTCTTGGCTTTCGTGTACCCAACAATCTTAAATATACAAATGAACATACACAAATCTAACATGATTATTGAGGTAAAAACATAAAAACCATAATAGCAAGGGGGGAATTATTAAAGAACTAGATGTTAGTGATTCATCAGCCCAACCCACCCACCTCCCCTGACATAACCCCACGAAACTATCTTTCCACTCACTGTCTCTATATATCTCTACCTATTAAAATAGATTATTTTTATTCATTTGAGGGCATGTGAGCAGTGATGACATTGCTGTTCATATTGGATCCAGACAGAAAGATGAGCAGATATGGATCTTTAATATTGCTTTCCCTCTTCCTATTTCATTTCAAGACAAGGCTTTTATTGGTTGATTTTTATTTCAGACTGTGATCAAGAAAATCTTTTAAGATACAAACCTCTTATTTAAGATTTAGGATCATGTTGATGATAGTAGAATTTTATGCAGACTGGAGGATCTTGTAGGTGTAGGAATCTTACAGTTAATGCTTCTGGTGTATTTAACACACTTGATATTTAGAAGACTTCAGACATCACTAAGACCAAGAAAGGCCAAGCCATGACTGCTAGTCCTGGCCCCCTTACCCACTCTCTTATTAACTTTATTCAGCCACGTGAAGTCTTTGTTTTGCTATCTTTCTTTTTGTCAACTGAAAAGTAAGACTAACAATGTAACTGAGAATTGGATTGTGCTTGGGAGCGTGCCTTTAAAAATCTCCCTTCCAGTGCTTCATCATAAGAGTATGGGGAAAACGAAATGACTATGTGTAAAGCACTTCACAAAATGGCTAGCCTATATGAAGTAATTATTATTATTATACTCAGCAGTTAGTATTATACTCAATCCCCAATTCACATTTTGAATACATGCATTTTCATAATGATGTTGCTTCAACAAGCTTGAACTAAATGCTATAGCCCAAACCAGTCTTTATCTAAAAATTCTAGGTTAAAGGATATAAAACAAATGCTTTCTAATATCAAAAAGAAGTAGTACAGAGATTATTATTTACCTACAAGTAAGGCAAAATGAATATCATCTCCTCACATCTCCATGTAGCTGGGAAACAAGTCTGCTTCAAATTCTTTCATCATTCCTCATCAGGCCAGGCTGAGGCAGAAGTCTAGGGAGCCTCTAGTCTACTCATTCACCAGCCTCTCCTCCCCACCCTCTCGCGCCCTCCATGGCCTCATGCGACTCCTTACTTGCCTCCATTTGTACTCATTGCATTCACTCCCCAGGGCTGCCATACCAAATTACGCCAAGTAGATGGCTGGGAACAACAGGAACCTGCTCTTTCATGGCTATGGAGGCCCGACGTCCAAGTTCAAGATGTCAGCAGGTGCTTGCTCTCTTGGAAGGCGCTAGAGAAGAACTTTTCCTGCTTCTCACTCCCGACTTCCTTGCATTAACTTCATTCTCCAAAGATACTATGTCCAAAGAAGGCCACATTCACAGACACTGGAAGTTAGTACAACGTGCCATTTTGGTAGACAGCATTTAGGAAATAGGAACGCTTATTGTCTAGAACTTTCTCCTTCCCTGATAATAAAAATGTGCCAGCCCTATATCTCACTCTTCATGAAAACTTACAAAGGAATTAAAATCAATACCTGTTACTGATTCTTAAGATGTATAGGTTAATTTCTTCCTGGTGGATTGGCTAAAACTAGTAATAGACTTTTAATACATAGAGCTTTGTTCCAGTCTTCAAAAGGGATCGAAAAATAAAATAAGAACCTGAATAAGACCCAAGCCATTTTTCCAGGGATATGATTTGAGAATTAAAAATGAAAGGCAGTGGCATTAACAAATGACCACAGTGGGTGATTCAGCCAGATGAATGTGGGAGGATAGTTAAACACATTCTGAAAGTATCACTCTTGGCATTTGAATGTGTGGTGCATAGATAGGCGTGTGAGTTCAATTACTCTACACGTTAGCCTTCCACACCTTGCCAACCAAATAATTATGATAGTTCACCATATGCATGGATTTCTGAGACAATATTAGTTATTAGAATGTGAAATTGGAATTTACAGATCAAGTATTTTATGTTCTCTGTATTAAAATTTCCTCAGTGATTGATCCTGCTCTACTTAAAGTGATAATGTTAATCTCATCCACAAAACCATTGAGTTCTCATAAGGAGTAATCTAGCTACAGTGAGGGTCACGTCCTGCAGAGTCAGCCTTTGGAGTGCTCTGCAGAAAGCTCAGCATGGTCCCAGTGGAAATTCAAGGAGCTGGCTTTCCCTGAACCTACAGAAGAACTCACCTTGCTGCTTCAACACTCTGGGGGACTCACTGTGCATTATGGCTCCAGAATTTTTTGTGTGTGAATAAAATATGAAAATTTCCAAATGAACTTCCTTCTAAAATAAAGCAAGTGGGTTTGAATCTCTCCCTTAAACACTGTGGTTCTCTTAATGGAGAGACAGAGGATACGCATCCACACTTCACTACATGGCTTTAGTACATGTTTTCTCACTGCAGGGTGCCTTGAAGAGACTGGCACAATGCAGATTCCTGGGTCCCACTTTTCAGGACATCTGACTCTGTAGGTCTGGTTTGAGCCAGAAACCTTCATCTTTAACCAGCAATCCAGGCGATTCAAGCACCAGTGATATTAGAGCACATTTTCATATACAGCAGCTCAATATCCCAAAAGACAACCAGTCTCAAAGAGACCTTCTCTCTGCCTGAGTACCTTATTCCAGCTCCCACTCTAAGATTTGCCAGCATGTGTTGTCAGCCAGGGAAGTTTCGGTTGGGGGTCTCTAACGTCTCATGGCACTGACTGGCAGCTCCTGGTTTCTAACGTAAGTGACCCTCCTCCTCAACTGTGCTTCCAGAGACTACAGAGGACAGCTCTAGATATGTTTCACACCCACAAAACATAAGAATACAGAAAACTGGACAAAAAATTTAATTTCTAAATTTAATATATATTTTTAAAAACTAACGGCTGAGAAAAGAGGGGCTCAAGAAAGCAAAGACTAGTAGAGACTCAACTAGGTTGAGGCCAGATGATACAGAAAGAAGGAAGAAAAAACATTTTATCAAATATTCCTCGCATTCCACATGATTACAAACAATACGAGAAGTCTGTTTTTTTGTTTTGTTGCTGCAAACCATAACAATGTTAACTCTATTTTAATACCAATAATGCCTTTTATTAAATTTGCTCCCTCACTTCTTTGAGTTTTTAACAACCCTTACTCTTTTAAAATACCCGCTGACAAGCTTTTAAAATGTATACTGTTTTTGAATCTCTAATTGGTGATGTTAGATTCCTCGGGTGAGATACATGTAGGTCCTTGGCTTTGCACGAGAAAGAAATTCACACCAAAACCTGGTGTGTGATCCAAGTGGGTTTTTTATAAAGGATAGAAGTTTCAGGTTTTATAGTTAACTGAACACAGGACTGCACCCCCATACACATGGTGACCAGAGGTGGGGAATGGGGATGAGAGAGAGAGAGAGAGAGAGAGAGAGAGAGACAGACAGACAGACAGACAGACAGACAGACAGACAGACAGAAGCACTGCCAAGCAGAACCGTGGAGGCGCAGCTGGAAAGAAAGGGCTATGAACCCCAGGTTCCAGGGTTTGGGGGCCTTTTAACTGGGAGGCATGGTCAATGGTATTGGTTGACCCCATTGGTTGAATTAAGCCCACCTGGCCTAGATTGGGTCAATCCAGATGTACCGCCCACCTAGTTGTACCACCCACTCCTGGCTTGGGCCCTGAATTGGCACATGCCCTTTAGCCTTTATCAGCTTCCAACTTCCTGTAGGGGGCCCCTAGGCATGGAGAGGAGCAACTCCCTATCTTGCTACCTAACAGTGATATTTGCGATTTTGCATCAGTTAGTGTCATGCTTTCAACAGCGTTGTGGCTGGACTAGAAAGATACATGACTCAAGCTACCCTTATAGACAACTAAAGTGCCTTCTTTCCCACCTACCCATTTTTTCTTGTATGTCCCTGTCCATCCATCCAGAAAACATGAACTATTTTCTATAAATGAGTTGAATGATCCCTTTCAGAATCTCATATAATGATTCAACTCTGTCATAAGACAAATATTCTATGCACAGTTCGATACGTTGAGGATAGTCACTCCTTTAAGGCTCTAAAAAATGCACTGTCATTGAGTTTATTCTGACTCATAACAAGCCCAGAGGTCAGAGTAAAAGTGCCCTGTAGGGTTTGCCAGGCTGTAATATTGACAGAAGGAGGCTACCCAGCCTTCCTCCCACTGAGCTGCTGCCTGCTGGGCCTGGACTGTCAAACTTTCTGTTCACAGCTGAGTGCTTAACCACTGTGCCACCAGAGCTCCTTCTTAAAGCTCTAGGGATCTTTAATTATCCCATTTGTTTTGAGTAGAGAGTGATTAACTTAAGAAAAAACAATTCTAGAAGCTTGCATAGTTGAAGTGCTCTTAAGAGACGAGAAACGTAACAAAGGCTGTGTCAGGAGCATTGGGGATGGAAGCAGCAAATCCACCTGTTATTTGTTGCCTTGAGTAGATGCTGACTCACAGTGATCCTGTAGCACAGAGTAGAACTGCCCCATAGGATTTCCAACACTGTCATCTTTCTGGAGAGGAGCCCTGGTGGCCTAGTGGGTACAAGTTGGGCTGCGATCCCAAAGGTCATCAGTTTGATAACACCAGCCACTCCCTGGGAGAAAGCCATGGTTTTCTACTCCTGTAAAGAATTACAGTGTTGGAAACTCACAGGGCCAGCTCTACCCTGCCCCATAGGATAATTATGACATCAACCCAATGGTAGTGAGTTTGGTTGTTTTTTGTTTGTTTGTTTTATTTTTTTATCTCTCTAGGGCAGGAGCCCTGGTGGCATAATTGTTACGCTTTGGGTTGTTAACCATGAGATCAGCAGTTTGAAACCATCAGCTGCTCTGCAGAACAATGAGGCTTTCTACTCCTGTAAAGAATTACAGGCTCAGGGACCCACAGGGGCAGTTCTAATCTCTAGGGTCACAGTGAACTGGAATGGACTCTTTGGCGAGTGAGACTGGTTTGGGGATCTTTCTGGAGGGAGATGGCCACATCCTTCTCCCACAGAGCAGCTGGGGAGTTCAAACTGCCAACCTTTCGTTAAGTAGCCAGGCACATAACCAATGCGCAACTGGCGTTGAGGTTTTTGTTGTTGTTTTCTTTCCTTTTCTCTCCAAGTGATATTTTTCCTTCAGTAGCAGGAGCAGGCCAGGAAAGCACCGTCTTCCATTGTGGTGGGATCCTCGCCGCCATTTCCATATCCACCCACCTCCCTCTCTCCCCTTGCTGGAAGCCCTTCCTTTCTGCTCCAATTGCATAACTCATAGGGTTCCCTGCATTGTTTTACATGACTTCATCACATCGACACATTTATCCGGAACTCTGAATACTGGTTCCACTTGTCAAGACCCTAAAATGCTCCTTTTCTAGCATGTGTTTTGTCCCAGCCTCCTGCTCTCGCCTGGGACTCTATGACACTGTTCTTCAGAACTGCGTTCCTCTGGGGAGTCAGGGAATACAATGGCTATTCGCCCAACGCCGGTTGGCCCCACGAAAAACTGTTGTGTAAATGTCCCTGGGTTCCCTTCGTACTTAGCAGAGGGTCACTATGAGTGGGCCTCAACTTGTTGGCAGTGGGGTTTTGGAGTTTGAGATTTGCCAGGTGCTTGTGTTCAGTGAATGGATGAGTGGGTGGCACATGATGTGAAAGTGACAAAAGGACACATTAGATGAGAACACAAAATGAGAATGGTATCAATGTCACTGGATTATACATGTAAAATTTATGGAAGTGATGCATCTTTCCCTGTGATTGCTTTTGACAAAATAAAAAATAAATCACCAAGGTAATTGGAGAAACCCCATTTTGCTTAAAATGGAATGAATCATATCTAACACCGTCATTTCCAGCAATTTTTGTACCTCAATAAAGTGCCATACTTAACTGTTAAAAAATGCCCAGGGAGAGCCCTCTGTAGAAACGTCAACCCACCCTGTCTCCTGGGTTTCTGCCAGGATGCTCCCACAGTGGGCATGAGAGGGCAGCATAGAGCCAGGAACCAGAAGGGCAGAGCCTCAAGCAAAGGGTGCTTAAAAAGATGGCCCACCAGTGCCTAGTTTCTAAATGCACTGCTGTTGTTGACTTGATTCCAACTAATAGGGTGGAGTAGAACTGCTCCTTATAGTTTCTGAGACCAGGCTGCAAAGTTTTATGGGAGAAGACACCATTTTTCCTTCATTACAGAGTAGTTGGTGGGTTTAAACCTCTGACCTTGATGTTCACAGCAAAAGTCTAACCTATAAGCTAATCCACAATACCACGAAGGACTTCAGAACAAGAGAAGGCAAAATCTCAGCTAAGAGTTGAACATTCATATCAACACAAGAAATATGAGCAGAGTAGAGAAGTGGACAGCATGCAGACATTGAAAGGGGACCAGACCAGAACAGGTGATCCAGAGAATTAATAGGTATCTGCATCCAGATCAGGGAAGGGGGGCGGGGGGGATTTGGAAATGAAATCGGGAAAGGAGCTATTCTTCCAACACTGTATGAGTGGGTTTTCACCAATGCTAAAAGTCTGTTGAATTTAAAAAAAGAAAAACTATTTTCTTACCCTTGTGCAATTACTCTCACAGATTGACCGTAAGCTTTTCATCTCCGTTTGAGAGAAAATGAGGGTACAGTAGTGAAAGAGACGATATAAAATTGATTCGGCTGTTTTCTGAGAAAGCTTTTGGCTATCTCATGATACCATTGACAATATATTTTATTGTATATAAAATGATTCATATGAGGATGGGTCAAAAAGTATGGGAAACTACTTTTCCTTAGAGCAGTGCTTCCAACTCTGAGACCCTTCTCTGAAGCATGTTGTGTTCATCAGTTGGCACCAGATGGAAGTTTTGGCTTGGGTAGCGGGGTGTGGGGGGGTGGGGAGGGGGGTGTGTGTCACATTACTTTCAATGCTCTTCGAGTTTAAGGAACAAAAAGAAGTCTGAAGGGGCAAGATCAGGGCTGTGGAGTGGATGGGGTCAATTTTCTCCATAAAATTCTCTAACAAAGCCCACATGGAAGAAGCACACCAGCCTATGCAACCACGAGGTGTCGAAGGGATCAGGTGTAAGGCATCATCAGAACAAAAAATCTTACCATAGTGAATGATGGGGGGAGTGCGGAGTGGAGATCCAAAGCCCATTAGTAGGCCACTGGAGATCCCCTTGCAGAGGGGTCTCGGGGAGGAGATGAGCTAGTCAGGGTGCAATGTAACAATGATGAGAAATACAACTTTCCTCTAGTTCCTAAATGTTTCCTCCCCGCTCCCACTACCATGACTCGAATTTGACCTTGCAAGTCTGGCTAGACCAGAGGAGGTGCACTGGTACAGATAGGAACTGAAAAGACAAGGAATCCAGGACGGGTGAGCCCTATAGGACCAGTGGTGTGAGTGGCAAAACAGGGAGGGTAAAGGGAGAATGGGTAGGAAAGAGGGAACCGATTACATGGATCTGTGTGTGACCTCCTCCCCGGGGGACAGACAACTGAAAAGTGGGTGAAGGGAGACGTCGGACAGGGCAAGATATGACAAAATACCCATTTATAAATTATCAAGGGCTCATGAGGGAGGGGGGAGCAGGGAGGGAGGGGAAAAATGAGGACCTAATGTCGGGGGTTTAAGTGGAGAGAAAATGTTTTGAGAAACGATGTACAAATGCGCTTTACACAATTGATGTGTGTATGGATTGGGATAACAGTTGTATGAGCCCCTAATAAAATGTTAAAAAAAAAAAAAGAATATCAATAACACGGTTAAAAAAAATTCTCTTAGAACAGCCATTGATATCCTCAGATAATGAGCTGTACATTGCTGTAATGGAGGGAGGGGGGTGGTTCTACAGCGCAATTATCTTGGCCTTTTGCTCACGAATGCAGTTTTTCTATTTTCTTAACATTTCTTCATAATAAGTCCTTGCAATTGTCCCATATCCTGCCCCCAAATTTATCAATGACTCTATTGGGATCTCCTGGAACTGTCATAACCTTCTGAGCTGATTCTTTCTGCCTTGAATTGAACTGGCCCAGCAGATCCTGTCAGGAGCCAGTGTTTTGAGATATATATAACATATATACATTCATATATACATATACATGAGCTGCAAGTATTTGGAGCCCTGGTGGTATAGTTTTTACGTGCTGGACTGCTAATTACAAGGTTAGCAAAACCACCAGCTATGCCGGAGGAGAAAGGTAAGACTTTCTACTCTCATGAAGAGTTACAGTGTGAGAAACCCATAGGGGCAGTTCCCCCTTGTCCGATAGGGTCACTATGAGTCATAATCGACTGGACGGCAGTGATTTTTTAAAGTATTTAAGACATTTCCAGTGTTCTTGTGCAGTCTACAATCATAAGTACTGTCTAAACTGATGCCACTCAGCAGTTTCTCATCAATGTCCCTATTGTAGTGACATGTTTGGGTGTTATCTTTGTTGTCAGTATTTTATGTGAACTAGATGAGAAATGTATATATATATATATTTTTTTTTTGAGAAATGTATATTTTTAACCAAAGCTTATAGTTCCATCCTTCTTCATTAATTAAATTAGTGTACTGTCTTAGGCTAGTTCTTTAAAGAAGCCAAACCAGTGGTGTTTATCTATAGGTACATATAAAGAGAAGTTGAGATCAGTAATATGGCTCACATAACTGTAGAGGTGAGCAATTTCAAGACCCTGTAGATTCTAAATAGTACATCCGAGCTTTTCCGGACCAGAGTCAAGTGACTGCAGAGGAAGATTAATTCAAGATCAGCAGGTCAGATGATAGGCTGCTGACAACTTCCAGGACTGGCAGATAACATGGCAGGCCATTGGCTTAAGTCCAAAGAACTGGAATTCGATGATCCAAATGCAGGATCCAGACCCAGCAAAAAAGAAAACACACTTTCCCAGAGCATTCACTTACATAGGAAGCAAGCCACACTCCCAAAGAAACTTCTTTTCAATTGCCTCACAGCTGTGACCTGGGTAAGCATGTTGCATTTTATCCAAATCTTGTTTCATTATGGAGTTTTACAACTGACTGGTTGTGATTATATTGGGTTAGTCCTGTGCTGGGGGTTACTACGTGTCAATTGCCAATCCACTGAGAACTCTGGCCCAGTCAAGTTGACATGGAATCTTAATCACATATACCGAGGTACCCCCAGTCTATTGTGGACAATGGTTCAGAATGTAACATTCACTTGCAGGTTCCCTGCTTGGTATGTCATCATCTGCATTGTACCTTACATACAAAGTAGATCTTCAACAAACAATTGCTGATTTTAACTGGACAAGTATTTCATTTGGAGATCCTGAATGGTGGAAATCATTAACAGGGATCGGAATTGGCTCTTAGCCGACTCTTAGCTGAAATATTTCAGGTCTGTGTCCAACCGGGGGCAACTTGGAAGAAAGGCCTGGTGATTTACTTCTGAAAGAAAGGCAGCCTTTGAAAACCCTAGGGAGCAGAGTTTGACTGTGATGTGAGTGTGGGTGGCCATGAGTTGGAGTCAAATCCATGGCAACTCATTTTTCTTAGTCCGTTCTTCAGGGTCTGCCTGCAGTTCTCAGTGTTCAAGTACAGCCAGAGCCCCACAGTTTAGGAAGCTGACTCTTGAATTTCAATCTGCCCAACTGGACCCTTATCCACTGGTTCCCAGGGGCTCTGGCGTGGTCCTTTTTTCCAATCTTGAAGCCGAAAGGCATTATTTTAATTTGTGTGAAATCAATAGAAATGGTTATTAATATCACTAGAAATCACAAAGCATGTCTGAGTCAGGAATTGATTCTTATTCATCATATTCAGTAGATTAAAGACGGTTGAATAGTGGAGCCAACTTCTGATTACACCTGCCAGAAATATAATTTGGTTTCACGTTGCCTCAAATGGTTCCCCTGAATTTCTGCTGTCAGTCACTCACTGGAATGGTTTGATCCAGTCTGAAATTTAATATGTGAGACCTACCATTGTCATTTTCAAATAGTCAAACCAAGTATGCCTTTTTCCAAAATATATACATGTATATTTAATACTTTGGATTTCAGTCCTTCCCTAGCTCATCAAGTAGGTTTCATTGAATGCTGTCTTCAAGGTGTTCATTTGTAGTGTTGTCTTGATTCCATGTCCCCATTCTCTGCGCAGGAAGTGACAATTCCCTCCTTCAAATCTGTGCAGCAAGCTGTGGTCAGACAGGAAACCTGAGACACATCGAGATGGCACTTTTCTGTCACTTACCTTGTCATTCCTTTGGGACAACAAGAAAGACTTTTGTGAGACCAGTTGCCACACTCGGTGAGGCTGGGCTCTTTCTCAGAGGCATGAGAAGGAACTTTGATGAGAACAAAGGAACTAGTTCTGGTGAATGTACGCTCAAGGCCTGGCCTTGTAGCCTGAGACATTGTCCCTGTGTTTCTCATACAATTGTTGACTCTCTCTTAGAACAACCAAGGGATCATAAACCCAATGTCTAATTAGAAGCATAACATTCAGATGACGGTCAACGTTTTAAGGGTCCCTGGTGGTGCAACACTTAAAGTACACAGCAGCTAAGACAAATGTTCGAACCCCCAGGCACCTGTGGGAGAAAGATGTGGCAGTCTGCTTCCACAAGGATTTAAGACAATCCGAAGCTTTTGCTCTGGAATCTACTCTGACTCAGAGTGACCCTGTCAGAGAGAGTAGCACTGTCCCCCAGGACTCCTGAGGCTGTCATCTCTGGCCGAGTTGCTGGTGTGTTTGAACTGCTGTTGCTTTGGTTAATAGCCTAGCACATCAACCCCTGTACCACCAGGAGTCCCTTCATAAAGATTACCACTTTGGAAACTGTAGTGGGGAAGTTCTACTTTCCCCGGTACAGTCACTCGAGGTCAGTATCAATGACAATGTGTTTGGTCTTGGGGTCCATGTGCTAGTCGCTTATTTCAGAAACTGTTCTGAATGCAACTTATGGAACAGGTACAACATGCAGTCATTTCTCATTAAGTCACTCCACATAGCTAATCCTTATGCTAACTGACCTTATGCTAATAGGTCACTACATTCTACTGTTACATGTTCAGTGTTACGCTAGTAACTGTGGATATTAAGAGGGTGTCATTCTTGTTAGGTGCCTTGGGTTGATTTGATCCCGACTCATAGCGACCCTATCAATGTACAACCGAAGGAAAAACTGCCCAGTCCTGTGCCAGCCTCACAATGGCTGTTCTGTTCGAAGTCATCGACGCAGCCTTCCTGTCAATCCATCTTTCAAAGGTCTGCCTCATTTTGCCGCCAAGCGTGAGGCTGGGTAGACTTGATCAGGGCTCGGTCTTCACGGAGCTGACAACTGAGAAGATGGAACAAATATCCAGATGAACACATACAACATTTAGACAGAAACATAATCGGATATCAGAAAATCACAAGGGGTCACAGCAGACAAAACAGAGACAGAAAAGACACTCAGACATAAAACGAGGTCAAGTTTGAATGTCAAAGCGTCCTGCAGGAAAGGTGGTCTGAGACGGGCCTGGAGGTTGGGGGACCAGAGCCAGAGATGTTGACCTCCTGCTGGAAAGTAGCCACAAATCAATCAATCAAACAAACAAAATGGAGGATTTGAATCCCAATTTTTGTCATGAACTCACTTACGTCACTCTGTATAAATAAATTATTCTCATGTACCTCTTCCCTAAAACGAAGGCATTGGACTGGGGGTTCCAATCTGCTCTGAGATGAGCCGAAGTGGAAACAAATGCCAGAGTAGCAAAGAAAAGCTTAGGGGTCTTGACCTGGAGGGACCACTAATTCACTTTGGGTCGCTAACCTACTTAGGCCTGGGTGCTTCATCTAAACAAACAACTAAAGAAGACTTCTCATCTCTCCCTATCCCCCTGAAAGTGTGTGACTTAAGCACAAACACAACCCTCGTTTCTCTTATACTCTGACAACAAGAAATGGCTCCCTTGGAGAACACCGAGCTGCGGAGGAGGCAGGAACCGCAGCATGTGCAAAAGCTAGCTGGGTGGTCAAGTGCAAGGTCCAGGTTTTGCCGCAGCAGGCTCAAGATGCGAGGGATGCTGAGGAGAAGCGAGCTCCTCCAGCAAGAAGTGGAAGCGGGGACAGGCGAAGGACCGGCCTGGGAACAGGTTGAGGCTGAGGCCTCCTGGAACCATTGGCTTGAGCTGGTTGAAGAGTGGCTGGCCTGCGCTGAGTATGGGGCCACTGCCCCGCAGGAGCGCAAGGAGCGGCTGAGGAGAGTGAGAGAGGCATGAAGGTTTGAGACTGTGCCTTAAAAGATGAAGAGAAGCCGGAACTCCAGGGAATCCAACTCAGGGAAGCGAAGCACACTGCCGAAGAGGCCGATCAAAAGTATGAGGAGGCGGCTCATACGCTGGTGATTACTGAAGGGGACTTGAGATGTCCAGAGGAGAGAGCTATGCGGGCAGAATCCCATGGCTGAGAGATGGATGAGCAGATCAGATTGATGGACCAGTGGCTGAGTGCTGCTGAGGAAAAATATTCTCAGAAAGAAGACAAATTCTTACAGACAAACTCCAGGAGGCAGAGAACCATGCCAAGTTTGCTGAGAGATCAGTAGCCAAGCTGGAAAAGACCCTGGATGATTTGGAAGATAAAGTGAAATGCACCAAAGAGGACCAGCTCTGTACACCGAGGACACGGGGGCAGGCTCTGCTGCACAGACAGCAGGCTGTCAAGCTGCTAAGAGAAAAATATACTACAAAGCTCCCAGCACAAAACACATAGGCATCCGATATGGTCTGCTGCGTCCGAGAGGCATTTTTAAGGATGAGGTGTTTGAGATGTGATCTAAATCATGAAGAATGGGGGTGGGTGGGGGGAGGAATCATATTATTTCAGGCCAAAGGGCAGAGGTGGGAGTATATGCCCCAAGGAACGAGGCAAGAATTCATGTGTGGGGGAGGTGGCAGTGGATCTGAGCTCACCTGGGGCAGGTGTGGTTGCACTCTGAACGCAGTGGAAAGCCGCTGGGGGAACAAGGCCATTGAACAGGTGCGTTGAAAGGATCGCTTCACAGCCCGAAGGACTCAAGGATGGGTGCAGGAAGACTAGTGAGGAGGCCGCTGCATGATTCCTGGCCAGAGACGATGAAGACGATTGGACATGGGGAGACCCTAGCCATTTGAGGCAAAGAAGAAACCTTTGATGTGGTCCGTGAATGCCAAACGCATAGTAGTTGATGACAACCGGAAGACCTTGGGGAGCTCTGGCAATCCTTCGTGGGCAGGGTAAGCAGAGAGCGGCAGACGATGAAGAGGAGCCTTGTGGGCCCAAGGCTCTGTTCCGGAAGGAGGAGAAGGCCGGGCCAGCGAGATCTGAGGCCTTTCAATGCCAGTCTTGGGAATTAGGAGGACATTCGTTAGGTGCCATTGTTGTGTGATGGGTTTCCAGGAGGGGCATTGCTTTGAGTACCAAGGCACTTGCTTGGGGATCTGGCATCACCTTCTGGATAACTGAGCGTATTTCTTTCCTTCATTCTCCCCACTTGCCCTGCCTCCCTGAAGCTGTAATTTGGGAAATAAATCACGAATTCAGCAGAATCTCTACAGGCCATATTGTGCCTTATTATTATTGTTGTGGAGGCTCAGCGCTTCCCCTCGGGTTCGTTGAGATGTGTGCGTTTACTTTCCTGGAAGATGGATGAGACCAGTTTCTTCCTTACAGAGAAGAATTAAATAGAGACAGTGAATCAGACTATAGACTTATTTGGGTCCTAGAAATTGCATGAGAAATTCAACACATCCATCCTTGCCATGTAAAAATAATATTCTCTGTCCTCGGAAATAACTTTTCTCTGAAAATTTTGCTTTTCCTTTGTTGCAATGAAATACATGAATCAATAGACTTCATAAGGAAGTCTTCAATATCCAATAATGAAACTGAAGAAGGGTCGCTACCCCCGCCCCCCACGCACATGCATCCAATGGATTTGTAGATCCTGATATGGGTTTGCCCTTTCATCACAGCACATGGAAGCAAGAAATCACAAGGACAGGGGCTCCGCATAATTCTTTCTTTACCAAAAGCCCCCTTTCCTTTAAAGGGGAAGCCAGGGAGGAAAAAGCCCCCAAGCTTTCCATAATACGATATGTCAGTAAATCTCACCGGCTCTATAGCAAAATAGGTGTAGCAGAGGGCACTTCTCACCATCTCCACTGCAAACCCAACCAAGCCACATGGTTCCTCCGTGAACTATTGCAACTGCCTCCCAGATGCTGCCAAAGCTCCCCTTTGCTCCCTTAGCGTCTAATCGTACTTCTTTCCATCCTCCCAACCTCCTCACTCTGCATCCGCCTCACTGGCCTCTTTCTTTGCCTTGGGCCAGGCCTCCTCCTCTCTGATTATTCTCCGTCCAGACTAGCAACGTGGAACCACTACATTTTACAGAGATGGGTGTACCAGCACAATGATCATCAGGATGGGACATCCTGCTACAAATGCAATCTTCCTTTTGGAAAATAAGAGCAGTACACCTATTGCACTGCAACCAACTATCTGGACCAGCAGGGCATAAGAGAACAGTGCCCCAGTCAGCGGGGGTAGCTGGGGTGGCTGCACCCGTTGTGTATGGCTCTCCTTACCTTCCTGGTGACGATCCGGTCTCCGCCATCAGGTCCCTGGAAGGGTTCCCTGCACTTTTTCTGCTCTCCCCTTCCGGGATTCAAGCTGCAAACATTCCCCTCCTGGCCATGGATCTTGCTATGCCTACATTTTACAAATTCATGTCTGTTTGAAAACTCAGGGGAGAAAGCTGGGGGCTTTCTACTCCCATAAAGAGTGCCGGTCTCAGAAACCCACAGGGACGGTTCTACCCTGTCCTATAGGGTCACTTTGAGTCAGAATCCACTTGATGGCCGTGGTTTGGGTTTGATCTTTCCATTATCCTGGTGGCTTACTTAAGTCCTTCATGTTTTGTTCAAAGACAACTTCCTTCCTGAGGCCAACTTTGATTCTCTTATGGTGCATCTGCCGCCTCACCCGCCACCTCCACACTCTCCCTGTTCACCTTTCCTGCGCTGTTTTCCTCCTTGGCATTGATCGGCCTATGACAAATATTGGTGTCTTTGTTTGTACATTGTACAGCTCCTTCTTCTGGAATGGGGGCGGTGTGGGTGGTAGGTAGGGGGTTTTCACTGTTCTGCGTAAGACCTCATCCACAGCGCCTAGGACAGACGGTGGCACAGAGGACATCGGCATAAGCAGATGATGTTTCCATGAAGGAAGTTTATGTTCAAACACTTCAAGTGTTTCTAATTAACTCACTCATCCATCCACCAAATCACTATGCATAATACTTTGATGACTATTATGATGTATAGAAAAGGGTCTTTGCCTTCAGGGAACTTAACAGCCCCAAAGGGTAGACAATAAATAATAATTTTTTAAAAAGTAAATGAATTGAGCAGAAAGGGTCAGGAATGAGAGCCCAGGAGTCACAATTACTGGCAATTTTGAAAGTTACTCATGTATTCATAGTTTATATTCAATGTTTTTGAAAAGTCATAATACAGACCAGTTAACAAGGTAATTCAGAGACACAAATTGCTATAGAGTCCTGGAAGAGAAAGATTGTTTTCAGCCAGGGCATTCACAGAAGGCTTCCAGGAGGAGGTGGTATTTGAGCAACTCTTTGGAGCACTATACGATTTTGGTGGGATCAGGCTCCAAGGATGAGGAATAACGCCAATGATTCAGCAAATCTGCAGGGTGTCCAGCGGGGTGGGAGAGAATTCTGGGGAAGCAGGTGGTAGTTGGACTGTGAAATGCCCTGCTTCCGGTCTGTTCGACCCACTATGCTTGACAGAGAAACTTCGCCTTCTTCTGTGTTTTCTTCATGTCGTTGCTTTCAGGATCATTTATTCTTCTCCTAAAGTGCATGTCAAACTGGTGCATGCAGGGGCAGATTCTTAGCAAACTGATACCCATTATCTGAGGTACCTTACAATCCCCGTGCACCTGAAACGCTGACACCTCAAACTCTCCCTGTCAGCCAGTCGGTGCCGACTCACAGGGACCATCTAGGCCAAGGTAGAACAACCCCTGTAGGTTTCCGAGCCTTTACCTGTTAGCAAGTGGGGAAGCCCCCCACCTTGCTCCCTCAGAGCTGCTGGTGGGTTTGAATCGCCAAGCTTCTGGATTGCAGCTCCAGGAGTCTCACTCCACACCTGAAGCATCACCACCAGATGCCTGCAATCACCTTGCTTCCCTAACAGAAGAGCTCTGTGTGTTCTCCACGCTCTTTTTATCCAGGCTCCTGCTTCTCCTTGTCACTTTAACTTTACAAAAATGCCCTTTTGTGCTTGGGCAGCACGTGATCTGCTCAGAATGAGCAATTAAAGGTCTCCAGTGTCAGATGTCTCTGACGGTCACATCAGAATACATTGTTCAAATTTTTGAATTCTACATGCATCCTGGGGGCCTAGTGGCTTACGCGTTGGGCTGCTTACCACAAGGTCTGCAGTTTAAAACCACCAGCTGCTCCCTGAAAGAAAAATGAGACTCTCAACGACCATGAAGGTTTTATAGTCTCAGAACCACAGGGAGTATTTATCCTCTGGGCTCCGAGATGGAATTGACTTGGTGGCCATGCGTCTGGTCTTTGGTTTTTCGAACATCCTGCCTCTCCCCAGTGCAATGCCTACCCCCAGCATTACGCCCCACCGCCTAGACTCTTCATTCCTCCATGAATAATACACAACATTGAGTCTAGAGATGGCTCACATTGTTCTTAAGCCTGGAATGACCATCATTTGTCAAGCAAATAAGTATCAATCCCCAGTGTCAGTCACTCTTCTCTGCTCATCTCTGAATCCTGTCCATCCTTCAAGGGTCGAGCTCAAAAGCACTTTGTGCCAGTTGAACTCACATCTGAAATGCTAATGCCTTGATCTATTCCGCATGGGGATATTGGGTGCTGAACTATTCACTGCCTGATGGGTCTGCTTGCTTGTTGTGCATCCTACCTGTGCATAATGAGATTATAAACTTCAAACCTAGAAAAATGATGAACTTCTTAGAGCCCTCTCCCCCTCTGCCCTTCTCACTATGAGCTGCCTTTAGGAAACGTTCCTCTTTATCCGATAAAATGTTGAAGGAGTTGTTGTCCCCATCCCTCTCTTGCTTATGAAGACAAGGTACAGTTACCAACATTTGTTCTGTAGAAGATTCTCTCTGCTTAGAAATTGCTACTGGCCTATACCAAGAACTCCATATATTCAGATGCAGTTGGGAAAGAAAAAAATGGGTTAAATAGAATCAAACCAATTAACTTAGAGCATGACTTGTAGGGCACTTTATCATGTTAATAAACATCGTGTTTAAATCACCCTGTGGCTCTGCAGGAGTAAGGTCTGACAGTCGGTTCCCATAAAGATCACAGCCTAGAATAGATGGGGCAGATCTATTCTGGCCACTCCGAATTCCAATCGACAGGACAACACACACAGGCATTGACCTGTAATAGCAAACTTGTCTCTGTGGAAAAGTTTTCCACTCAGAGGCATGGCTCTGTAGGGTTCCAGGCTTTACATTTCCATGGGAGAGACAGCCTCCTCTTTCTCTGGCTGAGCAGTTTCGGGGTTCAAGTCACTGACCTTTTTGTTAGCAACCCAACATTTCACCTACGGCGTCCCTCAAGCCCCTTCTGTGACAGAGAGCAGTTCGTTCACACGAGAAGCAGATGGGAGGATGCCAAGAGCTCCTGACTGGGAGTTAGGAGACCCGGGTTCCATTCCTCACTTTTCCTTCCAAGGCCGTCTACTTTAATCCACGTCATTTTCCTTCTGCTGAGTGGCTGGCGGCTTCCAACCTCTGACCTGGTGGTTCACAACCCCATGTGCAATGGCTTCCGTCACTAGCTCTCTCACCAAGGTCTCTGGGCCTGGGATTTGAATGTATACAATGAAAGGTAAGATGAATTCGGTTTTCCTAATATCCCCGGGTCTGAGGTCTGTGTTTCTGCCATGCAGACTCTTTTCATTATGGTTGGGGCTTTGCTGCCCATGCCAGCCCAAGAAACGTGCCCAGGGCAGTTTGGGAAGTATCAGTCCTCTGTGCCAAAGCACTCAAAGACACCCGCCCTGCATTTCGCATCCCCTTTGGTCTTGGGTGTTGGCCCTCCCCAGATAATAAACTCAGCTAGGAGTTTTGAAATTGTCATTTCGCTTAAAAAGCAGTGGCTGCCCAGAGAGTTGGTAATGGGAATCATGGGGCTAAATCATCACGAATGTATCATAGGTGACTTTTCAAATGATTTCTTTTGAAAGGTGTTACCGGTTCAATTTTGCTCTTCCTTACATTGTGCCCAAAGAGTGCTGGCGGCGCTGTAGCTTAGGCATTGAGTTGGGAACTACCAGTTCAGCAGTTCAAACCCACCAGACACTCCCAGGAAGACAGAATGGTTCCCTGTTCCTGTAAAGACTGACAGACTTGGAAGTCTTGTGGAATAAGCCCTGCTGGAGCTGTCGTGTAGGACATGGTTCAAACCCATCCGCTGCTTTGCAGGAGAAAGTTGAGGCTCGTGAAGGTTTTCATTTAAAAAACCCCTATTAGAATTGCGATGATTCAGAATGGACCCCAAAGTGATAAGCTCTCTCTCCTTTGTTCTCTCTCTCTCTCTTGCTTTGCTCTTGCTCTCTCTCTGATTTTTTAAGAGAGTGTTGAGTCAGAATGGACTAAACGACAGTGGTGTGTTTGGTTTCATTGTACCATGTGGTCAGAATACAGGCATTTGGCTGTTTGACAAGGGTTACCTGAAGACCACCCACTTCACTTCAGTGGTGAATGAATACAGATTTGAGTTCATACTTAGACAGCCAGAACCCGGTGGCAGAGTGGTTACCCATAAGGCTATGATCCACAAGGTCTGTAGTTAAAAATCACCAGCCACTCTATGGGAGAAAGATGGGGTTTTCAGCACTTTTAAAAGTTACAGTCATCCTTTCAAAGAAGGGTCATAAAGAAGAGATGAGTCACCCAGGGTGCAGTACAGCGCCGATGAAACACACAATTTTCTTCTGGTTCCTCACCCCCCACTCTCATGCCTCCAGTCCTGCCTTTCATTGTGGGCTAGCCCTGAGCATGTACACAGGTACAGATAAGAGAGACGAGCTCAGGACACACAAAAAATCCAGGAGCAGAAATGGGAGTAGCAATACCAGGAGGGGAGGGAGAAGATGGGGAGACGAGGGGAGGAAAGGGGAACCAACCGCAGTGATTGACACAACTACACATGCCCCCACACCAGGGGGACGAACAACAGAAGCCATGGGGGAAGGGAGACAGCGGTCGGTGGGAGATAGAAAAATAGAAAGTAAATGTTTAGAAAATAATGATCGCAACATATGTACAAATATGCTTGATACAATTGATGTATAGATTGTCATAAGAGCTCTAAGAGCCCCCAATAAAATGATCTTTTAATTAAAAAACTAAAAAGATTTACCGTCTCAGAAATTCACTAGGCAGTTCCACCCTGCTGATTCAGGTCACGTGATGAGTCAGAGTGAGAGAGTCATAAACAGAGACACCTGGACAAACTTTCCTCGATTATAAAGGTTTTTCCTTCCTTGGAAAGAAAATATTTCTTTTTCTTCTACCCTATACTTTTTATATATTGCCTAAAGGAAAAGAACCATTGAATTAGTTTCTCGATTTCCTCTCCAAAATGTTTGCTTTAATACTCCCCAAGCAGGTTCTCCCTTAGGTAAATAAGCTGGCAGGGTAAATAACTCCACACTCAACAAGGTCACCCAGCGCTCGCCCCCATGTGTGCCAAGCAGTATTGAGTTTTCAGGAGGTGCCCGGCTGATCTAACACAAATGGTTAGAGGTCACAATCTAGTTTCCTGGTTGGATACGAGCTGCAGGGGCATTTAATGGCTCTGGTGTTCCAGATGTTTTGGGGAGTCTGACTAATGGCCCTATTTAAAATGAGAGACAATTAAAAATGACATAAAGAACTGTCTGTACCCATGGTTGACAAACACAACTAGGCAATCACTCCTACCTGTTGTATTTTAGATGCATGCCCTTTTTTTCCTCTGCAATTTTTATTTTATGTCATTTCATTCTCCCTAATCTGTCCTCAACTAGTTAAAAAGTTATATCGACTCTTTTGTCTGTTTTGCATAATTAATCCAAGAACACACACAGGAACCACAAAATATACCCCTCCCCATTGCACAGAATGGTATTATTATTACATGCCTCCACTCGGCCCGCTCTGTGAGGGCAATATTAAAAATCCATCTGATCCATCTCATTGCCAGCGAGTGATTTCTGACCAGTAGCAACCCTATAGGGCAGGGTAGAACTGCCTCTGTGGATTTCATAGACTAACTTTAAGCGAGTAGAAATCCTCCTCTTTCTCCCAAGGAGGACCTGGTAGTTATGAAATGCTGACCTTGCAATTGGTAGCCTAACCGGTAACTGATACTCCACCAGGGCTTCTTAGAAGCTAAAAATGATAGTATAAAAATGGTCCATATTTAATTTTATCTCTTTAACATCTTATCCCCAAACTCTTAACTCAAGGTAATGGATGCTAACAAAGTACCCTCATCTTCAAATGTTACTCTTATAACCACATACTAACATATGCAAGGGGACTTTGGAGAGTTCATGAAACACTTCCAGTATCTTTTAGTTCTACATATTTGTCTGTTAACTATTTGAAGCCCCCTCCCAAATATACAAGACATACATATGTGAGATGGTCACTGTTTCATAAAAATGTGCTCATTATTACACATACTTTTCTATAGCTTACATTTCTCCCTTGATGCTTCTTCAAAATGCATCAATATCAACTTCTCTATGTCTTCATAAATGTGAACATACCATACATAGTGTTCATGGTTCATTTAATCTATCGGTTATGCTTTGATTTTGTTAATAATGTTCGAGGAGAAAGCCAGGACCATCCAGTCGGTTCGGACTCATAGTGACCTATGTAAGAGTTCCCAGGCTTTAAATTTTTGTAGGAGCAAATAGCCTCAACTTTCTCTTACAGAGAAGCTGATAGTTTGAACCACCAACCTTTTGGTTGGCAGTCCAAGACTTAACTGGTAGACCCACCAGGACTCTTTCTAGGTGAGAAAAAAGACACTAAATCAGATATTTTATAAAGACTTGCTATTTAGTCTCAAACAGACAAAAACAAGACAAACCCAAACCATCCAGATGAGGAAGACCATCAGCAAGATCCCATAAAGTTGTCCACACATTCTCAGTCATGGAGAGCAAGAGAAATGCTCAAAATATCACAATTGCAACATCAGGTGATGAACTGATGCATCACAGTTGCAGGTGGGGCTGCAGACACGGAAAAGGGACCAGGATTGAGATCCGTGCACTATCATAGATTAGACATTTTGACCGCCTGACAACCAAGGACATCAGGGTATGACTCATGAGTATGGGACCCTAGTGCCCCAATTTCCACAAAGGTACACCCAGGAAAGCCACTGCAGATGAAGCGATGCCTTTGTGGGCTGGTTGGGGAAGTGATCATAATCCACTTCCAAACCCACTTGGCCTGAGGCTAAAGCTTTCCACTCTAATTGACAGAAAAAAATCAACAGAGGCTGAGTCTTTATGGAGACTCAAAGAACGGATTTATGGCTCTAGTCTTCTGCTACCCTAATGCGCAGAATCTAAGCTCTCATACGGTAGCCTATTTTACCATACAATACAAGATTTACCTTTACATGCAGCTTTCCCTCTAAAGGATTGGAACTTCTGGTTTTGTTTTATGCACATGTGGGTGCTTGGGATTTCTTGCAGGATTTTTAGTTCTGTATATCACAATTAAGTCTCTAATCTACGTGATATTTTCTTTGTATATTATTTCATTATATACAATTTCATTTCCTTCTTGTTGAATAGCCCATTGTGGCAGCACTCGCTGAATACAACCTTTATTATACACCAAGTTCTCTTGTACTCTGGGTTCTGAATTATTTTCCATTGAACATTTTTTCAAAATGGAACAAAAATGTTTCCACGCCGATGCTATGCTGTTTCCATAGAAGCAGTATACTATTTTTTACTGCTTGTAAGTCTTCTATTTACCTTACTATTAATTTTCAAAGTTTTCTTGCTTATTTTCTAGCCCTTTCAAATAAAAAAGAACAATGACCATTTATTAAGTACTCATTGTATGCGAGTTTTTTTGGTTGTTGTTGTTCTCACAAGTGAAAGAAACACAATCCAATCTGAATTTCTTCTTTAAATGGTTGGATTCAGAATGGCCATCATAGAATTCCAAAGATGAGTGGGCAGAGACATGGGGGGGTTGTGGAATTCCAAAGGCCAGTGGGTGTTGACAAGGGACGTTATGGGGTTCTAAAAGGGAGTGGGCAGTGACAAGGGGCATCATGCAATTCCAAAGATGAGGGGGGAGAAAAAGGATGTCATGGGGCTACAAAAAAATGGTTGGATTCAAATTTTTAAAATTTGGTGGCATTCTAAATAGAAATGGCATTAAATTCACATATGCCTTTTGGGCGCAAAGACACTCTAGCTTTACTCATTGGCTTAATCCCATTCTTGTTGAATTGAAGAATCTTAAGCAAAAGATACCAATTTCTAGAAATAGATTGTTAAACTCTCAGCTGTTAACTGAAAGGTTGGCTCAAACCCCCCACCTGCTCCAGGGGGGAAAGGTATGGTGATCTCCTCCTGAAAAATGAACAAAATCAAGCCATTGCCCACAAGTAGATGCTGACTCATAGTGACCCTAATAGAACACATAGGGTTTCTAAGGCTGTGATCTTTAGAGAAGCTGACTGGCACACCTTTCTTGCAGCAGGAGACTGGTGAGTTTGAACTACAGACCTCTCAATTAGCAAACAGGCATTTTAACCACTGTGCCAACAGAGCACCTCCCAAGAGGAGCCTCTATTGCCATCAAGTCAATTCTGACATATCGTGACCCTATATAGGATGTCTGACATTATAGCCTAGGAAACCCTGGGGGTAGGGTAAATAGGCAGCCGATTCTACCCTATAAGGTTGCTCTGAGTTGGAACCAATTGGATGGATCCAACAGTCAACACTGGGTAGATATAAGCATATGTGTTATTGAGGGATCAGTGCAGCATCAGAAGGAGGTTGGATGAAACTTCCTGAAAAGGAGCGAGGAAAGATACTGTGTGTGGTGGAAAGATACTGTGTGGTTCTTACCACAATCCAAAGAATATTGAGTCCCAGCTAAGGCAGTGGCAACCATGTTGGTGAGGAAGGGACAGAAAAACAAGTTCCTTTGGAAATAAAGTCAACATTGCTTGGAGTGTGGAAGTGGAATGAGACAATAGACGTATCTGATGATGCACAATCAAGTTTTGTGCCATCCTTGAGGCGATATCAGAGCGAGGTAAGAAGTGTTTTGAAATAGAGAGACAATAGACCCAACATTGGGCTCTGAGTTGGAATAGGTTTGATGACAGGAAGTTTGGAGTGCCTCATTAGTAATTAGATCCTAATTTGCAAGGCAGGTGGGATAGCTGGCAGAACTAATAATTGAAGGTCTGTGTCTGTGTTTGGCTGAGATTGTCCCCCAAAAGCCTTTTCTAACGAGAGAAGATGACAATCCATTGAAAGGATTCTTTTGCTTTTTATTTACAATGTCACATTTTGACTTCACACTTGGTAAAATGACAAAGGATACTTTTACTTGTAAAGAAGCTAAGAGGAGGAGAAATTTATGCTGTTATTATTTAATAGTTACGAGGAAGGACTGAAACACAAGCTGTTTGGGATATTATGGTATGAAGGCTACTGGCAAGAAGAAACTGACTGTGTTTGGGATGCCTAGTAACTCATTTAGAGAGCTCAGATCTTTTTAAATCCTACTTGGTAGTGTAAAGATGACATCACTGTTCACATAGACACACACCACTCCTATATATGCAAGCACACGCAAACACAATGGGTATTCACAGGATCCTCTTCAATTTCTTCATGTGGTGCTCACTTTTTGATGAGCTGCCATATTTGTTTCTAATGATGAGTTTCTTTGGGGAATGTGTCTCTTCACCTCCAGTGATAATATTGTCAGTATAGTCACATAGAGGTCCTGGATAGGGACTGCTTTGCTAAATGACATTTGGCAACCGGCTGATGAGGTTTAGCCAATTGCCATGCCAAATATTTAGTAGCATAATGTATCATGGGTTGGGTGCCAAGGGTTCTTGGACCATTTCTTCTCTGTGCTTACGTGCTGTGGACCCAGGGGGTGACTAACAAAGTGGCACACTTTCTTCATCTGTGAATCACAGCGTGTGCAAATGAAGCCTGGGAATTCGAACTCTCCTTCCGCTGCTGGAGGAAAAGGAGGATGTGGTGATGGCTCATCTGTAATTCTGCATCGGCCTCTAGGTTTCTCCAGGCTGATTATGCCCCCATTTGCATATGACAATGTGATTGGAAACGTGAGAGTCCTTTCCTTTACATACGTGTATGCATCTGAGCTTCCAATAGACATCCCATGTGGGATGAGCCATGTTTTGCCTTCAATGAACTACATTGAATTAAAGACAGTTAAAAGTCCTCATGCTACCGTGCTCATTGCTGCATTATTCACAATAGCAAAAGCAAAGAGAAATAACTTAAATGCCTAACAATGGAAGGATGGATTAAAAACTCTTTGGTACATGCACACAATGGTAAAGAATAATGGTGAATCTGTGAAGCACTTCATAACCTGGAAGAACTTAGGAAACATTATGCTGAATGAAAACAGTCAATCACAGATGGGCGAATATTGCATGATACCACTGTAATAAAGAATCAAGAAGTAAAAGTGGCTAACCATTCCTTGATGGTTTCCAGGCGGGCATAGGGAATGGAGGGAGAGAAATTAAAGAATGGCTTCAGGATAAATATTAATTTAGGTGAAGGGGAAGGCAGCACACTATAAGTGAGAGTTTGGGGGTGGGGGGTGGGGTGACGGAATCAGGCCAATATATTGGGAAATTTTCAAGAGTTAAAGGCAAAAGAGGCAAATACTCTTGTATATATACAATCTGGCCATAGTTATAATTTACCAGTATTTGCACAGATTAAAACACAGGCTGAACAGGTGTGAGAGAGTGAGTGGAATAATACCCATGAATAACTATATCTTGATTTGACAAAGGTTCTTAATTTGTGTGTATTGACCTTTATTGCAACTATATCCATGAATGAGGTGAAGCATAGGGGGTGGGTGGGTCTGCAAACATCTTCGACATAACCAAGTCCCTTGAGGAAATGAGTTCTTGGGTCTGGAGGACCCGGACCATCGTCTCAGGGGAGAGCAAGGTGAATTGGCATGATTTAGCTCACAAGATTATTCTACCTCCTACTTTGATGAGTAGCGACAGAAGTCTTAAACGCCTATGAGCAGCCATCTGAGGAGCAACCACTGGTCTCTCCCCATCTGGAGGAAAGAAAAATGATGAGAAAAAACAAGCAAACATGGAGCTCTTTAGTCCAGTGGACGAATGGACCCTGTAAACCTCAGCCTCCACAACCCCAAGGCCACACGGACTCGATGGTGCCACTGTCACGTGTTCAGAAAAAGATCACACCAGAAGGTGCTGGACAGAGTGGGAGAAAACTGTGGTACAAAACCCCAACCCATAAAACACACCCACTTACTGGTGGCACCCCCAAGGCTATGGCCAATTGTTTTCCCTTCAGGTCTGGAACCGAATTTACCACTGGGTTAGAATAAACTATCACTCAAGATAAGAAGAGAAGCCTTTACCAAAGGACAGAGCGCTAGGAGAGAAGGGGGATCGAAACAGGGAGGACCGGGCATGAGCGATGCCCCATTGAGAGGACTAATGTCTAAGTTGAAGCAAAAGAGCTATGAACTGTTGAATGCAACCCTGGTCTGCTCGAAAATCGACCACAAATCCAACATAGCCGGTTTTTCAAAATCACTGCTCCAAACTCTATTACTTGTTGCAAAATTATGTGGAGGGCATTCTATTTTATATTCAATCTGGTGCATATCCAGTTCCATGAGACATGCTTTTACTTCATTCTTGGATTGAACGAGTCTTTTTACACGTTGACCTACACTTAATTACTGAGGAGCTCCGGTGCTCCTGCTGGGTAAACGTTGGACTGCTCATCATACACGTGACGGTTCAAGCCCATCATCTCCTCCAGGAGAGAAAGAGGAGGCTATCTGCTCTCATGAAGATGTGCAGCTTTGGAAAGCTTGCACAGGGTTTTGAAAATCGGCATTGACTTGATGGTAGTGAGGCTGTCCACGTAACAGACTGGATGTTGCTCCACCGTGTATATTTCATTTACATTTTTCTCTTTGCTGTTCTTGCCTGCCATCATGCCCATTCCAACTCACAGCCAGTCTACAAGACAAGCTCAAATTGCTGCCTTAGGGTTACTCTGTGGTTGTCTTTACAAGTTGGGCTTAGGTGTCATGTACCATATGTACTGTATACACTCCAGTATAAGCCAACCCAAATATCAGCTGAGGCACCTAAGTTTACCACAAAAACAGCATTACAAATGTGCTGAAAAACTCGGCTTATACATAAGTATATATGGTAAGTATAGCACTTGGATGTTAACCAGAAGGTTTTCAGTTCAAGCCCACCAGCTGCTCAGATCAGCCCAGCTTCTCCCAAGGACAAAGACGTGGCTGTCTGCGCCGTAATTATCCAGGACGTGGAAAGCATATAGGACCACTCTGATGTGTCCTGGGGGCTCACAATGAGTTTCAGTCCACTCAATGGCAATGTATTTGGGTCTGGGGGTTCATCTTCGCAGGAGCCAAATGCCAGGCCTCTTCTCTGTGGAGCATCTGTTGAGTTTGAACTACAGACCTTTGCTAGCAGCTGAACCCTGTGCGGCCTTCATCGCTGTGTTCTTTCCTTCACAGGACGTTCCCTTAGCTGTACAGAAGAACACCAGCTTCTTTCTGAAGTCAGCTCAGCGTTCTGTTCTTGTGTTTTGTCCAGATTGCTTATAGTTACACATACGTTAAGATAAAATCTATTTTCAAACTTAAAATAATGAAAGTCTGTAGACTAGTCATCCTGCTTGTATTTCCTTCATCAGTACCAGTCATTTTATGGTTCATTTAGCATAGCCCATCTCATGTTTCTGCCCCGAACGTAATTGAATTGCAATAGCCTCATCTTTGTGATTCTATTTTCTAAAACATTAAAGAAAATGAATGCTTTTACTAATGAAGTAAATAGTCATATGGATCAATATTTTCTTCTTGCTAAGACCATGATTCAATACAGCAATGCCCGTGTTCATCAGGGATGCTCTTGGCTATACCTTATGAACTGAAACTCAGCACCCATGGTCAGGCAGCTGTTGAGGTCCAAGATTTGACTGTCCTAAGGAGACTATTACCATTGGCCTGACTCTCCACAAAGCAAGAGGTTCACCCAAAGGAGAAGGAAGGCATTTTCCTGGCGGTCTCCCCAGCTCCCTTCTGGATGAGTATGGGGCTGGGTGATGCCCTCTGCTCTGTCCTTGGCAACGTTAGGTCAGGTGTGCCTTTCTATTGGGGCTCCTCAGGTCTTTGCTCTGACGGGCACTATTTAATTAAATTTATTTATTTATTTTACTGATCGCTTTATCGGGGGCTTTTACAGATATAACAATCCATAAATAAATTACATCAGACAAACTTGTACAGATGCTGCCATCATCAATTTCAAAACCATATATATACATATATATACATATATATGTATATGTCCACTGTCCAATGTACCCCTTTACCCACAGTTCTGTTATTCATCCCCCTCAAGAGGGGTTATACATCCATCATTGCTATAAGTTCCCCTTTTTTCCTCCTTCCCCCATTATTCCCATTATTGCTTCTGAGAGTTTTATCTATCCTGGATTCCGTTTGTTGAAAGCTCTTATGTGTACCAAGAACATACGCTGGTCTAACAGGATTTGTGAGGTTAAACTAGGGCCATGATAGTGGAGATAGGGAGCATTAAAAAATAAGAGGAATGTTGTGTGTTTTGTCTGTGCTTCCCTGCACCCTGGATGAGTCATCCCTTCTGTGAGGGAATTTCCAATTATCAACAGATGGGCTTGGGTCTCCATTCTCACTCCTCTTGTTCACAACGATATGATTGTTTGATCATATGATTCCTGATCCCATCAACACCTCAAGATCACACAGGCTGGTGTGCTTCTTCCCTGTGGACTTTGTTGCTTCCCTGATAGATGGCTGCTTGTTTATGTTCAAGCCTTGAAGACCCCAGACACGATAGCTTTTAATAGCCGGGCACCATCAATTTTCTTCACCACAGTTGTTTATGTATTCCTTTTGTCTTCAGTGATTGTGTGATATTCACACAGTGGGCACTATTTTAGATGTTGTGAAGCTGTGTCAATTAGAAAGATGCCCTGACCATAAGAACTTACACTCTAACTGAGGACACAGGCACAGAATGCAGGATACTTGCTCTTTCTCCATATGGACCGCTTAGTCACTTGTCAGTTGTAGAAAAACAGACATTCCAGTATTCTAACATCTCATTGTCTTCATGAAGTGATCAGAGGTATCTTTTAGAAACTGTACCTGAGTGATCTAGCTAAAATTCACACATGACATTTCTGCCAACTTGTACTCTTATCTTAGTCAACATTCTACCTTCAAAAAAAGAACAGAAAAAAACCGTGAGCTTAAAGCAAAGTAAAACAATTATGATGTGCACTAAAAGAAGAAGACAAAAAAGCATTACTCTGTAAACAGCTACAATCCTGGGAAGATGGTCTCTCTATTCTGGAAAAAAAACCACTTTCCTAAAAGATCAGCATATTGATATACACATCGAGCATTTCTATTGCGCTAAGAACTTTCTATGTATTATCTTTTTAATCCTTCCAGAATTGAAGAACAAAGGTATGTCATTATTCCCATTTTACATATAAGAAAGCAGAGGCATCAGTGGCAAAATCATTGATTGTGAATGTATGGGTTTTGGGGGGTCAGAAGCAGAATTTGAACACAGGCGTGTGAGAGACTTTAAATCTAGTTCTTTAACTACCATCAAAAGACCATAACTATTATAATGGTCCAATGTTTATTGAAAGTTGTCAATAGTAATGGAAGCTACTGATCACTGGCTACTGCTATGAATCAAATTATGTTTTTGTTGTAAGGTGCCGTTGCCTCAGCGCTCTGTGTACAACAGAAGGACAGATTGCCAAGTCCGGCAGCCTACTCACAACAGTTGTTATGCTTGAGTGCACTGCTGCAGCCACTGTGTCAATCTGTCTCACAAGGAGCTCGCTCTTCTGTGGCCGCCCTCGCTCTCACCAAGCGTGATGCCCATTTGCAAGGATCGGCCTCTCCTGCTAACACGGACAAGGTACACGGAGCACAGCCTTGCTGTCCTCACGTCTCAGGCGTATTCTGCCTGTGCTGCTTCTTGATTGACTTGTGCACCCAACTTCCATGCCCCAGTTTATAATCCCATTTGGAAATGAATCGTCTTTCTTATGTTAATAAGGTGGGATTCAGCATCTGGTGTGTTTTAAGTTAATTTCTTTTGAGATATAAAAGAGATTAAACAAGGAAGCAAAAGAGCAAAGATATGCTAAGCCATCGCATGCTCTCCCATGACCAGAAGCTCACAAGGGACAAGGACCTTCCTCCAACACAGACTGGGAGAGAGAGCCTTCTCCTTGAGCCAGTGACCTAATTTGGAGGTCCAGCCTCCGAAACTGCTAGAATATAAATTTCTGTTTGTTAAAAGCCAGCCACTTGTGGTACTTCTGTGAAAGCAGCCCGGGGTAACTAAGACAACAAGCTACTTTATTCCAGAGAGATGGCTAACCTTCATAACTGTGTTGCATGTAATTCTCGCTTCAATCCAGAGAGGTGTAGGCTATTTATTTCCATTTTTGTTTCAACTTTTCAATGGGTAGATGCTGTCCAAAGATTGCTCAAGGCCCCAAAGTAGCACCCTCTCTATCTTGTCATTCTCTACCACCTTATATCCAGCTGTATTTTTCTTCTCAAAACAAGCCTCCTTTTGGCATCTTTTGCAGATATTTGTATGCTGTCAGTTTCCCCTCATTTGATCACAGGCTCCTAGTGTTTTGTTCTCTGCTGTATCCCCAGAGCTCTGAACTGTGCCTTGGAAAGGCTAGGCCCGGAATAAATATTGACTCTGTGGCTGAGTGAATAAATACAAAAGGAGCCTGTGTGCTTTCGGGGATTGTCTTTCTGCAGCTCTTGTGCCCTGGGAGGAACTTGGCCTCTTATCCTTCAGACGGTGCCTTCAGAAGGCAGCTCAGCTTGTCATCCAAGCATGACTTGGGAGCGTCTGCCGTTCTCCTCTTGCCCAGCCTCTGCTGAGAAGAGGCAATGATCAGTGTCGACATAAAGCATCTTTGGAATCATGTCAGGCCCAGACACAGTGTCTGGCAAATTCTCAAGTGCCCATTAGCAAATGATAGAATAGAGCATTTGCCTTTAGACCTTCCTTTAAAAAGGGTGGGTGGGTGGGGAGGGGATTGATGCCAAATTACCATCCCTCTATCACTTGCTCTTCCAGAAAAGGCTGACCTTCATGGGCTAATTTGCTTCCTCTTGGCATCCTGCTTTCAAGGGAAATGCATCCAGGGATTTGTCTTCAAAAGCTAGGTACCTCAGGCAGCAGCATGGTTCTTTCAGCATCCCCAAACTTTTCCTGTTTCCTTTAAATGACATGGTTTGCACCCTGCCTTTCAAGATGCCCTTAATGGATTGTGTACTGCATGAATTCTGACCCCTGAATCAGTGATTTGTTGGAGTCAATTGAGTCTCACACAAGGTCCTCTGTAAACGAACCTAACTCTTGTCTATTTCTGATCTCATCTGCCTCCATTCCCCTGGTGGAACTATGTGTAATTTCTCTCATGCTAATCATGCTGTCTCCATTAACTGCTTTTGCCCAGGCTATCACCTCTTCCAGGAAGTTCTCTCTTTATCATCTAGACAATGTCTCATCTTCCCTGATGTGGCAGTCACATAATTTCCTGTCAACTTGAGCGAAGGGATGGGGTCTAGCCTGCCAATCAGGTCACAGCTTGTGATCTCATTTGGAGGTGCAACAGGGAGATAAATATCTCACTGGAGGCCAGACACACACTCCCTGTGAGACATTCTTGTTGACAAACCACATGGAGACACACTGATGGAGCCTAAAGCTGGAGGAGCCACATGGAGATCCACATCAGCACTGAGATGCTGCCACAAGACTTTTCTCCCACTGGTCTGTGATCTCCCTGCTTTTGGCATCATTGCATGTGCTGCGTGAGTCTGTAGAACAATTCATTTACTAGTATCGGACATATGGCCTAGTTTTGGACTTATGGACTTGATCTGGACTGGGATGGGAGGCTATTTAAAATATATATAATTGCTCCGTTCTCTCTCTCACATATAACGTTCTCTCTCACACACATATGACTGTCTCTGGATTTGTTACCCTAGTCAACGCAGTCTAACACATCTGATACCCCACCACCCATATGTGTGCGTTACCTTCCTCCATGAAGTCATTCAAAACCACATACCTATTAAATGTAATAAATGCCTTGCAGTGTGCCAGGCACTGAGGTGGCTATTCAGGCTCTAAGACAGTGTTTGTGAGCTTGTTGTACTGTGGTGGTTTGTGTGTTGCTGTGGTGCTGGAAGCTATGTCACTGGCATTTCAAATGCCAGCAGGGTCACCCCAAGTGAACAGGTTTCAGCAGTACTTCCAGACTTAGAATAGACGATGAAGAAGGAATAGGCCAGTCATGTCTGAGGACTTTGCCACTGAAAACCTTAAGGATGACATGAAAACATTGTCATCCACTGAAAACCTTGTGAAAGAAGCACAACATTGTCAGAGATATCACCAGAAGATGAACCACTCAGGTCAGAAGGCACTAAAAATATGACTGAGGAAGAGCTTCTCAAAGTAGAGTTGACGATATGACATAGATAGAGTAGAGCCTGTAGGAATAATGTCTTTGGGACCTTCATTGGCTGGTGGGCCATAGCTCAAAATTTAGAAATAACTGCAAACATCAATTAATAATTGGAATTGGAATGTACAAAATATAAATCCAGGAAAATTAGAAGTTTTCAAAAATGAAATGAAATGCATAATGTTTAACATTCTAAGAATTAGTGAACTGAGATGGACTAATGTTGACCATTTTGAATCAGAAAACCAAATGACTTCCTATGCCGGGAATGAACAGATCAAGAGTAATGGCATCGCAGTCATTGTCAAAAAGGGCATTTCAAGATCCATCATGAAGTATCATGCTGTCTGTGACAGGACAATACCTGTACACATACAGTGAAATCCAGCTAATACAACTATTATTTACATTTATGCACCAACCACTAAAGCTAGTGTTGCAAAAACTGAAGAATTCTACCAATGTCTTGTGTCTGAAATTCATTAACACGCAGTCAAGAAAGATTGATGATTATTGGTGATTTGAATGAAGAAGTTAGAAACAAAGAGGAAGGAATAGTAGTTGGGAAATAAGGTCTCAGTGAGAGAAATTAAGTTGGAGATCGCATGATAGGATTTTGCAAGACCAACAATTTGTACCTTTTCAACCAAAATACCTTTTTCAACAATTTGAAATGTGACTATACACTGGACTTCTCCAGATGTAATACACAGAAATCAGATTTACTACATCTGTGGGAGGAGATTATGGAAAGGCTCACCTCAACAGCTAAAACGAGGCCAGGGGCTGAGTTTGGAACAGACCATCAATTGCCCATATGTAAGTTCAAGTTGAAGCTGAAGAAAATTAATGTAAGTCCAGGAAAGCTAAAATACAACCTTGAGTCCATTGCACCTGAATTTTGAGAACATCTCAAGAACATATTTGACACATTGAACACTATTGACAGAGAACCTGATGATCTATGGGAGGACATCAAGTCCATCATTCATGAAGAAAGCAAAAGGTCATTAAGAAGACAGAAAAGAGTGAAAACATTAAAGTGGATATCAGAAGAGACGCTGAAACTTGCTTTTTTTTTGTTTTGCTTTTACATGTATGGTCTTTTTAAAAAAATCATTTTATTAGGGGCTCATACAACTCTTATCACAATCCATACACACATCAATTGTGTAAAGCGCATTTGTACATTCATTGCCCTCATAATTCTCAAAACATTTCCTCTCCACTTAAACCCCTGGCATTAGGTCCTCATTTTTCCCCTCCCTCCCCATTCCCCTCTCCCTCATGAGCCCTTGATAATTTATAAATTGTTATTTTGTCATATCTTACCCTGTCCGACATCTCCCTTCACCCACTTTTCGGTTGTCTGTCCCCCAGGGAGGAGGTCACATATAGTTCCTTGTAATTGGTTCCCGATTAGCTAAACAAATGGAAGAAATGCTGAAATAAAAATGCTGAGTAGAAAATTTCAAAGGGCAGTTTGAGAAGACAAAGTATTATGATGCAATGTGCAAAAATCTATAGGTAGAGAACCAAAATGGAAGATTTTTACACTTAAAAAAACTAGAGAAAAAAATTCGAGCATTGAGTTACAATATTGAAAAATTCTATGGACAAAATATTGAATGATGCAGGAAAGATGAAAAGAAGATGGAAAGAATACACAGAATCACTGTGCCTAAAAGAACGAGTTGACCCTCCTTCATTTCAGGAGGTAGCATATGCACAAGGACCCATGGTGCTGCAGGAAGCAATTCAACCCAAACTGAAAGCACCAGCCAAAAACAAGGCTCCAGGAATTGATGGAATGCCAACTGAAATGTTTCAAGAAGCTAAAGAAGCACTGCAAGTACTTACTCATTTAGGCTAGGAAATTTGCAAGAAAGCTGCTTGGCCAACTGATAGGAAGAGATCCATAGTTGGACTCATTTCAAAGAAAAGTAACCCACAGAATGCTAAAATTATACAACAATATCACTCATATCACATGCCAGTAAATTTTTGCTTAGGATCATCCAACAACAATGGTAGCAGTTCATTAACAGGGAGCTGCCAGAGGTTTAGGCTGGATTCAGAAGAAGATGTGGAATAAAAGATATTACTGCTGCTGTCAGATGTATCTTGGCTGAGAGCAGAGAATACCAGAAAGATGTTGACTTGTGTTTTCTTGACTAGGTAAAGCCTTTTGACTATGCAGATAACCAACTATGGATAGCCATATGAAGAATGAAAATTCCAGAAGATTTCCTTGCGCTCTTGCTGAACCTGTACATAGACCAAGAGGCAGTTGTGGGAACAGACCAGGAGAATACTTCATGGTTGAAAATCAGAAAAGGTGTGTGTCAGGGTTATATTCTCTCAGCATAGTTATTGAATCTGTGTGCTGAGCAAATAATCAGAGAAACTGGCTTATGTGAAGAGGAATGTGGTAACAGGATGGGAGGAAGGTTATTAACAACCCGAGATATGCAGATGACACAACTGTGCTTGCTGAGAGTGAGAAGGACCGGAAGCACTTGCTGATGAAAATCCAGGCTCACAGCCTTCAGCATGGATTCTAACTCAATGTAAAGAAGACCACAATCCTCCTGAACAGCCCAGTAAGTAACATCATGATAAACAGCGACAAGATTGAAGTTGTCCAGGATTTCACCTTTCTTGGATCCACAACGAACCCGCATGGAAGCAGCAGTCAAGAGATCAGATGCTGCACAAGAGCTCTTTGAAAAGCAGGAGGTGACTTGAAGCACGAAGATGCCCCTGGTCCAAGCCGTGGTATTTCAGTTGCCTCATTGCACGTGAAAGTTGAACATTGAACAAGGAAGCTTGAAGAAGAATCAATGCACTAGAATGCTGGTGTTGCTGAAACTTACCGAAAGTACTACGGGTGCCAAAAGACCAACAAATCTTGGAAGAAATACTGTCAGAAGGCTCCATAGGAGCAAGGATGGGGAGAGGTGGTCTGAAGACCAGTCCCGGGAGCAGGACATCAGCTTGG
The DNA here is from genome assembly GCF_000313985.2 of Echinops telfairi. Classification (NCBI taxonomy): domain Eukaryota; kingdom Metazoa; phylum Chordata; class Mammalia; order Afrosoricida; family Tenrecidae; genus Echinops; species Echinops telfairi. The sequence continues at coordinate 41,000,766 of NW_022111300.1, forward strand.
TGAAGTAGAAGCAACGCAAAGTAGGAAAGCCGCGGTAAGATGGACTGGCACATTGGCTGCAGCAATGGGCTCAAACCTAGGAGCGATGGTGAGGATTGGGAGGGGCTACACCGTCGTACATGGATCACTGTGAGTGGGACCTTGATGGCACTTGATGAGTCCATTCAATGGCATCTCACAGCTACCACCCAGGCCCCCAGGGGGTCATCAGATGGTCCAATAGGGCTGCAAAAACAAATATCTGCACTTAATCCTGGATTAGAGGGTACAGTACAAGAGTTTTTCATTGCCAGAGGGGGCTGAGTCATTATTTTTCTTTCTGAAAAAGGCCAGTAGGCCAAGTGAATTGGGAATGTATGTTCTAGTGCAGTGGTTCTCAACTTTCCTGATGCCGCGACCCTTTAATAAAGTTCCTCATGTTGTGGTGACACCCAATCATAAAATTATTTCTGTTGCTACTTCATAACTGTAATTTTGCTAGTTATGAATCGGGCAACCCCTGTGAAAGGGTCGCTTGACCCCCAAAGAGGTCGTCGCGACCCACAGGTTGAGAACCGGTGCTCTAGTGTAACCAAATCCTAAATATGTCTGGCATCTCCAAATGGTTGCTCAGCGGGAAAAAGCTGTTTTTAGTATACTGTGATTAACTCTTAAAGGAGTTACTCCAAGATTTATGTCCTGCTACATCAGAAAACCGACTATATGTGGCTACGGAGAGCAGAACGTGTAATCTCTGCAGGTTCCTCAGTATAATTCCACTGGTTTAAATGTTGGTCTTGTTTTTCTGCAGTCTTTAAAAAAAAGCAGAGGGAAACCTGGCTCTCCCCTGTCTGCGACAAGGAAAGAGAATGGCCCATCATTCCCACCAGGGGAGAAAGTGGGGGGGGGGGTGTTCGAATGCCTCCCCTCCTAGGCATGGCCTGACTCAGGCACTGCAAACATCCATCCCTCTGCCCTGCAGCCTCTTCCCTAAACACACCTCTGTATTCCACCCCAAAGACCAAGTAAACAGTTCTTACTTTGAGGCCTTAAACCATTCATAAGATCAAGTCCCTCACTTTCGCATAGAGAGCAGGCACAACTTGGGTCAGCCCATATGATTCTCTCTGGGTCCTCTATTGTCTAGGCAATGGGGTTGAATAAAGTCTCATGGACTAGTCTTGATTGTTTGGTCTCCTACAACTGCCATGATAATTAGGACAACTCCACAATGAGGTGTAGGTAGTAGCTCATGTTGTCAAGGTGCAAAAGCCTCAGTGGACAAAGCAGTGAGTTCCTGACCCTCCTAGAAGACAAATCCTAGTGGCATTGCCATGCTGCTCTTTCTCCCTGTGCGCCTCCCGCATTGTTCAGCTATTGTAGCTTATGCTTCTCTCCTGGGTTTGGAACCCTATTGAGTCTTTCTGTGCATTATCCACAATGCCTAGAATAATTCTAGGTACATATAGGTAGACAGAGGTCCCGGCATGAATGTTGGGTGAATGAGTGACTATAATTATAATAATAGTGATCACATTTAAGCTAACTGAGTCCTTGGAACTGTCCTTTGCTATATTGAGGGGAAAGTGAGAGGATGTCTCAAATTCCCAATACCTTTTAGAAGAGGAAGTAGATATTATAGCACTGGAAGACTGTTTTATCTTTTTCAAGTGAAGGGGGGTAGAAACAGTCCATTGTGAATGGTGAGAAAGAGCATGTGCAAGACACAAAATTCCTCCTGAATCGTTTGGATAAGGGAATGGGGCAGAGGGTGAATGAGAGAACGTTCCCATAGAAGTGCTTTGACATGAAAACGCCTTCCTCCAGGTCTGGTAAAGAGGGCAGTGTTTCAGTAGACCAGCACGTCTGCAGAGGCCAATTGTGTCAGAGCTTCACTTACATGGAGTGGAATGTTTTTTCACCCCCCCCCCCTTTTTTTTTTTTAATGAGGAGTTGGGAGACTTATTAAGCCACATGGAAATAATTTACGTTTTTGCTAGAAATAATTAGGAAAATAGAAATGCAAATACAGTGTGTGTATCCAGCAGCCTATTATCTGTGTTGTTGGCTGCAGTTTGTTCCGGTGGCCATATTTAAGATTAGGTATTAACTTGACTTTGTTTGCTATTTATCTTAATTATCCCCTTTACCTCCTTAAGCATAGATTTAAATTGCAAACTATATTTCCTTATTTCCTTCAGGATATAATCAGAAACAAGGTTCTTCACAAATGTAATTAAGAATGGACTATTTGGATTTTAACCATTCCTCTGAATGGTATTTTTCACCTTTTCTCTCGCTTTCTTACTGGGTTCCTCTCTTCCCTCAGTCTGTCTGTTTCCCTATCTCTTTGCTCTTAGTCTGGCGTTTACCCTTGTTCACTGACTCTGGGAAAAATATAAAATAATCAGATTCAAAAAACTTTTAAAAAGTCCACTCATCACAGAACACAATGTGTAAGCAGGGAAGAAAAGTTCCTATCCTTTACTCTTGGTTTTAAAACACTTTGTATTTTTTGAGAAGTACACATTTATGTATAGTTTTTCTCTCAAAAATCTTCAGGCAATTGTTAACAGGTCTGGCAGGTTGCTTCTGGCCATTAATTCGTATGACCTTTCTCCTCGTACCAGATAAATGCCAGAGTTGTACTCTCTTTGTCACTTCCGGGTTAGTGTATTTTAATATCGCCCATTGACATTGAACCTGGAATCCTTTAAGCCAGTCCCATCATTATTTCCACGCTAAAATGCCTACTCTGCCTGACCCTTCTCCCACATGCCCAGTTCAAAATCCTCCACTAGTTCCTAATTTCCTGCGGCAGAAGTAGCTAACACCTCAGCCCAGAGCATGCGACATAGACGAATGCAGCTGGACTTTGAGCCTCACGGGTTTGCATTCAAACCTGGCATGGACCCTTGAGCAAGATAAATAACTATGATGGATCTGGAAAAAGGAGACCATGCTACTTGTATATATGGACAATTGTTATAAACTAATGAAGTCGTATAAAACCCTGCATTTCTTGATTTTGGCCTATTTTTTTTTAACATTTTATTAGGGGCTCATACAACTGTCATCCCAATCCATACACACATCAATTGTGTAAAGCGCATTTGTACATGTTTCTCAAAACATTTTCTCTCCACTCAAACCCCCGACATTAGGTCCTCATTTTTCCTCTCCCTCCCCGCTCCCCCCTCCCGCATGAGCCCTTGATAGTTTATAAATGGGTATTTTGTCATATCTTGCCCTGTCCGACGTCTCCCTTCACCCACTTTTCGGTTGTCTGTCCCCCAGGGAGGAGGTCACACACAGTTCCATGTAATCGGTTCCCCTCTTTCCTACCCATTCTCCTTTTACCCTCCCTGTTTTGCCACTCACACCACTGGTTGGCCTATATTTTAAAAAAAGAATTGGTTTTATCCTAGGCAGTATGATTGGTCCTAGGGAGAAGACTCTGAATTTACAATATATCATTTAATAAATGCTCAATATATTGAGACTATAAGCTGTCAGTTATCATTATCTTTTATTCAAGACTATCCCAATCTGTTTTAACCCAGCGTTCTGGCCTTATTTTCCAACTCCCCACTCTCCTCCCAATAAACTGGTCTGTGGATGATGCTTATATGCATGTGTGCTTCTAGTCTCTGTGCTTTACTCATCGTGTAAAGGCATTCGACTGTGTGGATAAGATCGCAAAGAATGGGAATTCCAGAACACTTAACTCTGCTCATATGCAGCCTGTACACGGACAAAGAAGACAGTCACCCAGACAGAGTAAAGGAAGAGGCTGTGCTTTAAAATCAGAAAATGTGTGTGCCAAGGTTGAATCCTCTCACCATACTTATTCACTCAGTATGCTGAGCAAATATTCAGAGATGCTGGGCTACATGCAAAAGAAGATGGCATCAGGATTGGAGGAAGGCTCACTAACAACTTGTGATACACAGACAACACAGCTTGCTTGCTGAAAGGGAGGAGGATCTGGAGGATTTGCTATTGAAAACCAAAGACTTGGCCTTCAATATGGATTACAACTCAATGTAAATAAAACCCAAACCTTCACAAGTCTACCAGTAGACAACATCATTATAAATGGGAAAAAAGGATAGTTGTTGAGTATTTCATTTTGCTTGTATACATAGTTAATGCTCATGGAGGCAGTCGCCAAGAACTCAAATGACATATTGCATTGGGCAAACTGCTGCACAAGATCTATTCAAAGTACTAAATAGTGCGAGCGTGATGGTGGGGCAGGAGGAAGGTAAAAGGAAAAAGAGGAAATATCTAAGAAGCAAAGCTATGGATAGAGGTATAAGGATAGGTGGGTACATGTGTAAATAGGCGGGTACATATGTAAATATATTAATTCATAAAACTAGAGGTATTGGCCTATGTACATATATTTATATGGCAATAGACTGAAGGAGAGGATGGACTTCAGGCCTCTGCTCAAACCCTCGCTCAACGCAAGAATACTTTGTTCTAGCAACCTGGCATTCTGTGATGCTCACCCTCCCATCACAATTGCTGAAGACAAAATGGGTGCACAAGCAAATGTGGTGAAGAAAGCAGATGGTTCCCAGCTATCAAAAGATATAACATCTGTGGTCTTAAAGGCATAAAGTTAAACAAACAGCCATCTAGCATAAAAGCAACAAGCCCACAAAAAAGAAGCACACCAGCATGTGCAATCATGAGGTGTCAACGGGATAGGGTAACAGGCATCAGAAGACACAAAACAGACAGACAAACAAACAAACATATTGTTGAAAACAAGGGGGGTTGGAGCAGAGACCCCAAACCCATCTGTAGACAATATAGAAAATAGGACATCCCCTCAGAGAAGGGTCACAAGGAAGGGATGAGTCAACCAGGGTGCAGTATAGCGCTATGAAACACACAATATTCTTCTGATTCCTTGAGCGTTCCTTACCCCCCACTATCATGACCCCAGTCCTGCCTTTCACTGCAGGTTAGACTGGAGCATGTACACAGGTACAGATAAGATATAAGAGCTCAGGACACACAGAATCCAGGAACAGGAATAGGAGTAGCAATACCAGGAGGGGAGGGGGAAAGTAGGGAGAGGAGTGGGGGAAGGGGGAACCGATTGCAACGATGGACACATAACCATACACCCCCACCCCAGAGGGATGAGCAACAGAAACCATTTGGGAAGGGAGACAGCAGTCGGTGTAAGATATAATAACAGTTTATAATTTATCAAGGAGTCACGGGGGTGGGGGGAGGGATGGAAAAAAGAGGCACTGATACTAAGTGCTCAATAGAAGGTAAATGTTTAGAAAATAATGATGGCAGCACATGTATAAATATGCTTGATACAATAAGAGCTGTATAAGAGCCCCCAATAAAATGATCTTATAATAATAAAAATAAGGTGCTCAATAGTAAAGATTTCACTTTGATTACTCCGGTGAGACTGATGCAAGCCATGGCATTTTTGATCAACTCATATGCATTTGAAAGCTGGACATTAAGTAAGGAAAATAGGAGAAGAACTGATGCGTTTGAATGACAGTGTTGGCCAAGAATCTCGAACATGCCATGGAACAAGTCTGTCTTGGAAGAAGTACAGCCAAAAACCATCCTAGAGAGCCTTCCTCTCCTGTCCTTTGGTTTAGACCGACTGTTGGGAGAGACACGGCTCGGGAGAAGGACATTGTGCTGGGTAAAGTAGAGGATCAGAACAAACGAGGGAGACCGTCCATGAGATGGCTTGACACGGCGGCTGCAACAAGCATCTCAAACAGAACATTGTTGTTCCGAGTCCAACTCTTTAGGGAGCACCTCACAGCAAAAAGACTCTCATCTGTTTCTACTAACTTAGAAGGTCTTTCTCTTTTCTACTCATCAAAGCCCTTTGCCTGTCAAGGACCAGCTGGCTTCTTTGAAGTCATTCTAGGTAACCTTGGAAAGCCATTCTTTCTTCCTCCTGTGCAAACTTTTAGGAGAGGTTCTCGCTATGGAGCAAGATAAAAATTACCAAGGCGTCTGGTCAACAATCAGTTCCCAGGCCTTTTCCCTCACACCAAGTTGTACTGCAACCACACGGGGCTGAGATCCGAAGTAGAGGCTTGGGAAACAGGCAAAATAGCATCCATAGTAGAATCCTCGTCTTACTTCGGTTCTCCCCATGAAAGTTCCTGGTCCACGAATTTGAGGGGAGTTTGGTTACATCCCTAAGAGAGACACAACACAGACATACCCCTAAGATGAAAGCCTCATGTTAGTGGAGACAGTCAAACCCACGCTAGCACAGCCAGTAAAGACTCTACACAGCCAAATGCAAGGGACCCGGAATTCCATCAGCTGGAAGGGTTCGACGAGTGAGTGATTCTCAAAATTAACTTCCTCGGGTTGGAGGCATCAGCGTCACTGGACACTGGTTAGACATGCAAATAACATCTGGGATCCCTTCCAGATATACTGAATTAGCAACTCTGAGTAGGCCCGGCAATCACTACAGGTGATTCTCAAGTTTGAAGATGACTGGATAAATCATAGGGGAGATTGGATGGTGTTGAGTTGGATACTGAGAGAAGTAGACCCAATAGCTTGTCCATAGGGTTCCACAAAGTCTTCTGTTCACATTCATGGTCATGATAACTTGATGAGCTGGGAGTAAAGTTCCAAACCATCAAGGCTATGCTGGTTCCCCATGGTGTTGGGTTCACTTCATATCTAGAGTGCAGCCATTTATCATTATCTCTGACCTGCAGTGCCCAAGAACGGCCTAGCTGTCCAAGTATCTGTGACTTTATACCCACTCCCAAGCAGGAGGTAGAAATACTGGATGGTGACTGTCTGGGTAAGAGGATAGCAATGCCATTTTTGATTTGACATGGACCCCAAAGTCAAATCATTTACTCATCTGCTGGTCTTTCTGCTCGTGTCCTCGGTATCAATTTTCTCTGGTATTTGGAAGAAGACATTGGACCAGTGGAAAGGAAGCACAGAGCCTGATCTTCATATTTGGCTTGGCAAAGCCTTTTTCCCTGTCAGGACCCTGAATTTGACCATTCTCTTTCATGCTCCGCGTACCATTAATGACTGACGCTAGGAACGCTTCCTTCCCAGAAGTCTTCATCTGAACCCCTAGCTCTGCTATACTTCTCAAATTAGACTTGAATTTGAAGCCCTAGCTCTCCCCGCCCCCGAGCCCCTTCCTCACAACAGAAACACACAACACGGGCCGTCCCCCGCCCACACCCCCAGGCTTTTTCCCAACCGCTTCCGTGGCACTCTAGGCTCTCACCTCCATGATGCAGTCGCTGCCTCGGCTGCCGTCTTCTTCACCCGCAGTGAGTCCTCCTTTGGCCGCCGACACCCCCCCTTTGGCCCTAGCTCCTTTATACACCTCAAGTGGAACTTGAATTTCCTTCTTGAACTTTGCACTTGGGATACAGGATTCTGACTATTGCCCTTTTGCAGTTTTCATTCATTCATTTGAGTTTTCGCACCATCCTGCTTGCCGTTCCCTGTAAGAGTTCCCAGGATACTGCTCAAAGGTACAGAGCTATTAATAGCATCGCCCAAAGCACGTGATAGCTGATACATTACTATTTGTAGTTCTCTAAGCAATGGGTATATCGTGGAAAATATTAACATCAGATCACTGGGATATCCGTTTTTTCTAAATTAAGAACCCAAAAGGGTATTTATAGGATTACTCTGAAATATTGCATTTTTTTTTTTGCAGAGAATTTACTTTTAATACACAATAAAAAACATCAGTCAGCTGTGATACTCATGAAAACTGACCAGATGCTAATGTTTTAGGGTATTATTGCCCATAAGAGTTTAAAGAAAGCCTTAATGATCATACAAGAAAAAAGGCTTTAAACTGATTGATTCCATTTTATTCTCAAGTATAAAAAAACAAGATATTAAAGAGTTGATGGGAAAACCCACTAGACTACCATAGCTCCAATAGTTAATATTCCCGTATGTTCTTTGCAAAGATCTTCCCTAATTACTATTGAAACTCAGTATTCTAGAGGAGGGCACGCACTGTGCGTGGTTGTTACTCTGACCTCCACACATTTTTGAGGATTTTGTAACCTGACAGGTTATGTGTGTGCTTTATTTAACAAGATACCTACATGGAAATGTCTGATTTCAACCAAGTGATGAGCACGCTTAGCCTACCTGCAAACAGTCTGCACTTGGACAATGGACTAATGAAGCCAAATAGTGTGGTGGTCACGTGTTTTAGAAAGGGGGACTTAATTGGTCTCTGAAAGAAATTTGAATGAGGGGACATTTGGGTACATCATTAAAAACAAATCTAGTGAACGTGCCTTGATGGAACATGTTCCAATATGGAGAAGAAGATGCTCTTTTCCCAGAAGCAGTGTAAACCAATGGCTTTCAAGTCTGTTCGGATTCGTGCCAACCTCGCGTGTGTGTCAGAGTTCTACTTTGTTCCAAAAGGTTTTCAATGCTTTTTCGTTTTTTCAAAATTAGACCAACAGGGCTTTCTTCCAAGGTATCTCTAGGGAGCATTTGAGCCTCCCACCCTTTGGATAGCAGTCCAGCGCATTTACTATTTCTATCACCCAGAATGCCAATAAAACCTTAGAAGGCTTGGAGTACTCTAGGAACTCTCTTTCTTTCTGGTCCCTTTCTATTTCATTACACTCCAAAACACACTAACATACAGCCACATAAAAAGTCTGATACTATTCCAAAAATTGGTATTAAAGCCAAAGGCATTCTATGATTGGATTGCTGAAGCCCAGACTGTTCAGGCACGCTGCATTTTCGAGTAGACATGGTGTTGACTCTTGCGCAACTTCAGAAAGCTGTAGTAACAAATCAGTGAATAATACCGAAGGCAACATAGTTTTGAAAACTGGCATCATATCACACAGTATTTAACTCTGTTCCATTAATAAAAAACAAAGATGGCATGTCAGAATCCTGCAGAAAAGTCAGAAGTAACTGTGGAACTGGCGCAAGGACAAGGTCATTATGGATTTGTTATGGCAACAGCATCAGGATTCTCACGATACCTTTAAAATGCCTTTGAAGATACAAGGAGCTGATAGATCCTTTTCGTTATTCTTTCAGAGACAGAAGAACTTGTTTTACCACTTCCCATGCTGTGATTTTTGCAACTCTAGTGTATATTTATAAAGAGCGTTTCAAAGTTGGTGGCTGATGGCATAAATATTTTGCTTTCAGTTTTTAAAGATATATCATGGAGCCTACAAATAGGTAGATAGATAAGATAGATATAGATATATAGATGTGAGAGAGAGAGAGATCATATACAGTAAATTTTCAGATCTCTAGTTGTCAGGTTCTTTATTAACATTTTTGGTGACACATAATTGTAACTAATCTAGTTCACAGTAAGAATGCAAAAAGGTGATTTGCTACAGTGTACATAAGTGTCAAAAGTAGAGATTTAAAAACTGGATGGTAGAAATGTCCTGTGTGCTCTCTTTATTCTTCACTCAGCTTTTCTTTCCTCTGGGCACTGGAGCCATCTTTTCGTTTCTCTACAGACCATGCTCTCTAACATTCATCTTCATTCTGGAAAATGGCTGTCTTCAGCTCCCAAGCTTCCACCATCTCTCCTCAAAGAAACAGTCAAGCGTTGGACTCTCACAATCACAAAAAGCAAAGTATGAGACAATTTAGCCAATTTGAATCATGTCCCTGTCCCTGTCTGTACCAATGGGTGGGACCAGAAAGCAGGTCCACGTTGCCCACATACATTTCTTCCCAGATCAAAATGTAGGAGAGAAAGAAAGGGGGAGGGAGATAGTTACCTCCCCACTTCTTCCTCTCCCACATGAAAGGGTACTGGGAGAGTAATCCATACTGAGAAATTGATACATGAAAGATCCACTACAGTGTGCTGATTTGATCACATTCCAGAAGCTCATTCAGTGGATATGGAGAGTCATCTGATTAATGGAGACAACCAAGGCTGACATTGAGAGATAAAGATTGAAGAAGAATCTGCTTCACTCTATCAGTTATATAGGGTAAGCAAGAACTTGAAATCTCAAAATTTCATCACAGTTGGCTGTTATCTTTTTGCATCCTTTTTCACATTCACAACCAGTATGAGTCTCTTAAAATGTATGTCAGATTATGTCATCCCCCTCCTCGAGGCCTAGCATACTATTCAGAGTAAAAGCCTGCCATGATTTTACCCCTTCTGCCTTTAAAGAAGGAGACTGGCTGGTGCAGTGGGTTCCAAATTTGACTGCTAAACAAAAGGCAAGCAGTTCAAATACACCAGCCTTTCCATGGGAGAAAGATGAGGCTGTTTTTCTTCCATAAATGTTGACAGCCTGAGAACCTCACAGGGGAAGTTGCTTGCTTTGCTTTTTTATACTTTTCAAGAATAATGAGCTCAAACATAACCATTGTGAGAGGATGCACCCTGTTGTACACAGGGTTGTTCTTAGTTGGAACCGATTGAATGCTACCCACTCACAACCACAACACTTTTTAAGAAGGTGATGATGCTACAACGCTGGATGCATTACAAGTGACTAACCAAGAGGTTGGTATTTTGAACCCACCCAGGGCTTCTGCAGGAACAAGCCCTAGTGATCTTTTCCCATAAAGCTTACAGCCAAGAACATCCTGTAGGGAAGTTCTACTTGTCACATGAGGTCACTCTATATGCATACTATATTTTAATTTAGAATGCAGATGATCACCTTTGGAAAATGATTTTCCATTTTTGTTTGGCTTTCTGCTCTCTGGGAAACTTCTGTTTGATTCTCAAGTTTTTTCAAAGTTTCATATCCTTCTATCTGAGACTATGGTAACGTAATGAGTTTTCTAAGACTCGTTTTTCTGCTGGTTTGAGTTTATTTTACCAAAGAATTTCTGTATAAACTTTAAGAAACTGAGTTCCTTGTGTTATGTGGGATTGTGAAATATTTGTTTTTTAACTGGCCTCACAGATTAGTGAATCTATGTAACTTTTCTGTCTTGCTTTTGTTCTTATAGCTTGCCTCTGCTCTAGAACTTTGTGTCTGAATTTCTGACTAAAATCACATTGAAAAGTATGAGTCACAATTTGTATTTCTCACGAGATTATCTTACATCTGTTCTTTTCTCTTCCAAAAAAAAATTGCTTCCTAAGATTGTCTTATTAGCTGGGCTTTTTAGTAGCAACACTGTGAGTAAGTTTGATATAAATTGGTCCATTTGAAAAGTGCACTGTAAAAGGATTATTGTTTCTGTTGATTGTCTTAACAAGACCTTAAAAAAGACAAATTATTCTAAATTTCTCTTTTAAGCATGCAAAAAATAGGGCTGTGAAAATGTGATAATCTCCTATCTCTGGAAAGTGTTATTAAATTAGATAAAATCCTTTCAATAAAGGTACGGTGGTCAGTTTAAGGTTAAAAAAGCACCTATGTAAATTATATCATTTTAGTAGTCCCAGGAGTTGTTGAAAATAATTTAATTGGCCAGAGGTTTGTCTACATGCTTTTGCAAACCCTGAAAGCAAAATCTTAAAAGCAAAAGTCTTCTTGTTTAAGCTAGGTATTACATAAAATGATTTGCTTAAGGAAAGAGAATAATTTTTATTAATAAGAAAGAAGGCTAAACTGCTTACATATAAAATAATAAAAATTAGAAGGAATAATTTAATTATCACTCATCTCTTAAAAGTATATAGGCCAATTTAAGCATATGCAAGTGAATTCTGAACTGATTCTTTCTTGATAATAAGTCTTTTGATTCATACTGCTTTAGAGAAAGTTTGAAAAATATCTCATCCTACAAGGTGAAAACCCTTTTTTAAGAGAAAAGTATATAAGAGAAATAATATGGACATTAATGATACCTAAATTAAGAAAAAGGATATCTTAATATATAGTTGGTAGAAATTGAATAGATCACCAACTTTTAAAGCAACACACAACAACAAAAATATGTGGACAAAGCCAAGGCTAGACTAAGGAAATATAATAAATGGTAAGAATTTTAAGGGAAATGCATACTACTTAGAAATACTTTAACAGTAATTATGCTTTCTAGAATAGGGGCTTAAGTAATTTCTTTAACTTACTGATATGAAATTGAGTTAATAAATAATTGAACTTTATATAGTTGCATATTATGCCACAAAGAAAGATTATATATGTGTATTTGGAGCTGGTAATAAATCTGTTCATTTGGGCCATTTAAAATGGTACTATAAGCGATTTTTAACAAGGATAGAAATTTTTTTTAAGGGGAAATTATTGGAAGTGGATTTAATATGTTTAGAGCTTTTATATATACAGCTAAAAGTTTATGGGTTAATTTATGAGAGTTTTAAGAACTTTTATATCAAAGCAAAGAATTAGGTTTCTTTTTGTTACAGATACAAATTTTTTTTGATTACAGAGTTGAAGAGTTACTTTTTTGCATAAACAAGGGTTTGACAGAATGAACTTCTGAGTCAAAAACCAGTCACATGGCTTTGGAAAAAGCTAAGATTTTTTAATGTTTAAGATCTTAGATAATACCAGCTGTTTTTCAGTGACATATGATAAATGTCTGACAACTTTAAAACTTCATAGAAAGCCATGAAATATTTGTTTCTTATGATACAATTATTAAGAAAGGTTTGTTTATTATGGGATTAGTTACATTAAATACATTGCTAAATCAGGAAAAGTGCCATTTTTTGATTAAAATTTAATGTCAATGTCAGTTATTGGACAAATGCATAATACTAAGCTTTAATTTTATTTCTTCAATTACTAACTTCATTGAAATTTTGTTTTACTTGAATGTAGCAACTTCAAAGCCAATGGTTTTAACTGGAGAATTCACAATGTTTACCCATGCTTGGTTATTACAATTCAGATGCTTAGGGACTTGGTAACTTTGGTATATTCTTGATATAGTCTATTTGGCATTATATCTCAAAATTAGCTCTGTTAAAGTGAAACTAACCATTTTGTTTAGAGATAATTTTGTCTAAAGTTTTTTAAATGGACTTTATTTGGCTTTGCATTACTTTTGTTATTACTTTCCATTTGGTCTTCTACTGTTAAATAGTAGAATAATTATAGGTTAACCATAGCCATTTTTAAGTTGTCACCTGCAGGTGAGTTTTACTTTGATCATTCACCGGAAACTCCTGACTAAAACAATTCAACAGAAATGCACTATATCGGATTTCTGAAAGGGACTATACTATTGTGAATTCTGACACCACTGGGTTAAATTGGGATTTCTAGAATGCTTATGAAGAAAACCCATTGATTGGGTTTTCAGACTGCTGCTGGTCCTGAATGTTATAGTACCAAAATGCACTACCTAGATCTTAAACACACAAATAACCCAACTTACTGCCGTCAGGTCAACTCTGACTCCTAGCAACCCTACAAGACAGTAAACTGAAATTGTTAATATAACAGGAGCATGAGCATCTTGTTGTTAGGTGCCATCAGAGGAGCTGCCATCCACAAGATCCACAGTTCAAAACCACCGGTCGCTTAGAGAGAGAAAGACAGGGCATTGTACTTCCATACACAGTTACAGTCTCAGAGACTCACAGGAGCTGTTCTACCCTGTCCTATAGAGTCTCTATTAGTGGGCCTCAATCATTTCCTTGGCAGTGAGTTTGGTTTTTGGTATTTGAGGTGCCATCACGTTTGTTCTGATTCATAGTGACCCTATGTACAATGGAATGAAACATGTCCAGGCCCTGTGTCCTTTCCACAGTTGTTGCTATGCTTGACCCCAATGTTACAGCCATTGTGTCAACCGTCTTGCTAAGAACCTCTCTTTTTTGCTGATCCTCCACCTCTTTTGATAACATGTCCAAAGTTCATGAGACAAAGTCCTTGCTTCTAAGGAGCATTCTGGCTGTACTTCTCCCAAGACGGATTTGTATGTTCTTCTAGCATTCTGTGGTATATTTATTATGTATGGGTCAATGCCATAATTCAAATGTATCACTTCTGATCCAATTTTCTTTATTCACTTTTCACATTTCACACGCATATGAGATGATTGACAATACCAAGGTTTGTGTCAGGTGCACCTTTGTCTTCAAAGTGACATCTTTGCTCTTTATCACTTTCAAGGTCATTTGCAGCAACCCCAAACAAACGATGTGTCATTTGTCTCCTTGCTGATTCCAAGGATATTGACTATGGACCCAAATCAAATGAAATCCTCAACAACTTCGTTGTCTGTTGGTCTAGTTGTAATGACTTTTGTTCTCTTTACATTGAGTGATCAATGTAAGCTGTCCACTGTGGATGATCTTGCTGGCACTGGAATACTGATGGCAGAGTTTCTCTCATCATAACCACAAAGAGGCCACCACAGTGCAACAAATTGACAGATCAAGTGTGAAGGGATCACCCTAACCAGCCTACTGCATGGAACTCATTCTAGCCCCTAGCAGCCCTAAATCGGGTTTCCCAGGCTACAAATCTTTACAAAGGCTGGCTCTCTCTCAGAGTGGCAGGTGGATTTGGATTGCAGTTCGCCCTCCAGTGTTTACCTAACCGAACCACCAGGGCTCTTTAGTGATAGTGAAATCCCCAAAGCCACACTCACTGCTATCAAGTCAAGTCTGAATGACAGTGACCATATAGGACAAAATAGAAATGCCCCTGTGGGTTTCTGAGGCTGTAAATATTTACAGGAGCAGAAAACCTCATCCTGTTCCCTTGGAATGGCTGGTGTGTTCAAACTGCTGGCCTTGGATTTAACAGTGCAATGGGTAACCCACTACATCACGGAGGCTCTTGGTAACCCACTATGCCATCAAAGCTCTTTAGTGATATTCACAACACCCTGAAAATTCTTTTATGAACTGAAAGGCCACATTAATGTTGAAACATTTTTATATGGATACTAATTGTTTTAATTCATTTTGTGCTACTTTTAAAAATACCAGTATTAACATCCCACAGTAGGAGTTCAGTCAAACTGATTTTCTAAATAGATGCTCTATGCAATACTGGTTAATTAGCAATATATTTCCCATTTAAAAATTAGCAATATTTTATTTTAAATAAGTAACAAATTAGAAAAGTGCTTTGTTATTATTTTCTCAATAATTTCAAAGTAATAGATTTTTTAAGTAATGTAAAATTCCAATGTGATGTGTGTATACATATATATTCACATTTCATTGTGATGTGTGTGTGTGTGTGTGTGTGTGTTACCCAGACACAGGTGTTTGTTTGTTTTTTAAGGTGATTTTATTGGGGGCACTTACAGCTCATAACAATCCATACATCAATTTTATCAACCATATTTATACAAATATTCCCATCATTCTTTTCTATACATTTGCATTTAAAAAAATCATTTTATTGGGGACTCGTACAACTCTCATCACAATCCACACATACATCCACTGTGTCAAGCACACTTGTACATTTGTTGTCTTCGTCATTCCCAAAGCACTTGCTTTCCACTTGAGCCCCTGGTATCAGCTCCTCATTTTTCCCCATCCCTCCCCACCACCCCTCCCTCATGAACCCTTGATAATTTTAAATTTTTTATTATTTTGTCATGTCTTACACTGTCCAACGCCTCCCTTCACACACTTTTTTGTTGTCCGTGCCCAGGGAGGGGGATATATGTTGATCCTTGTAATTGGTTCCTCCTTTCTACCCCACCTTCCCTCCACCCTCCCAGTATCGCCACTCTCACCACTGGTCCTGAGGGGTTCATCTCTCTAGGATTCCTTGTATTTCCAGTTCCTATCTGTGTACAAACTCCAGTTCCTAGTGTACATCCTCTGGTCTAGCCAGATTGGTAAGGTAGAATTCGGATCATGACAGTGGAGAGAAGGAAGCATTTAAGAACTAGAGGAAAGTTGTATGTTTCATTGTTGTTACTCTGACTGGCTCATCTCCTCCCTGTGACCCTTCGGTAAGGAAATGTCCAGTTGCCTACAGATGGGCTGTGGGTCTCCACTCCACACTCCCCTACCCCCATTCATATTGGGTATGGTTTTGTTCTGGGTCTTAGATGTCTGATACATGGTCCCATCGACACCTCTTGATCACACGGCCTGGTGTGCTTCTTCCATGTGAAGTTTGTTGCTTCTCAGCTAGATGGCCACTTTTTTTTTTAATCTCCAAGCCTTTATGACCCTGGATGCTATATCTTTTGATAGCTGGGCACCATCAGCTTTCTTCACCACATTTGCTTGTGCACTCGCTTTGTCTTCAGCGATTGTGTCAGGAAGGTGAGCATCATGGAATGCCAGTTTAATAGAACAAAGTGTTCTTGCATTGAGGGAGTACTTGAGTGGAGCCCAATCTAGACATTTACTTTCTGTTGAACCCTTGGTATCAGCTCCTCTTTTTTTTCTCCCTCTACATCTTTCACCCTCGTGACCCCTTGATAAATTATAAATTATTATTATTTTCATATCTTACTCCCTTCCCCCATGGTTTCATCCCCACTCCTCTCCCCATCTCCCTCCTACTCTCTTGGTATTATTACTTCCCTTCTGTTTATCAGACATGGATTCCGTGTGTCCTTAGCTCTTATCTGTACCTGTGTACATGCTCCAGCCTAACCTGCAGTGAAAAGCAGGATTGGGTCTTGATAGTGGGAGTGAGGAAAGCTCAAGGAACTAGAGGAATATTGTGTTTTATTAGGGCTATACTGCATCTTGGTTGACTCATTCCTTTCTGTGATCCTTCTGTGAGGGTATGTTCCATTGTCTACAGATGGGTTTTGGGTCTCTGCTCTGACCTCCCCTTCTTCCCAACAATATATTTCATTTGTCTTTTTTTAGGTCTTCTGATGCCTGCTACCTGGTCCCCATTGACATGACATCTCATGATCACACAGACTGGTGTGCTTCTTCCATGTGGGCTTTTTCTTCTCTGCTAGATGACCACTTGTTTAACCTCAAATCTTTAAGACCCCAGATGATATATCTTTTGATAGCTGGACACCATCAGCTTTTTTCACCACATTTGCTTGTGCACCCATTTTGTCTTCGATGATTTTGCCGGGTGGGTGAGCATCACAGAATGCCAGGTTGTTAGAACAAAGTGTTCTTGCATTGAGGCAGGGCTTGAGCAGAGACCCAAAGTCTGTCCATTTTCTCAATGTATTGCCTTATAAATATATGTACATAGGCTAATACCAATATTTTTATGAATCAATATTGTTACATAAGTGCTATGTTTATAGCCTGTATCCATAACTTTGTTTCCTAGAACTTTCCTGTTTCTTTTTACCTTCCTCCTGCCTCACCATCACACTCACCCCTCTTCTACCTCTTAGTAATTTCTCTCAGCTAGATTGCTGTTGCTCCAGCACTCCTGGGATCTCTACATCCTCCTCCTTGTTGATTTTAATTCCCTAATTTTCCCCCTGTTTATGGTGGGAACCTTTCCTACCTTTCCCCTATCCTTTTCCCTGCCTCCTCCTCCCCCAAATCCCTCTGGAACCCTTGGTCCCGTTGCTTTCTCCTGGGGCTTGCTTCACATGCCTATTTCATATAGGTAGACAAACGAACAATAATGTAGACAATACAGAAAGCAAACAAAGAGTGAAAAATAAGAGAAAAATATAAAAATATAAAAAATTAATAACTAGCAACACACACACACTGAAAAAGCATAGGTAATTCCAGGTCTGTCTGCTGACCTTTATGACTATCTCCCCACGGGTCCTGGGGGTTCCCGGGAACTGCCTCTCCTAGACTGAAGTCTATTTGGGGATCCGCAGGGACTTTGTGGCTTGGCTTGGCTCCTGTTGCTGATCTGTTATGTTCCCTTCTTGGTTTGCCCTGCAGTAGGGGGTTCAGCCTGGCTTCACTCCCTGCCGCGTGTCCTCAGTATTGTCCTCTGTCAAGGGATGCTCCAGCGATAGGACATCATGTCTTGAGCTGTTGTCAGTCCTACGGTCCTCTCTATGCCTTAGCAGTTCCATGCAGGGAGATCGTCCTTAGGGCTCGGTGTGCTGATATGGGGTCTAGAACCGCATTCTCTCTTTTCCTTTCTTGGTTTGCTTCCATGTAGGAATAGCAGACAGGTCCCTCTCCCCAACCTGTAGGTCTAGTGTTGTCCTCTGTAACACACACTTCTAGGGAGGGGGGTGGGTTTGGCTCTGGTTGGGGCCAGCCCTGTAGCACACTCTGTTCATGAGTTGCTCCAGTGGCTACATTGCTCTCAGGGTTTGCTGTGCTGTGGTGGAGTCTGCATGCACACTCCCAATTCTGTGGAAACATAACCAATACTCTTCCCCTGGGTGGATTAGTGCCCTGCTCCCCCAGTACCATCGTCCCCTCCCCATGCCCCTCCTTTTCTCCCCAACTCCCTCCTTTGTGTTGGAATAGCATGTACATCCTTGGGCTTGGTCTGCCCCCCACCCAACTGTCTGTACCTCAACTCGTATAGTGTGAGTGAGATCAGTGGCTTTTCTTCTATACCTACTGTGCTGCTGGTACTTACCTCAGAGAACTCATGTTGTACTTGTCCTTTTGTGATCGGTTAACTTCACTTAGCATAATTTCCTCCAACTCTTCCCATGAGGTGCTTCATGTGATCATCAGTACTTTTTAGTGATGTGTAGTATTCCATTGTGTGTTTGTGCCAGAGTTTTCTAATCTACTCATCCATCGATGGAAATTTAGGTCAGATACAGGTATTTAAATGCTCTAATTTCAAATTCTTTTTCCTGTTTCCAACTCACAATCATATTTTATGTTGGAACCTTTACAGATGCTGCAAATGGTTACTACTAGAAAGAAATTACAACTAACCTTTCATATCTTTTACATAGATTTTAGATCAAACAGCCTCTGTGATGTAATTAATATTTCAGGAGAACTGGTCAGATTTAAATTCAAATTACTTTCTGTGGGTTTTTTGTAACCCCATCAGCAGAATTGAAATGAACTATAGTGGAAAATCTGTTACTAAGATTTTTCATGTTAACCCTTTAATTCCACCCTATTCTATATTCTACAATCCCAGTCTATCCTATATTTTCTTAAAAAATCTGTCTTTTTACTTATGAATTACAGACTATTTTGATTAAATATCAAGGATCAATGATTATAAATTATTTTTTCACCAAATTGTGAAAAAATTGTTGTTTTAATTTATCTGTCAATTCATTTAACATGCTAGATTTTATAGATCTATTAAGACATAGTTTAACATGAGATAAACTTAACTATTGAAAAAAACTTAATGGAGCATTGCAATGAATCATTGATAACTGGTATTTATCAGAGAAATAAAGGAATTGAAGATATCTTTTCCTTTTGAATATATCATGCTAATAAAGAGCCAAAGTGGACAAATCCTACCTGTGTTCCTGTGGCAGTCACCTAATCTGGTGTCAATTTAAGGATTGAGAGTGTAGGGGTGGAGTCTAGGCTGTCAATCTAGGATAGCCAATGAGACTTCTGTGTGGGCATGGCCTTCTGAGAATTCTGGGAAATCTGGTACTTCCACGTTGGAGGCAGAAGACACCTCTCTCTCTCTGTGACTCCCTGGGGGACACTGCAGAAGACTAGCCACATGGATGCAACCAGACCTTTGAAGCCAGAGAAGCCACAGAGACCCCTGCCAGTGCTGAGATGCTTACAATGCCACTGAACTCAAAGACTTTCTACCCTCTGACCTGTGACCATCCTGAATTTGGCTTCATTGCATGTATTTCGTGAGTCTGAAGAGGACTTTATAGATTGGTATCAGACATATGGGCTAACATCAGACTTATGACCTTGGACTGGACTGGGTTGGGATGCTTTCTCAATGTTCAATTGCTCTTGTATATAAATCTCTTTCTTACACACACACATGTGGGTCCAGGGATTTGTTTCTCTAGTCTACCCAGACAGACTCAATTGCTAACTACATGGTAGATATCAGCATGAATCTCACCTGTACATGGGTCCAGTCCTCCACTTCCGGTGTCTCTAGTGTTATTCTGGCCAGCCACTCAGGTGGCCGAGTCTCATTCTGGTTATTCTGGCCACTGGACCCAGTGATTTGGGTCAAAACACAAGTTCTGACTGTTAAACAGGCAGGTGCCAGACCCTGCTGGCTCATTGCCACCTCTGCGTTTATTAATTCTCCAGACTGGCTCTCCACAATAGTCATGGAGAGTATTACCTTACTTACCACATAATTACGTTTATTTTAAGTGGAAGCAACCTCACTGACTGAGGACCACGTAGGACCCCCGCAGTGTAGTGTAGCTATGAGCTAGTGACCCAAGGGTACCTAAGAACGAGAAAAGCTACAGATGAAGGGATGGACCAAACAAGGCTGGTACGCAAGGTTTCCATGGGCCTCAGGGAGGTGCTACCCTGTTCTGGGCATGGATCTTTTCAACAGCTCAGAATGCCTGTTGAACGACTCTATTCCAGGTTTTTATCGAAATGACTGTGCAGTCATGGTCGGGGCCTCATTGCTGTCATGATCTATCGAGTAATTGAATATTTATGCTGCCCTCACACCTTGAGGTTAGTTGCCAGGTATGGGCTACATAGCCCAACATTCATTTGTACACAAGGAAATGTGGCCTGGCTATTTTAGAAAATTGCTTCAGAAATTCCAGACAGCAAAGACCAAGGTCACCTTGAGGTCTTTGCATCCCATGCATACACATTTGGCGATATTTTAAAATCTAAGCTATTGGTTCATCTCTGCAACCAAAAGGAAAAGCTAAACTCACTATTGTGGAGACATTCTGACTGGTATAATGCATGCATAGCACGCATTGAGGGATAAAAGATAAGAAAGTACATAAACCAGATGGTTGTTAAAGTAAAACTTAGTTATTGTGCTTAAAGACAGTCTCCAAGAAACACTTGAAAATTTTTTTCAAGAAGTATGAGTACATTTGTCAAAATTATTCCTTTCCAATTACTCTGAAGCATCATTTCTCTCTACTGCCATAACCATCCCTTGATTTATTTGGGATCCTGACTATATAAAGATCATTAGTGGCTTAATTTTGCATGACAACTCAGTGCAAGCACTTTTAAGATTGTTTCTGAATGTTACAATATATGGTAAACATTTTTTAGGGAAATTAAGAATTCAGTAAACAGATACTTTCAAAATGAGTACTTAGCATGCATACCCAGAAGTCAGACTTACAGACAACTCCTGCTTGCCCTTTAATGTTATGTAAATTTGACTTCACTTTGAAATGATTGAAGCAACCCTTACTAGCAACAAATTCATCATAGTCAGTTTAATTTGCTGCAAGTATGGTTTAAACCATTAAGAAGGCTTGGAGCCTCTTCTAGAACAAAAACGCCCCACCAAACACACAACCAAACCCATGGACTCAGTGTAAGCCTTTAGAACAGGGTAGAAGCACCCCTGTGAGTTTCTGAAAGTGTAACTTTTTATGGGAGGAGAAAGCCTCATCTTACTCTCCCAGAGCAGCAGGTAGTTTCAAACTGCTGACCCTGAAGTTAGCAGCCCAATGCGATGGAACAAGGCATCTATTCCAATTTACCTACAAATTCAAAATAGACACACTTCAGAATTCATTTGGTTTACAACCCAATAAATATCTATATTCAACAAAGAACAAATTAATTTTCTTAATTTAAGAGATGTTTTATACCAGGTGCCACATCCTGCAACATTTATTATGTAAATTAGCTTTAATAATATTTTTCTTAAAAAATATATATCAATTGAGAAATCTAAATGTGTGCTTCCTCTAAAAAAATTGTTGTTCTAGAAAAAAATGCCTTTTTTCATGATATCAAAATCACTGTAAAATATTTTAGAATTTTTGAAATTGTCCTTTATGTTTTGTTGTTGCTGCTGTTATTTTAATCACACAGAGAATTGTATGGCCTAACTTCTTCAACTCCTTTATTTATCCTAATCATTCAGAAAAAAATTTTGGCTCTCTTTAAATATTATGTTTATCATCATTGTAATAAGATTATCTATTTCTAAGCCTATTTCAAAGGCAGTTAAGGCAATTTTAAAAGGATAATTTTCAAAGTATCGTGAATAAGAAGTTGCAATAAGAATGTAGCCCCAGGTGACTAATTTAAGACCTACCATTTGTCATTTGGATTTTAGAACCTTATACGAATTTTGTTTTTAACAAATGCCTCCCATTGCTTTATGGCCTCAGCTCATACGAAGCAGGAACAACTCCAACTCCATTGCCATTGAGCCGATTCTGACTCACAGTGACCCTGTAGGACAAATTAGAACTGCCCACAGGGTTTGTAAAGCTGTAATATATACAGAGGTAGACTGATCCATCTTTCTCCCGTGGAGCCATGGGCAGGTTTGAACCACCAAACTATTGCTTAGCAGATCAGCATTTTAACTCCTGCACCACCAGGACTCTTCCATCTCAAAAGGGTGATCTAAAGGATTGATAACAAGAGAAATCACAACGATGTGGATCAAGAATATCAGATCCACCTATAACCTCCTCCCTGAGGGATGGACAGTGGAGAAGTGGGTGAAGGGAAATGTCGGATGGTGTAAGATATGACAAAATAATAATAATTTATAAATTATCAAAGATTTGTGGGGGAGGGGAGGAGGGGGAGAAAGGGGAAAACGGAGGAGCTGATCCCAAGGGCTCAAGTAGAAAGCAAATGTTTTGAGAATGATGAGGGAAACAAATGTACAAAGGTGCTTGACACAATGGATGGATGTATGGATTGTGATAAGAGTTGTACGAGCCCCCAATAAAATGATTTGAAAAATATCTCAGACTCACAAAGTTGGTTTGCAATTCCCAGAAATTTGGTCTATCTATCTGGCTTTCACGAAATCATAGATGAAAATATCAGGCCAAATAAACAATATTTCAACTTCCTTATCTAATTGTGCATGCATTATTAGGTCCTCTGCTTTCCATGCAGTACAATGGAATGAACATTGTCTGAGCTCGCGCCACGCTCACAATCGTTACTCTAGTTAAGCCCATTACAACAGCTCCCCTGTCAATCCATCGTGTTGAAGGCCTTCCTCTTTCACACGATCTACTTGACCAAGCATAAGGCTCTTCTCCAGGAACTGATCCCTCCTGGTAACATGACCAAATTATGTGACATGAGTCCCCCACTCCTCATTTCAAAGGAGTCTTCTTGCTGTACTTCTTCCAAGACAGGTTGACTTGTTCTTCTGGCGGTCCGTGCTATATTCAACATTATCCATCAGCACCGTAATTAAAGTGCATCAGTTCTTCCAGGGTCTTCCTAATTCATTGTCCATATTTTGCATACATATGAAGCAATGGAAAAGACCGTGGCTTGAGTCAGGTGCACCATAGTGCTCGATGTGCCCCCTTAGCTTTTTAGTACTTTAAAGAGCAGATTTGTACAATACAGTGCACTTGATTTCTTGACTGTTGCCTCCAAGGGTATCGATGATTGTGGATCCAAGTAAACTGAAACGCTTGACAACTTCCGTCTCTTCTCTGTTTATCAGGATATTATCTCTTAGTCCAGTTGTGAATGTTTGAGCGTCCTTTTGGTTGAGGCGTAATCCATACTGAAAACTGTCACTTTTCATTTTTGGTAGTAAATTCTTCGGGTCCTCTTCCGGCACATTGCAGGTGTTTAGGGAGTCTTCCCCCAGGCCTGGTGGCACATTCTTATTCATCTGGGTCAGCTGCTTGGATTTGCTCATCATACAGACTGAATTAGGATGGTGAAAGGATATCATTCTGACACACACCTTTTCTGAGTTCAAACCACACTCAAAGCCACTGAGCCCGTTGAGATTCCCAATACTGCTATGGGCCAGGGTAGACCGCCCCCTGTAGGTGTCCAAGACTGTAACGTGTTTATGGGAGTAGAAAGTCCCATGCTTCTGCCACAAAGCCCCTGCTGATTTCGAACTTCTGATCTTGTATTTAGCAGCCCAGCATGTAACCACTACACCACCAAAGCCTCCTTTCAAGCCGCTCAGTATTCCCTCATTTTGTTCAAATGACTGCCTCTTGTTCTAAATACAGGTTCCACAGGAGCCCAACTGAGTGCTGTGGAATCACCATTCTGTGCAATATCATGAACCACAGAGTGAAATGCTTTTGCACAGTCAATCAAACAGGCAAATCGCCTTCTGTGATTCTCTGCTTTCAGCCAAGATCCATCTGATGTCAGCAATGATAGTCTTTATTCCAGGTCCTCTTCTGACTCTGGCTTACATTTCTGCTCGTTCCCAGTCTATGTACTGCTGCTACCATTTTCCAGAGTATTTTCAGTAAAATTTTACTTGCATGTGACATTCGTAATATCTTAAAATAATTTCCATGTTCTGTTGGATCTCCTTTTTATGTAATGAGCACAAACTTCGTTCTCTTCAGTTTGGTAGCCAGAGAATTCTGCTGCAAATCGTTTGACATAGGTGAGGGAGAGCTGCTGTCACCAGCTACATGGCTTCAGTGAAGGCTTGTTTTCCATCAAAAATTGATATAAAAGCATCCCTAAGAAAAATAAATTTCTTCTTTGTTTTTCCCCAATGACTTCGATGTCATCGGTCTTGATCATAACCTACCTCCTGGAATGGCTGAACACAGATCAGTTCTTTTTGAGTACCGTAGAACCCCGGGCCTCAACCTTTCTAGAAGGAGTGTCGAGGTGCGATGCAGTCGAGTTCCGAATCCATTTTTCCCATAAGAAATAACTGAAAATGGATGAATCCATTCTAGACCACCATGTTTTCACCCTAACCTTGCCTTTTTATGCAAAACATTACACAGAAATTTCAAAGTAAATAAGTTCAGGGTTCAATAATATAATTTAAATAAGAAACACATTAAAAACGGTTTTAACAACTACAGGATGGCCCATACCTTGAGATTGATGAGGATCTGGATCTGTGGACACGGATGTGGAGAGGAGGGATGGAGAGAGAGTCATTATTTGGAAAGGGAATCCTCCTTCCATAAAATCAACTGGTAGCTGCTTTTCAGGAGTTTTTTTCCCCCTTCTTTGCCTTTTTTCACTAGGACCTGCCTGGCTATCTCTTAAAAAAAAAAAAAGCCTAATGTCTGCTGTTGGCATTTCCTTAATTGTTCTTTTTTTTTTCATTAAAAAAATCATTTTATTGGGGCTCATACAACTCTTATCACAATCCATACATCCATCAATTGTATAAAGCACATTTGTACATTCATTACCCTCATCATTCTCAAAACACCTGCTCTCCACATAAGGCCCTGGTGTCAGCTCCTCATTTTCCCCCTCCCTCCCCACTCCACCCTCCCCCATGAACCCTCAATAATTTATAAATTAGTATCTGATCTTATACTGCCCAGCGTCTCCCTTCACCCACTTTTCTGTTGTCCATCCCCCAGGGAGGAGGTTATATGTAGATCCTTGTAATTGGTTTCCCCTTTCTACCCCAACTTCCCTCCACCCTCCCAGTATCACCACTCACACCACTGGTCCTGTAGGGATCATCCACCATGAATTCCCTGGATTTCCAATTCCTCTCTGTACTAGTGTACATTCTCTGGTCTAGCCAGACTTGCAAGGTAGAATTCGTATCATGATAGTGGTGGTGGTGGGGGAAGCATTTAGGAACTAGAGGAAAGTTGTATTTTTCATCATTGCTACATCGCACCCTGTCTGGCTCATCTCCTCCCCGAGACCCCTTTGCAAGGGGATCTCCAGTGGCCTACTAATGGGCTTTGGGTCTCCACTCCGCACTCCCCACCTCATTCACTATGGTAAGATTTTTTTGGTCTGATGATGCCTTATACCTGATGCCTTCAACACCTCGTGATCGCACCTTAATCGTTCTTTAAAAGGGTTGACTAAGTTATCATCAACAATATTGCTTAACACGGTTAACCAGGTCCTTGTCATGCTGATGCTTTTCATAAAAAAAACCTCTTTCTTAGGACCCATGTTCAAAGGCCTGCCTTCTGCACATATTCCAGCAAGAACAAATGGAGTGTCATCCGACTCTGGCATGAACTCTTAAGAATAAAAAGCCTTTGGATTTTTAGTAGAACTTAGTTTTCAGACTTTCATATAGCATAATTCTCACTCTGAAGATATTAAAATGGTTTGTGAACCGTGGTCACACATCAATGTGTTCATTTGATCCATATCACATTAGAAAATCTGTTGGGATAACTATTAGTATGACTAGGTGGGAATTCACATAGAAATATTGATTTTCAATGTTTGGCGGTGAAGGGAAGCCCCGGATACGTATCCCATAGCAGCAATCTGCTAGATTGAGCAGCAGTAGCCCTCTGTGGAGTCCAGAATGCCACATTTCCTACCACATCGCACATGGTGACATAAAAGCTTAATGTGATAAATGCGTTCTAGGGCTCAAAGAGAAAGAAATACCCGGGTGGTACTAATCAGAAGGTTGATAGTTCAAATCTATCCAGAGAACTCCAGAAAAAGGTCTGGGGTTGGACTTCTAAAGGATCCCACCCATTGAAAACCCTACCTACAGGGTGCCATGCTACTCTGCAACACGCATGTCTCCCTGAAGTAAACTTGACTCAATGACAATTGGTTGGTTTAGAGCCCAAGACTGTATGATGATGGCAGAGTTCACGGTAGGGGTTCTCTATAAGTTAGGCCTACAAAGAACATAAGAACAATATTAATAGTCTTTACTACATTTCAAAGTACTGTTTAATATGAATGGGATAGGCCTTATATGTTTGAAAACAACTTTCTAATGTTCAATCCAAACTTAAAATCAAAGTGTCCTTTAGTTGTTTGAATACTAAACAAGATGATTTATTGAGGATACTGTTGTCTTCACACCTGATGTCCTTGTTAGGTGCCACCGGGTTGGTTAAGATTCACACTGCCCAGGCCTGTGCCAGACTCACTTATGGTTCTGGGTACTAATGGAATGTAACCTGACATTTTGTGAATGAAAAAAGATTAAACACCCATTTCATGAGTCCATTGATGACAAACAACACTGAAACCATCAAGAGGAGAAAGAATGAAGGCAAAGATTAACTTGTACATTATTTGCCACATTGCATTGAAGCACACTAGAATTGCTTGTGTAAGAAAACATTCCGTTTCTGCCAATTTATATTTAAAAGTCAAATAGTAATGATACCGCCACCACCACCAACAGCCCCCTCCCCCCAAAAAAGTCAATTTATTGTCACTTGGTTTCTACTTCGAAACTATTCCTTATTGGGGGTAATGTTTAGCATCAGCTAAGAAAAGAAGCTTTTAGATAACAATAAGTGAACTTTTAAACTTTAAATTATGGCTCATTCCTGCCACACTGATGCTTCCTGCTAACGCTGGAATTTGAGGGGTAACTATAACAAACTCATATATCTTGTTTTGTGTTTTGCTGAGTTGTGGGCTTTAGACCTTGTAATCTACCAGTAAGGACAGGGATTTTCTCCTTTTCTACCTTAGTGATACTTTTTTCCACTTCTACTATTTAATTGTGCTTTTCTTCTCAGACTTACAGAGACACAAATAAATAACTTGAATTTTCTTAATTCTTAAGAGACTAATTGAAGGCTGGTGTTAATGGTTTTTAGATCATGAAATATACTTTATATGAAAATTTTACATACTAAACTAAGCTTTCCCCTAGGGGATATTGTGTAGGTTTTCTACACATTATATATTGTGCTTCAGATTGAATTCTGCATGAAAACAATGATATATTTTATCTTAAAAGCAACTTTTATTATACTTTTTACATTATAAGAACAAAACATACATTTAACATATACAGGAAAAATAATAGAAAATATAGCCCAGAAAACTAAGTATCATATCATTACCCACGTGTAGCTGGGTAGATGAACCAGTGGATAATGAACTAATGAGAATACCTCTTTCAAAACCTCCATCTCATTCACTTTTCTCAAGCTCTATAGTCTATTCCATAGATTGTCCGTGTCTGGAATTGTTCTTTTACTTTCAAAAGATCGTAGTCTTTCTTCCATACATATAGAACCTGTTTGGCAGCTATCTCACAGGCCAATTGTGGTGGGGGGTGGGTTGATATGGTGTGCTTAAACTATCCTTTATATATGGACATTTGGGTTATTTCCAATTGGTAGCTATTATAAACCACGTTAAAATGAACAGAATTGGATATTTATTCGTATCTGCCGGTTAAATTATTTCAAGTGGATTTTCTTGATATGGGTTTGCACTTGAAAGATCTTGTACATTTTTAATTTAATCCCAGTTCTAGATTGCGCGGAATGTCTATCTATACCCAGAGAGGATGTTCCAGTTTCCTTCGCCCCCTCCCCCTCTCTCCTCTTCTTCAGCACCCTTGAGCACTTCTCCTTTTTGAGTCTCACTGATGAAGAAGGTCTCATTTTCATTTGCATCTCCCTACTTATTATTGTAAGTGAACATCCCACGCAAAATATCCTTAATTCTTCTTTTGAGAATTTTGAAAATGAAAAACCTGTGTTTTCTGTTCATTCGTCCCTTGAGTTATTCTTTGTAGTGCCTATTTCAAAGAGTGTAATAAAGACTTTTTATGAAGACTTTGACCCCTGCTTATCACCTTGGTAATTATCATCCTAAAGAGCATATTTTTATTTAAGTTCAGCTGTTGTTTATCTTAACTTTCTTTAGGGGTAGGCATCCTCTCTAGTTATGACTCAGATGGTGTCCACTTTTAAGGGGTTATCTGTCCTCCTAGGTGGTCGGTCAGACTTACATCTAGAAGGGGCAAGGGGCACAAAGCCAGCAAAACCCACTGCCCTTGAGACAATTCTAGCTCATAATAACCTTATAGGACAGGGTAGAAATTGACCTTAGGGTTTCCCAAACTATACATTTTATGGAGAAAGGTCACTCTCCAGGAGAAGGACAGGCTGCCTGGTCCTGTCAAGATTTAAAGTCTCAGAAACCATCGGCGAGAGTTCTACTCTCGCCTGTATGAGTCAGAATCAACTAATGGTGGTGAGTTATGAGTCAGCCTTTATGGCAGTAGGCTACCCCATTGCTCTCCCTCAGTGACTGGTAGGTGTAAACGAACAATCTTTCAGTTATTTGCCTAATGCTTTCAACACTATGCCATCAGGAAACAGCAAATCGGCAAATAGCATTGTTTCACACGGACAATGCTTCTGAAGAAAGGAAAGAAACACATTTTGGCACCCCCTCCCCTAAAAAAAGGTTGAAATTGTATCCCTGGGTACTTGTGAACATGACCTTGTTTGGAAATAAGGTCTTTGAAGATGTTCTCAGGTAGCATGGGGGTCATACAGGAGCATGGAAGGTTCTATTCCCATCTGAGTGAAGTCTTATAGAACACGAAAACCGATACAGAGATAGGCAGAGGAAGGATGTCCATGGGTCCAGGGAGGCTTATGTTGCTGTAATCCAAGAATGCCAAAGATGGCTGGGGTCCAACAGAAGCTGAGGGGCCTTGCGTCTCCCAGAACTTAGAAGGAATCAACCTGATTTGGACTTCTAGCCTCAAGAACCCTGAGACAATACATTATCCTCGATGGAAGGGCAATCCTTTTTGGCTCTAAAACAGTGGTTCTCCACCTGTGGGTCGTGACCCCTTTGGGGGGTCAAACGACCCTTTCACAGGGGTGGCCCCATTCATAACAATAGCAAAATGACAGTGATGAAGTAGCAATGAAAATAGTTTTATGGTCGCGGCATGAGAGTGGTTGAGAACCACTGCTATAAAATATATTCTTGGGACAGCTGGAGACACTTGAATGGGATTCTGGGTAAAGAAGATAAGAGAGTTTCTTCCTGCTGTGGTTACATTTTCACACACTTAAAATCTTTTTAAGACGATCTCTTGTAAATTCACCCACTTTCATGGATTTTGTTCTGCCAGCCCTAAAAAAGGACAGCATCTTGTCCTATTGAGTGACGATCTATATTTTAATAAGATTATATGCATATGAAAGCTGGACTGATAGTGAAGAGCAATTGATTGTCCTTTGAGAATATATGTATATGGAACTAACAATCAAATGCACATTGAGGGGCTTGCTACACACTGGAGTCTTGATGGTGGACTGCGTTACGTGTTGGGCTGCTTACCACAGCATCCGCAGTTCAAACCCACCAGCTACACCACAGGAGACACAGGAAGTTTTCTGTTCTTGTTAGCCTCCGAAACCCTAGGGGCAATTCTGCCGGCTCCTCTGGGGTCCCTCCGAGTCAGAATCAACTTGGGCGTAGTGAGCTTGGTGTTTCACTTTGGAACAAAATAAGTGGACTGACCTCTTCCAGAACATCAAAGTGGAGAAGGTCAAAGGAGAACCGGAAAGCTCTAGAGGAAAGACAAGAAAAATAAAGAAGCTCAATGCATAATTCTGAGTGGAACCAGGCTCCTTTTGCTGTAGAATATGCAGATGGTAAAATTCAACAGTTCTGAGTGGAGTATTTGGGAGTTTTCTCCCCATTCTGGCCATATTTTTGATATGTTGGCTGCCCTTAAACAAACAAGCAAACACTTCTGTAGGCCATTTGTATGCAGCGCTGAGATATATGTGGCGAAGGGAAGGATTTGGGGATGAGGAGTCAGACTTTAATCCAAGGTTCACTAAGCACAGTAGACCCCCTTCACAGCGCCTGCTCCTGAGCACCACAGCCCTCCCGGGAGCACCAGCTGCTTGGCAGGTCTCTCTCTTCTGTTCTCAGTGGGTCTTGGGCAGGGAAGGGGGGAATCTTGTCAAGTGTCAGGGTCTGAACAAGAAAAGCACTTAAGCCAACTAGGAGTCCTTGTGGCATTTACTCCCTGAGAACGTTTAGAGAGACTACCCTAAACACTTCTTCAAACCCACTGCCATCAGGTTGATGACCCTAGAGGACAGGGTAGAACAACCCCCCACCCCCCCACACACCCCCGGCTTCAGAGACTGTAAATCTCTTGGGAAGCAGATTGCAGCACCTTTCTCTTAAGGAACAGAAGGTGAGTTCAGAACACCCACCTGGTTAGTAGCAGACTTGTAACCCCTGTGTGTCAAGGGCTTCCTTGAAACTTGTTTTACCCCAAACCAAATTCACTGCTACCGGTCAATGCTGACTCATATCCGGACCCCCCACCCCCCCCACCCCACCCCCCACCCCATGGGTTTCCTAAACTGTAACTGTTGACAGAAGTAGAAAGCACAATCTTTCTCCCTGGGAGCTGCTGGTGGTTTCAAATTGGCGACCATGCGGATTGCAGCCCAGAACTGCTGTGCCGTCAGGGCTCCTTCAAAACTTATTTACACCGTAGAGACATCTAGGCACCTTTCTTTCTGGTTCCTTGTTTTCCCCATCAATGACTGTCTAAGGTTAAAAACTGTACTGTATTCATAGGCATCTATGCTTTTCCATTGAGAATGATTAGGGCATGCTCTGAGGTGGCAGAGTGGTCTGCATGTGGGGCTAAGTAAAAGGTTGGTGGTTTGAAGCCCCCAGTCCCTGTGCAGCAGTCAGATGGGGCAGCATGCTTCCATCAAGATTTGTAAACTCAGTAGTGTGCCCTATAGAAAAAAATAAGTCCACTTTAGATAGTAGCTTCTCAGGGGGATCTGCTAGGCCACTTCTACTTAAGGCAGACAAGTCAACTCTGAAAGCTATCTTTTCGTATTTCAATGGGATCATCTTGATAGATTTTGTTAGAGGGCATAGGACAGTCAGAAGGGCTTATTATGAAGATGTTTTATGAAAACTGAAGCAGGAATTCTTGTGAAAAAGGCCAGGAAATTTGCGTGAGGAACTAAATAATGCACCTGCTCAGTCTTCTGGAGTATCAATAATCATCCTTGGGGCACATTGCCACCTCATTCTCTAGGCCTGATCCTGATCCAGTCACCCTTGCCATTCCCCAAACAAAAAGCATGTGTCAAAGGAATACAGCGTGAGTCCCTCGAAGCTCCCCAAACTGTGCTTTTAATGTACTACAAATGGAAGCGCATAGAATTATGCAGAGAATGGCAGAGAGATGCGAACACGGCCTTCAGACGAGCATCGTCCTACATGGAGGACGTGTCAGGAGACAGTAGATTCACATTTTGTGACTTTTGTTCATTGAAAGTTTCTTTCATTTTTTGTGGCACTGCTTTTTGACTTACCCTCATATTTCCAAAGCACTAAAACTATTTTATGTAACTGTAAATGGCATGATTTGCTCAATATATGTAAAGAATCCATGAACAGTTTTGTCCTTCATCCACTGTGGGTCAAGCACTCACTCTGTAAACACTGCACCCGAGGCTTATTGACTTGGAAACTCTAGGGCAGGTGTCAGGGATTGTGTGGTGTCGCGCCATGAAAACCCAGGGCAGGTGAAACCCCAGACTCTCTGCTCTCCGGGCCGTTCTGACTCCTGGCAACCCTATAGGACAGCATAGGTCAGGTCCTACTTAGGAATTATTCTCAGGGTTGAATGTTACCTCAAGGATAGCTCGCTATTCACCTAGTTGTAGCTGTGTGAAATTTAAGTTCTTACATTGAAGATCAAATTCATGAGAGTAAAAAACCAATACTTCGATAAAGCATTCATGGTTTACTCCATTGAAATATATAATTTCGTCTCCAAGTGCATGAATTGAAGAAGGAACCAGCGCTCCATCACGATCATGCATATATTACTCGCAAATGGAGCCATCCCCTGATACATGCAAAATGGGGGGCTCATTTTTTTCCAAGCGACTTTACTGTAACACCTCTGATTTAGCTGCTTCATTACAACCCATTGTGATAAAAGCAGATGACGTGTTCAGTCCACTTGATTTGCTAGCAAGCTGTGAGATTTCCTTCACAGATACCAAGCACCATGCCGCTGCTTGGTTTTCTTTCGGATGCCCACATCCTGTGCTCAGTGCAGAGTTACTGTCTTCTGAAATGCATTGACAGCATAGATAAGCAATGTTCTCAGCCTTACTTAGGTCAAGGGCTTGGAACAGCATGGCTGGTTTCTGAATCATCTGCTTCAATCAGAACTGGCTTTTTGTCCAGAGAGATGATGCCTGGTGGTACCTGGCAACCATTGTGTGTTGCCTTGTGGGGGGCATATAAGACTGATCACAGGACCAATATCTCCTTTAATCTCCTGCTTTTGCTATTCATTTTGAATTCAAGTGTATACAAGTGTTGAATATCCAAATGAAAAATAAAGCATACAGGATTCCTAAACACTTCTGGGCACTGTTATTTCTTGCCCATGCATGTTATATTTTAAGAGCTTTACATTTATGCCTGCTTTAAAAGTTATAATTCCAGGAACCAGAGCAATGACAATTCTTTAGTCCAAGCTCTCTGTTGCTGTTGCTGCTCTTATTAAGTGTGAATAACTTGGGTGTTAAGTAGACTACATACTTTCCTTTTGTCAGTCAATTGAGATGACTCCCACACCCAGTGTGACCTGGACACGTAGACTATGTTAGAAGGTAGAAGGCTGTATTCTCCAGCATGGGCCTGAAGATAGAGAAACTCATTTATTTCTAAGATTTCTACCAAGAGGGCAAGAAATTGGGAGAGAATGGAGTGGCTGATGGGGGCATAGTTTTATCACATGAAGCCTTTTATGTGGTTCGTTGCTGTCAGTTGGACACCGACTCATGGTGACTCCATGAACAAACAGCAGAACAAAACATTGCTGGGTCCCTCGGCCACTTCACAACTGTTGGTCTGCTTGGTGTGTATTTGGGGCTCCTCCTAACCTAGGCGCCACCACAAATAGGTGTCACCTTGATGGCACCAAATCAAACTATATTCTGCTGTAATCAGTAGGGTTTTTACTAGCCAATTTTCAGAGGCAAGGCCTTTTTTCTAGTCTGCTGTAGCCTGGACACTTTCCTGAAATGTATCCCAGATAAGGGACTGTGGTATCTGAAATACAGAGGTTGCCTGAAGAATTT
The DNA here is from genome assembly GCF_000313985.2 of Echinops telfairi. NCBI lineage: Eukaryota > Metazoa > Chordata > Mammalia > Afrosoricida > Tenrecidae > Echinops > Echinops telfairi. The sequence continues at coordinate 41,034,561 of NW_022111300.1, forward strand.
TAGGGTGTGACAAACTCTTCTATATCTTGACTCTGGTAGTGCAGACATGATTGTTTATAGTTACCAAAACGTGCAGAATGGTACACTAAAGGAGATGGCTTTTGATATATATAAAGTATATTTAAAATGATAAAATAATGCTATTTAAGAGGATATTTAGGGTGAGAATGTAAAGAAGTACATCCAAAGATTTAAGGAAGAATTGTTAAAGCGTGTGCCTCAGTCTACTCATCTCAGACAATTTAAAAATGTCAAACCTGTGAAGTAATAGAATACACACAAAGGGTAAAAACTTTTATATCATACCATCTTCCAGCTCTACAGAGACTGGGTTAGAACAGGCTATATAATGATTCATGATACTTTGTTAGTTACTATCAGAATAGGATGATTACATTGGACCCAAGAGTCATAGACACCATATTGAAAATATTCACTAATAATATCCCAAAATTTAATGACACACTAATATTAACCTGCTTAATATCAGAAATAAAACATTTGAAACCGACTAAAAGCAAAATTGAGTAGGTTTGAATGAATACAGTGGGTTTGATATGAAGTCACTTCCAAAATATTGGATCACATATTTTAATAACAGTTATTGGCACATAATTCACATGTCATACAATTCAATAGTTCAATCACATCAAGAAAAGTTGTACAGTGATCACCACAATCATTTGTATAACATATTTTTCATTCTTGTACTCATCATTATTAGCTCCCTGTTTTCCCCAAACCCCCTTTCCATAACCCCGAGGAATCATTAATCTAATTACTGCCTCTATAGACTTACCTATGCTGGATTTCATATCCAGAAAAACATTTTTCTTTGTGTGTGTGTGTGTGTGTGTGTGTGTGTGTGGAGGCACAAGTCACACAGACGCGTGAAAACCCAATCATCCTGCTATGAACCCGAAAAGGATCTAATATTTTTCTTAAGAAGCCTAACAGTAATAAAGTAAAACAGATAAAAACCTCAACTTAAAAAGAAAGGGGAAGTTATTAAAAACTAGAATAAATTTAAAATGGATCATAAGGGAGATAATGTGATAAGGTGCTAAATTGTAACCTAACTGCATCTTCAATTATCCACTTTCCATTGTCTGCTGCATGATAGCAAAGCTACTCACACCCCGATGGGCCACATCTTTGAGAGTGAGTCAAACGAACTAGCACAAACTTTTAGTTGATGTTGTAAGGATGATGGCCATCAGGTGTAGTGTCAGTATGGATGGAGAAGAAGAAAAGTTTCTTCCAGTTGATGGAGACTGACTTTAAGGAAAAGCTTTTTCTCAAGGATAAAACTTTCCTTTCCAGACTGGGAAACTGGCAGAAAGGTTGATGAGCTTTATGTAAGTTCTCTTTTTGCCTTGGCAACATTGGCTCCTCAGGAACTTGGGACTGACCACGATAACTTTATGCATCGCATGAAAGCCTCCCCACCAAATCAAAAGCAACCTTCCCCTCTCCTGTGGTAATTGAGTCAATTCTGACTGGGGGTGATCCTAAACAGAGTTTCAGAGACTGTAACTCAAGGGATTGTAACTCCTTTTTCTCCTGCAGAGCAGCTGGTAGGTTTGAAATGCAGCCCAACCCCTAAGCCGCAGCACCATAAGGACACCTTATTTAAACCCCCAGCTATTGGGTTATGGGAAACAGCTAATGTGGCGGTTCTCAACCTGTGGATCGCGACCCCTTTGGGGGTCAAAAGACCCTTTCACAGGGGTCACCTGATTCATAATAGTAGCAAAATGGCAGTTATGAAGTAGCAACTAAATTTTATGGTTGGGGGGGTCAGCACAACATGAGCAACTTTATGAACTGGTTGCAGCATGAGGAAGGTGGAGAACCACTGAGCTAATGTTCTAAGTTTGTTTGCATGTCTATTATTTGCCAACAGCTATATGGTGATCATGTATCAGTACTGGTGCAGAACTTAAGTGCCACTGTCATATCTTGTTAGTGACATTTAATGATTTTGTTTGTGAACACGCACTGGGGATTGATCACGTTCACCAGGTGTGTAAGTCCAGGTTGACTAGAAAAACAAATCCAGAGACACTCACTCACATGTGTGTAAGAGATAACTTTATATCAAAGAGTAATTGTATATTAAGAAAACATCCAAGCCCAGTCCAGATCACGTCCATAAGTGCGATATTAGCCCATCTGTCCGATACCAGTCTATGATTTCTTCTTCAGACTCACACAGCAGATGGACTGATGCCGAATGCAGGAAGAGCACAGACCGGTGGGTGGAAAGTCTTGTGGATGCAGTGGCTGTGGAGGCATCTCAGGGCTAGCGTGGGTCTCCATGTGGCTCCTCCAGCTCCAGGGCTCTGGGTCTCCATCACGGGTCTCCATGTGGCTTGTCAGCAGGAAGATGAAGCAGAGAGTGTGTCTCCCACCTCTGGGGAGGAATTTATCTCCGTGGGGGCCTCCAAATGAGGTCATCAAGCTGTGACCTGATTGACAGGCTAGACTCCATCCGTACACAAGTCCACACCAGAAATTTGATCTATTCTTCCACTCAAACCTGAGTTCTGGAAGTAGAACACATGTATTCTGCTAGGGGACAAACTGAAAAGGGAGTGAGGGAAAAGGGGTTCAGACTAGAGTGGGGAGATGAAAGCAATTGCTGTATTACTTTATCATCTCAGGGGTTATCTTTTAGTCCTGAGCCTAGCAACATAGGTAACTAGTCATAATCTTTCAGATCATTTTCTTGTTCCCAGTGTGTGTCGTTTTTCACAACAGGAGTTACGTTAGCATGAATTAAGTGCTAAGCATTGCTTAAAACTCACCAAAAGCCAGAGGACTTTCCTTCATGATAAATGAAAGGTAACCTATTAGAGGATCAACCAAATGGTGACACATTCATTCATTATCCAATTATGAATACTTATGTTTCACTACCTGTTTACTATTTAATGCTCTGTGGATCTTGGTATTCTCCTATATAGGTTCAATAATGCTGTACAAGCAATCTGAATATTTGAGCTATCTTTCTTTAATTGCCTTGTAGCGCATATCCCTGTTCATGTACAGATAGTGATATTTTTGATATGCTAACTTTGAAACAGAAGATGTAGTCCTAAGTATTTGCTGATTATTTAAATCATCAGAATTTTATTTCATTAATCTGACTCTCCAGCTATTCAGCATTTATATAAATTGAAGTTTTGAGGACCATTCATTGACACACGTTATTGAATATCTACCATGGGAAACTACATAAGCATCTTCCCCATGTAAATAGAATAAGTGCCCACCATGGACCTTACTGTGAGTGAGTTGGAATTGGCAAGAGTGGAGGTAAATCAACAAGAAGTTGTCCTTCTTCTAAAATGTTCATGTTTAAGTCTAGTTCTTTTTCTATATCTCTTCTTTCTTAGACATCTTTTTGAGGTATAATGACAAAAAATACATTGCACAAAATTGAAGTATATAATTTGATACATCTTAACATACTTATGTATCCATGAAACCATCACCATAATCAAGATAGTGAGCATGGTCATCAGACCCTAAATTTCCTCCTGCTCATTTGTAATCCTTCCCACATATCTTATCTATCACCTTTGGTAGCACTGAACCTTGTTGTATGTAACTACATTGTGAAAACTGTCACTTAGTAGGCACCCAATAAATGGGGATGTAAATTTGGTTGTATGAAACCAAAAAGTAGGTAATATAAATTGATGAAAATCAAAGACTTCAGTCTTCAGCGTGGATTGGACCTCATAACTAGACCAATGTGTAACCACATCATGATAAATGGAGAAAAGATTGAAGTTGTCAAGGACTGCATTTAATTTGGATCCACAATCAGCAGCCACGGAAGCAGCAGTCAAGAAAACCAATGACGTCTTTGCCTTGAGCGAGTCTGCGGCCAAACTTCTCTTTAAAGTACAAAAAAGTAAAGATGTCTAGAGAACTAAGGTGCACCTGATCCAAGCCATGGTACGTTTAGCTACCTCATGCATGTAAAAGTTGTAGAATGAATAAGAAATATCAAAGAAAAATGTATGCCTCTGAGTGATGGTGTTGGTGAAAAACATTAACTAGATCTTGAACGGCCAGATATGTGAAAGAGCAAAAACATCACGTAGGACTAAGGTGCACCTGACAAAAGAAGTGATGGTTCCAAAAGCCTGTGGAATTGGACAACGAGTAAGAAAGTTGGAGAAGCGTTGATGCCCTTGACTTGCGGTATTGGGAAAGAACCCTGAAACCCTTGTTGAATGCCGGACACACAAAGCTGTCTGAGAAGAGGTAGGGTGGCTATGAGGTGGAGCTGACTCAATGGTACCTAATAACAACATGGACATTCATAATTACGTTTATATTTATGTATTTAAAAAATCAATTAAGTGTGTTTCAGGCATGCAACTCAATGAAGGAGTTTTTTGTTATGATTCATTTTATTTAAAAGTGCACACACGATGCAGACAGGCAATAGACCTTTGTCTGAGCTAATGTCATTCTGGAATCTAAGTTAGAATCTCATCATAATGTTTGTGGGCAGTCATTAAATACTCATTAAATTAATGAGTGGAAAAAAATTAGAAAACTGTTTGCATTTTCTGAACTCGTTCTAACTCCCTTCTCTTGCCCTTGCAATTGTGAACTCCTTAAGATTGGGAATCATTCATTTCACATGAATTTTGCTGTAAAATAATCTTTTTTTAACCCCACTATCTACCTCATGATTCCTCAATAGTCAGTGTTTAATAAAAATGTTAGCTGAAACTGCTGATTTTCTTATGAGAGAAAATGCCCACTCATCGGAATCTAGCTTGTCTTACGACTTTTCAATTGGCCTTTCCCTCTCTCTTGACGCCCCCAAGTCCCTCCCCGGGAATCGTCTTTCACTACACATTGCAGTTGGAGGAGGGGGTACACATCTAGAGTTGCTCGCTCAATCTCTCTTCTTCAACCTAACGCCCATGGTGATAGTTTTTGTAGTTTCTGGTGTCTCCAAACCCAGACCTCTTCGGGGTACTCACTCACTCACTCACTCACTCACTCACTCACTCACTCACTCACTCACTCACTCACTGTGCTTGGTGCCTCAATGGCAGGAACTTCCAGTGAGTGTCCCCCCTCCGTTCAGTTAGTACTCTGTTTGACAATGTTGAGCGATTTCTCATCTTGCATACATGTATTTCTTTGTGCTTCCTATTTGTCTGCATCCAAAGCTCCGAGGGGCCTGGGGGGTAAGTGTTGGGTTGCTAACCATGAAGCCTGTCGTTCTTATCCACCAGTCACTCCATGGGGCAGAAGATGAAGCTCTCTGTCCTCATAACAATTCACAGGCTCAAGATTTATAGGGTGACTCTGAGTCAGCCTATAAATCGAATCAGTTCCAGCTCATAGCCACCCTATAAGTCTTGAGACTAATGAATTATTATGATGGTAGTAAGTTTATGGTTTCTCTGAAGAACCGGGGTGGTATAGTCTGCAGTTCAGACCCAACAGCCACTGCACAGGATACGATGTGGTAGTCTACTCCCATAAGAAACTACAGCCTCGAAAGCTCTGTGGGGGCCGCTACTCTGTTACATAGCATCACTACAAATTGCATGGACTTGATGGCATAGACATTGCTCTTTTTTAATCATTTTGTTAGGGGCTCATACAGCATAGACATGGTTTTTAAAAAAATCATTTTGTTAGGGGCTCATACAGCATATACATGGCTTTTAAAAAAAAATCATTTTGTTAGGGGCTCATACAGCATAGACATGGTTTTAAAAAAATCATTTTTTTAGGGGCTCATACAGCATGGACGTGTTTTTTTCCCATCATTTTGTTAGGGGCTCATACAGCATAGACATGGTTTTGGAGTTCGTACCTTCCTAATTTCTTCCTTTTCCTATGTTAATTTTTTGAAATAGAGAAGAGAATCCTGTCATAGTCAAGGACACGATAAGATCTGTATCAAATTTAGATAATCGACTGGCAAATAGAGAGTAATTGAAGATATAATTTGTTGTGTTAACATGCAAATAAATTAGGGATATGTATTGCCTTATGGATTTTTTTTCGTTAGACACAAATATTGTTCCTTCTCTGTAACTCAATAATTCACTGCCATCGGGTTCATGTGGATTCATGGCAACTCTTTGGGACAGGGCAGAACTGCCCCATGAGTTTCTGAGGCTGTCGCTCTGGGGGTAGAAAGACCCTTCTTTCTTTGGCTGGGTGGGTACTTGATCTGTAGAATGAGTGGAACAATAATGCTTTAAGATGTTAAAAGTATTACAGGAAAAGACATTTGATTGTCAAATTATTTGGATGAGCTGGGCTAAATAAGACTAGGTTTAAATTCTGAGGACCCAGTTTGCATCAGGCAATGGATGACAGTGAACACCAAAAATTCATTGCAGGGTCCCGGCTGGCATTAAGCCTCAGGTGAATCCCTCTGACCAGTGGCCAGGATGTAAATAGCGTTGCTATTAGACAGAGTGCACTGGAAAGTGGACTAAGGCAGATTTAGATAGGTGAAAATGTAACACCTTATCATTTGTTCTCCTTTTAGATCCATTTTTTAATGGTTCTGGTTTTTCACTATTTTCTGTTATCTTTTCAACTGAGATTTTCAATGTTTTATTTTTGGTTTTGTATGTTTTTCTCTATATTAAACTTAAAAAAAAATAACAAACTGCTGAATAACTTCTGACTCCTAGGGAGCCCTGGTGGGTTTCGGAGACTGTAACTGTTGACAAGAGAAAAAAGCTGGTGCTTCTGAACTGCTATGTGGATCTCAGCCCAACAAGTAATCACTATACGACCAGGCCTCCTTATATGAAACCCAGGATAGGTAAAGCCATAGAGGCAGGAACTGGATTAATAGTTTCTTGGGTTTCTTGCAGGACAAGGGAAGGAATCTGAAAAATCCTGGCAGTTAGTAAGAGAAAGGTTTTAGTTGTGATGCCCTTTGTGAAGAGATCTTAGATGACGGACCCGAACTCCACACTTGGATCACTTCTTTTCTGATGGTTACCAATTCAGTTTGCCGTGGATGAGCTGAAGGAAGGCTGTGGGTACCAAACCAGTCCTGTGCTTCATTGGCCACTGTAAGAGTGGTCAGTATGTTTACTTTGAATGGTAAGATGGTAATAGCTAACATAGGAGAAAGTCAAAATGTTTTACTAGAAAATCACCGGAAGATCTATGAAACAAAAATGGAAAAGGTGAAGCTATTGCTTTTGGACATATCCTTTCTCTAGGGCCATTCACTTCTGAAGCAGTGCTTGTATCTCTCTAACCTGTCCTTGAAAAATTCTGCCTTCTTCAATTTACACCCCATCAAACAGCAGTCTTAGTACCCTTGAGGACTTAAATTGGTGTTTCCTTTGAATATTCTTTGAGTTTGAGGAACAGAAAGAAGTCTGTAGGGGCAAGATGTAAGCCTCAGGGTGAATGGCGTAAGGCTTTCCACTGACATTCTTTCAAGGCAGCCCTTAGAATTCATTCGGGATTTGTAAGTCTTGGCCAAATTAATGATAAAAATAGAATATACCGTGTTTTACATAATTATAATGTAAGCTTCCTTGTCAAGAGATTTTTACTATATCTTAGAAACATAATTTTTTAAAGTATGGTTAGATTTATTTTGCTGTGACTAAGCTTTCATTTCCTGGCTGTTATTTTTGTGACTTATTTTTAATATCCTATATGACCAAGTAAAAGATCAGATCATTTTCCAAAATAATAACTCAAAAAAGAGGTCTTTATCTTATATTGGAATCCTTACAGGATTTCTCATAATTACCACCCTTTGAAGTGTTAGGTATTTTTCAGTAAAAAAGCAACAAATGTTGTCAATGATAAGCCCAATGTTTTCGGGCAATATCTTTGAAATTATCATGTACTGAGATTATATTTACATGGTAGGCACAAATGAAAATTGATTTTGTTATCTCACTGTGATGATAGCAGCAAGACAAATATAATTATGCATTTCATTTCTACTTGTATATGACCATATTTATATTATTATATACATTTGTATATGTGCATATGTTTACAACAGCAAGTCACAAAGTATTGCTGAAAACAGAACAAATTAAACAAAATCATAAAAATATAAATTTATTGTTTCTTGGCATATCTTCTATCTAGGTCTATACACTTCTGAAGGCTGTGTTTCCATCTCCCCCTTTCCTGAAGATTTCTGTACTTGTCCATTTATATCATGTGAAAATTGTAGTTTTGGCATCCCGGGAGGGTTCAAATTGTGTTCCTTTTCAATGTTCTTTGAGTTTTCAGTACAATGAAAAGGGAAGTCTGAAGGGCAAAACCAGGGCTGTGGGGTGGATGAAACAAGATTTCCTAATGAAAATCTTCTAGGACAACTCTTGCTAGCCTCTAAGAATAAGCAAATGCATTGTAGTGAGGGGGAAACATCACTACAGCTTTCCTGTCTTTTTCTTAAAACTTTTTCACAATAAGCCCCTGCTATTGTCCTCTGTCCTTCAAGAAAATCTATCAGATTACCCCTGGGGTTCCCAAAACACTGTCTCCATAACCTTCTCCTCACCTCACGGCCTTGAATTTGGTTGGCCCAGTAGAACCCTTTGGGAGGTATTGTTTTGTTTTAATAGTTTTATTGGCATATACTTCACATATACAATTTGATCATTCAATAATATTAAGATGATTTGTGCAATCATCACACAATATCTTCTTCTTGCATTGAGTGTTATTAGCTGCCCATTTCCCCCCATGCTCCCCTGCTATGCCCCCAGACAATCAATTATCAATCCAGTTACTGTCTCTACAGACCCACCTCTCTTGGATTTCATAGACAGAAGTCATAGAAATCATAAATAGGAGGCAAGTGAAGACCTCTAACAGCAATGACTGGACACAATATAAAAATAAGTCAATCAAAAAGAAAGCAGAAAATATTAAAAACTGAAATGACGTTTAAATGGATCACAAAGAATATGAAAGAATAAGGTACGGCATTTTAACTTCACTATAGCTGCCACAAGTGACTTGACGGTGCTCTCTGTCTGATAGCAAGGCTCTCCCATCCTGGACTGTGCTCAGACGGGAGTCACTGGAGCCGTCATCCACGTGAGAACTCTGCAAATGGATTTGGGGCTTCCACTGTCACCCAGCGCCTTTTACCACCATGCATTCACAATTTAAGCTGTGATCCATTCCCTTCTTTTGATGTGGGTTTTATGATGGACAGTCCTTGGATCACACAGGTTGGTGTGCTTCTTCCATGTAGACTTAGTTGATGGCTCACTTCGATGGCTGCTTGTTGGAATACAAGCACTGTTTTGATTTTGGGCCTTGCTCTCTGGATCAGATAAGTAACCCCAAGATTCATCCCTGGTTATAATTCATTCCACAAATTAATTTTCTTTAGCTTCGATTTTGCTTAAAAGACTGGTGGAATGACCAGCTCTTTGAGCTAGCTGATTTAGGCATAGCAACTTTGGCACGTATCCTTTTTTTCTAAGGGAATTTATGAGATTGAGAAAAGTGTATTACTGAGAGTATTACTCTGTAGCCATCATCTGGTCGAAAAGACCTGTTTAAAGATTATGTACATATTAAAAATGGAATCATAGTAGCAATATATTTTTACTTATCCTTGTATGTGTGTTTTCCTATTTATGTATTCACATAAACCACAATTACCTCTGTGCCAAGTTTTTTAAAGGCATTATGCGTTTGCATCACTGAAACGTCGAACAATTTCACCATGGTCATGTTCTCCATAACCATCTTTATGGCATATTTTTTTCCCTTATAATTGGGTCTAATTCAATCCACAGATAGAATCATGTCACATTCACATTATACAACTGTGGCTTCTGGTGGAAGCAGGGCTTGTGTAGAGGCTATAGGCAAACATTCATTATGAGACCATCTGTGCCTTGGCTGGGAGGCAGAACTAGACGAAGTTACAGTGTGGTCCATGGAAGGCCCCAGTTGATCTTCCTTTCCTATTCGCAGAGACCAAAGCAAAAGGTCAGGCATACAAGGTTTCTCTAGTTTAAGTCACATGAGAGGGGGGAGCGGGGAGGGAGGGGAAAAATGAGGACCTAATGCCAGGGGCTTAAGTGGAGAGGAAATGTTTTGAGAATGATGAGGGCAATGAATGTACAAATGTGCTTTACACAATTGATGTATGTAAGGATTGTGATAAGAGTTGTATGAGCGCCTAATAAAATGATTAAAAGAAAAAGTCACATGAGCAAGTCCAGTTTACTACAGTGACATCCACACCAGGTCTTGCCATGCTCCACATTGAAAACGGTTGGCTTAGTAGATAGTCATTTAAGCATACATATCTCTTGAACTCACATCTTTGAAAGTGGTTAAGAAAACTCGCATGACCTGGGAGTCAAGTCTTGTGACAGATTAGTCAGACTTTTGGGGTTTCCTCAAACTAGGGAGGGGTTGATTTTTATTCGTGATTAGACAGACTCCCTGTGAACTGACGAGGCACACCCACACCTGACTCTGCCATCCTAGGAGGAGACCTACTTAGGAAAACTCTTCTCTTAACGTGGGGCTCTGGAGGCAAGACAAAAGATGGCAGGTTTTAAGAGGAATTTGAAGGACAAAAGACAGTTTCACCACCGTGTGAAGACAAGGGCTCATGCCACCAAAGAATGAGAGAATAAACCAAATGCAGTTGCTTAAAGCTTTGAAAGATTCATTGTTTTTCTGTTCAAAACTCACTGCCATCAAGTGGATGCTGACTCATAGCGACCCCCTGTGGGTTCCCACGACTAACTGTTTTACAGGAGTAGAAAACCCAATCTTATCTCCAGATAAGTCTTATCACCAGAGATGCTGCTGGTGGTTTTGAACTGCTGACCATGAAGAACGCAACCCAATGTAACCATGTAACCACCACGCCACCTTGAAGGCTTCTGACATGTTCTCTGCTGTATTCCCAGTGACCAGCAGATTCCAAGGCACAAGTTGCTTAATCAATGATTGCTGAATGAATGAATAATTGTGCAAATCCTTCAGCTCTACCTTCATTCTCCGCTCTAAATGGACGTTATTGGTTATCTTATGAACAATACAAGTATAATTTATTGTAATGATTTCTCTATTGAACAAATATCTCCTGTTTTAGAATAATGTTAGTCTGGGTAGACTAGAGAAACAAATTCAGAGACACGCATATGTGTATGAGAGAGAGTTTTTTAAAAAGGGTAATTGCACATTAAGAAAGCATCCCAACCCAGTCCAGTCCAAGCCCATAAGTCCGATATTAGCCCATCTGTCCGATACCAATCTATAAAGTCCTCTTCAGACTCACCAAAGACATGCAATGATGCTGATGCAGGACGATCCCAGGCTAGTGGGTAGAAAGTCTTTGGATCCAGTGGCATTGTCAGCATCTCAGCGCTGGCAGGGATCACCACATGGCTTCTCTAGCACCCAGAGCTGCATCAGGATGGGTCCATGTGGCTGCTCCTCAGGGATGTCTCGCAGAGAGTGAACCTTGTCAGTAGAGAGTCTCCAAGGGTCGAGAGAGAGTGTATCTTCCGCCTCCAAGGAGGAAATCCCAGTTTTCCTAGAATCCTCAGGGGAAGGCCTTGCCCACACAGAGGCCTCATTGGCTATATCCTGATTGACAACCTCGACTCCACCCCTATACTCTCAATCCTCAACTTGACCTTAGATTATGTAACTACCCCAGGCTGTTTTAAAAAAAATTGTGAACTGGGTGAAGCTTTACAGAACAGATCATCGGGTTTATACTCAACAATCGTACACATTTTGTTTCAACTTATTCACTACAGTCCCTCAAGGTAGCAGCACTTCCTCCCCTTCCTCCCTGTGTTTCTGTTTCCATGCCTCCTTCCTTCCTAACCCCTTGATCTTTGTCCTTGGGCAAATATTGCTCTTTTGATCTTTAAGGGCATCTTCCGATTGATTTGGTATTAAGATAATGCAGTCTCATAGTTTTGTTGTTGGCTTGTTGTATTGGAACTGGCTTTCTTTTTATTTCTCTTGTAATTACAAAAGGAACCATTAGCGCCATAGCAAATGAAATCTGTAAGAGTGAAAATAAAATCCACAGTGTCTCACTTCCTGCCTTTAAACATCTTTCCCGGAAGTGACCACCACTAGCAATTTAGAATGTCTCTTCCAGATTTTTTTTTAACGTGGCCCCATCTTTATCCCTTCAGTTTCCATCTCTGCAGGCAAACATTTTGGCTGTCTTCATGATTCTTACTATATTTACTTATGTTAAATAGTTGTCTTATTCGGTTTTTCTTTTTGCATTTTTATATCTTACTGATTGACATTATGTAACATAGTTGAGGATTTCCTTATTTTACACACCTATCTATCTCTACAGATCCCCTCACTTTCATGTCCCCATCTCTTTCTCCCTTCCTATCCTCCACATATAGCTGTATCACAGTTCAGGCTGAACGCGTTTGTGTGCGTTCCATTATTTCAATTACACCCTGGGCCAAGGGGTGAGGCGTCATCCTCAAGCCGATTCCATGGTAACCTCCTGTGTGTCAGAAATGAACTGTGCTCCCGAGCGTTTCCTGTTTCTAACTTTTATTTTATCGTTGTTGTTGAGAATCTACATAGCACAACACACATACTTCTCCCGTTACTATAATTTAGTAATCCTCATACATTCTCCGAGTTGGGCAACCATATTTATGTTCCTTTTCTAAGTGGCTGCTCACTCATTTACATAAACTCACAGCCTCTTAGATACTATCTAATCTTTTGAGTTGCTGTTATCAACTTGGACCATAGATTTAGTTCTTAAAACAGCATAAAGTTCACAATAGACTTTTTCCAATCGTTAAGCTAAACTGATGTTCGGTTTAAGATGCCTTCAGGAGATATTTTTAGTTTAACGATATTTCAGGGCAATGCTTTCAGGAGTTCATCCATCCTCCAGGGTCCTGAAAGCCTAGAATCCATGGGAATTTGAAAATTGGTTCTGTATTTGTCGCCTTTTGCTCAGGATTCTTCTATGGAATCTTTCATAAAAATACTAAATAATATAACCAGGTACCACGCAATTCTGGTGCCATGGCAAAAGAGGCAATTAGACACACATCCTGTATCGTTCATATTGTTAGATAGCATTGGGTTGGCATTGACCCATAGTGACCTATGTACAACAGAAGGAAACGCTGCCTGGCCCTGCACCATCCTTCTAATTGTTCCTGTGCTTGAGCTCATTGTTGCGGTCATTATGCCAATCCATCTGGTTGAGGGCCTTCCTCTCTTTTGCTTCTGCAGAGCTTGAAAACAATTTCTGGAGCCTCCTCCTATTCTCCAGGTTAATAAAGCACAATGGTGTCTTGCGTGGCCACTCACAAGCTTTTAAGACCCAGGTACTGTTCGTTGAATTCGTAAGTAGAATAGAACTACTAAACATATTTCTAGGCCAATTAATTCGAATGTGCCATGAACCCATGTTCCTCAATCTCCAAGCCAAGGAGCCCAATCCCAGGAAGTATTTGATTGTCCATAAGTAGCATTCACGGTTGCTGTTTATTTTATTTTATGGCAATTGTTGTAAAAATATCTATTAAACAACTTTTGCCAATTCCACCATTTATAGAAGTACAACTTATGGACTGCCATTATAGTAATCAACTTGCAACACCACCATGAATCAATCTGATTTTTCCATCACCATTAATCGTCTTTGACCTCTCTACAATTCCATTTTCTGTTTATATTGGTGTTGTCGGATGTCAGAGAGTCCATTCCTATGCGTAGGACCCTGCGCCGCCGGCAGCAGAACAAAGCGCCACCTGCTCCTCCATCATCTGTTGCTGACATTCCTTCGAGAGGCTTCCTCTTTTGTAGGGCCAAGCATGATATCCTGTTCCAGGGACTGATCTCTCCATAGCTTTGCATACGTTTATTCCTTGTTCACAATTCAATGTCTGGAGCTGGGTAATGTACTTAAAATCAGAAAACAGGAGTTCTCTTCATTTGTTCTTATGTTTCAACCTAGTCTTATCTCTGCAGGGCCCCTTGCCATTTCAAATAGCGTTACGCATTGTTTTATTTTGTGTGTAAAGAAGTCTTTCTTTTCACAGGATTTGGCACAGCTGATATTTGGGTTCTGAGGAAACTTGTGGAACACTAGCATTATGTTCCTTTTATCTCATAACTTTATGTTTATGCTGGAGTTCATAATACCTTTTCTAAAAAGGTGTTTTCTATACTTGGTACCTATTGTGAATTGATCACAGAGGCCCCAAATAAACTATCAAACCGTAATAGGTGAAATAGTCTAACTGATCATGCAAACAGTACCAGGACTCCCCATGGCTTTCTATAAGTTTATTTAGGACTCACAGTTTAATGTTGGTCAGTTGAAGTTTCTCAGGTATACTGTCATGCAGGCCCATAAAACCTTTGCACCGGGAGAGGGGAGCAGGGAGGGAAGGGAAAAAAATGAGGAGCTGATGCCAGGGGCTTAGGTGGAGAGCAAATGTTTTGAGAATGATGAGGGTAACGAATGTACAAATGTGCTTTATACAATTGATGTATGTATGGATTGTGATAAGAGTTGCATCAGCCCCCAATAAAATGATTAATAAAAAGGGGGAAAAAAGCTTTGCACCCAGACTCTTTAACAAGTTTGGCCTCTGAGAGCAAGCGTGGAGGAGCAATGAGTCATTTTATGGGCATGACCTGGAAGTAGGATTACTCACTCCTGTTCATATTCCCTGAGCTAAACTCCAGTCACCTGCTGCCCCATCTCCTCAGCTGCAGAGGCCTAAGAAATAAAAGTTAGCAGGTGCTCCAAATAAAGGGGAGAACCTAGAATATGGTGAGTTCTGCCCATCTACATGGAAAAAGAAAGTTGCTCTCTATCTATCTATCTACTATCTATCTATCTATCTATATATATATTTGAAATGCAATTCAAATAACCTATATATTTCAGTTTCTTCTTCGTTTCTTTTTTTCCTAGAACTACTGCTACTGGATGCTCCCATTCTTCTAGTTCATTCTGGGGCTCCATCACAAGTTTTTCTGCAGAAATTAATTGTGTTGGCCTTGTATTTCCCGGAATTGATTTCATTCTTGATTTAAATACTTGCTTTTGGAAGCCTTCTTTTGAAATGGCACAGGCAAACTATATGTTTTTTGTGTCCTTGTATGTGTGAAAAAGCTTTTAATCACCCTCAACTAGCACTTGAATTGGACGTGCAATTCTGAATTAAAAGTAAATTTGTTCTGAAATTTTGATGACATTCTAAAGACAATGTACCTTTCACTCTTTACCTTGGTATGTGATCTGCTTCATAGTTTTATGTTCTCTTTATTATCTGTATTTTGGGGCTTCTAATATTTAGAACACGTTATCTTGGGATACACAGCTATTCATTTAACAATGTATCCACCAACTTCACATTTATAATTATTTCCAGCATTTCACTAATACATTTTTCTATCTCTTTTTAGGGGAAAAATGCTTTCTGGGATTCTAATTATTCAGAGAAGTTTAAATTAAACTCCATTTTTTTATTTCTATAGCAAATTTTTTAGACTTTTTGAAAAAAATAATCTTCCAACTCCATCATATTTTTCTAAAATTTCAGGTATCTTCTAACTTTTCAACTGTTTTTTCTTTTATATATATGTGTGTATATTTTTATATTTATTTTATCGCTGTCATATAGGATCAGATATCAGTATGTGTATTATGTTCAGTTCATCTTGTTGAACCCAAATGACTTGAGTTGTTCTTCGGAAACACCCCCCTCCTTCTGGAAGCTGGGGGGGGGTCAATGCAGAGTTATGGTTGGATTGCCTAGCAAGGGGGAAGGGAATGTTGGGGCCAAGCATTCTTTGTCTGGACTTCTAACCAAACCCCTGTCTACACTCACCAACTGGCCTGGTATTTCTGGCTTCTAGGACTGGGCATCCCAGGGCCGGGCAAGGAGAATTGGCTTGCTTCTTATCCTTCGCCTCTGCGGTGTGGGAAGCTCAGGGCTTCACACTTGTTCATTCGAGTTTCACACCCTCTTCCCTACTCCCCACTCCGAAGTTGATTTCATGTGCTTTTTGTATACTTAAGACTCACTTGGGGATCTATGAGAATCACCTGGGGATCTTGTTAAACTGTCGGTTCTGATTGAGTGTCTCTGAGTTGGAAAAGCACATTCATCTCAGGGAGTCCAGCTTGAATGAACCACGTTAAAGTTCTGGGCAATGATTCCCTCTTCAGATCGGGTTCCATCTGACTTAGGTTCTTCCCGAAGTTTATTACAATTGATTGTGTCTGTTGATGCCGCCTCTCCCTCTTATTTGGCCTAACAGGAGCCCTGGTGGCACAGTGATGACTCATTAGGCTGTTAATCAAAGGTCAGCGGTTCAAAACCACCAGTGGCTCATTGGGAGAAAGATGAGGCTTTCTACTCCTGTAAAGAGTTACAGTCCTGAAAACTCACAGGGTAGTGCCACCCTGCCCAACAGGGTCACCATGGATACGCATAGACTTGATGGGAATTAGATTTGTTTTGTGGGATGGGGCACTGGGAGAGGCCTTAATAGGTTAAAGAGGCTTAGTGGCACAAATGCTTAAGTGTGTTTGGGAGCTAACCAAAAGGCTGATGACTCAACCCTACTGAGTAACTTCATGGCAGAGAGTCCTGGTTATGTGCTCCCATACAGGTGAGAGTCTAGGAAATCCTCTGGAGCAGGTCTATTGCCAGAGGTGGCTTCTATCAGTTGTAATCATCTTAACAGCTCCTAACAGCCCCATCACCAATGGGCTAACAATTCTTTAACCCTTCATTTACCCTGGTGTTAAAGGAGTGTGGGGAGGAGAAGTTTTAAAAAATGTAATTGATTTGCCATTTCTAACTAGATGTCACCCCAGGTGGATTTATATATCTAATGATCTCAATACGGTATTCATTCTATTATAATCCTATTGAACACATGATGGTACTTATTTCTTTTGTGTTACATAAACTCAGCTATGTTGTTGTTATGTGCCATCAAGTGAGGGTTTGTGTGTGTGTGTGTGTGTGTGTGTGCAAAGTATTTTGTGTCATTATACTTCATAGAGACCCTTTGTAGAACAGAACAAAACACTGCCCAGTCTTGCACCATCCTCATAATTGTTTTTACACTTGAACTCATTGTTGCAGCCACTGTGGCAATCCACCTTGCTGAGGGTCTGCCTCTTGTTCACTGCCTCTCTCGTTTGCTAAGCATGACATGCTTCTCTAGGGCCTGGTCTCTAACAGCAGGATGGTGCATGATGCTGCTATCTTGTTCTCTCCGATGTTCTAGAGTCTTCATTGTGCTCTACACCTGCTCAAAGGGACTTTTGGAAATGCGGCCAAGCAACATTTTCCTCCAGTCTTCCCACTGTTCCCTCCTCCTTGGGACCCCTCTTCCCACAGAGGACGAAGCATTCCAATCCTCTCAAGGAGCATCATTTAGTGATGCGAATGGCCCTGAACCTTAGAACCTGAAATGTCTATGGCAGGTGACTCCCAGCGAGCAGTCCCTGTTTGAGTTGACTCTGGGGGACAGCTCATCTTGGGAAGAGTGACAAGGAGAGAGGACAAAAGAAAGAGGTCGAAAAAGGGAGGTTAATTTTCTGAAGATCAAGTCATTTGTGTTTCAGCAAGATGAACTGAATGTATGCATGCCTGTATTTGATCCAGAGTAATAGGGAAACAGTATAATGTAAGTAAGCACTGTGACCTCAGGATTTTAGGACCCAATAGACCCAAGTTTTACCTTTCTTGACCTTGTGATTCTAGGCAATTGTTTAGGACTTCTTCAACCTCAGTTTCTTCACTTGTAACCTACTGCTGTGAAGTAAATTCTGACTCATAGTGACCCTACAGGGCAAAGTAGACCTGTCCCCTAGGGTTTCCAATGTTGTCGATTCTTTATGGATTCAGATGACTGTATCTTCCTCCTGCACAGAAGCTGGTGACATTGAACTGCCCACCTTTTGTTTGACATCAGCGCACTTCCCCAGGGCACTACCAGGGCTCCACCACTCTTAAAATGGGAACAAGGAAAATAATGGATCTCTTGCCTATTTCCAAGTAATGCTCTGAAACTCAAATGAGATTATCTACAGGCCATGGCCTTATAAACTCTATCAAGTACAGAAAATGATATTTATTAGGATAAAGACTAGTAAATGAATGCATGAGCTAGGTAAAGGATACAGATGGCCATTATAGAGTGCAGAGAATCATTTTAAAATTAATAATACATCCAATGGAATAAAGCCAACATGGTTATATTCTCCTCTTTAGCTCTACCCAGACCTGTGGGCGCGCACTTGCATAGACGCAAAGCTGATTTACCATAAATATTGACTCTGGCATATGAGGACATACTTATAATTTTAAAAATACAATCTAAAATTCATCTCTTTTCTTCTAGTCTACACATTTTCCCCACCATTGGCTTGAAGTATGGGAACATGAAGTAGTTAAGTGCTTCCAACATAATAGTAACCCAGACCTTACTGGGCCAAGCACTTTATGTGTGCATTTTATGGAGGTGAACTTGACCTGACACTGTATCCCTATTTTAAAGATAAGACTATTGAGATACAAATGAGAACAATAATAATGTTTTGAGATCAAATGTCCAAAATTACTCTAACGCAATGATGAGGCAATAAGGAGACAGGGCAACAACCGGTACAACAAGAATGAAATTACAATTACGACACACTGTGAAAGAACTGGTGTGGAAATTGGTAAAGGAGTGCCTACTCAGCATCCCACTTTCACCTTGAACAACAAAGAGAAGAAACAAAGCAAACACAGAGGATGTCTTCTGCATTTTCCTGATAGGCAGACTTCTTCCACAACACTTTGTGTTGTTTGATTTGTTTTTGTTTTTGTTTCTTCCTCTTTCCCTTCAACATCCCCTTCCAACAGGAGGATGCCTCCTCCCTGATAATGCCCAGTATCTCATAAACAATGGGTTCCCAAACTTATTTGGCCAGCCGCCCTTCTTCAGAAAAAAAAAAAATTGCTCAGCAAGTAAAACTTCTGTGCTATAGATGATGATGGAGTATAAAGTGTAGGCATCTACTAGATCATTCCAGGCCCTGCTTCCAGGGAGCGTTATTGCCCAGTTTGGAAAACATTATCCAAAAAAAGATGTTTCTAAGGCATCTGCCTGATACTGGTGAAGCAATGAACAAGATGTCATCTTATTGTTTACCAACATGAGAACCCTAGGCTTGGACTCTTGTTTCCCCCCTTGCAGCCTCAATTACAGGTATCTGCAGGGCTGTGGGTGACACACACAGTTTGCACCCAGCTACAACCCCAAACTGGCAGCTCAAATTCATCCACTGATGCTGTGAAAGAAAGACCGGCGAACTGCCTCCTTAATGATCACAGCCAAAATAATAGTATCGAACTCAATTCTACTCCGCGGAGTAGACTGCTCTGTAGCGGGGACACATGCGTCCGAATGGGCTGCGTGACAACAGGCCTGGGCTTGGGTTTTGATTGCATGTGAATTCAATCTCATAGTGGTATCTGCAAAGTCTGCCAACTGGGCGTGCCAGAGGAGTCCAGCTGAGACCCATTATCTGTTTTGCAGAGAATGGTTCCAAGGTGCCAGGGCCCGACTGCAAACCCACAGCCACGGAGTCGATTCTGGCTCTTAGTGGCCCTATGCTGGCCCAGAGATGAACTGCCCCATACAGTGTCCCAAGTGCCGTCTTCACTGGACTGGAGCCGATGGCCATGTCTCCCTTGTACAAAGCCTATGGCTGAGTTCAAACTTAACCATTGCATCATCAGGGAGACAACTGAAGACTGAATTGACTTTAGAAAGCAAGGAAGTCTGGGAATGCCGATTAATATAAACCCCAAACCCAAACCCAAACCCAAACCCAAACCCAAACCCAAACCCAAACCCAAACCCAAAGGCAGTCCAGTCGATGCACACACCTATGGAGCAGGGTACAACTGACCCATGCGAGTCTCTGAGACTCTCACAGTGGAGAGCCTGAGTTTTCTCTTGCGGAGCGGCTGGCGCTTTTGAACTGCCCACCCTTCGGATGGCAGCCCAAGTCATAACCACTACGCCAAGGGGGCTCCTACCATTTAAGGCCCTTGCATTTAAAAAGCTAACTCCCATCCAGTCAGCTCTCCTTCCTAGAGATCCTGGCAGGGCGGAATGCAGCTGCTCCATAGGGTTACTGAGGCTGTAATCTTTCCAGAAGAATATAGCCTCCTCTTTCTCCCACATATTCATATTAGGACACCCTCATTTTTGAAATAGAGACTTATTTCCAGCTCCCCATCTCTGGGAGCTCCACTTGCCATCCCTCACTCTCTGCCTTCAGCTTCCTGAGGCTCCTGGGCATTCCAAGCAGTTCTCCCTGGGTGCCCTGGGCCCCTTGATTCAGAGATGGCAAAGACAAGCCCAGAGCAGGAAATGCATCCCTCTGAGTTCCCTGCCAGGGGCTGAAGCCCCACCGTGCGAGGAGAGGGTGTCCTCGAAAGGCCAGCGTGTTGCTTCTTCCTGCCGTTGACTCACCAGCAAGCTTCGCCCGAGGTGAGCCACTCACATCCGCGTTGGCCTGGGAGACACGCCTTCTTCTCACACAAACCTTCCAGATCCCAGCGTCTCCGGCCCACTCCTAGGGGTGGTGCCACATGCCCTGCCAGGCCCGGAGACCACACCAGGGCGACCGGTTGCAGACTCAGGGAGCTGTCCTCAGGTCCCCATGACCCTCCCTTGGAAGAGGCTGATCCCCTGCTGCTGCTGCTGCGGGCCCTGAAGCCCCGGAGTTCAAGGCCTCCGGAGAGGGGCCAGGACCCCTCTCTGCAACCTGACACCCCGCCTCAGCCGCCTGGGAACTTCGCGGGCTGGCTGGTGAGTGAGAGGCGGGCGGCGGGGACTGGCGCGCACTCCCCTCTGCGGGGGGAGGCAGGGAGACGCGGGGGCAAGCCGCAGGGCGGGGGAGGGGGCGCGCGAGGGGGGTGGGCGCGCGGCGGAGTCTTGGGTCAGGGAGGGAGACCCCCCCCTCTCCCCCAAAGGGCACAGATGCCAGCCCCAAACTCCTGCCAGGCTGTCCTTGTTTGGGTATTCGTCCAGCAAACAGCTGGTGAGGACAGAGGGGAGGGGAACACTAGGCAGGGCTCTGCGGATGTCCTTCCATCTCCAGCTCTAGCCAATAACCACAATAATAATAATAATAATAATAATAATAATAATAATAATAATAATAAGGAAGGTCCGCAGGGACACGACTGCTAATCCTCCTAACAATGCTGGTAAGGCGCAGGGACTTCGACAAATCAGGCATGTCTTTGCACGTCCTCAGGTGAAAGCCATTGAGAAATTAAAGAGAATTTTCTGCTTTCTTCTTCTTTCTTTTCTTTCTTTTTGCTGTGATTTCCTTTTCTGTGTGATCTGAGCCTTGCAGCAGCCAGAACGTGCGTGTGCGTGTGCGTGTGCGTGTGTATGCGCGCGCGCGTGTCTTATAGTCGAGGAGGCATAATAATTAGCACTTAAGGATTTTCCCACCTACCAAAGACCTAATTAAGCCCCAGACTGTCAGGAAAGAGGCAAAAGGACAATCGGTACAAGCCGAGGGGGCTTCCGAGGGGCAAGTTTGTGAGAACGCTCGTTCCAGGCATCACACCTGTGGCTTGTTTGCCGGCTCTTCATTTTGATATCTAAGATTTGAGAGTCTAAGCTCACGGTTTTTAAAAAATGGTAATTATTAAATTAAGTCCCAATTAATAACCTGTCATTTCTGAGATGTAAGCAACATAATTGTTACTTAATATGATATCACTCACTGCCACTGAGTAGATAATATAACCATAATTATTTCATACTGTTTTTTTAATGTACTCCTCTCGGCATTTAGTTACATGTACATATAAATATATACTTTGCATGCATTTATACATACACTGATATCTGTATATTTGTATATACTGATAAACACAAAAGGAGCCTTGGTGGCATAGTGGGTCATGTGTTGGCCTGCTAACCAAAAGGCCAGCAGTTTGACTCCAGCAGCCACTCCACAAGAGAAAGATAAGACTCTCCTCTTTCAAATACCTACAGTCTCTCAAATCCTAGGGATCAGCTCCGCTCTGTCCTATTGGGTCGCTCTGAGTCAGAATGGACTTCATGACAGTTTAATTTGTTTGGGTTTTATACACACACACATAAAAATGTATTTGTACTCACAGACCCTTTCTTTTTTACACAAATAGTGTGCATGTTATACATTTTTGCATGCCACACAACCTCTGGGTGTTAGTTTCATAGACAGGTTGATTCGTCTTCTGTTTCTTTTTGTGCTGAATGGATTTAATGGTGAGCTTTCGTCAGCACGGAGGTTTGGTTTACAGCAGCAGACCCGCACCGGCCTGCCCTTGAGTTTCTGAAGCAGCCCAACCCAGGTGGAGTTCCTTCCATGATCTTCCCACCACTTTCTTCAATGCAGGAAGAATTTACTTTTTCTGGCCCAGAAACAGTGGTTGCCAAGGTGGGTGCTCCTAACCCCAGAGGTGCTGGTGGATGAATCCCAGCATGTGCCTTTACAGCCACTCAAATGCTCTGCTGCACTCCTTCAGTGGGAATCTCCTTCCTGTGTGTGTGCCTGGGGATGGGAAGAAGAGTCTCACTTGAAGAGGGGTTGACACTTCCTTGCTTAAAAGAGACAGGTCCAAATGGCCACCCCAGGGTCTGGAGGGCCGGGGCAGTACACGCTCACATCTGCAACGTCCTGCCTCATCATTGCATGTGGGGCCAGAACCACAGGACCTTGGTGTCTGTAGACGATGGCCCTACAGTCTTAAGACTAGGCCATGCTTGGGCCATGCCATCCCCAATCACAGCTCTCTGCCACCCCCTTCCCTGGCCCTCCCTTCATGTGCAGGATGCTACACTGAGTACAGATCTGAGACAAGCAGCCCTACTATTCTCAAACCCCACTGTGAACCATCCCAGAGCAGACCCTCAGTTTCAGTCATTTGTTTTCTATTTATTGAGCAACTCCCAAACTTGATCCATGACTGCTTGTTGTTTTTAGTTGCTCATGAGCCTGTTGCAATTCATAATGACACTCATGTCCCTCAGAGCAGAACACCGCCCAGTTCCGGGCCATCCTTTACAACTGCTTTTATGTGCGAGGCCATTGTTGGCAGCCACTTGATCAATCCATTTTATCCAGGGCCTTCCTCTTTTATGCCGCTCCTTGACTTTCTCAGGCATCATGTCCTTGTTCACGGACTGGTCTCTCCTGGTAACAGGTCCAAAGTATGTGAGAAGAAGTCTCACCCTCCCTGCTTCTAAGGAACATTCAGCTATACTCCTTCCACGACAGAGGTTTCTTCTCTTGGTAGTCCCTAGTACTTTCGATAATTTTCCATGACTACTTGGTCATGGTTTATACCTGACCAAGTGTATTATTCAAATATATACTTTCTTTTCCATGCAAAAATACATACTTTCATGGTGTCTTATGCCAATATAACCTTTGAGGTCCAGTGAATGAAGCAGAATTTTATTTCTGGGAATGTCACAAGACATGCATGATGGATGCGTGTGCAAGATATGCCAGAATGTTGAAAACTAATTTGGTGGTTTCGACCCATTCTATGTGTGTGCACACTACTTACATTGGCGTGCTACTTTTGGAAAGTTCGATTCACACATTCTCAATAATGTATGCCATTATGTGTATGATTTTATAGTCCTAAACTTTGAAACATTGACAGAAAAAAGTGGACTTCAGCATTATATCCTCAAGCATTGCATTTTTTTGAATTCCCAACCTCCTATAAAATCCAAATCATAATGATCACGTGAGAGCCATATTTGCCTGTGTCATTACCCCCCAAGCAGTTAATTTTCATAGTTTCCCAGCATAATCCTCCACCCAGGTAGATGCTTATGGGTGATCAAGAGAGGGGCCAATGTTGATAGTTCAAGATTAATGAGTCTTCTGTTTAGGGACTGACTGTGGGCATCATAAAATGTTGCCATCCTTGCTTTCAAAAGGAAAACAAGACATTTCAAAAACTGGATGAGCCTGTTCTCAGAGTTGCCAAGACAGGATAAAGGGAATCTGACAAATAAAAAGCAGATCACGGTTCTCCTTTCTCCTCAGCCCTTCAGGAGCGGGCAGTTGTGTTCTTGTCAGGAAAGGAACCTTACTAAGCTCTACCTATTCCCTCCACTCCTTGGTGCACCGTGTAATACTGCTGGGATCTGCTGGTTCCAAGATTTCTTTTCACTAATTTACCTGCTGTTCTGGAAAAGTGAAAGGGGCCCAACAGTCCCGGGAGACTCAGAATGGAAACCTGCTCTTTTTCCACCTTCACGCTTGGGGATTTCTGATCATTTCCTTTGACCTTTCAATCCGGCGGAGCATGGAAGGTAGACCAGTCATTCACATGAAAACTCTCAACACAGGGAATCCAGTTTTGCAAGATGATTCATCAAAGATCTGGCAGGTTAACCAATAGTTCAACTCTTAAGCAAGTAATGATAGTATGCATCTATGAGAGAAAACAGTTGCTATGAAAACGGGCCACAAACAGGTGTTTCACGTGAAGGTCATGTGCTAGCGAGGCTGCTAAAGGAGACTGGTTTTTCACCCATGAGGGTTGGTAGTCCAAGGGGGGCAGAGGGAGGCGGGGGTGTCTCACATTGTTATATATTAGCAGGGAGCTGTAACATCACTCAGCATAATTAACAAACCTGTTGTTAGCCCCATAGAGAGTGGAAGATCTTGCGTTATTTCACACCTTTTGCAATCGTCATTCATCTTCTCCAAAGGTTAGATTTCTCTCATCTCTCTTGGGGATTCCTTGAATGAGAGAAGCATCTTTAGGTTACCAGCAATTTAAAAACCAGTCAAAAGATTTTCATTCAGTTTAGTCTTTTAAACCTACCAACAGCCGTATATACTCGTGCATAAGCCGGGTTTTTCAGCATAGTTTTAAATGCAGTTTTTGCGGTAAAATTAGATGCCTCGGCTGATATTCGGGTCGGCTTATACTCTAATATGTATAGTATTTAATTGACTGCAGCAGATAATACATTAAATCGCTCATTTATTTCTTCAGCAGGTATTTAGTGAGAGTGTCAAGTGTTCTTTTAGACACTGGGATGTGCAGAAGTGAAGAAAAACAGACTAAACTCTGCCCTCACAGAGCTTGCGTCGTTCTGGGGAGAGAGTCAGCAGGATCACTAACAGTTCACTGCCATCTAGTAGACAGTGTCTCATAGTGACGCTAGACAAGTTAACTTGATGGTATAGCAGAGGTTAAATGCTCAAGGGAAAATACAAAGTAGAGGAGGGACATGGAAATTGTTTGCAGTTGTAGATGAGATGCGATGTCTAGGGAGCCTTCCCAGGAGCCCCTATGTGAAACATGATTTGAAGGAAGTGAGAGAATGAGCAGAGGAGCCCCGGTGGAGCAGTGACTATGATCTGGGTTGCTAACCGCAAGGTCCCCAGTCCGAAACCATGAGTGACTCCAGGGGAAAAGACACTCCTATAAAGGGTCACAGACTTGAAAACCCACAGGAGCAGTTCTACCCTGTCCTGCAGGGTCACTATGAATTGGCAACAACTCAATGACATTGAGTTGTGTGTTGTGGTTTTGGGGGAATGAGCCAGTTGTCTATAAGAAGGAAGGCCATTCCAGACTGAACACCAAGGGGGTGTGTACTGGACATCCTTTAGACAAAGAATGGCGTACAGAGACTGATTGGGAGAGTAGCAGGAAATTGGGTCGGCGGTAATGGGGCCAGATCACAGGGGGCTTTGAGGGTCAAAAATAAACATGTTGACCTTTGATTTCTATTCTGAGTGAAATAAGGCGACACTGCACTTAAGCTACAGCCATTCAGAGAGTCAACCATCAAGGGCTTGTTGAGCAGTGTCCTACTTGTTGCCATCAAGTCAAATCTGGCTCATGGTGACCTCAGGGGTGTCAGAGGACAGCAGTGCTCAGAGGATATTTAATGGCTGATTTTTCATAAGCAGATCCCAGGTCTTGTCTGTCTGTGCCTCTAGGGATATTTGAACTGCCAACTTATTTGGTTAGTAGGTGAGCAAGTTAACTCTTTGCTTCACCCAGGACTCCTAAACACTGTGGACCACAGAAGTTCATCAAGCTTCCATGGCCTCTGCAGTAAAGGACTTGGGGAGAGAGACATGTAAATAAAGAAGTAAATAACCATTTCTGCAGGTTTCTGGATTATGAAAGACAGATACACAGGTAGATAAAATAATGAGTGATCTAGGGGGACTTAATACCATCAGTGGTCAGGAAAAAATCTCAGAGACAGTGACATTCATCATTTTACAAAATCACCTGGCTGCCTTGACGTGAACTATTGTAGAGCTGACATAGACCAGCAACGACAGTGACTTTGATGGAAATTAGAATGGGGTCATGATGGAAAGTAGATAGATCCTGGAAGTATTGGGGAAGTAGAGCTGACAGGCAGTATTGATGGGTTGGTAAAGGGTGGGAAGGAAGGAAGAAGCAGCAATATGGTCACTGGGTTCTGATTGCACATAATTGATAGATGGTGAAGCTGCTACGAAAGATAGCTGAAGTTAGGGGAAGAACTGCTATTAAAGAAAATTTAAGAGTCCATTTTCATCCAACTGAGTCATTTTTGGGTAGGCAAGTAGAAATACCAATCTGAGCTTTGGGATTTCTGAATGTAGAGCACATGGGAGAAGTTAGTCATAGTTGGATATAGGAATTTGGGATTCAACTGCCTATGGGGATGCTATTTAGAGCCAAGGGCTTGAGGATATCCTCTGGAGGGGTTGGAAAGGGAGAAAAAAACCACAGCATTAACCATCCTCAGCTTGATTCTAATATTTAGAGTTCTTATAGATAAGCATGTCATAAATGAATGAGATTTAAATCAAACCATTAGGAAACATCATCAAGCGAACATTGGTAGTGCTGAGTAATATTCAGCTATGGGCATGCTATTCAGTCTCCTTAAGGCCGTGCTCGCCCCTTGTGCACTATGAAAGTAGTAGATTACCTAAGATCCCTCTTGCTTGACTGCTAACTGAAAGATTTGCCGTTTGAACCTCCCAGCCACCCTGCAAGAGAAAGACATGGCAGTCTGCTACAAAGATGATCACCTTGGCAACCCTGTGGGCATTTCCCTTTTGTCCTGTAGAGTCAATGTGAGTTATCACTCAGCAGCAATGGGTATCGTCAATGAACAGTTCTTCTTCTTCTTTTAAACAGTTCTTGCTCTGTGTTTGGTTCCTTAGTTCTTTCTGCTTATTTCCCCTATGATTCAGATAGGTAGGTAGTTAGGTAGAAAGAGAATAGATGCTTATACACAGAGATAGACATAGAAAGAGAAACAGGGGAAAATATTTTAAATGGCTTATGGCAAAATATAGACTTTTATTTTAGTCTTCTTAGCACATAAGTTTATTTTTATTCCACTGGGGTCAACCCAATCTATGTTCTTTCTTTCATTGAACTTGTTCCGCATCGTGGAACCATGTATTAAATCTGACATGGAATAGGTATAGTAGATCAAGGATAATTATAAAAAGCAAAATTGGTTCATATGATCTCTGTCCACACTAACTTACACCCGGTCCTCAGAGCCTGAGCAGTTTGTTGAAAGGATCCCTTGGTTCCTACAATTCAACATATATAATCGTCGTCATCAAGATGGGCTGTTGATAAAGATTTCTGATCAGATAATATTTCTGATTATGAAACATTTAAACTATAGAATTCAATTAAATTTTTCAAGGAGGGAAAGTAAAACTGAACATTTCTTAGTGCTTAAACACAACCTTTTCCCAGGCAATAGTGCCACGCATTGACTCAGGCTACCACCACCTTGGACTACGGTATGTCTCTGATTTCTGTTGTTTTCTCCTAAATGCTGAGGAAGGCAGAAGTGATGTAACCTTTTTTGTTAATGTCTTCACTCCCTAAGTGAACTGCCTGTGCCACAACTAACCATCTAGAAAGTGTCATTCTTCCACCAAACTTCACCTCACCGGCTCCAATAACAGATCTTTGTTGACTAAGTCTGGCAATGCTGTCATCAAACCCAGCCTTTCAGGGGTTGGGAATAACCATGCCTCAATTAGAAATAATACTGAAAACATTGTAAGATATACCTTTAAAAAAAAGAAAAGAACAATATTCAAATAAAAGCATTCTGGTATTTATAACTAAAGGTTACAACAAAATGAAACAGGCTTAGGTAAATAAGACATATAGGAGAGAAAAAGGAGACTTGGTGGTAGAGAGGATTAACCATTGACCTGTTAATCAAGAGGTCAGAGGTTTGAACCCACCATCCATCCCTGAGAGAAAGAAGTAGTAGTCTGACTCTTTTTTTTTTTTTAGTCTGACTCTTTAAGGTAGCTTGGAGACCCTTGTTCTATAGGGTTGCCATAATTTGGAATTGCCTCTATAGTAGTGGGTTTGGATTTTATGAACTCCAACTCACAACCATCAAGTTGACTCCAAATCATGGGACCTTATAGGACCGAGTAGACTGCCTCTTTGGATTTTCCAGACTTTAAATCGTTATGGAAATAGACAGCCTTATCTTTCTTCCAGGGAGCCACTGATCAGTCCAAACAGATGACCTTGAGGTCAGTAGCTTATGACCTTGAGGTCAGCAGCTTAGTGTGTAGCCACTACGCATGCCACCAGAGCTCCCCTGCCATTCTTCAAACTCACTGCCATCCCATTGAGCCACATAGTACCCGACATTTAGGGTCCTGCCCTCGAATTGTACCTGTTCTCTTGGAAACATGAGAAAACTCTCTAATCTTTAGTTAGAAATGATGTGTTCGTTATGTTGGCTTTAGCAAACCACTTGCTACTGAGTCGATTCTGAAGGTTGACTCAGAGTAGAACTGCGCATCAAAAGACAACCAGGCCTTTCTTTCAAGGTGACTGTGGGTGAACTATCTGCCAAGCATATACAACTTTTGCCCCATCTAGAGATTCATATACTTGGTAATACCATTAAGCAAGCAAATTTGAGTTTGTTCTCTCATTACTTTCCTAGACCATCACCACATATTATTTATTTTGAAATGTGCTTCCACAATCTCCTGATATATCTTTTATTAGATATTAGTGTTTCATTTAACTAACTTGAAAA
Source organism: Echinops telfairi (assembly GCF_000313985.2). Classification (NCBI taxonomy): domain Eukaryota; kingdom Metazoa; phylum Chordata; class Mammalia; order Afrosoricida; family Tenrecidae; genus Echinops; species Echinops telfairi. The sequence continues at coordinate 41,063,739 of NW_022111300.1, forward strand.
AGCCAGCAAATAAAAGTAGAGTATGTAAGTCATTAGTACTGCTTTTAGGTCTTTTAAAATACCACCTTCTTTTATGAGTGTGGAGCCCTGGTGGCATTGTGGTTGTATGTGCAGGGTAAGAAGTTCAAAACCACCAGTCCCTCCTTGGGATAAAGATGGGGATTTCTACTCTCCTACAGAGTTACAGTGTTGGAAGTTTATGGGGCTAGTTCTCCCTTACTTTATAGGTTGGCTATGCGTCAGCATTGATTCAATGGCAGTGAGTTTGGTTTGGTATTTTAGGAGTTCACATATTTGGGGACAATTCTTTCTGTTTGAGATTACAAAGTGGAGTCATCGTAGATCAATAGGAGGGTGAATTCACAAGTGAAGGGAACATAGTCTACTTAAAATTAATACACCCAAGGGCTATTGGCAATGAGAGTGAGCACATATTCTGCTTCTTATACATCAGCATAGAGTTTAGAGAAAATGCCTGGTTACTTAGGTTAAAGTTGACATTGCTATTTATAATAGAAATCTGCTCAAAATGTTAAATCTGATAGTAGCAATGTAATGTCTGATGTAGTTTTTCTCTGCCTTTTAAACGTTTGTTTGTTTTAAAAAAAAACAAACTCTATTAAATGCAAACTCTGTCCGTACCATGCAGGGTACTAGAGTTGTAAAACAGAGTTCCTGCTCTTGAATGCCTCAGACTCTAGAAAGGTGGGGAAGTTCACTAGCAGATGGTTTAGTGTAACCTCCTAATGTTACTTTCTACTTTCATTTGGAATGAGAGTGTCCTTTGTTTTATTTTAAGGTTGTTGCTGTTTCTCACCTCTTTTGTTTCCCTTATTGCATGGTTTTCTTTATTTTGAAATCCAGGACAGGTAGATCTATCGATAGCAACTAGATTACGGGAGGTTGGCGGGGATAGAAGATGTTAATAGCAAAAATGCAAGAATGAAAAGATGTCCCCAAATGGATTGTGTCAATGATTACACAACCCCTTTTGATGTATGTCTATATATGTCAATAAAGCAATTAAAAAGAAGGATATAAAGTTACTGGTCCAAAAGCTGTATTGTGATGATCAAGTGGAAGGTAAACCTAAGGGGGTGAAAAGTGTAGAGAGATCAATCAGGAGTGGGCAACTAAAAGAGTCTCAACTCAGGGTACTGATGTTAAGATTGGAGACTAGGCATCAGATTACAAAAATCACGAGCAAGAGCAGGCACTGACCAGATACTGGGAGAAAGGAGAAAGTTTTCTAAAGTCTAAATAGCCGGCTTTGATGATGGAGCAGAAGGGCAAATGGTGATCTCATTCATTAAAATCTAGCACATAGAAGGCTAAGCAGGTTGGGGGAGGAAGAGGAGATGCCATTTTTGAACACACTGTAATTGAGGTACCTGTGGGATGCAATCCAACATGTTTAGCAGGAAAATGACTTCAGGAATCAAAACCTCTCAGGAGAGATGACAGGGATTCGTGCCTGGGAAATATGGATAGGAATGTGATCCCTTAAATCTATGAGACAAATTCTATCTCCCAGCAAGGCCTTGGAAAGAGAGAGAATTATCTTAAGAGGGGACAAATGATTTCTTCCTTATCTGTCATCACTGATCTACTTGCCCTAATAATGACATTTATACAACAGTTGAAGGACTTAGGGAAGAAATATAAGGTTATGTAGCTAATTGCATATATTTACCATAATTACTGTTATAGTATTGTTAAATTGGAGAGAAATGCTAAATATACTTGTAAGTCTTTGAGGTATTTAGTTTATGTGGCAACCTGGCCAATAAACACATGTGGGATTAATTGAAGGGCAGAGAGATAAATGGCTCGGTGAACCTCACCTTTCTAGTTCTTGGGTCTCTTGCTTTGTGATGGTTGGACCAGGGTACAGCTGCCTTAGCCAGTTCCCTGCTTCAGCTGGCAAGGCTCACTTCCTGCAAATCATCCCAAAGGGGAAGCCACATGGACCTACCCCGATGCAGCCCTGGGTGCTGGAGCAGCCGTGTGGAGACCCCTGCCAGCGCTGAGATGCTTACACATTCACTGACTTGACTTTCCTCCTGCAGTCGTGTACTTTGTGAGATAGAGGAGGGCTGTATGGATTAGTGTCAGACATATGGGTTAATGTTGGACTTGGGCAGCACTGGGTTGGGATGTTTTCTTGATGTGCACTTAACCTTTATATAAAGCTCTCTCTTATACATGAGTGTCTGTGGATTTGTTTCTCTACAGTACCCAGGCTAACACAGTCTTAGTTTCTGAATACAGTATCATTTCTCCCACTCTGTGGAGCAGCTGCCAGATTCTAACTTATTCAAGTGTGGGAGTGATAGCTCATTCATCTTTATAACCACAGTGTCAAGTAAAATTATCATTAAGTAGTGTTTCCTTTTACTATAATTCCACTCTCCCCGCTAAAATGATAAATTCTATCTGTTAGGAATGTGTTTTAGCACCTTGGAATAGAAAAAAAGATAGATACAAAATGTGATTGTGTCAAGTGGTTTGGCCTCATTCATATCATGCTATCAAGCTCTGGTGATGTAGCGGTTATGCAATGGGCAGTTAACCACAAGGTCTGCAGTTCAAAACCACCAGCCACTTCAGGGGAGAAAGAATGGGCTTTCTATTCCAATAAAGAATTATAGTCTCTGAAACTCACAGGGGCAATTTGCCATGTCCTGTAGGTTTGCTCAGAGTCGGCTGTGCCTCAATTGTAGTGAGTTTGGTTTTTGGCTTTCTCATACCTGATAGTCAATCAAAATTAATTTAAGAGAAAATTAACCTTCATTCTGTTCATTTTAATCAAATGCTGTGTTCTCACTTTCTTATGATCAAATTGATGACACTTGCAATCTCAAAATCTATTTATCAGAGCATCCCTTAAAATGTACCTTTGTGCCTTAAGAGAATTAAAGGATACTTTCTTGTAAAGATTGTTTTCCCAGGTGACAACAATATATTTCTGCAAAAAATGTGCCAACAGAGGGGTCTCGGGGAGGAGATGAGCCAGTCAGGGTGCGATATAACAATGATGAGAAATACAACTTTCCTCTAGTTCCTAAAGGTTTCCTCCCCGCTCCCACTACCATGACTCGAATTCAATCTTGCAAGACTGGCTAGACCAGAGGAGGTACACTGGTACAGATAGGAACTGAAAATACAGGGAATCCAGGATGGATGAGCCCTACAGGACCAGTGGTGTGAGTGGCAAAACAGGGAGGGTAAAGGGAGAATGGGTAGGAAAGAGGGAACCGATTACATGGAACTGTGTGTGACCTCCTCCCTGGGGAACAGACAACTGAAAAGTGGATGAAGGGAGATGTCGGACAGGGCAAGATATGACAAAATACCCATTTATAAACTATCAAGGGCTCATGAGGGAGGCGGGAGCGGGGAGGGAGGGGAAAAATGAGGACCTAATGTCGGGGGTTTAAGTGGAGAGAAAATGTTTTGAGAAACGATGTACAAATGCGCTTTACACAATTGATGTGTGTATGGATTGGGATAACAGTTGTATGAGCCCCTAATAAAATGTTAAAAAAGAGAGAAAAAAAATCATGAAACAGAAAAAAAAAATGTGCCAAATACTTGACAAAGCTTTGAGAAAGTTGTTCTCTCTCCCAGCTCCTCTTCCTCACCTGATTCTCCTGTTAATACTCTCCCCGTGTTGCTGTGAGAAAACACTGAGTCCCGGGATTACAAATGGCATCAGTTCTTGGTGTTGCATTTATTGGAACAATGAATGGTTTAAAATCTGCAGGTGCACTCAGGGGAGGTGATTGGGGTGGAGAAAGTGTTGCAAGGAAGAGTTGGTCCATCATTGCACAGTGAGGGCAAATTTACTTAATATAAAGGGCAAGTAAAAGTGGTCCATAAACCGGGTGTTCAATACTTGGAGACTGACTGTGTTCTATTGCATTTATAAAAATTGCTTGTACAAACATCTGGCTGCTTCTCGCTGTCTATTTAAAATAGTTCTGAATATTAAGGGAACCATAGTGCATGTTGACCTGTCCAATCGGAATGCTTCCTCAACCCTTCTGGATTCTAGGTTTGAAAAGCTTCCTTTGTTAGAACCACCTCAGTTGAGGCATGTAGTTCTGAAAAATACCCCCACAAAGCAACTCCTTGTAATATGTCAATAGCCCACTTATTCGTGTTTTGGTTATTATAGATGGAGAAGTCTACAATATATTTAAAGGATTCTTCTATGAGAGAGTTAGGCATAGAATCCATGTCTAGAAAAATCTCAGTCAATGTTTCTAATTAGAATCATGTTGGTTTTTTATCCTCTTGTTCATCCCCCCGCCCCCCCAGGCATTTGGTTACTTACATTATTCACTATGATATTATCCAACTGTGAAGCATGGGCACGATCCCCTGTTGGAAGCTCATCAATATTTCATATTCTCTTGGGAAAGATAAGTGTTGTTGACATATTTGATTATCTGTTCAGAGTATAGATAATCTCACATTGTGAACACCTATTACCTATTTTGTGAGGGGTACTTGGACTAGTTGGAGAGTATACTAATAAACAGGAAAAAATCAGAAAGGCATGCCATTACAACACACACACACAGTCTTTCTAACTACAAACATGCACATCAGTATAACTTACCTTTTATTAATATAATTGTCACGTGTGAAAAATTGTATTGCTATCAATGCCTTGACTAAAGACTGAAAACAATCGCCGTTAGTTTCAACTTTGGAACATGATCATCAAAACAAATGAGGGGCTTCAAAACATTGTGTGCATCAATTTCTAAGCTGGTCATTATGCAAAAAGGAACAAACTTTGGTTTTAATGTGTGCCACTTGGAAAAATGGACTTTTTCTTACTACTGCTTCCTGTTTGGAAAATATTTTCACAAATAACTTCTTTTCAAGACATTTACACATTCTGCAGGAGACCTGGTTGGGGAGAGGTTACATGTTGGGCTGCTGATCCCAAAGTCAACAGTTCAAAACTACCAGACATTTCATGGGAGAAGATGAGACTTTCTACTCCTATCAAGAGTTGTAGTCTCAGAAACCCAGAGCAACCATTCTACCTTGTCCTCTAAGGCTTCTATGAGTCTGAACAGACTTGATAGTAGTGGGTTTTGTTTCGTACAGTATAGATGCCAAAGGGTGCAAAAACGGGAATGAGGATTCCAGTTAGCAACCCTTCCTCCCCTTCAACCCACTGCTTTCTGGTTTTAGTTTCACTTAATAGGATTACCAAAGTTAACCCAAGGAACCCTTTAAAAACAAAAGGGAGCTAGAGGATCTGAGTGACTGTCCTGGAGCCCACAGCGTCCCAGGAAAGGGGGTACATAAAAGCAGAAGCATTGCTAGTCTCTCTATTGTAGAGCCCTTCTTTCAGCCTGAGGCATTAGCTACCATTCTCAAGTACCGGAGCCTGTCTCAATACGAGCGCTAAGAAGAGTCTCAGGAGCAGACTGAACATTGAAGAGAATCTTTTCTCTTCTTTCCTTTTTCTCTTTTCCTTAACAGCTACTACTTCATTCCTGTGACCTTAGACTCATCCTCTGTAACTGAGCAGGAAATGAGCTGGTCTTGGAATCAAAGAGGCAAGTGGTATTGTTTTATGATATCCACAAAAGATGGCTTCCCAGACCCACATTGATGCTCATGCGGTGAGCGCCGTATGCAAATCCACAGTGGCTTAGGCAGAGCTGTGCTTGTCATGAAACCTCTTTTAAAGAAAGAAAAGGCGCTTTTCTTGGCAGAATTTTTAGATAAATGTTATAGCCTCAGGTTCTCTGATGTGATTGGAAATAATGAAGCTTTTTCTAAAGTGAAACTGCCCAATTATCTTCTCTCGGAGGATAATTTTATTACATGTCTATTTTATCATCTTAGCATGGAGGTAAGCTTGTCTGCTTGAGTCTTTTCCCTTTGAAATTCACTGATGGTGAAGTAAATAATTTTCTTCTTAGTTCAAGTCTAGGGTAAAATTGATCTCTCTCAGAGCTTATTCTCAGAGACTAAATCTCTCTCTTTCGATATTTTCCTCTGGTGTTTGTGTTACAGCCTAGCTGAAAAATTGATGATTCTTAACCAATATTTCTGATGTACTCATTTCTGCTAATGTAGCAATGGCTGGAAACAGCTTACTGAAGAACTCTTTCTAATAAGTCCATTAGCTCTGTAACAGGCAGCACACATTCAAGTGATGTCTAATAGTGCTAGAAGTTGCAGGCTTCAGATCCAAGTTGAAGGGGAACAATTTGGATAAAAACCCTTAGCAATCAGTCCAAGGTAGTGTGCTCTATTTCAGAACAGCCAGCATGTCAAGTATTCCATTTCATTGGCAGACCCAGTGTGAGACAAGTGTTCAGGTCTATAGTTCTGACAATATGGTCACTTCATGTAGAAGGGAGCTTTGGTTTCTTTCCTGGTATCTATTCTCAAGAAAGGAATTGGGTTTTCACAGGGCTTTTAGGCTTGCTCACCAATCCTGACCACAATACTTGACTGTGAGTCCTTAATAGCAGGTTCCTGGTTTCCTGACACTTGAATAAATAGTTATGTTGGTAGATATTAATGATGTTGTAAGTCCTTAGGCTAAAATAGTAGTAATCTGCCAGCCACCCTGAACAGTTTTTTCCATCAGAAATGGCAGCATTTTTGGTATTTTCTTTTTAGACAACATCAGTTCACTGGTGTGTAAGAGACAAGCTTTTAAATAACAGTAGAGTTGTAAAACAGACCCACAATTGCACATTAAATGGCGAACCTAGTAGTTAAAAGAGAGCCAAAGAGGTATTGACTGGTTGCACATGGTTGATTTTAGAGTCATTTAACACCTGGTTGCCCTCTGAGTTGTTACCTTTGAAAATAAACACTAATATACTATTCAGTCCAATTCGCTACTGGTCGCAACAGAGAAAAACACTTACTATAATAAAATAAATGTCTCAAAAATGAGAATTTCGGTGACTGAAAAAGAATCACAGAGAAATAGCAGTTTGACTTTCATTAAAAACAAAAACAAAAAACACACCTTGTTAATGATAGAAAATACAATAGAGCTCATTTTTGATCACACCTCCATGTTTGGGAGTGTTGTCAGACACCGAGGTAGGCCAAAGGTCTAATGATGAAACACCTTTATGAACAAAATCCCTCTAAAGTAAAACTACTTTGTTTCTCCAGGACTGTCTGCACTGTGTTATGGCCAACAACAATTAATATCAAGTCAGTGGAATTTAGAAAACTGAAGTACAACTAGCTGGCTCCCTTGTTTGCAAGAACAGCTATATAAGCCGTTTCCTGTTGATCCTTTAAGAAAGCGTCACTCAGGTAACTCCCCCAAATTCCTAGTTAGAAAGATTTCATGGGCTTCTTTTTATAAAACTACGTGGATACTTAACCAAATGTACTGAAGCCAACTCTGGTAACCTTTTAAGGACATATATAAAAAGAAATTAAGATAGATATTTTCTTCAAATAGTTTTTCATCTGGGTTGTCAGGACATGTTTCAAGTCCATCATAATTTAAATATCAGAGAGACAAAATCACCATTGGAAGCCAATCACTAGAACAGTAGAAATGCGTTTCTCCTCTGGGTCATAACATTGACTACAATATCGTTTAACACCCAATGCTACTAAGAGGTTAGCTGTCTTCAACTCAAAAGCAAAATTCTTCTCGCAGAGGTCTGCCACCGCTACCAACGTCAACTGAGATTTGTTGCTGCTGTTGTCAGGTGCCCTGCAGTTGGTCCTGACTCGGAGGACCCTGTGTACAACAAAAGGGGACACTGCCCGGCCCTGTGCCCTACTCACACACGTGGATACGTTGGGCCCATTGCTCAATTTCTTCATCTTTTGCACTCATAGTTGGTGCATAAATTTGACTAGCAGTCATATTAACTGGTCTTCCTTGTAGGGGTATGGATACTATCCTACCACTCACAGCACTGCTCTGTGGGATAAATCTTGAAGTGTTCTTTTTAAAGTTCTCTTTAATTTGGCATTCCCAGTATAGAAGACCATATTCAGATTGACCAGCACTTGCCCCTGTCAGCTCACGTATGCCTAGAATATTGATTGCTCTGCGTTCCATCTCATTTTGTGATGATTTCTTATTTTCCTGGATCCATACATCGATTTCATACATTTCACATTCTGATCATTAATGAGTGCTTTCAGCTGTTTCTTCTTATTTTGAGTTGTGACCCATAAGCAAATTAGGGTCCTACAAGCCTTGGTCCATCTAAGTTAGTGGTTCTCAACCTGTGGGCTGCGACCTCTTTGGGGGTCGAACGACCCTTTCACAGGGGTCGCCCAATTCATAACAGTAGCAACATTACAGTTATGAAGTAGCAACAAAAATAATTTTATGATTGGGGGTCACCACCACATGAGGCACTGTAAGAAAGGGTCGCGGCATGAGGACACTTGAGAACCCCAGAGTCCTTAGGGTTGACTACTGTGAGGATGTCAGCCTCCCAGGTTAGATTGTGAATGCTTCTACCGGCGTGGCTCTTCTCCCAGCATAATATCAGCAATATTCTGCTGCTTTCTATATGATTTTTTTTACTGGCCATTTTTTTTTCTGAGGTCGATCTCCAGATTCTCTGTCCTTGTCTGTCTTAGCATGGAAGTTCTGCTGCAACCTGGTCACCGTGGGTGACCCTGCTGCTATAGCCTCTAGCAGCAAGGCCACACACACCCCACTGCAGTACAACCAACCAACAAATGAGCTGTGGTAGATGGGCTACCTTGGAAAAAGAGAATGTTGTTATGCTCTTGAATTCCTGTGATTGTTGTTCAATGAACACCAACGGTACACCTCTATCATGTTGACCACTATATTTCCCATTTGCTGGTATCCTTGTCACGGGTCATTGTGTCCGCAGCCACAGAACCTAATGAGAATTTGCGATGGAGGCCGCAAGTGGTGTAATCAGTGAACGAGGGGGGCTGCTAACCCAAACCAAGCCCAAACCCCACTGTCCTGGACTGGATTCTGACCTGAAGCTGCAGGATAGAGCAGCACTCCTTTGGGTTTCCAAGACTGTAACTCTTCCCAGGAGAATGCAGCCTTCTCTCTCCCCTAGAGTGGCTGGTGAGACGGCACTGTGGATTTTGTGGTTAGTGACCCCATGCTTCACTCACAGGGGTCAAGGATGAAGAGCACTCAGATGCACTTCAGAAGAAAGGCCTATTGACCAGTTTTGGAAAACTCAGCCATTAAAAACCATATGAACACAAGAAATGGGTCAACCTGAGTCCGAACTGGCCCAACAGATGGCTATGATCAGCACTGGCCCAACAGATGGCTATGATCAGCATTGGTTAAACTTTGAGGACATAGCATACCTATAATTTTCTAATTTCTTAAAATGCAATCTTGTCTTTTAAGAGTGGCAATCTACCCTGTAAGAAAGGGATGCTTCTGACTCACTGTACGAATTTCCATTCAATGTGGTTTTTGAACACAGAGTGAGGCCCGGAGCTGCACTAATCTCTCTCCTCTGTTTCCTGTCCTGATACGAAAGGGACTCGGACCAAGTGACATCAGTAGAGGAATGCAGGAAGGGTGGACCAGAGCAGGTGACACTGTCAGAGGGGTGACCCCCAAATAAAGAGCTATAAAATGTTTATGCAGTGTTTTCACAGAAGTTTATTTATGTATTTTATTCAAATGTCTCTCAGTTGTGGGAACTCCAGTGACTTCATGCATTACACACTGAGCTACTAACCACAAGGTCAGGGGTTGGACTCCCCCAGCCACTCCGTGAGAGAAAAACGAGGCTCCCTACTGTCCTAAAGAGCTACAGTCTCAGAACCCACAGGGGCAGTCCTACCCTGTCCTAGAGGGTCACTATGAGTCAGCATCAACTTGATAGTCATGAGTCTGAGTGAATAGTTAAAACAGAAGCATTTTTGTAAGCCCAGATTACACATATCCATATACCTAGGAGGCTAAAACTTTATGCTCATTTACATGCTGAACCTTCTAACGTGTTACAACAATGCCTCTCATGACATGGGTTCGGCTACACCAGCTACGAGCCTGCACTGCCGTCTTCATTGCTGCCAGAGCTTTTAGAGTCACCGACTTTGCTAAATTTCTGTTGTCTGTGGTAATTAGTATTTGTGAACCCATATCAATAACATTTTTGGAGAATGAGATTGTAGTTAAAGGAAAAGGATGGGGCAAAGACTTTTATGCAGTCATGAATAATGTTATAACTAATAATAATATTGTGATTCGATACAGAAAGATTTTTCAAAGCAATGTATGGTGAGTATTCATCCACTTTGAGAAATATTGTATTTAAGCAATTTGTAACTACATCACCTTATTCTGTGAATAAAGGAGATAATAAGCATTACTAAGGATTCTGTATGGTCTGGTTTGGGAGAAGTTCCACATTTGGGAGTGATATAATAAGTTGCCAGACTTGGTGAAATTATCCTAGTGCTATCACTGCCAGGGTTAGTAGTAAACATGTTTAAGAACCAGAAAGTCATCTTCTGACATCTTAGTATAGCAAGGAATACTTAAGCCACACAGTGGGCTGCTTGGACCACAACAGCTGGGCCAGGGACCAACATCAAACATTTATAAAATAAAGCAGAGCACATGAGACTTGTTCTAACCATCAGCTCAGTCTGGCAAAGCAACAAATTTGACTATAACACTTTAAAATTCTCCATAGTCACATGAGAAGGATTCCTATTTCTCTGAAATGGGAATAATGAATGAATTATGAAATATGCTTTAAAGAACTTCTAATTCTTTACATACTGGCCAAACTGAAGCTATACATTTTTCTTTCCAGCTAATCAAAATGAAAATATTTAATTTAAAAATGAAATATCAGAGTAGCTGTGCCTCTCAGGCTGAAATCTGTATGGTGGGTGCTTTATCCCAAATAGTTTTCGAATTGCTATTTCAATAACAGGTCAGAAAAAATAAGACCCACATAACAAGAACAGAAGCCATATCCTCACCTTGAGTTGGCTGCAGTGCAGAAGGGTGGAGTGTCATCTTAACCAGGGTGGGGTCTGAAATAACAAGGGTGAGGCTTCAACAGCAGGGCCAAGTTCAAGACTAAAGCAGAGAGTGCAATTACAGTTTATCTATAGATCCACATCCTCTGCATGAACCAAAAAGAAAAAGGAAAGGACATGGCAATTCCAACTCATAGTGACCCCAGAGTACAGGGTAGAGTTGCCTCTGTGGATTTCAGAGAGTGTAACTCTTTATGTGAGTAGAAAGTATTATCTTTCCCCTGCAGAGCGGCTGGTGGTTTTGAATTGGCAACCTTGCAGGTTAACAGCTGAGCATCACCAGGGCCCTTGGAGTAACCATTAGCCATAACTAAGAGCTTATTAGTTAAAATATATACAGAGTTAAAAGATATGTGGTGGGGGAAAAAAAGAGATGTGGTCCTAATAAGCTAATAATTTTCATTGAACAAAAGATCCCAAAGAAATAATTATTGTTGAATATAAGCCCAGTCCAGACAGACAACTAGACTTAATTTCACTTTATGAACTTTTTTTTTTTAACTTTAGAGCTATTTATAGAGTAAGGAAGGAGCCCCAGTGGTGCTGTCAGGTAAAAAGACTGCTAAAGACAAGGTCAGTGAATCAAAACCACCAAACAGAAGAAGAAAGATAAGCCTATATGTTCTCATAAAGATGGTGATTCTCCCTGACACTGAGTGGACTCTGGCTCATAGAAACCCTATAGGACAGAGTAGAACTGCTCCAGGTGAGTTTATGAGACAGTCAGTGTTTACGGGAGTAGGACGCCTCAGCATCCTTCCACCTCAGAAACCCAGAAATCCGCTCATGTGTTGGAATGGACTCCACGACAGTGGGTTGGGTCGCTATCTAGGAAAGACAACTTGAGGTTGTACGGTATGGGGCGCAACCTACTAACTGAATGGCTGGAACAGCTTGGCTAGAAAAACCAGTCACCGTAGAGCTGTCCCATGTATGTCAGAGTGGAATAGTGCTCTTCAGGATTGCCGATGATTGCCGTTTTAGAAGAGATCTCAGGATTCTCTTCTGAAGTGTCTCCAGATAGGCTCCAACATCAACCTTTTGACTGGCATCCCAGTGTAGCAACTAGAAACAACAGTGTTGGAGACCCATTGCAGTCATGTAAAGAAAGGAAGAATAAGGAAATGAGCAAGGAAGTGAGATTTTGTAGCCCAGAAGTGGGGGTATGGGAGAGCCGTCTCATCAGAGAACCTTTGCTGTCTCTTGCATTTGTGCAGAAAATTGAACTCTGAGCTTCCTGACAACAGAGCACACACACACCTGCCCCCACAAAAGGTAACGATTACTATAGCTTGTCCTAATCAAATGAAACGAAGGATACTAATTTATTAGGAGAAACACTATTTCTTTTATATAGTTACATCCTAAGAATACCTGGTGTGGTGAATCCCTGTGGCACATATCCCATAATGGACGATGTTTTCCACTGTCATTTTAGTTTCATAAATCAATTTTATACCAAAGTAACACAAAACCAGGCAGTGATGCTAGTTTGTGGTTCTATGATGACATTTCTACAGGGAACTAAGTGTTGCCCAGTCTTGACATGAAATGCCAAATGACCATCATTGATGTAACCACAGTATTTTCATTCTCCAGACCTTCAGATGAAATTATTCTAATGGTGGAAATATGCAATGTTTAAGCAATCGGCGGGAGAAAGATGGTCCCCTGAAATCAGTGTAACTATAGGACATTGCATTCATCCCAGGATTAGAGAGCCAACCTGGGGCATCTCAGACAAATGAAGACCCTTGTGGCCTCCAACTTATAACAAAGGACTCCAATTAGAGACATGAGGAGCCTTGCAAACATCATGTTAATGAACAGTTAGATCATCCAGTACTCCCAGCCCTTCAGTCTTTTAAATATCCATGTCACTTTAAATTTCTTAATTCCTCTTATCACTTGATGCTCAGAATTTTCTGATACAATCTAGGGGAAAATGCAAAGTATAAGCTCCAAGGCTGAGAGTAATAATAATAATGATGATAACGATTCCAGAAAAAGTTGTAAGCTCATTTAAGTCTCTCCACATCTGTTTAATAGATTTTTTACGTCTAGTATTTTAAGCTTAATTTGTCATGATTTCTACAAATGTGGCTGTTGTCTCCATTCTTATTGGAATTTACAAGATCAAGCTTAGTACATATTGCTGTTTTAGGACAGTTCTGTAATCCTCTTTCATCAGTATATTTTCTATAGAGATATTTATATTGAGTCTTATTCCTTCGTATGAGCTAGGAAGAATTCATGGGACATGTGCCTAAATAAGTGCGCGTGTCCTTTCCCCAATACTAGACAGGGCTCTGTTTAAGTAAGAGCAGGCTGATGACCTGTATGAAAAAGCAATAAGTACTTTGGAAAACTGAGAAGAAAAAAATATTTTTAAAAATCCTCATAATATATAAAGGATGTAAATAATTTGGTTCTCTTATTTTTCTTAATTAAGGAGAAAAAAACCAAGAGACTTGATTTGGTTAGCTATAACCAATATAATTAAGGGAAGATGCAATTTGATCTATTGGAAATAATATAAATTGTATGCAGATTAACTACAAGCGGAACCCTACTCTTTAATATAATATATTCTGGACATTATCTCCTGAACCAAATATAGGAATATGAAAACTTGATGTCAGGTTACGGAGGTGGAAGGTTGATGGAAGGGTGACTCTTCCCAAGGAGCTAAAAGTCATGTAAGATTTTCAGGTACATGTTACTTTTGAGAAGAAATCTTTGATAATATATATCTAGCATTTTTTACGCATTGCTTAATTTTGTTCTTTCAAACGAAGTAGTCATTGATATAAGAAATTGTTACTGCTGTTGTTGGCTGCCATAGAGGTGACTCCATGACGTGAAGATGCTGTGTATTCAGAGCAGACCCCCTCCATGTGGTTTGTAGGGCTTTGACCTTCTAGAAAAGATCTACAGTCCTGTCTTCTGAGATGTCTCTGGTTGGGTTCAAACCACCAGTCTCTCACTACATAAGGAATTCAGAATGAGATAAATGGACTATTCAGAGTGGCATAAACTTCGCTATAGAAAGATAGCAACCCTAAGCAAAGACGTCATTGCCTGGCCAGCAGTTACAGATCCATTCTTGAACTGATTTGGGGGGAAGTGCGTTTAGAATCATCATACTGACTGCTTGGGATTGCTGATGTATAATGGGAGAAATTCCAGAGTTTGAACACAGGGAGGCCATGACTTACCATATTAACCTTAGAGGTCACTGCTATTTTGTTGCACCTGGGTTAGACAGGACAATGAAAGATGGGTTGTCTGCCTACAGACCAATCCAGTTTCATCGCCTGTCAGAAAACCTGGTCAGGGAGCCAATGGGTTTCTTCTCAATGGGATGATAGTTTTGGGTCAAATGTCTTTAAAATGATGAGCTTTAAGCCTTCTTCAAATATGACCTTTTGAATATAATGTCCAACAGAAAACCCCTTCTCCTCCATTCCCCAATGCCACACTGCACTATTAAAAAAATAGATGAATTCACGCAGAATGTATAGAATGTGCACACAGGCATTGGAGAAATCTTGTAAAAATCATTCACCATAGAAAACTAAAGGCTTCCTAACGTGTGCCTGTTTCTGATTAATTATATAAACAATACTGGTTTGATAAGGTAAATGACAATCTGCCTATTTCTGGTAAATATTTATTCATTTTTAACTCAAAATTAACTAAAGATGGATTTGAGTTAAGGACTTAATCTAACTAGTTAAATGCTCTGTAATTTAGCAAAGTATCCTCTTCACAAATTAATCATCAGTCATGTTGTATAATAAGATACCAACTCTGAAGTATAATTCACAAACTCCTGAATTACCTCATTCTGTGCACTGTCCAAAGTAAAATGTCTTAGGACCAGTTAGATTACAAAATATTTTTCCCTGTGGGAAAATAATTTATCAGAGTATTTGCCTAAATAATAGAATTCCACTTTTGTTCTAAATGTGATTACATTGGAGACAGGTTTTCTGGAATGCACACGTGGATAAACTGAAATACAGCTATGTACTCCTATTCACCTAATGAGGAGCCTTGGTGGGGTAGTGGGTTGTGGGTTAGGCTGTAAACCACAAGGTCAGTCGTTCAAAACCACCAGATGCTTCCTGGGAGAAAGATGAGGCTTTTTAATAGTTACAGTCTTGGAAACCCACAGGGCCAGTTCTATACTGGCCATTATGTAGTTCTATATTGGCCATCTATGTAGGGTCATTATGTACCATAATCAATTCAATGGCAGTGAGTTTGGCTAGTTTATTTACTTAACAGACAAGCCTAAACGCTACTTTGGCATGCTTCAGAATGTGGTGTTTGATATTAGTACTCGGTGGTGGTGTTAGGTGCTGTCAAGGCCATTCCATCTCCTAGCAGCCCTGGATACAACAGGCAGAAGCACTGTCCGATTCTGTGTCCTCTGCACAATATTTGCCGTTTGAACCTTTGCTGTAACCACTGTGTCAATATATATCGTTGAACATCTTCCAATTGTCTAGTGACCCTGTTCTTCTAAGCATGCTGTCCTTCTCCCGGGACAGGCCCTTCTTGATAACATGTCCAACATATGTGAAACAAAGTCTCCCTATCCTCACTTCTAATGACCATTCTGTCTCTACTTCCTCTGAGATGCATTTCTTCTCCTGGCAGTCCATAGGGTATGCATTATTCTTCACGAACACCATAGTTGACAGGCATCAATTCTTCTGCCATCTCCCTTATTCATCCTCATACACACGAGGCAGTTGAAAGTCCAAGGTTGGAGTCAAGTGTTCTTCAGTCCTCCAAGGACATCTTTTCTTTTTTAACACTGGAAAGAGATCGTGTGCCGTAGATTTGCCCAGTACAATGTGCCATAATAAGTCTTAGCTGATGTTCCCTGGTGTTGATTATGGACCCCAGTAAAATGAAATCCTCAACAACGTCAATCAATATTTTATCTGTTTATCATGATGTTGCTTATTGGTCAAATTGTGAAGATTTTGTTCCTCAAGAGATCATTTCACTCTCTCTCTGTTGGCTAAGCATTGTGGTTGTGTGCCCTGAAGTTGTTTCAGAATCAGAGTGAGTCCCTGGGACAGAGTAGAACTGCCCCCCACAGTGGGTTTTGCAGGGTTCAAAATATTTACAAAAGCAGATATTCAGATCATTGTCCTTCAGTGCCATGTAAACTTTGTGACCGCTGGTATTTTACATATATTAAAATCCATTAAAATCATATGATTTAAATCCATCAGGAATCTTAACATTCCTATTTAGAGCAGGAACCTGAGATCCCAGTTTCATACACTGTTCTAGTTAAATATTAATAGCCAATTAAAGGAGCTGGGATTAGAAACACAGGTCACAGCCCAGGATTTGTGGTAGGATTATGTGCCAGTCTGGCCTACTTTGAATAGTTCGCTTTTCCTAACACTCATCCAAAATGCGAACTTTCAATTTGGAAAAAGATTTCCAACTGCTGCTTCTGTTTCTGGGTTTGCTCAGCTAAAATGCCTGCTAGCGAGAACCAGCAGAAAGAAACCTAGCAGGTAAAATTCCTTTGGGCTCAAATTTCTCTGATCACTTAAAGCTTTTACAAGGTAGTTCAAGAATTTTTTTAATTTGTTTTTTTTACTGTTATTACTTTATTTTTGTTATTTGTTTTCTATTTCTTCACCTGAGGATGAAGGGCTTATAAAAGAAAAAAAAAACAGAATGGAAAAGACATAATTATAAGTTGTGATTTAAGGAGACAGGAAATGCTGTCTTTTGTTAATGAATCATTCCACTCAACTTGGTGTGTATCATACGTGTAACTCAGTGTGTCTCAACGTGCAACTAACAGAATAAATTTAATTAAAACACACCAGGGATGAGTATCTTGTTCCTCGACAAGCCAAATATGTTCTTTCTCTTCCTTTCTGTGCTGTTTTATGACATATGTGTTATAGTAGACACAGACCACAAAAGCCTTCTCATTTCGGCAGCAGAGAGCACAAGGCGAGTATCAGTTTCAGTGCGGTTTCCTGGTCGTGATGTCTTCCAGTAAATGTCAGGCAACAATTCAGGGAGAAGAGAAGACATTGAATTCAACTGCCAGTTTAGCAGCTAACATTTCGACTAACAGTCCTTTTGAAAATATGTTCTGGACTGTCCTGACAGTCACTTATAAACCTGAGACATCCGCTGTTTGGAAGTAGATAGGGATGTCAACAAGTCGGTTCCCACTCATCACAACTCTGTGTATCACGACCTGGTCCTGTGCCATCCTCATCCCGGCTGCGAAGTTGGAGCCCATTGTGGCAGCCATGGTGTCCGTCCATCTTATTGAAGTTCTTGCTGGCCTTCCACTTTGCCAAATCCGATGCCCTAGGTGGTGGGGGCTCAATTTCGGGCACTGTATACTGCAAAGGAGACCATGGTGCTATCATGGGATAGCAAAGTTCTTCTAACTTTGACCTCAGTTCACCCAGAAGATCCCTGAGAAGATGAACTAAACTGGAAACCTTAGCAGTTAGCAAAATATCCATATGAAAGGACAGTTCAGGACTCGGTGAGTATCTGGGAGCTTCCTGCTCATCTGGTTACAGCCAGTGTGGACTTGCTGCAACAATAACAAGGCCAAGAGATCCCTGCCACCACCGTTGGAATGATGCCAGGAGTTTGGAACTGGGTTTTGGTCCAGAACCCCAAGGGTAATTCTGTAACAAGAACAAACTCTACGAAGCGTATTCTCTAAGGACTGTGTAAGGAAGAGGTTGGTGGGAAAGCTGATGAACCAGTCATCATGTTTTATTCAGTCTCTTAAATGGGTGTGTTCATCCGAAAGTTCTTGGTTCTTTAGAAACATCACAGTGGGGTGTGCTTTGCCATCCTTGGTCAGTAGATCTCCTTCCTGCGTGTTCAGGCTCACCTACCATTTTGCTGGAAGGAGCAGCTCTTGTAGCAAAGCATGGCACTTGGTAGGTGCTTATAAGGATCCCCTTTCTCTGGCCAAGTTCCTTTAGTATCTCACCTCTAATGTTTTGACCTCTGCATTATTTTTTAATATTTTCCCCGTGGCTCTCTTTCACCTCAGAATCCAGTCATTATGAACATAGCTTTATAACTTCCAGCTGAACAAGCTGATATTTGGCTCTTTCTTCCTCCATCACTCCATTGCACCTTATTTCAATACATAGCTTTAGACTTACTGTATTCTCAAAAGCACAGAGAATTAGAGAGCCAATGAAAGGCCGCTGGTAACAGGAAGAGTGGTTTTTCCAGGTTAATTACTTATAGTAGCTTTTAGCATCTGAAGATTCCACAAATGTGGGAGAAGACCAGTTGCAATACTTAAAATTTGTTAGATGACTTGGGGGCCAGAAGCTTGGTGCTTTTTGCATCTCTATCTTCCTTCCATACTCTACCAAGTAGAGTCTCACTTTTTCTTAAGGAGTTCCCTGAGGGGAATCGTAATCTCTTCCTTGCTTCATTTCTTATGTTACAGTCCACCAAATAGGCCGTGCCTCTTTTCACCAGGTACTCTGCTCCTCTCTCCGAAACCTAGCTTAGAGGATTCGGTTTAGGTGATTGTGGGAGGTAATAAGTTTAATGATTTAGCTTAAATAACGAAGATGGGGATTCATTAATATAGGTCCTGCTTGAGGACTTCTTGCCCTAATACAATTAATGCGATTTCTTTCCAAGAGTCCCTAGAATGCGATCTTCAGGTGGATTTGGAGCACTGTGAATGGGCAGAAATCGGATGGGGGTCAGGACAGCCTTTCAGACTCACTGCCATCGAGTCAACTCAGACTCCCAAGGGCTCTAGCACAGGATTGAATGGCCCCTGGGGGTTTCTGAGACTGTAAATCTTTATGGGAATAGAATGCCTCATCTTTCTCCTTCTGGTATACCTTAAGGCCGATCCAAGACCCCAGGAAAAAACACTTTTGGAGAGAAAATATGGGGGGAAATGTCATGGGAAGTACAGAAATGTTCTCGTGGTTTGCTTAAGTGTAATAATACCTACCACACCGGGCTCATATGTCACAAGAAAACCATTAGTGCGGCGGTCAGGAATCCATCACTTATAGTTGAGAGAACTGGGTCCTTAGGAAATAAAAAGAAACTACAAGAAAGATATTTGCAATTTCCTTTTCAAAGATTAATAACAATGGCACAGAGAGGGCATCCTTTGATGTTCATAAATAGATCGATTCTCAATCATTTCTTTGATAATCCCAAATCTTCAGAACGCTTGGAAGGATCAGATCAGCCAATGCATACTTTGTGACAGACAGCTGATAGTGATTTTTGCCTCACTCATGTTAGTATTTATTTAATTTTTAGTGTTTTGATATAATGTCTCAGGCAGTGTTTCCTTCTGTTATACATAGGGCCACTATGAG
Source organism: Echinops telfairi (assembly GCF_000313985.2). Taxonomy (NCBI): domain Eukaryota; kingdom Metazoa; phylum Chordata; class Mammalia; order Afrosoricida; family Tenrecidae; genus Echinops; species Echinops telfairi. Next base: position 41,083,178 of record NW_022111300.1, read on the forward strand.
TCTTGGCACTTAAAAATAACAACAACAATGTAAGTTATAATATTGATCTTTTTGTTCCAAAATAACAGAAATTAAAGTGTTTCTCTTTTATGGAGACTGTGGTCAGATTTTTCCTTGGGCATAAGGGTTTCGGAGAGGTGGCTTGACAGAGAGGAAATGTATGATCACAAGACCTCGTCTAGTGTTTGTTCTTTGAACCTGCCACAAGCTTCTCATTTATATCAACTCTGGAAATTAAAAAAAAACACCAAAAAACCTCAAAGATCAAAATAGCCCAAATAAATCGACTTTGATGTGTAGTGACCCCATAGGGCAGGATAGAACAGTCCCCTGTGAGTTCAGAGACTAGAACTCTCTGGGAGCAGAAAGCCCCATCTTTCTCCCTCAGAGCAAAGGTTTCAAAATGCTTTCCTTGAACTTACAACAGCCCAACATAAACCACCAGGGCTACCAGGGCTCCTACCGAAGCACTGCCTTCAAACAGACCTTAGCCGGCGAGCAATCCAGCCCCTGGCGTGGATTCCTTTGCTGTAGCTCCAGTTTGTTTCAATGTGAACAGTCACTGTGGGTGTGTGTCCGTGTGAAGTGCCCTCTCAGTGGAAGGGCACCTTGTGCTATTAAAGTAGAACCCAAATTCTATGGGGCAACCTTTTCATACGTTTCTCAGCCCATCTCACATTTTTAAATAGTGCAATAGTGTTTCTTCCTTAGCCGCCCCCCTCAAAAAATGTCATTAACCCCAAAATGTTTACCATCTCTTAAATTAGACTGTTGTTGAAAGGGAAAGCCTCCCCACCCCATGATTCCCCCTCCCCCCCCCCCCCCCCGCCCCCATCAAGATCCCAATTCT
>NW_022111300.1:41084127-41149319 GCF_000313985.2 Echinops telfairi
CCCCCCCCCACCATGGTCAGAACTTCAGCAATCCCTGGGTGAGGTTCTGGGAATCTGCCTTCTGCTTTGGTCTGATTAAACTTTAAAATGAACCAGAGCAGCGAAAGGTGGGCATCGCTGTCAGTGCCTTTGTGTTAATGATGACTTTTCTCACCAGACACAGCTGGTGGGGAACATTGACAAAGGAAGAATTATAAATATTTTATATTGGAAAATGTTATGTGTGCTTTAGACATGGTCAATTGATTAGATTACTGCCAAGATGTAAACAATAGGCTCATTAAAGTGATAATTAGTCATTGTTGGCATATTGTATGTCAATTTTTAATAAGAGCTCGAGCAGTCGATGGGGTGGCCAAAATCATCCAGTGTTTTGCTAACGAAGTAAAAGCAAAACCAGCTTGGCTAAAATGTAGTCATCCCTGTTCCTTGGGATGCCTGTGCTGTCTTTGTTCTAAGAAATTTGTGACTTCATTTCTGACTCTAAAGTAGCCCGTTTGGTTAATTACCTGGTGTTTTGATTGCATTGCATAATTAGTCAAAAGAATATGTTATGGCTGTTTCCTGCCAAGTCTAAAGTGGACAGGAGTTCAGGTCATGTTGCTTGCATGCATTGAGACGGGTATCTTACAATACTTACTACTGTAGATAAAGACCTCCACAATCAGGGTTGAATACATCATTTTCCCAGGCTTCTTGACTGAATTTAAACTTGCAAATCCAGATCTGTATACTCCACAGCCCACCTGTTCCCCTGTCACCCCGGACCCCTGCTTCCCCTGCAGAGCCAAGTGCATCAGCTGGGTCTGTGCACACTTTGCCTTTGGGACCCGCGCTCCTCGGGTTCCAATCCCTGAACACTCATCAATCTCTCACTCATCCCCCCTCCTCTAGAAAGCCCCCCCCACCCCCGCCCGATGGCTCTTCCATCATCGCCTGCACCTTCCTTGTTAGGTTGTTCTCTGGTCTCTGAACACCTGTCGGACTTGGAGCCTTAGATTCTCTGAGGTAGAGACCTGACTTCAAATAACATCAAACCTCGGGGTTTGACATTTGTTTACTATCTCTCTAACCACATAAAGGTTAAGCGCCATCTTTTCAAGAGAGCCTAACTTCCCACCTAGTGGACAAGTAAAACTCTAATTCATGAATTTAGATTATTGTACCATCTATGTAATGTATACAGAGTCTTTGAAAGACAAATAAGCATTTTCTTTGGACTTAATCTATTATTCTCTTGAGGCGAAATCTCTCTCTTCTAGCATTTATTAAAATCATCAATACTTTTTCAGGGTCTGCAAAAGCAATGACCAGCTGACATTCTGTTCGTAGGAAGTCTCAGGAAAGGCGCCCATCCTGGGATTCCCCCCATTGTCAGAACCCGAGCAAGCCCTAACTTCATTCTGTTCATGCAGAACCTCTACGTGGATCAAGGGGCAGTTCTTATCTTTTGTAATTCTTGGACTTATGTTTCTGTGGGTTAATTAAGGACCCCTGGTGGCACTATCGGGTAAGCATTTGGCTGCTAACTCTTAGGTCAGTGGTTCAAACCCAACCGCAGCTCTAGGCTCTCAGCTTTCTGCTACTGTAAATATTTAGTCTTGGAAACCTTTCGTCAGCTCTAAGTCGGAGTCGACTCCATGGAAGTGGGTGTGGTTTTGGGGTTTGGGTAGGTTAGTTAGAATTATTTTTTGAGAGAAAATCTTAATATGTACCAGAGGTTTTTTTCCACAGACCTTTTGCTCTGAGCCCATAGATATATTCAATCTGGCGTCCTTACTTTTCAGGAAGGCAGAGTTTGTGGGCAGATACTTTGGTTCCTGGGCCCTCTCTCTGACCATGAAGCAGAGTCGTGGGACTTTAGTATGATTTCCTCAAAGTAGCAGGCAGGAAAGGAACCCAATTTGCAAAACGACTAGGGCCACGTTTGAAAATTTAATAAAACATTTTATTAAATAAGGGGTTCTTTAATGGAAAGATGTTTTTCTACTTAGAGACATAAAAGGTAGATGTTTCAATTTCCACACATGACTTCCAAGTCTTAGTACATACCACACAATCTGACAAGACCATTGTTCTGTTTTCATGTGTCCTCCTTGTCTCCCCATGTGAAAGAAACAGAAAATGAATGATTTGACTGGCTTCTTGGAGGACAGAATGCTCTCACGATCAGAGGAAGAAACAGTGCCATCACCGGTACCCTTTTAGCCCGGTGACGTAGGGCCTGTGATGGAAAGGCACCATCTTCTTAGCTAGCATTTGTCTTAGGAATGGATGTGAGAGTGATCAACAATCCTCTCCTAGTAGCTTCATAGTGAGATTAAAGTTACTAGCTGTTCATACGGGAGTGGGGTGGAAGAAGGGGCGAGTCTCTGAGCTGAGAGGCGAGGCAGCGGTTCTCAACCTTGGCTGTACATTGGAACCTTGTGGGGAGCATTTAAACATGCTAATGTTTATGTCTCATCATAGCCGTTAAGAGGTAATGAGTTCGCTAGAGCCTGGGCAGCAGGGAGCTTCTACTGCAGCCAACTTGAAGAACCCCTGAGTTAGGAAAACTTCTTTTCTGGTCCAGAACTTTAAATTGTGCTCATGCAGAACCTGTGCATGGATCAAGAGGCAGTTGAACTAAGAGCACGTGGGCATAGGTCACGGTTTCAATTCAGGAAAGGTATGCATCAGGGTGGAATGCTCTCACAGTACTAATTAAATCGGTATGCTGAGAAAATAATCATGAGGGATGGATTATACAAAGAAAACAGGGTACCAGGATTAGAGGAAGGGTTATTAACAACCTGCAATATGCAGATGACACAACCTTGTTTGCTGAAATTGCGAAGAGCTTGAAACACTTGCTAGTGAAGATCGAGGATTACAGCCTTCAGTGTGGCTTACAACTAAATGTAAAGAAAACAAACGTTTTCACAACTGGACCAATAAGCAAAATCACAATAAACAGAGATTGAAGTTGTCAGGGATTTCACCTGACTTGGATCCACAACCAATGCTCTTGGAAGGAGCAGTCAAGAGATCAAAGGCCCCATTGCATTGAGTAAATCTGCGGCATAAGACCTCTTTAAAGCGTTGAAAGCGATGATGTTATTTTGAGTACTAAGGTACCCCTGACCCAAGCTTGGTATTTTCAATTGCCTCATATGCAAATGAAAGTTGAACATTGAATAAGGAAGGCTAAAGAAAAATGGATACACGTGAACTGTGGGTTTGGAGAAGGATATTGAAAGAACCATGAACTGCCAAAGGAACAAGTCAGGCAGAATGCTCCTGAGAAGCCAGGATGGTGAGACCTGGTCGCACATACTTTGAACATGTTTTCAGGGGAGACCAGCCCCTGGAGAAGGACATCCTGCTTGGTCAAGTGGAAAGGCAGTGAAGAAGAGGACGGCCCTCAGGGAGATGGATGGCATTCACAGTGACTGCCCCAATGAGCTGAAACATAGGCACAATTGGGAGGAGAAGCTGAACTGGGTGGTGCTTTGTGCTGCTGGACATAGGGTTACCATGAGTTGGAACCACTCAATGGCTTGATGGTACCTAACCACAACAAAAATAATTCTTTGGTCCCTGGTGACTGACCTCAGGAGAGGCATTGGTCTTTTTCTGTCTATTTCCTAATTGGCTCAATGAGAGATCAGTTTACCTCTTTGGCATCATAAGATTGTTTGGAATTTTGGAAGAGATATTTATGAAAGATTCTTTTGAAATATATATATTTATATTTGTGTATGTTTATATATTTTTTCAAATCTTATTTAGAAAGAATCTTTCACATATATCACAAATTTTTCACTAGTCTATATAGATAGATTAGCAACCAAACCTAGTTGTGGCTCAGCTAAAACCCTGTCTGAGAGAATCTAGGGAGACATTTTATTTTTCAATGATAACTCCTTTAGAAAAAGTTGTGCAGCCCACTTCAGAACCCAAGCAGAAAAATTCTTAGATCAAATGTTAAATATTTCAAAAAAGTCATCAAAGCTTAGTTTAGCTAATCTAAACATTTATGAGAGTATAATATCTTCAGTACCAGTAGTACATGTGTTTTGGATGAGTGGAATGATATTGTTTATCAGGAAAACAAAATTTAGTATCGATGAGGAAACAAAATGCCTTGTAACTCGGAAAAACTATTAAAGGCAGTGTAACAATGTTTTTCAGCCCAACAGCGTACAGTTGACGAGCTCTGTTGATAGCAATCAGCAAAAGGAAATTACTCTCAATGTTCACAGGATCAGGTTAGATGAACTCATTCTTTTCTTATCCAGTGATTTTTTTTTCTACATTGGATTCAGCTGCTGAAGGAGGCAATAGAGTCTAGCTTTCAAGAGTCATTTCTGCTAGACATGCCAGAGGTGGAGAATGACATACTCAAGTTCCATATGTCATCCCACTGTCGTCATTTGGGCCAGGACTTTGAATTGCTTCAGCCCTGTTCAGTCATGGTTGACAAAGTCAAAATACGACCTAAATTTATAAAAACTTGGGTGAACCGTAACAGTAAACAGAGTGGAGAAAATTGTGGGTTGAAGCTCCGTGAGAAACTTGATCTTCCTCTTAGAAAATAAGGGGAGCATGTGCATTGCATAGCAACCAAGCCTTTTCACCAGATGGATTGAAAATGGCAGTGCACAGCTCAAAGGTGGCAGCCCCCTCTGCCACTTGGAATGTGTGTACTCTCCACCGTCCCGACATTAATCCAATGACATGTACCAGCCTGCCGAAGGGTTGATGACATCTCTTCCAAGCTACCCATTTTTCAGGTTTCAATATGTCATTTTTCCTGTTCAGTTAATGTTCCGGGTCACCAAGATTTTAAAAATTCATGTCTGCTCTAGTTTTGCTTGATTGACCATGACTGAATTGGCTTGAACCCTTCAAAACCCTGGCTTGGAAACCCAACCTGCTAGGTTTTTCTCAATGAGTATCAATCATGAAGTTCCCATTTGTGGGCCCATTCACCTATCAGGTTAGTTATCAGAACCTTGTGAAATGACAATGCTTTTTATAAACAAAAACTTATTTGTGAAAAGTAAGCCTATAGAGTGATTTCTAGAGATTCATTCTGAGCGGTGGAATTCCTAACTCATATGATAACCCAACGTCTAGCCTTTGGAGACAAATTCTTTTCCAAAGCAGCTGCACCATGGCTATGGCTACCATAGCGGTATGAGGATTCTCAAAGGTTCTTATCCTCCTTGTGATTCTAGTTCGCTGTTGCAGTGACTGTGAAGAATCCTTGGGGAGTTTGAATTTTAGGTTCAGTGGGTATAAGTGATATATAATTTTGAAGGTATCTTTTAATACCTTCAATTCTATTTTTGATGAAGACAAATTTATTTATTTATTTGCCATTTGGGATTTTGTTGTCCTATTTAAGAAGGCATTGTATGATTGAAGGTTATTGTGAAGTTCAAAGACTTATTTCTATGTTTTCTTCTAATAGTTTTAAAGTTTTACCACCGATATTTAAGTCTGTGATCCACCTTTGAGTTAATTTTCAGAAGTGTGATACAGGGGCCCAACTGCACTCTTTTGCATGTTAATACTCAGCTTCCTTGCATCCTGCCAACCAGAATAGAAAATGGAATTATAACTCCCAGCTAATTGCCTTGAAACACATATGTGTGGCCTCTTTGGGAAAATTTCAAGAGTAATGCCCAAACCACACCTTAAGGTTGAATCCAACCCAAAATCAAAGCCGCTGCTGTCAGGTCCATGGCAACTCATCGCGGCCCCATCCAGAGACTGTCAATCTTTATGGGAGCAGACAGCCTCAACTTTCTCCCGAGGAGCAGCTGGTGCCTTTGAACTGCTAGCCTTGCCATTAGCAGTCCCATGCTTACCCTACAAGACCACCACAACTATTTTTCAGTTGATATCAAAATATTGCAAAATACTTCCATTATAGTCCGATCTACTGAAAAAACCTTCAAATGTGTATCAGAAGGTCTAAGCAACCCTCCATGTGGTGACTGAGGGGCTATCTTTCAAAAGTGAACTGTAAGGGTTTGAATTGAGGCATGCTTAGTAAGATTTGAAGCAGGTATCCTGTCCATGGTGCTATCTTAGCTATAAGAATACTTACAGCTGTCTAAAGATTTGTTTTTTTATTTTAATGAGGGCTGTACCTGAAGTAAGGAGAGTCAATTGCTAACATACTAAAACTTTTTGTTAGCGTAAATTAGAACCATTACGTGTGATGTGGAATAAGGGATTTATGAATCATATTAGACCTTTTGCAATTGTGAGAGCTGGCTAGATAGTCTAGGAACCTATTGTTTTTGTTTTGATGCCTGGTATTGTCTCTGGAGTCAGAGGAACAAGTTGAGGGTGGAAAGATCGTGCAGCAGAGAGAACAAAGTCCAGCAGGAATCTCTGGGGACAAACGAGAAGCCATGAGGACAACGAGAACTTACCTGTGTCTCACCATCTCTCACCTCGATGGAGCAGATAACCTACAGAGGAAGTTGGGGCCTTCCTCCCACAGCTACCCACACAGCTGAGGCCGGATTCATGAAAGCTCAAGGAGGAGATCTTGTGGAAGCTGGAAGAACACAACTCGATGACTTTTACTTTCTTCTGTGCCAACAAGGCGAACCTGTGGGTCATGGATGTCATGTTTGAGTTGCAATGGACTTGCACCCACAGGGTGACCTGAGTGCATTATGAGCTCGTTAGGTTCAAGGTTTCAAGACAATGAAGTTCTAAACCCTTTCTTTTTGTGAATGCATAGTCGAGGTTATCAGCTTTAAGAAGGCATTCTTCAATTCCTGTAGCTTATGAACACAAAGCCCAGAAGTTCGTCTGAATCGGAACAGGCAGGTTTGGAAAATACTGGCTTTCCCCCCACTGCCGCCACCCCGCTTCACCACCCCCTCACTGATAGTTTTCTCATTGGAGGCCAAAAGCTTGAATTGCTTGAACAAACCCAGAAATTTGAATCTCTTCTGCTAAATGCTGTTTTAAAGGGCACACCAATTAGGGAGCTGCTTCCCCATCACAGGTACATATGAGTCTCGGGATCATGTAGACCTTCGCTCCCATGTTCTTCTCAAAAAGGTTCCATTTCAAACCCCTGTCAATAGTGTGCCATCTCCAGAAACCAGATAACTCGGCAATTGGCAGCCTCCTGCTGAGTGGTACTCATCTGAGAGTGGGGACATTCCTGAAAAGGGTTGACCGGAATGGATCAATCTTAGCAACTAGAGTCATTTAAAAGCTCTTTCAGTTCTCTTGGATCAGACAGGAACTCATTCTGATTATGAGGACTTTTGGTAAGCCGAAGGCTTCTCAATAATAATTGACCTCGAATACATTTGTGTTTTAGTTACATGTAAGTGCTGAATTCCAAGGACCACTAGAACTTGACCTCAAAGCACTCCATCTCTTGATGGACATATAGATGTTAGGGGAAAATTAGAGAAATGTAGAAACTTGTAGATGAGGAAGTTGTAGATATGGTTAAATGTTGAAGTTAAAGGGCAGGGTTAGAAATGCAGTGGCTCTCAACCTGTGGGTCACGACCCCTTTGGGGGTCAAACAACTCTTTCACAGGGGTCACCCAATTCATAACAGTAGCAAAATTACAGTGATGAAATAGCAACAAAAATAATTTTATGGTTGGGCGGGTCACCAAAACATGAGACACTGTATTAAAGGGTCACAGCATTGAGAAGGTTGAGAACTACTGTTCTTAGGGGAAAATGGATGGTGTTGATAGAAAATGAGGATTAATGTAATAAAATGAAAATCAAAATGAACTCATGAAGAAAAAAGAGTGATTGGTTTCCTAAATCTTTTCACAGAGATATAGAAATATGCAAAATTTTATATCTCAATTGTTCCTATGTTTGAGCCCATTGTTAAAGGCACTGTATCAGTTCATCTTGTCCAGAGTCTTCCTTCCTTTAGCTGCCCCTCTACTTTACTATGCTGTCTTTCTCCAAGGACTCATCTCTCCTGATAATATGTCCAAAGTCCATAAGACAACGTCTTGCCATCCTTGCTTCTAAGGAGTGTTCTGGTTGTACTTCCTCCAGGACAGACAGACTTGGTTCTTTTGGCAGTCTACAATACTTTCAATAGTCTGCACTACCACTATGATTTGAACGCATCCATTCTTCTTCAGACTTCTTTATTCAATAAAAATGTCCAACTTTCATACGCATATCACGCAATTGAAAATCCCCTGGCTTGGGTCAAGCGCAACTTTGTCCTCAAAGTAACATCCTTGCTTTTCCTCATGTAAAACAGATCTTGTCCAATCAATTTACCTGATGCAATTCATTGTTTCACCTCTTGACTGCTGCTTCCGAGAGCATTGATTTGTGGGTTCAAGTAAGATGAAATATAACTTCAATTCTTTCTCTGCGTATCATGATGTTCCTTATTGGTCCAGTTGTGAGGATTTTGGTTCTCTTTACATTGTGTTGTCATCCATGCTGAAGGTTGCAATCCTTCCTTGAGTTTCATCATCAAGTGCTTCGTGATATATCCCAGCTGACATATGAAGTACTAAGCATACTGGTACTGTATCCTATCACTCTATTATGCAGAAAGTTGTCCAATAAAGTAAAATCAACATGAAGATACTGATGTCCACTATCTCCACTACTCTAGCTAGTGAAGTAAACAGTAGAAAACAATTATAAGCATTAGAATTTGGAGCAGATAACTAAAACAATATCTATTATGATTGCTGATATGATTGTCCTTCGGAAAGCTCAAAAAAAGCAGTTGAAAAAAAATCACTATAATTATTAAGAACATTTAGCAACATGTCAAGAAATAAAATTAGTATACGGAAATCTATAACTACTTAAACAATAACAACATTGGCAACATATACAGAATATAAAATAGGAGCCCCAACTTACAATTTACAGATTTGGAGGGTAGGGGCAGGGGTGAGGGTGGTCCCATGAGGCTTTAGGATGATAGACTTTATAAGATTTAACTACTGATTGTATGAGAACCATATGCATATATTATGATGTTTATACAGCATCCAAATAAGCTAATCCAGTATTTCACAGCACATATTATAGATAGTAAGCTTACTACATACCTGTATATTTAAATTCATGCATTCATGAATGTATAACACACTTTTCTCAAAACAGAGACAGAGAGAGAGAAGCCCTGGTGGCATAGAGGGTAATGCGTTGGTCTGTTAACCACAGGTTCAGAGGTCTGAAACCACTAGCCACTGGAGAAAGATAAGGCTTTCTACTCCTGAAATGAGTTCCAATCTCCATAAGAGCAGTTCTACTCTGTCCTATATGGTCAGTATGAGTCCTCTTTGGCTTGATGGAAGTGAGTTTGATTTGGTGAGTTTTCTCAAAGAGAGAGGGAGAGAAGAAGTGAGAGGGAGGGAGAGAGAAGGAAGGAGGGGAAAGGGGGGAGAGAGAGCACACACAAGCTGCCAAGTGGCATATGCATATGGTTTAAGCCCTAGGCTGCTAACTAAAGGTTGATGGTTCTAACCCATCAACCGCTCTGTAGGAGAAAGTGGCACCAGTTGGCTTCTACAAAGAACACAGTCTTAGGAACCATATGGGTCAGTTCTGCTCTGTCCTATGGCGTCTCTGTGAGTCAGAAACCACTCAATGGCAATGGATTTGGTTGGTACTGTCTCTTTCACCTTTGTTGTCTCAAAAAGAAAAGAAAAAAAAAAACCCAAACCCAACATTTCTTACCACAGAGAGATGCCTCAGACCCAACTAGAAATTTCCAAAACCAGGTTTTAAAAGGGCAGGGCACAGAAAACCTGTTGGGCTGTTAACCCGAGGTCAGCAGTTAGAAACCACCGGTGCCGTGTGCAGGGCGAAACTCGGTCAAGAGTTACAGTCGTGGAAACCCACAGGGGCCGGTTGCTGTGAGTCGGGCGTGCCTCGGTGGCAGTGAGTTTTTTGGTTTCCTTGATGAATGTTCCTGAAACGATGTAAGAGGATTGTGAGAGAAAGTGTCTCCTTATAGAAGACGTGCAGCTTTCCAGGGAACCAGTGATGGGATGCGATCATTACGTGTCAGAATCGATTTTGACACCAGTCACGTGGGTTCTGGTTTAAGTGAGTTAATGGATCTGGCAGCTCACAGGACAGAGAAAAGGACTAGCAGACAGCATAGGTGCCTCCTGCAGAAAGGATTCACCACCACCTGTGAAATAGGTGTGATTATGACATCAAACCTGCATAGACTCCCTACAGATACAATCAGCAAATCCAGACTATAGGAAATTCTGCTGCACCAATCATGTAGGCGCTTTGTTGCTGTTTCTTGAATCAAAACAAAATTGCTAGTGGGAGGAGCACTCCGATTCGAAGGGTATGGACCGTTTTTGGGCCCATGTGAACCAGCTATGAGAAGAATGCACAAGCTATCTGATTATCTCTGGGTCTATGTTGGATAAATCATTGTACCTTTTTTCCGGTGTGATAATGGGATGTAATTATGAAGAACAAAAGGAGTGCTTATCTTTTAGATGAGGGGGCATTTGGAAAAATCTGGAGTCATTGATGGCTGGCATCTAGTGGGCAGAGTTTAGCAATGCTGTTAAAATTCCTGCCAGGTACCCGAGAACCCCAGGACAGAGACTTAAGAAATAATAACAAACTCACTGCCAATACTGAAGACAGAGAAGAACTTCACGCCCCCCTCACTCCTCCCCCCCAAAACGTGGGCTTTTGAGACTAACACTTTAAGGCAGCAGAAACCGTCATCAGAGCGCGCCTGGTGGTTCCCAACAAAATAACCCACTATGCCACCAGGGCTCCCCAAGGTGCCACTGGCGCTCTGACCTAAACGTGTCTGCGATAGATTGAATTATTAATGGATAATATGTTTTTATGGCTAGTATTTGCCTCATCATCATTGGGTTGATGGCTTAGGGCAGATATCCCAGGATCACTCATGCAAGAGGAATGTTGATGCTGAATGATTGGTCACACGTTACACCATTCCTTCACATTTTGAATATATTTGCAATTTTCCAATATAAACAGTTCATAAAAAGAAACATTAGTTGCAGGAGATGCAAAAATAAGCCAAGGGGTAAAATGGTATTGCTGCTTTAGACGGGAGGCAAACAATACTGTTTAGAGAAATAAAATCATTCACTGACCTAGAAGTGAATTTAATTTGTGAGAATTATGTCCTCGGCAGTAAATCCATCGTAAACAGGCCTGTGCTGGTGTGGTTGTGCTTTACTGCAAGGCTGTGGAAGCTGAGCGACAGAGCTTAATGAATTCTTAATTCGCCTCTATTCTGTTAGAGCATTTGATTACAGAGAGAAACAAAACGGACACTGATTTTTAAAAACAGATCGGATCATGCCGAAAGACACACTGAGTGCTGTCAACTAAGGCATAGGTGGTTCGATTATGAAGTTGACACTGATTTATTTTTGCAATTTGGTTTGAATCTTCTATAACACAGCCACGAAGTCAAGATAGCCTTGAAGAAACATTGGAATAAAAATGAACGGTCCTAACCTTCCTAACAGAACAAAATGCTAATGCAACACACTAGAGCAAATGTATGTTTAAAAACTCTGCACCCTTTCAAAACTCTCTTCCTTGCTGAAACTATCGGTCCACACCATGGGCACCAGTCCTTGGAGAAGCACCGATGCCCACCCTTGAGCCCCAGCCCCAAGGCCATGGACGTGGCTATGGAAGGCAGCCTGTCTAGGTCAGCCAGTGTATACCAGCTTCAAGCTACCATTGCACAATGAAACAGCGCGTGACGAGAATGCCAGACCTCAGCATGTTTCTACGGGAGCCAACACCAGCCAGTCAAATTCAGATAAATAAGGAAATATTAACTATCTACACATTACACGCTTGGCGGCTTTGCTGTATTGAAACCAACTATACTGAACGTAACGTACGATCTTATCTGTCTGCCAATTTCAACTTTCTGAGCACCTTTAACAGAGTGGGCTGGTTTTTATTAGTTTAATCAGTTAAGAAATCACAGGATTCCGTCTTTGCTTGCTATAACACCCTTGAGATTGTTAATGATTAGATTCTCAAAGAGCACTGAAGTTGGTGTGGGTACTTCTGTCTGTGTAGTCGTTCTCGGCGCATGATGGTAGCATTTGCTAAGCTCCCCAGTAGAGAGCAACGAGCAGACCTCTCTGAATTGAACTGGCCCAACAGATCCCCGCAGAAGCCAGTTTTCATTGGATTTTTTTTGAAGGCACCCTAATGAGTCTAAGTCTTGTATTACTGAGAAACCAATCTGCTCGCCTTCATGATTCACAGAGACATGTTTTAAGATGTTCTCTTTGGAATAAACTCATGCAGGTATGGTCTGCAACCCAAGTAGAACTACTTCTTGACTTCTTGTCAAATTTATTGAGTTCCTACTACACTGAACAAGAATTGAACATAGTACATTCCTCTCGTTCTTTAATGCTTCCTCTCCCCCACCCCCACTCTCATGAACCCAGTTCTGCCTTATAAATCCAGCTAGACCAGAGCATGTACACTGGTACAGATATGAGCTCTCGACACAGGGAATCCAGGATAGATAAACCCCTCAGGAACAATAATGGAAGTAGCGATACCATGAGGGTAGGGGAGAAAGGGAGAGCTGGTGGCAATGATCGACATATAACCCCCACCCTCCCACCCAGGGGGATGAACAACAGAAACATGGGTAAAGGGAGACAGTGGTTGGTGTTAGAAATGAAAATACTAATAACTTATAATTTACCAAGTGCTCATGAGGGTGGGAAGGTGGTGAAGAGAGGGAAAAAATGAACTGATACCACAGGCTCAAATAGAAAGGAAGTGCTTCTGAAAGGATGATAGCAATAGAGGTACAAGTGGGCTTGACACAATGGATGTATGGTTTGTAAGAGGAATGGTAAGAGCTCCCAATAAAATGATTTTAAGAAAAGAAAGAATTAAATGTAGCAGGAAAAAAAGAAAACCTATAGGCAGCATTGAGATGTACTAGTTAAAAAATAAAAGAAGGCAAAGATGGTGAGACAAGGATGGCGAGAGATTTTTATCTCATGTTCTTTGGACATGTTATCAAGAGAGACCAGTCCCTGGAGAAGAGCCTCAGGCTTAGTAAAGAGTCAGTTAGAAACCGGAGGACCCTCAATGAGATAGATTGATGCAGTGGCTGCAACAGTGGCTCAAGCATAGCACTATTGTGAGGGTAACACTTGACTGTGCATGGTTTCCTTCTATTGTACGTAAGGTCAACTATGAGTCAAAACAAATACAAGTTTTAAAATTTACATTTCTTTAAACATACAGGAAAATATCCCCTACACCCGTAAAATGAAAATACCACTACCTTGTGCTTATCATTAATGGTATCAGATCACCCGTGACTGAAAGCAGAGAATAGATGTTTGCTTATATTTTATTGACTACATGAAGGCATTTAACTGTATGGATCATGACATTCTATTGAAAATATAGCAAAAAGGCAGTGGGGGTGGGTGTTGCAGAGCACTTAATTTTGCTCATATGGAACCTGTATTTAGACTAAGGGGTAACCATTCAAACAGAACAAGGAGATACTATGTGGTTTTAAGTCAGGAAAGGTGGGTGTTAAAGCTGTATCATTTTGCCCTACTTATTCAGTGTGTACGTTGAGCAGCTAATGCAAGAAGGTAGACACTCTACAGAAGAAAGAAGCTTCAGATAAAGACTACAGCCGTTAGTATGGAGGACACCTCAACATCAGGAAAGCAAACATTTTCACAACTGATCCAGTTAGCAACATCACAATAACTGGAGAAAATATTGAACTTGTCAAGTATTTCCTTTTCATTGGATCTACAATCAATGCTTCTAGAAGTGGTGGTCAGGAAATCACGTGACATATTGCACCGGGCAATTCTGCTACAAAAGAACTCTAACGGTGTTCAACAGCAAAGATAGCATGTTGTGAGCTAAAGTGCACCTGACCTTGGCCATGGTATCTTCCGTCGCCTCACATGCACGTGAAATCTAGACAATGAAGGGGAAAGTCTGCAGAAGAACAGACGTGTTTGAACTATGATGTTGTCAAGGACTAGTAACTATCCCATGGACTGCCAGAAGAACAGGCAAGCCTGTCTTGGAAGAAGTACAGCCAAAATAGTCTTTAGGAAAGAGGGCGGCAGCTACATATGACAGTTCATCTCATGAACTTCAGTCATGTTATCAGGAGGGATTTGTCCCTACAGAAGGAGCTCATGCTTGATACAGCAGTGGGTCAAGAAAAACGAGGAAGATCCTCAGCGAGGTAGCCTGGGCAGTATTTCATTCGGGTGTACATAGAGTTGCTATACGTTACAACTGATTAGATGGGACTTAACAACAACAATTGTATATCTAACCCATTTTTCATTTCAAATTATAACAAAAATTAGACTGGATTTGTCTGTTAGTAACCAGCACTCATTCCTGCAAGTCACAAAATGTCTCCGCACATGATTTCCTTTCTGTAAACTGAGGGGCTTGACTATAAGATGACATGAGATTTCTTCCACCAGTAAGATTCTTCATTGGGTGATCGGGAATCCTGAAGATGTAGTGATGACAAGACAGCAGCCTGGGAAATCCTGAGGCTCTTCTACTCCACCCTATAGGGCCCATCTGGGTTGCTAGTGACCCCAGGAAATGGGGTTTTGTTTGCATGAGTGTTGATGAATTTGGATTGTTTCCTTAACTCTTCCCAATCCCTTGCATCTCATGAAGAGCTCTGGCCATGACACTTTAGTTGTTGTGTCTAAAAGACCTCATGGTTCTCATGGTTTAACTTGTGACACCATGGTAATGACTTTGAGGCAAGACAGTTCAGGAAACTCTGCACCCTTCTGGTGTTTGCTTCCTCTTTAGATCCACTGAACTGAGAACTGATAAGACCCTCGGTCATGGTGCAGCATGAGACCATACTGCAAAACTTGTCAGCTTTGATCCTTCCTCAATCATTGATAAAACTAGCTCTTGGGAAAGGAAAACTTCCCCAAAGTTTTCATTTTTCTCTTTGTGCTGTTGTATTTGCTTTGCCAAGATTAAAAATATCGAGGTCATAGGATTTTAGGAGTGAGAAAATAACACAGTAATAAAAAGAGGAACAGCACCAAGTGCAGAGGAACGCGAGAGGGCGTCCTGCTTCTGAGTTGGACTGCAATCCTCAAGGTCAGCCTTGGGCCCACCAGCCGCTCTGCAGGAACAAGATGGAACTTTCCAATCGCATCATGAGTTAGCGCCATGGGGCTTTCATCAGAAAACCCCAGGGGACGTTTTACTCTGTCCGAGAGGGTCACTATGAGTCAGAATTGATTCGATGGCTATGAGTTTTTGTTTGTTTGCTTCGCTCATAAAGTGAAGGTAAAATACATTAAAAGATTTCTAGGCAGATTCTTTGAGGTCTAGGTTGTATGTCAATTTCTGTAGTCTATTGTAGACACAAATGAAGTTTTCTACACTGCCATGCATTGCATGTGAAAATTCCATAGTGTCCACCTCTCTTCGTTAATAGAACAGAGTCAGTGTGGATGAGCGTGTTATAGATCCATGGTAGGCCGGCTTGTTCACTCTGGATCATAGCTGGATTGGTCCCAAGGTTGGCCCCAAGCAGGGTTTTGTAACAGAAGCAGAGACACCGTTTGGATGCCAATCAGGAATACACATAGTTTATGTAGTTGACAAGTGGTGCCAGTATCATTCTACAAGTGGAAAATAATCTCCCACATGATAACTCTAAATCTCCCCTCTTTATATCTAATTCTTTCCTATGTTATGAGGTAAAACACAGCTTCATCTTTCTTTTTAAAGCCTCTTTGCACCAATGCAATCCAGGAAGATTGATGTGTCATTTGAATTTAGAGCATACCATCTATTTGACTCTAATAACCATTAACCATGCCCCATCTTGCAAAATTATGCTGCATTTCCTGTGGTCTTATTTAACTTTTGAGTGTAGTCGTGTCTTTCTTGCTAGGACTGGAGTATGAATTACATTTGAATCTACATCACGAGGCTGAACATTGGGTCTTGTAAATATTTAACTAGATTTGCTCATGATTTAACCTTTCTTGATGCTGTCACAAGAGAATATTGCAGAAACCACAGTTCACCATCCCCAAAACAAAACAAAAACACCTTCTTGACTTTTCTACTTTCATTCATAAAGGATGCTTCATCTGTATTGCCTACTTAGGCAACCAGTAGCTTCAGTTTCTTCAGTACAGTCAAAGGTTGTGCCCAGAGAAGAATTTGGCTTCAATCACTTAAACCTTAGTGAGAGTAAATTTGATTTCTTTGTTGTCCCAATTAAATGAACAGTTTTCGCCAAGTTCAGTAGTAAAATGGCAAGCTGTCTTACCCCACAGACGTGTTGAAGAGGAGTGCATTTCAGGGCAGATTGATGGAGATGGTACCAGCCGTGGGCTGCTGCTTTTGGGTGCCATCTAGTTCATTTCCAATGCATAGTGGTCCCAGGTGATAGCAGAACTGGCCTATAGAGTTTTCTGGACCATAATCCTGATATAAGCATCTCTTTCTCTTACAGAATCACTGGGCAGATTTGAACTGCCAGTCTTTCAGTTAAAAGCCAAATATTTACCCACTGTTTCACCTGGGCTTCATATATCTTGAGTAAGGAGCAAGAACAGTACTTTGCCAGATACTTTCTCCAGCATGTCATTTAACTAATAAGCATCAACAGCAACGCCTTCGGCTACAGAGACCTAATAAAACATTCAGCAAGATCCAAACTAAAGAATAATCTCATCTAATCTCTCTAGCGGTACAGACAAGGAAGCCAAGATGGTTTTCAAGAAGAATTTCCTGTTGATCAGTGAGATATTAGTGTCTTTGGACTAAGGGTGGCCGGTTGCTGATGACCACTGGGCATGCCCTACTGAGTTATGATTATGCTTTGCCTAGATATTTTAAAAAAATGAGCATTCATGATCATCAACTATCTATCATGAGCATTTTCCTTAGTAGTATCAGAAGGGCCTGGGGAAAAGAAAGCTTTTTAGAATTGAAATATATGCCTGTTGGTAGGGCTCAAAATGTCCGACCTCAAAACAAAACAACAACAATTAATGAATGAAAGAGACATATACCCATAATAAATTCAATAGTAGCAGCAATATAATTCAAACATGAGGGAGTCCATATGTATAAAGAATACAAATCCTGGCAGTGACATCATGATCTTGCATTAATTAAGTACAAGTTTGATATGCTAGGGGGTAAAGGGTTTGCAATGAGATACCTTAGTACTACTTTTATGTGTGCTCCTGTGCATGTGTGTGTATGCTAAATACTTGCTAAGTCCCCGATTATTGTTAAATGAATAATTTATTTCATAAAAAGCAGAAAAAAGCTGGCTCCTATGAAGCAGAGGTTAAAGAGATCCCAAATGTCCAGCTTCTTTAAGCTGACGTCTCTCTCATCTCTAACACGGAGTGCTACCTCACCGCTCAGTGTTCATTGTCCCAGCCTAGGCTTCAACACTTTACTGCAATGTCTCACAGAACTCATGAACGCTGCTTACCATTAGTGGTTGAATGGGGGAGTTTACAGGTTACAACTCAAGATTGGAATGGAATTGGAGATCATTGAAAGCAGCTTGGGTTCAGAATTAACTTCATCAGGGCAGTGTGCAGCCAAGACAATTTGTTCTGGGCTGTACTCGTCTAAGGCCCTTCATGAGACCCTTCTATTGCTTCAGCCCAGAGGCTTGACATCTGCCTGCTCAGGTCAGTTACAGCTTGTTCGGGTCTGCTGACAAGTGCCCAGGTGCATCGCGCTTAGTCAGCAAGCTTCCTTCCACTACGCAACACTCCCTCTTGGGGGGCTAACAAACTCATCGGAATCACATTTCAATTACACTGGGATTCTTGAAAGGAGCCCTGCTAGCAGAGTGGGTAACAAACGGGCAGATAACTGAAAGATCAGCAGTTCGTACACACCAGACACTCCATGGGAGACAGATGAGGCTTTCTTCTCCTGTAAACATGTACAACCTTGGAAGCCCAGAAGGGGCAGTTCTGCCCTGTCCTACCCAGTCCCCAGGAGTTGGATTTAAGTCGATGGCTTTGAGCGAGTGGGGCTTTTAAGCAGTACAACAAAGGATCCTGGGCTTTGCGAGGGTGGGAACAATTCTCCTTCCTCCTACATATCCAGGAAAAGAATGAGTCCACTCTAGAATCTATTTATAGGCCTTTCTCTCCATAGATGATGACTTTCCCACTTTCACAATGCATGAATCAGAAGGTGGGGGTGGGGGTTGTCAGGTGCCACCCAGCTGGTTTTGACTCGGCAAATATATGTACAACACAAGCACACACTGCCTGGTCCTGTGCCGTCCTCACAATTGTGTTCAATCCCATTGTTGCAACCACTGTGTCCGTCCATCTAGTCAAAGGTCTTCCTCTTTATCAATGCCCTTCTACCGTACCCAGTAGGATGTTCTTCTCCTGATAACATGTCCAAAACATGCGAGACTGATAACATGTCCAAAACATGCGAGACTGGCCTTGCCATCCTAACTTCAGTCTGTCTGTAATTCTTCTGAAGCATGTTTGCTTGTTCCTTTGGCAATCCACGGTACTGTTCATATTCTTCACGGGCATCATTAAAATGCATTGCTTCTTCTTCGGCCTTCCTTATTTGATGTTCTACTTTCACATGCATACGAGGAGTGTGAAAATACCACAGCTTGGGTCAGGCACACCGTAGTCCTCCAAGTGACACCCTTGCTCTACCACACTTTGAAGAGTTCTTGGGCACCAGACTTGCCCCATGCACTATATACTTTTTGATGACTTCCAATTTTCTTACATTTGTACATAATACATTCCTTTATTAAAAGATGTTTACAGCGGTCTCTTTTCATTTTGAACCATGCTCCATCAGCCAATGAAGGTCCCAAGAGCTTTTTTCCATCCAGATCATTATGGTAATTCTTACTTTGAGAAGGCCGCACTTCTTCCGTCATATTTTATTTATCTTATGACCGAGGGGCTCATTTTCCAAACCATGTCTCAGAATGTTCCAATGGATTCTTAAGGATTTCAGTCACTAATTTCTCAAGAACGGACAGTATATTCATTCTTTGTAGTCTGTTTGTATTCTGGACGCTCCACTGAAACCTGTTCACCTTGGATGACCTTGCTGGTATTGGACGCACCAATGACACAGTACAACAAACTGACCGAAAGTTGTACCAAAGGGAAAATCATTGGCCTTGACTCTGGAGTAGAAATTTAGCCAATTACTAAGTAGGTAATGGGTTGTTCAAATGTGTATCATGATTTCAAAATAGTTTCTAATAATTGCTTTGTCACACCAATTGTTCACTTTTAAAAATAAAATATGGAATATTTGGCATGCACACAATTGAAAAGCCTATTCTGCAGGATTCGGTGTAAATTATTTCCTTAGACATGCTTTTTTCACTGACCATATATAATATCCGACTGCCTCTAGCACACTTACATCTCCATGGGATGATTTCTCTGTTTATCTTTTTTTATGTGACTCTCTCCTTCTCATCGCAGCATACTTCTGACCTTAAAAGTCGCTCAAAGAAACAAACTCCCTACCATCTGATCAGTTCTGTCTGTAGAACTGTCCTTGTGGGTTTCTGAGGCTGCACCTCTTTATAGGAGTAGAAAGCCTCCTCTTTCCCCTGAAGATGAACTGGTGAATTGGAACTAGTAACCTTTCCGCTCGCAGCCCAGTGTGCAACCACTGTGCCACCGGGGCTTCTAGTTTAATGGAAACAACAACAAACTGGTACATTTTGCTTACGTCCTACAATCGCTGCGCCA
This sequence comes from Echinops telfairi, assembly GCF_000313985.2. Classification (NCBI taxonomy): domain Eukaryota; kingdom Metazoa; phylum Chordata; class Mammalia; order Afrosoricida; family Tenrecidae; genus Echinops; species Echinops telfairi. The sequence goes on from NW_022111300.1 coordinate 41,103,947, forward strand.
ACAATCATTTGGAGTAACATTGGACTTTCTGTTCCATATTAACTGATGTATTGTAAAAAAAAATTGTGTACTGAGTGAACAAGGGGCTTACTCTTAACCTGAAAGTTTTTCTGAACAAGTTAATTCTGAATCTACCAGGAATTTGGATTTTACTCTTGAACACTAGATGTCTGTTGGATTTTTATATGAGACGAAGGAAACTTCTGTCCTAGCACCCTTGTTCTTCCTCTCTTCCACAGGCCCACCAAGACCATCACTATGACTGATGGAGATTATGATTATCTGATCAAACTCCTGGCCCTCGGAGATTCAGGGGTGGGGAAGACGACGTTTCTTTATAGATACACAGATAATAAATTCAACCCCAAGTTCATCACAACAGTCGGAATAGACTTTCGGGAAAAACGTGTGGTGAGTTTTCAACTTGAATTTTTTCTTGGTTGCTGATTCCCCACAACCAAGAAGTTATATGTCCCTGTGACATGATGTGCTTCTAAGGTTTATCTCATGATGACCCCATAGGACAGAAATCCTTTTGGATTTCTGAGACTTTAAATCTTTACAGGAATAGTCTGCCTGGACTACTCCTAGGGCCACCACGAGTAGGAATCAACTGAAGAGCAGTGAGTTGGGGTTTTTGACAAGGTTGATCCCTGTGGAATCACACTGACAATAGCAGATGGGAAGGTGAGATAGGAAACTTACAGGGCAGTGAGTATGTGTTAAAGGGGAAGGAACAACCCGGGAACGGGGGTAATAATGGTCGCACCACTCAAAGAATGTAACCCAAGTCGCTGAATTTTACATGTAGAAACTGTTGATTGGTGTGCGTCTGGCTGTGTATGTTCTCAACAGCAACACTGAAGACAAAAATAAGTTCGGTGGAAGAAAGGCAGGACGCTTTCTCCTTGGCCAGGTGCCTCTCTTTTATCTGATGAAATTCATAGTCTGCCACTTTCATTTACTTTGGAATATTATGCATCTCTTTTTAAACTATAAATAACATCTTGCTTAGAAAAATACTAAGTGGCACTATCTTTTCACTCCCAAAGTCTACCGGGCCACTAAAAAAAAAACGTGTGGATCTGTATAATGTGTTTTCTGTGAATTCTAAAGGAATCTTTTTAAACTGGAATTATTCAGAAGCAGGGCACATTAACTCTTTGATCTGAGTTAGATTCCTCAATAGGAACAAGGCTCTATTTCCCAACCCTTGAGAAAGAGGCTGAAAAATATGATTGACAAAGAGCTGGAACAGGAGCTTTATAATTTCCTGCTGCATTTTTATTTATGTGTAGACTCAGCCATCAATCACTGGTTTGCTATGAACAGAATGTGAGACCAATCATGCTTCTTTCCAAGAGAAGGGGCTCTAAGTGAGAATCACAGCCACTTCGTTCTCCTACGCTAGACGCTATTGACAAGGACAAAGATAATTGTGACATGTGAGACATGGAGCATAGGCACAGAAGCCTTGCCAGATTTACTGCCACCCAAAGTAGCCCCGATTGCCAAGAGGGCTGTGGCTTCCAGTTGATGTCACAAAGCTACCCATTCCTTCAGAATCGGGAGAGAAAACAAAGGGAATGTGGGAGGAAGGCCATTGCCTGAGAAGTTACATCCGCTTGCTTATAATATCCTGAACCTTCTCTGAAAGTCAATACATTGTAGTGAAGTCTTAGAAAATTTGCTTCTAAGCTCTCCAAAAATTGTGCTGCCCCTACTCCTCTGCTATCTACCCCACCCTCACGACACCCCCACGATCCGGGCACTAGGCCTGGTAAACTTTTCCCTTTGAACCATTTCTACTAAACCATATTTTGGGGGAGTGATTAAATAGTGAAAGTACTGTCTTTTAGTTCAATAAAAGTAGACAATCTGTCACACACAAAAACCCAAAGAAAGCGAAAGTGATTTTTCAAAGGTGCCTGGAGAGAAATGGCGAGCTTCTAAAGGAGGAGTTGACATGTCCTGCACCGACTTGCTGGGGGATTTTGTGCATATTTCATAGATAAATCATCTTGCAGATCCAACTCTCAGCAAAAGTAATCCAAGCATTTGTAAAACGCTTTCTTGTTAAAGAAGTGTTTTCACAGTGATCATTTTATTTAGACTGGCAGACCTCTGTAATGTGGAAAGGGATGAAGAGTCTCCATTTACAGGTTAGGTAATAAGACTCACACAGGTTAATGGAGAGTTGGGATTTGAACTTAGAACTTGGGCCCTGCGTCTCCTGTTTGCCGCCTCCATGAGGAAATGACAGACGGTGTCTAATTTAAGTTTGCAGTATGCCTAAATTGTGTTGAAAATCGTATTTGTACTTGACATTTCAAAGTGTGAGTGTATGTGATACTTTGGGAAAGGCAGAGCAAATATTTATTCTGCACTATGAACTTTGATTATAGTAATTGAGAAAAAACATGCCGAGTGAACCCAGAGAATGTGAATGTTGACAAAATCCAGAATAGTATCAGCTGATGCAAATGGTCTATTTCAGGTTTATAGCACGCAAGGACCTAATGGAGCTTCGGGGAAAGCATTTAAAGTGCATCTTCAGCTTTGGGACACTGCAGGACAAGAGCGGTAATAGTCAATTACTTTCTTTCCAGCTATGTGCTTAGAAAGCTTTATTTTAAAATAAATGGTGCATGTGAACGTGAGGGCCTAGGTGGGTCCGTGGTAGAATTCTCACCTTCTACAAAGGAAATCTGGGCCAACGGATCTCCGATTCTGCCGTCACCTGGCCAGGCTTGTGGTTACTTGATGCTGACCGGATTCCAGCGGCCTCCCAAACTCAGACAGAAGAACCAGAAAAGCCTGATGGTCTACCTCCAAAAATAGGCAGTGGAAAGCCTACAGATCACAAGGGTCAGATCAACAGCCAATCATGGGGATGCTTCAGGTTCAGAGAGCATCTCCTTCCGGGGCACCTGGGGCAGCCATGCTTTTCGAGTACTAAGAGATGTTAGTAACATGGACCCTGGGAACCAGGGGTTAAAACAGAAAAGAACCGTGCAGCTTTCTCCTGGTTTCAAACTCGACCTTTGCACTGAGAAGGAAACATGCCTTCCTTTTCATCAACGGTCACTTACACGGTGTCTTTGGCCCCAGATTTCCAAAGTCAGATTTTTCAGAATTCTCTAGGAGGATTCTTGTGACACGGTGCCTTCCTACTTGTCCAGCAGGAGAGAGTTGTACAGCATCGAAGGGAAGGAAGATGGGGAATTTCAACTAGTCCCAGTGCAACTTTCATGGAGAGTTGCGGGAGGGAGTGGTGTTCCAGCATGCAATCTGCTGTCCCCGGTTCTTTCACAGAGACTCTCCAGTGCACACCATCTCTCTAGCTTGACCCTCGGCGTCCCTGAGAGTACAAATGTCTTCCAGCTACATGGCTTTATCCACTCACCACCTTCCTTAGTGCTTTGCTACCTGGTCACTTCCTCTGAAAGCCCCTCTTTCTTCTGAATTCCTGCAACACTCATTCTCTCATCATACCTGTAATTGCTAAACTCCTTCAACACCACCTTGGAATAAGCATGTCTTCTATGTTTGTCACTAGCAATTGCTAGATGGTTCACCTAATGACCTTGTCACTCGGTAGACAAAAGCAAAAGAGCCTTGGTGGCACAACGGTTAAGTGCTTGTCTGCTAATTGGAAGGTCGGTGGTTTGAACCCACACCGTAGGCTCCTCAGGAGAAGAGGCTTGGTGATCTGCTCCCTCTGTTCTCTTCTTTAGGATCACTGGTGTAGGAACCAGGGGACAGCACACAACGATAAAAATCAAGTGATTGCCTAGTACTGAGGGTGTTATTCCATTATTGATGAGGACACATCTCTTTGGGATCCAAGGTTTTGAGGACCCTACATGAATGAAGATTTTTGTGGAAGGTTTTCAAGTGTCCGAAGCCATAAAATGTGGCCGTAGATCAGCAGAGAACATATTTAGAAGATGCATACCTCTACATTCTGCATCGCGTAGCTTAGTATGTTTACGCTGGTAAACACTTCTGATTTTGAAATGCATCCAAAACGTTCTCACTTTCCGTGGGTGGATTTGCCAGGCGAGGTGCTGGGCCCTCTCTGCTAGCTTTTCTGACTGTGAATTCCATTTACACACACCCTTCAACACGGCTGGCTCCTCCCAAGTCATTCCTCACAAGAGGCTCTGCTGACATGTCAGTTTTGTTGTCACAAAGATGTATGTTTTATAGGCCAATTTAACTCGTTTTTGAAGAAGTTATAAGAAAAAAAATGTGCTTCCCATATGTCCTGGCGCATGCTATGTCAGCCTAGCCTGATGGCAGGCTTCTTTCATCTGTCCCCTCGAGACAGCTGCTCAAGGAGGGAAACGGGGAACACTGGGGACATTCTTAGTAACACTTGGGTTATTCATCCCTGGAGAATTTTTCATTCTGTATGTATAAAGGGTTGCTAAGCAACAAGACAAACAATGTCTCACACCTCAACCCAGTGCCTGAGGACATCTGGCAATCCAACCCATAGAAGATAATGGATATTGATAAGAGTGACATCATGGGAGACAGGAAATACCATACCCTTTGTGTAAACCTAAAGGATACAGGGCATAGCTTCTGTCCCCAGAGAGAGAGAGAGAGAGGAACAATTCTTTACATGGTTCTGGCTTTCCCCCCTCAACCAACTCACTGATCAGAATGAGCTCAGTGGATGAAGCCAGACATCAATTCCCTCTCGTTGGACGGGACAGCAAAGATGCTGAGCAGAAAGGTCTAAGCGTGGTCCAGTGTCAGTGTGTACAATACATGCTGCTATGGAAGCAAAAGGGTCCAATTGTATTTGTACCACTGAGATTCATGCAATGTCTTGAGTAATTCTGTTATATGCTGTGGAAATAAAAATGTGAAGAAGACATCATTTAGTCCTCAAAGGAGATATACACACATTTGGAAAAGAACACGCATTTTCTTAGCCATCACACTACTCTGGTTGAGTGAGAAACAATGTTAGGAATATAGCTAGTTCCCAAGGAGAAGGAAACATTTCATAAGCACACTAAGAGCTGCCAGCAAATGGAAGAACTTATGCAAACAATAAAAAATGAGTAATTATTTTTTGGTATGTCTACATTGTTAGATCATAACAATACCCAACCAACCCACGAACCTAATTTGGAAACAAATGATGGTTAAAATGGATCTTTCTGCTTTGGTATGAAAATCATTCATCTCTACAAAAGTAATTTTAAACCTTTAATAATTCCATCCACTTTGGTATTCTTTTTCTCACTTTCAAAAATATTTAGTGAACAAGTACTGGCTTCTGGACCATATAAATATAATTCGTAACATGTTGGAAGCATGACTCCATTTTGCTTAGGTCCTGCAGTGGGTGTGGAATTTGGATCAACAACTAACACTTACAACATAACTTTAGGACACTTCTAGAAACAAAACTGATAGGTTACCCCATTAGGAGGAACATATAACCCAAAGCTGGAAGTTAGGAAGACTGCTTTAGAATAGATATTTCTTCCAATCCCATTTTGTTCATACTCGTAAAGTATGTGTGAGTGAGTATTGTCCAAATCGATGAGAGGTGGGAGGGAAAGTTGTCGGCAGGAAGACAACGGAACAGCATTTGTGAAAGTCCAGCGGAGAGAAAAAGCTTTCTAAGAATGACAAGAAGCTCAGCAGACCTGTGATGGTCAAGAGATGAAACTGCGTAGATGACCAAGGGTCAGCTCATCAAGAGCACTGTCATTCTGTTTCTGAGCTTGGGCATTGTATGAAGAGCAATGTATCATCATTGAACTACTCCTAGCAGAAGCCTGATATAATCAAGGGGTGGGAGACAACACATCTGTTTATAAGACTGTGGGAATTATCCAGGTGGCACATAATGGCTTTGAGAATCAGAGGTGTGACAGAGTGGATGGATAGAATTGGGCAAGTAGAGAGATATTCACGTTGATTATTTGTATATAGTGGATGAAGAGACTATGGCAAATGGGAGGATGGTGATGCCACTGGCAGACTAAGAGAAGGGACAGGACCAGTTAGATTCTGAAGTTGGAGGTGGCTGTGTTTCCTCTAAATGGAAATACCTAAATGTATTTGGGAAAGGACAAGAAAGAGCTAGTCCTAAATGCTGTGTGATTTTGTAATTGCATGTTTCAACTCTGCGTTCAAATGTTACGGGAGCATATAGTCAGAAAGTGATTCAAAACAAAAGTGCAACCAAATCTCCTCTTCTGCCCTTTCAGTAGGCTTTCCACAAGCACTCCCTATTCTAAAGGATAATTCATGGCAGTGAGCTGTGGACACTGGGAATTTGAAAAAGAAAGATTTATTTGATTGCATCACAAGTTGGTGGATTAACATGCAGAACTCTCCACTCTCCTCTCTTGGCAGGTTTCGGAGCCTCACCACCGCGTTCTTCCGAGATGCCATGGGCTTTTTGTTAATGTTTGACCTCACCAGTCAACAGAGCTTCTTAAACGTCAGAAACTGGATGAGTAAGTGGGACGGAGGGATTGGTATTGGATTCTGGCACTACAAATATACATGAGGACCCAACAGCTACATTTATTTGTTTGCCTTACAAGAAATGACTAGAATGGGTCCCACAGATTAGCTTTAGAAAGTCATGAGTTTAGTAGGGACATTTATCTAGGTTCCCCCAGGTGGCGTGAAACTGTGTTTTCCCTTGAAGCCTTTTTAAGACTGGTTAATTACACCTATATTTAAAGCTCTGTCAGTGTGATTGAATGGCCATCCATTCCATTTGTCTAAAAAGGCTTGAAGGATATCTTATAAATATTGGAGCTACAACATCCATTACATCTTGCCTGGAGAGGCACAACACACACACACACACACACGCACAGTGTTTCTTGACAAGAAACACATTAACTTAAAGTGCTTTCAAGAACTAATAGGTTAGTTGTTATTGCTGTTAGATGCCATCTTGTGAGTTCTGTCTCAAAGGGACCTTATACACAATAGATTGACACACTGCCCTATCTCGTGCCATCCTCACAATCATTGCTATCTTTGAACCCATTGTCATGGATCCTGTGTCAATCCATCTTGATGAGGGTCTTCTTATGTTTCACTGACTCATCTTTATCGAGCATGATGTTCGTCTCCAGGTTCTGATCCCTCCTGATAAACATTTCCACCATGAAAGGAAGTGTCACCATCCTGGCTTCTAAGGAGCATTCTCTCCATATTCGCCGACAGATGGTTTGTTTTTCTGGCAGACCACAGCACAGTCGGTATCTTCACTCACACCATAATTCAAAAGCATAATTTTTTCTTTGGCCTTCCTTATTCTTGGCCCAGCTTTCTCATGCACCTGAGATGATTGAAAATACCATGGAATGAGTCCGTTTCATGTTAGTCCTCAAAGTGAGATCTTCACCCTTTAAACATTTAAAGAGGTTGTTGGCAGCAGCTTTGCCCAAGGTAATGCATTTGATTTCTTGACAGCTGCTTCCATTGGCATTGATTATGGATTCAAGCAAAAATAGGCATTAGTGAGTGAGTAGTTCATGAATGAATAATTCAGTAGTCTCCTCCTTTCTGTGAGCACCAACCCCACTCCACCCCCGTAGATGCCTGAAACAATAGCAAATCCTATGTGTATCGATTCTTCCTATAAATGCATTATGACAGGTATCCGCGATGTCCCAGGTGAGCAATGATAACCATCTTCCCCTGGCAGGTCAGAGCACAGCCACTCACAAAACTGGGGAAGGAGAAGCTGGCTCCCAGACGGAGACAGAGAGCCTGAGATTTCATCATGCTACTCATAATGGCCTATAATTTAATTATTTTCAGACCAGAGTTGACCTTGGGTTACTGAAGCCATGGAAAGTGAAACTGCTGACAAGAGGCAACCACTGTAATTAATTATCCGCTAATAAACGACTCCAGAGCAAAGCTCTGGCATGAAGAGAAAACATAAGCAGGCCAGTCAGGCAGCTCAGATCGAAGGTTTGCCTTTAACACAATGTTTAAATATGAGGAGACCTTCTGTGGAATTGTCTTTAGCCTCCGTGGTAATTCAGACATGATGTGGAGTTCGAAAGTTACCTACTGACTCATTAAAGCCAATTAAAAGCAACACGCAGGAGAAGAGTCTATTCTTTTCTCTTTTTTTAATGTAGCACTAAAGAGACGATTGCATTTACTTTTAATTAGAACAAATATGGATTGGGTCCTAATGAGGTAGATAAACACCAGGAAAAATTACGTGTCCTACAGGGATGGTGCTACTCCTGTCGTTCCCAAATGTGTTGGGCAGTCTATGGGCAGACATGGTCCCTTTTTTCAAACTTTGGGTCATCATATCTCCCTGCCCCAAATTCTTCTTTGATTTCTCATTTCATTTAGGATAAAATCTAGATGCTACCTCTTCTAGACTCGAGGCCTACAGCAGTCCTTAAACATAACTTATCCAGAGGGTGAGGAGTATCAAAATACAAGGCAGAGGAGGGGTACTTTATTTGGAACATGTTATCTGGTTGGCTGTCATTCAAAACCTTTGCTTCTCGTGTTTGATCAGTAGATTTGATTATACCAAAGGGGGAAAGTGCTAGAGGCTCAGGGTACCATTCTGTTCCTTTATTGGACAATATCTATTGTAGTGCTTTCATTGTTCTTTACCCAACAGAAAACCTTAAGAAATAGGCAAATATTTACATGAATCTCAATAAATAGAAAAGTTAAGATCAGGCCAGCCATGGGCTTCATCTCCATCTACTTCCCTGGATTTGCCTGGCTTTCCGGGCTCCAGCCCCACAGGCTCTCGGCTGTGCGTGGACCTAGCCTCTATCCTGCCCTGGGGCCTGGGCACTTCCTGTCCCTCAGCCAGGATTGCTCCTCTCTGATTTACTGACCCATGCTTGCTTTCATTTCCTTTGGGCGTTTGATCAGACTTTTTCTATTTGGAGAAACCTTTTGTGACTACCATTTCCATCCCTCTCCATCCCTCAGTGATCACGCACTTGCCACCAGCTGACATTACTTTACCTATTTCTCTGTTTACTCATGTTTTGCCTCTTCTACCCCTGGAACGGGAGTTCCAGGAGAGCACAGATCATCCAGCCCAGAGGCTAGAGGGGTGCCTGGTGCCTAGAAATATGAGTATGCAAAAGAGAAAGCTTCCTTATTAATATATTTTACATTATATATATACATATGTGCATAGAGACACCGCTGTATAATACCAGTCTCCATGTGAATTCAGTACCCTAATAGCTACTTATGTGTGGAGAGGGGGGAATGAGGTCATTTTAACTACTTCAAATGAGTGTCTTTATCCTAGTATCTATCTCTATTTCCTCTTTTCGTTGCAGTTCTTTATCTAAATTGTGATGGTATCACTGGGTGCTGAATGATTAGGACTTTTGGATAATGATTCATTTGTCCTTTTTCCAGAAAGGAAAGACTTGATTGTTGTTGTTTTTCATATCCAGAGTAATATTGGTGGGATTTAAGATAACTAACTACCATGTGTAATACTGCGCTCATTTCTCATTTTCAAATCATTAGTGTTACATGAGGAGTCTTTGTCTTCTTCCGTGGGCTCTATCAAGATCGAACGCAGTGTGCCTTAAACTACAGATGGAAGTGCCTTTGCCCATGGACTCTCAGCAGCACAGTTTGATAGGCTCCTTTCCTTTCTTGCTTGCTTTTTCTCTCTTTTTTAAAATCATTTTACTGGGGGCTCGTACAACTCTTATCATAATCCATACATCCATCCGCTGTGTCAAGCACATTTGTACATGTGTTGCCAACATCATTCTCAAAACATCTGCTTTCTACTTGAGCTCTTGGTATCAGCTCTTTATTTTTCCCCACCCTCCCCTCTCCTCCTTCCCTTATGAATGCTTGATCATTTATAAATTATTATTTTGTCATATCTTACACTGTCCGACGTCTCCCTTCACCCACTTTTCTGTTGTCCAACCCCAGGGAGGAGGTTATATGTAGATTCTTGTAATCGGTTCTGCCTTTCCACCCCACCCTCCCTCCACCCTCCCGATATTGCCACTCTCACCACTGGTCCTGAAGGGATCATCTATCCAAGATTCCCTGTGTTTCCAGTTCCTATCTGTACCAGTATACATCCTCTGGTCTAGCCAGATTTGTAAGGTATAATTGGGATCATGATAGTGTGGGGGTGGGGTGCAGGGGGGTGGGGGAAGCATTTAGGAACTAGAGGAAAGTTGTATGTTTCATTGTTGCTACACTGTACCCTGACTGGCTCATCTCTTCCCCTCGACCCTTCTGTAAGGGGAGTTTCCTACAGATGGGTCTTGGGTCCCCAATCTGCATTCCCCCTCATTCAAAATGATTTAATTTTTTGTTCTTTGATGCCTGATACCTGATCTCTTCGACACCTCATGATGACACAGGCTGGTGTGCTTCTTCTATGTGGGCTTTGTTGCTTCTCAGCTAGATGGCCGCTTGTTTACCTTCAAGCCTTGAAGACCCCAGATGCTATATATCTTTTCTATATATTTTGATAGCCAGGCACCATCAGCTTTCTTCACCACATTTGCTTATGTACCCATCTGTCTTTCCTTTCTCTGGTTGAACAATGTTTCCTGGAGGGAACAAAAGGGGAGTAGGGTAGAATTTGCCCATATAAAAGTTGTTTCTCCACTCATTTGTGGGTTTCAAAGCATTCTGTTTTAAAATCACTGCTTTTGACTTTGGGAGGGGGCAATATATCTAAAAGAGACAGCAAATATACACCCTTCAAAAATCATATTCTATCATCTCTACTCATAGTTGAGAGACATGTCTTCTGAAGGAGCATGGCTTTCTTTAGAGCAGCGGTTCCCAACCTTCTGAATGCTGCAACCCTTTAATACAGTTCCTCATGTTGTGATGACACCAACCATGAAATTATTTTCATTGCAACTTCATAACTGTAATTTTGCTACTATCGGGGGACCCCTGTGAAAGGATCCTTTGACACACAACCCCCCCCCCCAAAGGGGTCGTTACCCACAGGTTGAGAACCGCTGCTCTAGAGGCTCTTTTTTAAAGTAGGATGAACACTGGTCACTGTAACTTTGCATATATATATAATTTTCATCTTCACAATCTGCAATGAGGAACCTGAGGGTGAGAAAAGTTAAGTCCCTGGGTTAATTGAGCCAAGCTAGTAAGAGCTGAATAATTAGAGGAGGAATTTAGAGTATGTGCAGTCATTTGGTGTCACTTGTTTATAACTAACGTGGCCGATTCTACTTGCTTTCTTTCCAAGGCCAACTGCAAGCGAATGCTTATTGTGAAAATCCAGACATAGTATTAATTGGCAACAAGGCAGATCTGCCAGACCAGAGGGAAGTCAACGAACGGCAAGCCCAAGACCTGGCCGACAAATACGGGTAGGTTCATTACACTACAATATCGTCAGACCTTGTTTACTGCACAGGATAAGAAACACAACATTTATGCTAGGAGAACTGACTTCAGTCAAGAAGGGCATATGAATTAAAAAGATCTTCCAGGAGAATATATATAATGTTTTTATTGAATTGCTTAATAGCCACAGCTGACACATATTGAATATTACAATCCTAGGCAGGGTTTCAAAACGGTTCCAGGTCCCTATTCGTGGATCTCCATAGGCCTGGTGATAATCGGATCACCGGAAGCAGGCTCCTGGAAGGGTTCATGACTTGTCTTCTGCGTCTCCCATTCCAGCGTTTTGACATAATGCCCCCCCCCCGCCCCTCTCATGAATGTTTCACTTCACCCATTTTTCAAAATCTGAATCTGTTCTCATTTTACTTCATTGACCATGACTGAATGGGCTGAAAGCCCTAGGACTGAGAACTCTCCAAGTCAAACTCATTTACCTCTCTTATTGCCAGCGGTATTAGAGTTATTCCATTTTACAGATGAATAACTGAGTCACAGCGATTAAGTCAATAATGTAGGCTAAGTATCCATGATTCATAAATAGTGAACCTTTTATTCAACCAGGCAGCCCGAGGTCAGAATTCATACACTTAAACACCATAATCTATTACTTCCTCTCAATTGGTAGCTGTAAGACTCCAGGGATTAATATCTGGCATGGATAGGATCTTACAATCCTTATCTAACCTTGCTTAAATACAGCTAAAATCAAATTCACAAGCAGCCAGAAATCTCATACAATATTTGAGACATACTTATACTCAAATATTATGCATTATCTGAAATTCAACTTTAACTGGGATTCCTGTATTTTTATTTGATAGTTCTGGCAACCCTAGTCTAAACTCATTTACATGGATAGGTGTGTGTTTATATAATATTTCCCTATGAAAAATTTAGAAAATATAGGAACATCTAAAGAAGAAATAAACAGAATGGGGTAGTGATCTCTAGTCAAAAAGTCATGGAAGAGGCCTCTAGTACTTTGACTTAATGCCCAGTTTACTAAGCACAGCAGGAGCTCTGGTCAAGCAGTCGGGGAGGCACTGAGCTACTTGTCACAAAGTCAGTGATTCAAATCTACCTAAAGCTTTTCAGACAAAAGATGAGGCTGTTCTGCTCCAATAAAGATTTACAGTTTTGAAAACCCTAGGGAACTGTTCTATCCTGTCCTATAGGGTCACCAGGAATTGGAATCTATGTGAAGGCAATTGCCAAGCACAACTGAACGTTTTCTCTTTCTCAAGCACAACTGAACGTTTTCTCTTTCTCAGCCACACATTCCCATCCTAAGGCCCTCACCACATGTTCCTTCTATAATTTTATCCTCGAACAGCATGTGCAACCTTTGTCACAGTCATAAAGCTCAAAGGTAAAGAGACCCTCAAGGTTGCACTGTCTTTGCTTGTTCAAAAAAGACATAATTGTTAGGAACCTTCAGTCAGTGTAGTCATTTGTAAATTAACTTCCAAAGTAGAATTTGTCATTATTCTTTCCATTTAAATCATGCCCATTCTATCTGCCAATAGTTTACTGGAATATTCTCCTTGATAAACGTAAAGACTCACATATATTCTTGGGTGATCCATTGCAAATTCATGTAGACTGTGGTCACATGAATAAACTATGTAATGCATGCCTCATTTCCAGAAATTAGATACCTAGATGTTGAAGGGAAGATGAAATATTGTAACGGTATTGTTGGTCGCTAGGCTTATTACCCTCCTAAGTTTTTCAAACAATGATGATGCCTGATCTTCAAGTTCCTGCATCTCACGTGGCTAAGCATCCTTACTCATAAAATGATGACACTAAAGAGCAGGCCACTTGTTTTCAGTCACCAAGAAAGAACCAGGATGATTTCCAACTTAGCCAGCACAACTCTGCTGATTTCCCATGTGGGACTCATGTGTACATCGGATGTATCTGTTTCTGATTTCTTCCTCTCCAAAATATCTATCGTCTTTTCTATGCCAGCATACCCTACTTTGAAACCAGTGCTGCGACGGGACAGAATGTGGAGAAAGCCGTGGAGACTCTCCTGGACTTGATAATGAAGCGAATGGAACAGTGTGTAGACAAGACACAAGTCCCCGACACCTCCAATGGAGGAAACTCCGGGAAGCTTGATGGGGAGAAGCCGGCCGACAAAAAATGTGCCTGCTAATCCACATGTGAACTGATCATCAAGAGTCCAACCCCAAAATCCAACTTCCCAAATGGTGACCAATCTCAAAATTGCTGAGTAGATCACGAACATGGGCATGTCTTTCTTTTTCATCCAGAGAATCTATTTTAAGAAACCACGGTAGTCATGGAGGCTTGATCCGTTACCCTTCTACAGATGAGTGTGTAAGGTAGTGCACATGGAGGAAGCCATGAATTTCCAGCAACAAAATTCACCTGGTCAGAGTGAGGAAAGAAAGATCCTTAACCATGTGGGGTTTGGTTTCAAGATGTGCTGTCTTTCCTGCAGACTCCGATCGGTGCCCTTGGGTTTCCATTGGGGGGAGACGTTAGTTTAAATGACTAGAGGAGGGAGAGTCTGATGTGATTCATTTAGAACGGCATTCTGACCCGTTAGCTGGATTCGAATGACTCAATTACTGGTCAAGTTAGAAGAGAAAGAATCTCGGAGTTCTCAAAATGTTAGGGGTTGTGAAATAATGCCATTTTATTTCCTTGATGAAAGAGCAGGAAGCCAAGAATAGAACTCTGAATGACCAGGTACAAGAAAAATGACCCAGCGGGGGAAAAAAATGCAAACACGGGAGCGTGGCATTTGGACCGCTGACATGAAATGTAACTGTTTCAGACGTCTGGGGGAATGGTTTAGTCAAATTCCACTCATGGCAACGAGAGGCTGACATTATCAGGTGGGATTAAGAGACTCCCCAGAGATTTTCTTTTCAAACAAACTTTTGAGACGTGGGTTGCGTATTTAGCATTATATTTTCACATTGTTTCTTAGCAAACTACTCCTTATCACAAGGAGCCATCGGAGATTGCATTTAGTTGATCTATCTTGCAAAAATTAGCCTTAACTATTTTTGTTTAAATGTGCTTAACTAATTTTGTTTAATGTTTTAATGTGATCCAATGTGCTGGCTGTCTTTGAAACAGGCATGGCTATGAATTGTGGGTTTCATTCTTGTGTATTAGAGTATTAAGAAACCTTAAATCACATTCCTTTCTTCCGACTGACCTGTACCTCTGACTCTAAGTCAAGTTCAGATAAACCAATGGGTGACTTTGTAGCCATCCATTTCAGAAGAATCACGGCACAGTTATTGGGCCACTCGGAATTTTCACGTCAGGAGTTGCCTTGCAATTGACGAGGCTTTGTCCTGCTATAACTCGACATTGAGCATTGGGTTTTATTTTGCCTATTAAAGACCAAAATCCGCATGCCCCGACTGTAGTTGTGGATTGGGTTTGGGTAGGATAGAGATCTAGCTTGGGTCACCAAAAATGTATTTTTCCACATAAAACTGCCTTTCCTTCTCAAAATCAACTGCTCACAAAAGTATTTTTCATCAGCCTCTTTTTATTTTTGTATCGAAACTAATGTCATAATACTTTTTTGTCTCAGTTTATGGTGAACTGAAGCTATTCTTATCAAACCGATGATTATTTCAATGTCTAAGTCACCGTTGTCAATAACTTAAAGCATGGGTTCTCTATAGCAAAGGCAAGGCACGTTTTCTCTCTCATAAGGAGATGATTTTTCAACTGGATGGCTCTTCTGTCTATATGACTTTCTAACGAGACCTCATTTTTTCCATACTCGGTGCATAATGTTGTTACAAAAGCATGAGATACCCTAAATTACAAGCCCCTTTCAACTCCACTCTACCAACTTCCACCAGGTTTGGAGTCAATTTTAGAAACACAGACACATCCAAGGAAATGTCTTTTTGTCATGTTCTGAGGTTGGAATAGGCCCAGAAATGGGTCATGAATAACAGCAATTTGGAGGCTTTAATGGGGTTTGCCTTGTGAAATCCTCAGTGTTAATTCCCTTGTTTCGCCAGTTTCTGCAGCACTGTGCCAATCTAAAACTGAGCACGGGTGGGCATTACCTCCAATGGTGCCAATGGTGTTTACTTCTCCTGGTGTCAATGAGCCATGGAGATAGAGCGATTAGCTAAGAGTTGAAGATGTTTCTTCTCAAAGGAAAGTGAACAGAGGCAACATAACCATCAGGGTTGCAAAGTTCGGTACACGTGTGAGCATGACAGTACTTCCCCCGTTGGGCTCCAATCACGACGTCCCCTGCGCTTCCATCAGGGAATGTGTGGCCTTTATCTAACCCTAAAGGGATCCTATTTTTGACAGATCTTCTTGTGTTCTTTCCTTTTCCAGCTATATGAGTGATTTCCATATGCCAAGATTCTGTCACTGTCACTTATTTAGCAAGCACTCATTGAGGGTCTATTTTAAGATGACGTGAGTTGGTAGCTGGAGCATGAAGCAGAGGGTGGTGACGCTCATAATTATAGAACCGTGTAAAAATAATTATTGAGGAATAATCTCAAGAGGAATGACATTGAAGACAAGAAGGTTCATTTTAAAATACCATTCTATTTGTAAATAAAACACTTGATCCTAAAACGAAAATGTTTTCTCTGTACAATGTCTGACATTTGACTCTCTATCCTGTGTAACTATTAATGGAAAGCGCCACACTCATTCGTTTAGAATCAACAGTTCTACATCATTCGATTTACAATTTCAAATTGATCTTGTGCCATGAAGAGTACAGGATGCTTTAAAGAATTGTAGACACCCCCCCCCCCTTGAGCCCGCAGTAGCATGAACTTTTACTCATGACTTGTCTTGTTACCAATTAAGTCCTCGAATGCTTTCGTAAATCGTATTGTGTGTTCGCCAAATATTTCCACTGTACATGAAACTCCTTTTGGGATCTAGAAATCATGCCTGTAGAGTTTACACTGGTTTGATGTTTACATTGTTCTAACACAGTGCCTCAGATATCTCTGTGACCAAATGTGTCTCCAGCCACAAGGCTCCTGTTCTATAGCGTTCTCTTCGATGGCCGCGCACAGAGATGGCAACACTGCTAAGGGCCTTCTGCTGTCTTCAGAAAGTTGCAAAGACCTTATTGGAATCTGGACACTACTCCTCCCATCTGGTCTCCTAGCTGGCTTCTCAGGGAGGTGGTATTCCTTGAGACTTCAAACCATAATTAGGTACAGGATTAGCTTTTAATGTTAAAAATCAAATCATTTAAAAATAACCATCGTCCAAAAACAATGTTTGTCTTAGTCTGATGATGGTCTAAAGTCATGACTCAGTAGAGAAAAGGTGGGTGTCTACACAGGAGTTTTGAAACACTAGCCACTTTGCTATGATTTCTATATTATCGGGTATCATATTTTCTTAAGTACATATTGTCTCCGTTATTTCTGACTTAGAGGGACTCATCGATGTGTCACCAGGGGACATTGTTGTGCTTCTCTCTTTTTTGTCTTTGCCCATCTGTGCAGGAAAGATGTGTTGGGCCAAAGTTTCCCATCAATCCTCTGTCTCTCCTTTAGAAGAGAGAGAAACTTGACCATAACTACATCAAAAATCAATTGAATAGCAGCCACAATATTTCTTAAGCTGAAAGCAAGTCAAGTCTATAGAACATCAAAAATAGATGAAACTCATACGCACACATATATGTCTATCTACATCTATGTATTCTCAGCAGCAGGGTGGAATGAGTGCAATTGACAGAAAGACAGGCAATATTGTGCAGTAGATAGAGTGCACAATTCTCACACTCTGCCAATGAGTTGATTCTGACTCATCGTGATCCCTTCGGACAGAGTCAAACTGCCCCTAGGGGTTGCCAAGGCTGTAAATCTGCATGGGTGTGGAAAGCCTCGTCTTTCTCCCAAAGAGTGGCTGGTCACTTTGAACTGCAGCCCAACTAGTAACCCACTAAAGCACCAGGGCCCCTAAGGTAGATCTAGGTGCAGTCCAAAGCCTTAAAGGGTCAACATGCTTTGCCATAGAATAAGATAATTCACTGCCCTTTGTCTCTGTTCCTTTTTAAATAGGGGCTTAGCCTTTCTTCCGTGTAGATCACACTGCACCTGTGAGGGAAGAGGGTGCAGGACTGGGCAGTGTTTCATTCTGTTTTGTTCTGTTGTACATAGATAGGGTCGCTCTGAGCTGCAGGTCACTCGATGACACCTAACACCACCACCAACAATAGATTTGGGGTTTTGATCTGAAATTTAAGCAACAAAATACAAGAGCAATTCAGGTCTCCCTATTTTCCTAAGATACTTAATTTGCTTTGAAAAGGAAGATAGGAGAGCAGATGTTAGACAAAGTTATCGAAGGTTTTCTTTCACCCCCTACTACCAAACTTCAAAGTGTTAAGTCTAGTGTATTTGAATATTTTAGGGGAAACGTCACCATTTTTAAAGATGCCAAGATGCTGTCTATATTTGAAGGAGTTGTCTAAAACTTTAGCATAAATTATATTTTTGTCTTGACCTTCAAAAAGTTGATATTAACTTGATTTCTGGGTAGAGTTCTGATCTATCTGTTCAACATAGCAAAAAATAGAGAACAAATACATTCTCGCAGATGAGGGTTGTCTAAATATAGGTTTCTGAAGCTGTATGTCTGAAGGCAGAACTGATCTTAAAACATGTTAGATATTTAGGGAATAGTATAAATGTATTGCCTTATAATTATTGAATAGACCAAACAGCAATAATGTTGTTGATCAAGAACTACGAAGAAAAATCAAGGTTGTGCAGTATTCAACAATGGTGGACCATAAAGGAGCTCTGATCTAAAAGACCATGTTTCTCAGTAGGGGAATACAAGGTTTACTAACCAACAAGGATCCTGTGACAGATTTGTCGATTTTTATGAATCGAGTGGAGGTGTCTCCCCTTAGAATTAAGCTAATAAAAATATTTGATCATCAAATGTCATGATTGGCATCAAATTGGGGAAATTCAGGGAAGGAGTATTTTGTTTACTAAATATAAATGAATTACACTTTCATTAAACGTTCAAGAAATAGAAACCCAAGAGTATTTTTCCAGTGGGAGTTCTTTGTACCACCGCACCATGGCTGAGACGTTTTCTAACTTTCTATGTGAAAAGGTCATTTAAAGCAAAGCAAAACAACTGTATTAAAAATTAGCGGGGATATCTAAAATTGTGCCATCTTTGTAAAAAAAAAAAGTACATGCACACATGCGCGCATGCACACATGGACACTCCAGAGTCATCACTAAATTGAGTGGCTTCATTTGGTTTCCTGATCCCTTTCCTTTCTAACAAGCTATGGAAGGCATGACCAGCATCCTTAACAAATTCTATGGCCATCAAAATGTCCGTCCTTAATGTAATAGCTTCCTTATTTAACCTGTGGCTGCTGTCCTGATGTCTCTCAGCATATCTGCATATCAAAATATTATCTGGCTCTCATTAGCTATTAATTATGCTTATTCTTACCCTTCTGTTTTCCAGATTAAAAAAAAATTGCTCTCTGGGAGTAAGCCTGTCATTGTTGGGTGGCATCAAGTCAGTCCCAACTCAAATCAACACAATATAGAAGAGAACAAAGCACTTTGGGTTTTGCACCATTGTCACAATGGCTGTTGTGTTTGACTTCATTGTTGCAGCCACCGTGTCAATCCGTTTCCCTGATCCATTTCCCTGAGGACCTTTGCTCCCCCACCCTCTGCTTCCCCAAGCATGAGAACCTTCTCTAGGAATGGCCTTCGCCTGACATGTCCACAGGATAGTAAGAGAGAGTCTACCCAGCCTGCTCCTAAGTATTCTGGCTACACTTCTTCCAGAATGAATTTGTGTCTTGTTTGGGTAATCTATGTCATATTCTTTCCCAGTACCGTAATTCAGAGCCACTAATTCTTCTTTGTTCTTCCTTATTCATGGTTCAGCTCTCTCATGCCTATGAGGCAATTGACAATACAATGACTTGGAATACGCGCACCTTCGTTTTCAAAGTGGCATCTTTGCATTTTCCCACTTAAGAGCAGTCTTGCATAGCAGATTTTCCCAGTGCAATACATCATATGATTTCTTGGCTCTTGCTTCCATGAGTATTGATTATGGACCCAAGTAAAATAAAATTCTTAGCATCAATCCTTTGTTTGTTTGGTGTGCTACTGTTTCTTGGTCCAGTTGTGAGGAGCGTTGTTTCCTTCAGGTTGCAGGTACGCCATCCTGCAGGCTGTGGTCTTTGATCTTCATCAGTAAATGCTTCAAGCCCTCTGGGTTTTCAGCAAGCAAGACCGTCTCATCTGTAAAGATGCAGATTTTACTGAGTCTTCCTCCAGTCCTGATGCTGTGCTTTCCTCCATGGGCTCCAGCTCAGCCTACTGAGGCATTAGTGGTACAACCCTAATGCTCACCTTTCCTGGCGTTATTCCGTCCTTTACCCTTATTTTGTTCAAATGACTTCCTCTTGATCTATGTATAGGTTCTGCAAGAGGACAATTAAGTGGTCTGGAATTTCCATTCTTCTCAATTTTAGGCATAATTTATTAGGATCCCTGCAGTTGAATGCCTTTGCACAGTCAATACAACACTGATAGACATCTTTCTGTTATGTTCTGCCTTCAAGCAAGATTCATCTGACATCAGTAATGGCATCCCTGTTTCCACATCCCTTCTAATCGGGTTTAAATTTCTGATAGTTATTTAACAATGTGCTGCTCCAACCATTTTAAAATTATCCTTAGCAAAATGTTACTTGCAGAAGAGAGAAATCCTATTGTGTAGAAAGCAAAGTGTCCAGAAAGAACAACTGGAGAACCGTGGATATGTCCATAAATACTTTAGTGGCTCTGCACCTACAAGGTCTATGAACTCTATGTACCTCACCAGATTAGTATCAGGCTCAAATGACGGCATATACCAGAAAGTAATTTATCAATTATGTTCTGTTTTATAAACATACACTGCTGTCACAAGCAAAGAACAGCCTATAAGCAACACAGTCGCCATTTAAAACATTTGTTATCGCAAGAAGTCTCATAACAAGAGTAAAATACCGTACTAATTCTCAGAGAGGTATTAGAAACTGCAAATGAGTAGTTAATTTGAGATCATTGTATTTGCTGGAAAAATGTTAATATATCTCATATTGCTGACAATAATCAATTTTTATGTCCTCATATTTCTTTCAAAAAGGCCACTTACCATCTATACAGCATATAACTTGCTTAATATCCTTCTTGTATAATAGGGGTTGTGTGTCCATAACCTTGTAAAAGATACTGCTAGCTGTCAGATGGTATCTGATATCATTTAAGAAAAGTTAACTCCTGCTTTAGTTAATATGTTGAAAGTAAATACTGTTTGGACATGATACTGAGACGTGTCACTGTATTCCAACAATTTAAACAATGTTCCTTTATTGGAAGGTTAAGAACTTTCGGTTGTTTCGTCTGTCTTCTGCACAAATCTTTGTTTGCATAGTGCTATAAAGGATGTGTAAAACTTTAAACATGGAGTTTTTATTCTATATACCCATAAATAGACTGTGGTGCCTGACAAACATTGTTAGGTCATTATCGTTGTACCAAAGCTCTAGTGACTCCAAAATTATAGCATCCAATGATATTGTGCTGTCTGAGTTTGAATACTATGGTTGAAAACTATGTTCTGTGATTCTTTCTGCACACTTTTCAAATTAAAAAATGCATTTTTTAAATTAATCATCCGTGTCTTCAGAGTGACTTTATTTCTGTGCTGAAGTTAGATAGGTGCTCAGTGAGGAACTTTAAATTGGGGGGAATGGGGAACTTGAATTACAATGAAAATGATCTCCACTGGAGCTATTAAATGAGAAGCGATTTGGATTCAGCCAAATGATTTCACTCATCTTCAAATCTTTCTCACTTAACATTTGTTTAAATGCTGAGTCTTCCAGGAGAAATTTTATAATAAATCTGAATTATAACTTCATTAAAGTAACCAATTAATATGTTGAAATATTTTCTCATACATAGGATTTCCATATAGTGAAACTCATTTCTTCCCCAATAAGAACTGTTGAGCCTGGGGACGGTATCTCGCTAAGTCTCAGACTAGAGAAAAGACCGATGTTCAAAGCCAACTCAAGACTACAACGAAGGGGTTTCCTTTAAAATGTTCATTTGCAAAGACTGCTTTTTTCCCAGCTATTCTCCCTCCATATGTTACTTCGATAGGCTATGCCAAGATAATGATGAGCTTTTAATTTAAAGATAAACAACTATCATACTGCAAGCAAATAAAGCCCTGGCATCATTCTCTGACTGCCATGTCACATAGGCAAACTCTTTTGCCCCCGTGTTCTTAAGTAATTCTGGATATGACACCAGGGATTTGGGTCTTGATTTCCTAATGGGTTGTTTGGTGCTGAGACAGTCATGGCATGCTTCACATTAACAACAGCAGGAACTGCAAGTAGGTCCTGCTGATGAGATTTCTGTTGTCATTGCTGTAGTCAGGGTGTAGGTGCTGTGTTCTCTGTACCAAGGAGAATTTCCTTTCTAATACGTTTGGCTGCTTGTGGAGGAAGACTAACTATAATTAGAATATGAGATATGTTGTTTCTTTGCACACTCATTTAAGCAACTTGCATTGTGGTTCAGGAAGCCAACACACTAATTATAATTTGACTACAACCAAAAGGAGCCTTGCTGCTCTGGTGGCTGGGACCTTGGGCTGCTGTCCACAAGGTGAGCCATTCAAAGCCACCAGCCGCTTTAGAGAAGAATGATGCATAATTCTACTCCTATCAAGATGGACAGTCTAGGGACAGTTCTACTCTGTGCTGTGTGGTCACTCTCAGTTAGAATCAACTTGATGGAAGTGAGGTTTTTGTTAGTTTGGTTTTAATAATAAAGCCCTGGTGGCATAGTGGTTAAGCACTGGGATGCTAACTGAGAGGTCAATGATTCCAACTCACCAGCCACTCAAGGTGTGGCGGTCTCCTTTTATAGATATGGTAGCCTTGCAACTCCTACAAGGCAGTGCTATAGGGTCCTATAGGGTCACTCTATGTAGGAATTGACTCGAAGGCAATACATTTTTGTTTTATAGCATTAGAAACTTTTTTGATAATAATCACTTATCTGTGACTATCATAGCCTTGGGTCATTGTCACAGGTCCCCAAGAGAATAACTCTTTTCAGTTTAGCAGCTAAGATACAGGAGACCTCAAGCTGCCTAAATGATTCTCCAGAGAAATTGACATCCTGAGCTCCTTCACCCTCCATGGCACTGAGTGCTGCTTGTGGACATAGACATACGTGGTCCTCTTCTCCTCCCTGGGTCCTCTTAGAACAGCGGTTCTCAGCCTTTCTAATGCCGCGACCCTTTAATACAGGTCCTCGTGTTGTGGTGACCCCCCAACCATAAAATTAGTTTGGTTGCTACTTCATAACTGTGATTTTGCTACTGTTATGAATTGGGCGACCCCTGTGAAAGGGTCTTTTGACCCCTAAATGGGTCGCGACCCACAGGTTGAGAACCACTGTCTTAGAAGATGCCTGTACAAGATTGCTACACCAAAAAGGCCGGTCCTGACAAAGTGATTCAGCTGTATGCTCGGCACTGGCCCTGCAAGAAGAGAAGGGGACAATGCAGAATAAGGAGTCGATTTGAGTTGCAACTTTGATAATTATGCACTATTCAGAACATGAAGTAGCTCCTTGTCCATGTATGACTGCAACCGTGGCTGTATGATCTGCAGCAAAATTTTACTGGCCTGTGATATCAATGATATGATCCTATAATTTGAGCATTCAGTTGGGTCACCTTTCTTTAGAATGAGTACAGATATGGATCTCTTCTAGTCAGTTGACCAAGTAACTGTCTTCCAAATTTCTTGGTAAAATGAGTAAGTATTTCCAAGGGTGTCAGCAACTTGCTGAAACCCTTGAATCGGCATTCCACCAATTCCTGAGCATGTTCTTCCTGCAGGGTTTCTAACTTTAGGTCTTTGCACATTTCATTGTAATATTTTACTTGGTCTTCTAGAGCTTCCCTTTGAAATGCTCTGTTCGGCTCTTTATTGTCATCATTTCTTCCATTTGTCTTAGCTACTCTATGATAGAGAGAGAGTTTCAGAGACTCTTCTGACATCAACTTTAATCTTTTCCTTATTTCTTGTGTTTAATGACCTTTTCCTTTCTTCATGACTGATATGTTTTATGTTTTCCTAGAGCTCATTGGGTCTTCTGCCATTAATATTCAATGCAGCAAATCTGTCCTTGAGCTTTTCTTGAAACTCGGGTGGTATACACTCAAGGCCATATTTTGATTATTGTGGATTTGTTTTAATTTTCCTCATCTTCAACCTGCACTTACATATGTGTAATAGATGGTCGGTTCCACAGTCATCCCATGACCTCGTTTTAGCTGCTAATATTAAGCTTCTCCATTGCTTCCTCCCACAGATTGACTCCATTTGATTTCTGCATATTTCTTCTGGAGAAACCCAAGTTGGCAATTGCTGTTTATACTGTTGAAAAAGGGATTTCCTATGAACAATTCATTGCTCTTGCAAAACTCTATAATCTCCAGCTTCGTTTTTATCACCAAGACCACATTTTCCAACTACTATTCCTTCCTCTTTGTTTCCAACTTCTACATTCCAATCACCAATAATCATCAATGCATCTTGATCAAATGATCAATTTCAGACTGAAGACATTGGTAGAATTCCTCAATTTCTTCATCACTCCCTTTAGTGGTTTCTGCATAAATGAGAATAAAAGTTGTATGGATTGGATTTCCTTGAATAGGGATAGATATAATGCTATCACAGACAGCCTTGTACTTCATAATAGCTCTTGATGTCTTTTTTGACTATAGATTCAATGCTGTTTCTCTTGATTGTGTCATTCCCCGCATAATAAATCCTATGTTTCTGATTCAAAATGGCCAATACCACTCCATTTCATGTCACTGAAACTGAGAAGGAGATCAATCTTTATATGTTCCATTTCATTCCTGATGACTTCAAAATTTCCTAGATTCATATTTCGTACATTCCAAGTTCTAATTTTTAGTAGATTTTTTCAGTTATTTCTTACTTTTAGTCATGCCTCATCCGCTAAAGAAGGCCCCAAAGGCTTCATTCCTACAAGGTATACTCCGTCCACGTCATTATGGCTGCCTCCACTCTGAGAAGGCAGCTTTTCTTTTGAGTGCCTTCCTTCCTGCTCGGTTTCCGGCACTAGCTCTGACAATGTTCTGCTTCTAGTCATTGGGCCGTCAGTCTCTGAGCCCATTTCACTGCTGTCCGTAAGCTTTTCCACCAACGAGGATAACCAGTTCCTTCTTCACAGCCTGTTCTGAGTCTGGAAGTTCTGCTGAAATCTGTTCACTTTGGGTGGCTCTGCTGGTATTTGAAATACCAGTGACATCGCTTTTAATATCACAGCAACAATAAAAGCCACCGCAGTATAAGAAACTGAGAGGCAAGTGGTAGACTCTCTGGGTACAAAGCCTATACCTATGACTTGCTTTTTCATTTTCTAAGGTGTGTCTTTGAATTTTTAAGTTTTAAATTAGAATAAAATCCATGGTGCCTTCCTATGGTGGTTTTAAAGTACTATTTACCATTTGTTTGGTCTACATTTTTTGGCCTAGTGGTTGCTAGACCACTGTCCTGCTCTTCCTTTGGAAAATGGGGTAAGAGCATGGCCTCCTTTTTGAGAGCTGTTGGGGGTGCTAAAGGACCTGCTACAGGAAAATCATTTCGAATCAATCCTAGGGTGGGGAAAGTATGCTGTTAATGTTATTATCCAGAATCTATACTAACCTGACAGGTCGAAACATGAAACTCACATGTATAAATAGTCATGCAACAACTTCAAGGATTGCAGTACTTGGATGAACTTTATAAATACATTTCTCTATCTCAATTGTACATACCTTTTAATATTTTATGGAGCCTTGGTGGTATAGTGGTTAAGAGTTGGGTTGCAATCCGCAAGGTGGGAAGTTCGAAACCATCAACAGCTCTGAGAGAGAAAGACTGGACTTTCTACTCTTGTAAACAGTTACAGCCTTGGAAACCCAAGGCTTGCTATGACTCACATTGTATCAATGGCAGTGAGTTAAATATTTCATAGCTACCAACACTGACACTTCAGGGAAGGTATGAATCATCTTTCCTGAGGAGATGTGTGATCCCAGAGAGAATGATCCAAGCCTTTCTATTCATTTCACTAAAGCATGTTCCCCTTTCCTGAGTGCCAGTAGGGTTTTATCCCTACATATTAGTGCTTGTCTTGACTCATAATAGTCACCAGTCCTGCCTGAAATTATGGCATGTATTCAAACGTAAGCTCACATTCACAGAAGCACCAGCCGTGTCATTCCGATTCATCAATTCAGATCCCTCCTGGTTTGAACTCAAGATTTGTTCATCTTTATGGAGGTCTGGGTTCACAAAATTACATACCAAGCTTCCTCACAAATATTTTTTATTCAGTTAATAATAATTAGAACATCAAAAATAAAATGCTTCACAAAAGTTTCAAATCCTTGCTCTACAATGAACAACTAGACAAGTTCACAGAGTACAGTACCTAACCCCTAGATGTTGAGGCTTGTGGGGTGCCTGAAGCTGTCGTTCTGAACCAGTTCTCAACTTCAGCACAATTAAAAATCAGTCAGGAGCCCAGGTGGCATTGTCAGGTCAGTTGGACTGCTAACCACAAGGTCAGGAGATCAAACCCACCAATCAAGCTGAGGGAGAAAGATGAAGCTATCGCTTTACAAAGATGTACAGACTCAGAAACCCTACTGAGAGTCGCTGGGGGCATAGTGGGTTACTCATTAGGCTGCTCCTTGCAAGGTCAACAGTTTGAGTCCACCAACCACTCCATGGAAAGATGAGGCTTTCTATTCCCCTAAAGATCTACAGTCTCAGAAACAAGGACAGTTCTCCTCTGTCCCTCAGGGTGATTCGATGGCTGTGGGTTTGAGTTTTTACTTTTGATGAGTCACAGTCCACTCGAGGGCAGTGGGTATCTGAAGATTAGTCACCTGTTAGTGGACGGTGAGCCAGTCATGCTTCTCAGCTTTGGAGAGTGACGGGTGTAGTCCAGAGCAACCCATTCAAATGGGGTCAGGAAATGAACGTATGCCATAGAGAGATAGTTCTTTGTATACAAAGACCAAGTTTAATGTCATTGTTGCCAACCTTAAACCAATCTCTTGAAAAATACTTCTGATAACAAGATAAAAACAAAAAAACCTTTAAAGTAGAACTTAACGTCTACTCTGGGAAAACTTCTGATTTCTTCACCCATTTAGTAAGCTTTGAAGAAAAATTTCCTTCTGTTAGATATGCGTTTGATTTTCTGGAATGTTGTGTTCCGGAAAAACTCGTGATGTCTTAGTGTAATTAGTGGGCGATTTCAACATACAAGTGTGAACTGTACTTCAAAGAATAAATAAGAACCACATAATGATATGTTCCAGTCCGATCTTCACCACTCAGTTCATTTCCGTAGTCTAATCAGCATCAAATAAGGGGTGGTGCCTTCAGTCCTCAGTTCACTGTAATAAAGATAACACAGTTATTAAAATCAAGCAATTAAGCTCGGGTGATATAATGACTGCTCTATTGCCATTGCCATTTCTACTACCATCATCCATCCCAACCTCAACCTGTAGTTTGTGTCTCAGTGTTGGCACCTAATTGATTCATTCTGACCAATTCTGTGTGAGATAAATAGCACCACATCACTGTTGGAGATGTTTTTATTGTTGTTTGTCATTAGGTTGATTCCGACTCATAGCAACCCTGTAGGACCGAGTAGAGCTGCCCCATATAGTTTTCTGGATTCCTAACTTTTGGGGGAGCTGACTCCAGGGCTTTCTCTTGCAGAACTGTTGGGTTAGTTTGAACTGCTGATTCTTCTGTTACTAGCCAAGTGCTTACCTTGACACCACCAGGGCCCTTTGCATCACATTCTGGTGAGTTTTGCCCTCAAGCAGTTTGAATTGACCCAATGACAGTGAGGGAGTGAGTTGTGATAGGACAAGGATGAGGAACAGAGCCAAGAAAGGGAGCCTGGGCTTCAGTTCACCCCATGTAGACAGTATCTGAGGCAGAAATGGAGCGGAGCCAGAACCCAACAATCCACATGGTCTGCCTATTAGGATGCACACAATTATATTTGTGTGAGGAGTTCTGGTGGCCTAGTGGTTACTCATTGGGCTGTTAACTTCAAGGTCAGCAGTTCAAAACCACCAACTGTTCCTAGGAGGAAATGTAGACTTTCTACTCCTGTAAACAGTCTTGGAAACCCACAATGGCAGTTCTACCTTGTTTCAAAGGACCACTGAGAGTCAGAATTGACTTGGTAGCAGTGAGTTTGGTTTGGAGATATATATGTGCGCTGTACACATAAGTGTGGGGTTATACATTTTTGTTTTATATGCATTTTTTAAAAACTATTCCAGTTTAATCTTATTCCATAATCACCCTTCCAGCTGTCTGCAAAACAAAGATCCTGGTTTAGTTATATACCCAGATTTCAGGCTGGTGTACACAGAATATCAGATCCGATTATCATCAAGTAACTGGTGAGAGAGGTCAAGTTGGGATGGACCGTCATATATTGTGTATATCTTACATGAGGATATATGGGTACACCTTGACAACAAGACCTCTAATGGCAAGCAAACCACTTGTTCTAGTTTTCATCTCAAGACACCCCTCTCTGTTCAAATGCTTCCAGAAAATGGAGTCTCCCTATTGGTACTTCCTCACCAAAAGCTATGAGCTATTGAAGACACACTTCAAGTTTAACTTTTCAATATACATATATGAATATATTCTAATCATTTTATTTGGGGCTCGTACAACCCATCACAATCCATCCATCCATCCATTGAGTCAAGTACATTTGTACATTTTGTGCCATCACCATTCTGAAAACATTTGCTTTCTACTTGAGCCCTTGGTATCAGCTCCTCATTTTCCCCCTCCCCGCCCCCCACTCCCTCATGAGCCCTTGGTCATTTATAAATTATTATAATTTTGTCATGTCTTACACTGTCTGATGTCTCCCTTCACCCACTTTTCTGTTATCTGTCTCCCGGGAGGGGGTTATATGTAGATCCTTGTGATCAGTTCCCCCTTTCTACCCCATCTTCCCTCCACCCTCCCTGTATCGCCACTCTCACCACTGGTCCTGAAGGGATCATCTGTCCTGGATTCCCTGTGTTTCAAGTTCCTATCTGTACCAGTGTGCATCCTATCATCTAGCCGGATTTGTAAGGTAGAATAGGGATCATGAGAGTGGGGGTAGGGGGGGTAGGGCAGGAAGCATTTAAGAACTAGTGGAAAGTTGTAATTTTCATCATTGCTACACTGCACCTTGACTGGGTCGTCTCCTCCCCGTGACCCTTCTGTAAGGGGCTGTCCAGTTGCCTACAGATGGGCTTTGGGTCCCCACTCCGCACTACCCCTTATTCTCAATGATATGATTTTTTTGTTCTTTGATGCGTGATAACTGATCCCTTCGGCACCTCGTGACCACACAGGCTGGCGTGCTTCTTCCATGTGGGCTTTGTTGCTTCTGAGCTAGATGGCCACTTGTTTACCTTCAAGCCTTTAAGAACCCAGATACTACATCTTTTGATATCTGGGCACCATCAGCTTTCTTCACCATATTTGTTTATGCACCCACTTTGTCTTTAGCGATCGTGTCGGGAAGGTGAGCATCATGGAATGCCAGTTTAATAGAACACAGTGTTCTTGCATTGAGGGAGTACTTGAGTGGAGGCCCAATGTCCATCTGTTACCTTAATCCTAAACCTATAAATATATGCACATAGATCTATTTTGCTATCATCATAAATATACATATATTTTTGCCTTAACAGCTGCTTTAATTCTTCACTAGTATTAGGATTCCATTGTTCAGAGTCCAGCAACTCTGATTCCAAAGTTTCCAACCCATCATTCACTCAAAGCACTCCGTTGGCCATACTTCATATTACAAATGAGATCTACCTTGGCATCATTACCATTGGCATATTACTAAAATAAATCAATCAAAGGAGGACAGGTGGTTGGTCCATTCAGTTCGTAACTTCCAATGAAGAAATTTCTCTCTTTGAGCTTTCTTGATTCAAAGGGAGAAGAAAAGTCTCTAAACCCAGTAGACTTTTAACTTTTAATAAGTTGCATGTAAAGAACCAGTCCTAAAAGTCATTCTCTCTAGCACACTCCCTCTTAGCAGCCAGAGTCTGGGGATCCAATGCTGGAAGAGGGACAATGTCAAGACAATCAGTTGCCCCTTCATCTTCCTCACTTTGACCTCATCTGGCCAAAGTCAAAGCAGTAGAAGCTGGCCCTGGGGCCCCCTCATCACAGAGGGGGCTGTATCGAGATGGAGGGAGCAAATACTGAGCCTCCCAAATTCCTCGGGAAGTCAATCCCAGGCCCTTTACTTCTCCTCATTTGGAAGTGACCCTATTTCTCTCCCTGCTTCAGAAATGTAAGTGCTTCACCACTTCCGTGGAGACTTCTGAAGTTTCGTTTCTTTTTCCTTTTAGACATTTCCAGGCTAGTTGCCAGCCTGATGGCAACTTAGTATCTGGAGCCCAAATATCTGGGCGAGTCAAATGGTTTCA
The DNA here is from genome assembly GCF_000313985.2 of Echinops telfairi. Classification (NCBI taxonomy): domain Eukaryota; kingdom Metazoa; phylum Chordata; class Mammalia; order Afrosoricida; family Tenrecidae; genus Echinops; species Echinops telfairi. The sequence continues at coordinate 41,134,034 of NW_022111300.1, forward strand.
TCCCCAGTGTCAACCTCTATGTATCATTAGCAAAGTGAGGCACTGAGGCAGGCAGTCTTCAAGAAGGTGGTGAATCCCTCAGAATTCCTAGAGAGCTGCTGATCGTGGTGGGATGGATCCTCCATTGTAGCTCAAAACTGGAGAGATGCAGAAAATGAGATGCTTCACAGGAGGGTCAGACAGGAAGAATGCAAATGTGCTAAGAACAGGAAGTTTTAAATCATTTAAAAAATGATACACATATTTATAAGTTTGTTTAAACAATAATTTGATAGGGTATTATGGAAATGAGACTGGATCCCAAGGGTCCTTTTTCACATTTTGCCACTTCATATTTTGTTAAAAGATTTTAAGTGACTTTAGATGGTTTCAACCATCATTTCGCCCAATTTTGTTGGTCATTATCATTGCTTCAATGCATTCACCATCAGGTAGTTTTAAGAAAACATGCTGTTCTTATCAGGTGTTCTGCTCCTGTAAAGATTTACAGTCTTGGAAACCCACAGGGGTAGTTCTCTCTGTTTTATATGGTTGTGATGAGTCGAAATCAAGTTGATGGAAGTGAGTTCTCCCCACCACCCCCTTCACCTTTTATTTATTATTATTTAGTTTTGGTTTGTCCTTAGCAGTGCAGGAAATGATCAGAAACCCAATGAGCGATTTATGTCCTCATGATGTGGGGCTGCTGTTAGGTGCTGTTGAGTCGATTCTGACTCAAAGGGACCCCTGTGGGAGAACAGAGCTGCCCCATCAGATTTTCTAGGCTCGACGCTTGGTTGGGGCGGATCACCGCCTCTTTCTCCCCGAGAGCCACCAGTGGGCTCAAACGTGCAGTCTTAGCGTTGGCAGCCATGTGCTTAACTGCTGTGCCACCAGGACTCCTTGGCTTCAGAGGCACAAACAGAAATGTAGGTCACTACAAAGAATCCGTGATGTAAATTATCCGTCAGTGCAATACATAATCTGAGCAACAGAAGGCCAGGGACGATGGAAAGATGATTGGCCATGTTTGCAAGAGTGTTAAAGGTGAGCTAGGACCTGTTCTAGGGTCGTGAAGAAGGTATAAGGTCCTAAGGGTATTCCCTGGTGGCATGAGTAAGCATTGACGTGCCAGGCTTTGAGAATTTGATGGAAAACATTTCTTATCTTCAAAGAGCTTCTTCCTTTTTCCAGAGAGAGACAGTAAACAAATAGTTGCATGGCAATTATGTAATCATAATTATGGAAAAGTGGAAGCTATGAGAGTGTATACCCAAGGACTTGGACATACTCCCAGGAGCAAGGAAGGCTGCTCTGAGGACTTGAAACCTAATGGCTACCATGAATGAGGGTTAGCAGCCTAGGCTGACTAGGGAATAAAAGAACAAAGAAGATAACGGCCGGTGTACTGCCCTGGAAGCTCAATCCCATGAAGCAAGAGAAAGCTGAGGTCTCAGGAAGAAAGGGAGGGGCATTCTAATTCAGATAACTCCAGGAAGGTTTGTCAAAGAGACACTGGACAAAAGTGGACATAGAGTAAGAAAAGCACAGGGTTCTTATAATTACTAAGGTTTGAGGACCTTTGTCATTGGCACTCCAGGGGTTTCATGTACCATGACACCCCCAGTACAACTACAGGAGACCTGGGGGTGTAAGAGACCCCCCACTACTCCATGGGAGAAGACGGGGCTTTAGACTCTCATCAGAAGTGATCATCTTGGAGACCCACAGGGGCAGCTCTGCTCTGTCCTAGAGGGTGGCTGTGAGTTGGAATGGATTCGATGGTAGTGAGTTGGTTTTTGTTTTGCTTTTGACCAACTACAGCATAAGTCTCTAGAGGGTGCTCATTGAATAATTGCTGAATACATGACTTGTGAGCTGATGAGACTCAGAACACAAATGAAAAATTACATTTCAAGGGAGAGAAGCTATGCCTCCTGTAAAACTTAGTGTCCTTTCAAAATTTGAAATGTTCAGCATACTGTTCCGTTCATTCACTTGTAGCCAACGACATACATCTAGACAAACTTAAGGATGATTGGTAACAGACAATGAGAAACCTCTCTCTATCAAAATCAAGTCAAGAACCCTGCTGACCACCAGGAAAATCAATTTCATTCACAGTATGTGGCAATATGTGTACGAGGCAAGCCACAGAATATAGAATAGAAGAGCTAAAACTAATCTGTCATCCAAAATATCTATTAACCAGGAAAGGGAACAAAATTAATTCAACTCAGCCTGCCATTATCATATACTTACCATCCCCTGCCCACAGAATAAGAGATCCTTCCAATAAAAGAAATAGAGAAAGATATCCTATCCCCACCTCCTTACAAATAATTTCAGGCTAATCACAAACTCATGCAGATTGAATTCTTTTAAGTGGAATGCGTGTCAAATATACTAATACAATGGAGGGGGTAAAGGCATATGAGAAGGGGTGGGGGGCGGTGTGGGAAGACCTTACCCTGTAGACACTGCCTTAGAGACTGTTGGCCTAGGCGTCTCAGACCAGAATGCCACCTTGGTCTTTAGTTCTTTATTCTAAAATTGAAAAAATGATCATTTCAGAGATGAGATAGTACAACTGCTGGCCACACCCACCACTGTTCTCTGCAGCCCATCACCAGCACCACCAGTGGGGGATAAGGTCCATGTCACAGGCACGCTTTCAGACCCCAGAAAACCAGCTACTGAGAGTCATGAAGTAGAACCCGTGTAGATCAGGATGACTTTCCAGATACTCTAAAAGGCATACAGTTCAGAGATTAAGGCACTCAAGTTTAGCATTCTAATTTAACCACTGAAATCCAACAGCTGAACTATGCTTGGTTTTCCAGTTTCTTTTCTATCGACAGTTGCCAACCACTTTAGTCATAACACCCATGATATTGGTTACTTGTTTCTCTTTCTTGCCTGTCAGTACCAGCACCGTCTCTCTTGTACTACGTTGTTCATGGGACCTTTAGCCTGAACATGCCCCTCGATGACTTAAAGTCTTCATCCCTATGTTGTTGTTGGGTGCTATCAGGTCAAGTCCAACTCACAGCCACCCCAGGGGACAGAGTAGAACGGCACCATAGGATTCTCAACCTGTAATATTTAATGAAATAGGCAGAGCACCCATCCTGTCTCCCTTGACGTTACCACATGAGCTAGAACCACTCACTTTTCGGTTAACAGCCAAGCGCTTAAATGTTTGCACCCCCAGAGTGACTGATCATCCCTATCTTTCAGGTGAATAATCCACCCTGCCAATCTTGTATATGTTCCTGGAAGGAACAAATAAAATATCATAAACTCAAAATAGTGTAGATCTAGAAGCCATCTTAAAATGATGAGAATACAATGGCTGAAATTATGAAACATTATTGTCTGAGTTCTTAAGCATGGATTCTGGCCTATCTATTTACTAGCTGTGTGACCCCATTTAGGTAACTTAACATCGCTGGGATTATATCTTGCCAGCTGTGTAATGGATATAAGAATAGTGCCTACTTCATAGGTCTTGAGATAAAGCATCCAGTTTAACACCTGGGACAAATTCTAAGTCTTAAAGGCAGCTTTCAATGATTTTTCTGATGCAGATACAATGGTGCTTCAAAACGTTCATGGAAAAAAGTCCATTATATCTCAATTCCATTTCCCTCCCATCAGCCTTCTGAAGCCACCTCATACTATTTGTATACTCAAAGCCATAGGAAGTCCCAGAGATGCTCAGTACTCAACATCTTGTTCATGGCAGAGACTTTGAGTCTCATACAACAAAGATGTTCATTTGCCACATCTGGAAAGGACTAAGCCCAAGGTTGAGTTGCCAGAGCTCCTTAATGGGTACGCCTATGAAGAACTAGCTGCAGAACAAGGACCACAGGTGAGCCTCCGGCTCTCAGAGAGCAGCAATTCACCATCTCTGTTCTCTTTTTAGCAACTACAGACATAGAAACCCATCTAATTTTCTATGACTCTACCTGCTGGTTTGGAGAAAGTAACACTGCACTGGATGGCGTGCAGAAAGAGGTGTTGTGACATGCTGATGGAAGGTGAGGAAGTTAATACTTTGGAGTGCAGCCTTTTGACAGGCTCTTTATGGGCAATCTCTCCTCTGATAGAGAAGCAATTTATGTAACTTCTATTGCTATGCACATTTCAAAGAAGAAAAGGCAGGTGACACTCTAATAGACCAACCTCTGATTACCTCCAGGTAATAAATGCACATGCAGATGCCAACATGTGGGTTTTTTATGAACCTGATTCCAAGGTCAATGTATTTTCTCTGTACGATGTCAGTCCAGCCTGCTCTTGTTCCAGGGAGCCCCGGTGGCACAGAGATCAAGCACTCAGCTACTAACAGAAAGGTTGGTAGTTTGAATACCTCTCGTGGCTCCATGGGGGAAAAGATCTGGCTCTCTGCTCCTGTAACAGTGACAATCTAAAACCCACTGTTACAAGAAATAGCTGTGAGTCTAAAGGAACCAGTGGCACTTAACAATAACCATCTCTTGTACAAATAAGAAAGCTTTGAGGCTCCGGGTGATAGACTCGGTGATAGCTGAAGGAAGGGATCCAAAACCAAAATCTCACTGCAACCGAGTCAATGCTAACTCCTAGCGACTCTTGTAGACTTCTGAGACTGGAACCGTTTGACAGCAGTAGAAAGCCCAGTCTTTCTCTCAGGGAGCTGCTGGTGGTTTCGAACTGCTTATCATGCGGATCGAAGCCCAATGCATAACCCACATGTGGATCAAAGCCCAATGCATCTTGAAGGGATCCCAGGAATGAAATAAGGAACAGAAGGAAGCAAATTCAGGAAACTGTAATCATTAACCTGTCTATACAACTCTCCAGCCCCACTTGAATTGACTTCCTGTTTGTCCCCAGCACAGAGCCGGGCAGAGGGGAGGTGAAGTTGAACAAGATGCATCTTCTCTTTCAGAGTACAGGCTGCACAATAGAGTAAAGGTGCTAAAACAAAATATGAACATTAAAAATAAGTATAAGCAATTCAAGAGGCAAATAAGGTTGTTGTTAAGCACTGTCAAATCGGTGACAAGTCACAGCAACCCAATGGATAACAGCAGGAAACACTGTCTGGTCTGGGGTGACTCCAAAATTGTCATTATGTTGAAGTTCATTGTTGCAGATACTGGGTCAATCCATCTCCTTGACAGCCTTCCTTTTTTTTTTTTTTGATGATATCAAGCATGATGTCCTTTTCCAGGGACTGGTCCCTACTGATAATGTGTCCAAAGTACGTGAGACAAAATCTCACCACCCTGGCCGCTAATGCACATTCTGGCCATACTTCTTCCAAGATGGATTGATTTGTTTCTTCTTCCAGCAGTCCACAATAATTTCAATATTCATTGCCAGCACCGTAATTCAAATGCATGGGTTCTTCTGCTGTCTTTTTTATTCATTGTCTAACTCTCAGGTGCATGTGAGGCCTTTGGAAAGACCCTGACTTTGGTCAGGTGCACTTTCATCCTCTGTGACCTCCTTGTTCCTCAGCCCTCTAAGGAAGTCTTGTGGCGCAGGTTTATCTCACGCAATCATGCTTAAGGCAGTGAGTAATGAATAACCAGATAACAGGTACACACAGAAATCTGTGTGGCTGGCATAATTTGGGCCGTTTCATGGAGATACACATTTACAGGGGACCTTGACGAGAAGGTGAAATGGACTGGCTGGGAAAGAAGGGGAAAAGCAGACCTGCACTGAGGGTCCTTGAAGTGTGATTCCAGGGCCAGCTGCCTCGACATCAGCATCATTTGGAACCAGCAGCATAAGCATCAGCTGAGACTTGAACACATGCAAAGGTTTAGTCCCAAATGCAGACCTACTGAGTCAGAAACGCAAAAGGTCCAGTGGATGCTGTTTTAACAAGTTCACCAGATCACTCCGATGCCTACTCAAATTGGAGAACCAAGGCAGTGGCTTTCAGTCTTTGGGTGCCTTCCAATTGCCTCTATTGCTTTAGAGTCTCCTGATGCCAAGTCTCATCCCCAGAGATTCTGCGTCAGTCGGTTGTAGTTTGGGCACCAGAGCTTTCAAAACCCACTCTTGGGGGTGATAGTGGGAGAGGTTGCGGGGAGGTGGAGATCTGATGATACTGAGTACAAGAAAGAAGCAAATATTCTAAATCGATTGTGGAGATGATTGCGCGACTCTCTTTAATACAATAGAACAATTGAATTGTATAGTTGAAATGTGCGCCAATAAAACTCTTTCACGAACAAAACCAAGACCGTACCCCCAGATGATTGTGAGGGTGCCTGTGAAGCAGAACCTCTAGGGGAAGGCGAGCAGAGCCACGAAGGGGGTTGTGTCTCGTCTTAGCCCTTGATGTCTTTGAACACATTCATATCGAGTAATAACTAAAAACAAAGCCAATATCTTAGGGCACATTAATCATTTCACTGTGATATTTCAAGAGCCATTTGAGGCAGCTAAATCCAACCAAAAGGAGCTTCTCAAAATTGGTAAATTGGTAGTAAATACATCCTTGGGATAATAAAGATGAATGTGGTAGACCCTCAAACAATCGGCAGTCACATAAAATAGGCTAAGTCTGTAATTGCGGAAAATTCCCTCTATGCCACTTTCAAGATTAGGTTTTAATTTTCAACACGCTGTTAGGAGACAGCTAATGTTGAACTACACATATTCTCTGGTTGGATAATAACCTAGTATCTGTATACATTTCCCCCCAAAAAAACAAACCTTAGCTCATTGAGTTGTCAAGTACCAAATGATCCAAAAGCATTTAAGTGTTATCACGTCAGACTATTTCACTTATTTGGACTTGGATGATCACTGTAGTTCCTTGATCAAATCTGGGTCTTTATTCTTGATTTAAGGAGCCCTGATTTACGATGGATAGGCACTCAATAGCTGACCAAAGGTTCACTCTAACTGCCATCAATCGAGGCGGACTCATTGCTACCCGTTGAGAAAGATGAGGCTTTCTGCTTCCCTGAAGAGTTATAATCTCAGAAACCCACAGGAGTCATTCTAGTCCATCCTATAGGGTCCCTAGGAGCTCACAGGTAGGTAGTTCAAGCTCACCAACTGCTCCAGGGAGAAAAGCCCTGGCGATTGTCCTCCTGACAGAGAAATGCCTAGAAAAGCCAGTGAGACCATTCTACTCTGTCACCTGGCACCATTAAGGCTCAACAACACACCATAGCATCCTTGCTTCAGGACTGATTTAAATTTTCCTACAACTAGAACAGCTAGTTCAAGCGAACACAAAAGCTTCATTATGTCAGGAAGGTATTAGTGTTATTTTAATAACTTAACGCAAGAAGTCGATTTAAGTGTTAGTCTACAATAGTACAAATCACTGGCCAGAATATATCTGCCATGATGACAGCTTTCTCTGAGGATAATTTATCGACAGGGTTTTGGAAAAGTATCTAATTCATGCACACTCCCTCTTCTCTCAACACACTCTTGAGAGTAGCATAAATTGTTAAGGAGGATGGTGATTATAGAAAGTAGAATAGTTTTCTAAGTCTATAAAATGGGGTGATTTCTAAAGATGTACTCCCATGTGGGCAGAGGACAGAAATGCACGAGATAAGAGATACACAGCAGAAATCATAAATGAAGATGGGGAAAGAAAGTAGAAAGAAAATGTTTGGAAAACGATGATGGCAACATTTGTACAAATGTGTTTGACACAGTGGATGGATGCATGGATTGTGAGAAAAGCAGTATGAGCCTCCAATAAAGTGATTTTTAAAAAGAAGCTGAAAGATAAGCAGAAGTAGAAAGAAACAAATTATTTTGCAATTTGTTAGGCAGACATTTCCTGATGATAGCCAAAAGATATCTGAACATCATAAAAGTTAAAAAGTTAAAAAAGAAGGATGGAGTTAAAGTGGTCCAAGTTGGCCCCACACAGGGTGAGGTGAAAAACTGATAGGATGGGAATAGTATCCCACGGACACATTCCCACACACACCCTCAAAAAGACACTGTGAAACATTCACACGTTTGTAAAAACATACACTCATACAAACACGTTTCCACATACTTTTGCAAACACCTTAACACATTCACACACACAAAGGCATTCGTATACACACTCATACACATTTGCAAACACGCAGAGGGCACATTCACACATGCGCTCATGCATATACACTCACGGTGATATGTACAGCCAGTATTTTCCTCACCTGAGCTTCAAGAATTTTAATTTTTTCCTTCAGATTTTCAATTCTTTTATCTTGTTCTTTTACACTTTTTTTCAACCCTTCCATCTACGAATTAGGAGACACAATTGAAGAAATCACGTCAGGCAACAGGTGTGCCTGCATCTGAGGAAAAACAATACGTTAAAGGAGAGAGTGGAAAGCCCAATGCTTTAGCACACTCAGGAGGCTCCAGAAAATAGCAAGCCCAGATTGACACCTGGGGACAGGAGCATGCAGACAACTCTGTTATCTATTTGGCTCTTGGGAGAGTCTACTGAAACCAAATTCAGGAGGAGGGTACCCTGTGGAGAGCAGCACTTTAATCCTTCTGTTTCTCAGTCACATCACATTTTCATCTTGCCGCTGAAACTGCTAGTGGATGTGCTGGAAAGCCAGGGCCTGGCCTAGGGAGGCTTCCTGGAGCCATTGGCCCACCAGAGGCACAGCAATGAAAGCCTGCTTTCTTTGGAAGCAACACATCTGCCAAGAGAAAGTCAAGTCGGGAGGTAGAGGGATGATGACCAGAGTGGGCCAGGTAAAGTGGCGATCCATGTATTCCGAGGCCAGGTCGGCCACCATCCAGCTCTATCGTTGAAACACTCTGGGTCTTAGCTTTCTCATGTGTAAAATGTGAGTGTGAGATGGCACCAAGGTCCCTTCTGGCTCTCAAATCCTGTGGCTCAGTTCTTTGGCCCTTTGATGAGAACATAGCCAAGGAGTTCTGAAACTGCATTCACATCCAGAATGGATTAGAATTATGTCTGAAGCTTCCACTTGGAAACAAACTTTAGGTTGCAAAAAAAAAAAAATAGAATGGAGATTTTATTTTAAATCTAAATCAGATCTTCAAAGCCAGATCAATATATAGCATAAAGTAGATCTTAAATATTCATATGGTCTATCATCTGGCTGGCTGCTACCACAGTTTCCTCTTCTTTATCACCTGCCAATATGTCCCCCTGAGTAAAGCCAGGCTTCGCTGCGTGGCCCAAACCATCTTCTAAATAAATTTACTGTTTATGAAGTTATGGAAACCTTCTTTCCCTTCTGAAAGAGCCAAGTCCCTGCTCTACAAGATCTGCTAAAGAATAGCATGCAATCTCTAGTTCACAACACTTTAAAAATAAGGAAAGACCCAAAGAGCAGTTAAACCCAATTTCATAAACTAGCTTCATTGAGAACCTTCCAGGTGCTGGCATTTCGATAAGAGAGGGCATTGAAAACAGCCATGTTGCAGGTGGAACAAAAAGGTTATGTCAGCAGGGGGGAGGACAATCTCATTACTTCTGAAGTCCAGACAAGCCACTTGTACTTGGTCTTCACAGTGTAAACATCCCATCTACTAGAGAAAGAGACTTGATTAGTCTGACCTCCTGGATGACACCGCGCAGGGTCTGATGTTGGGAGTGAATCACAGACTGCAGATGGGAGATCTGCTCCTGCAGAGTGGCAATCTCCATTTGAAGATCCTGGCAACTAGGAGTACAGAGGGGGTAAAAAAAAAAAAATTACTAGCGAGTTACCCAGTACCTTCTGACTGTGTGCAGCCAGACCCTTCCCAACTTAGGGCCCTGCTTCAGCCCCCTCGGAGGGGGTGGGTGCTGAGAATCAAGGGGCGGGGCTTGGAACTCTTAGAAGAGGAAGAGTTCTCCTCTAAGGATTCCAAACCACCCACTGCCATCAACTTCATAGCCACTCTAGAAGGCAGAGTGGAACTCCACTGAGTTTCCAACACTGTAAATGTGCACAGGAGTGGAAAGCCTCACCATTCTCCCACGTGAGGGGCTAGTGGGTTTGAATCTCTTACCTAGTGATTAAGAGTCTCACCCTTAATCCCCACAGCCTCACCAGGGCTCCTGCCTCAGAGGACAGGAGAGCTGAGACACAGAGAAAGGATGGAGAAGGTGGGGAGCCTCCGAACAGATACGTTGAGGACAGGAAGGATCATAACATCACAGCGGCCAAGCAACAGTCTGCCCAACCACTGGTTCTAAAAGTCAAAACTGCTCCCGGGAGGAAGGAAAGGTGGAAAGGGCAGTGGTGACCTGCTCAGGGATTCAGCCCAGGACTTCTCTGGAACATAATGAATGGCATTCAGGATACTTGGCAGAGGCAGACGTACCACTGACTAGCCAAAAAATACATAAAGAATGCACACTGTGCAGGCTGAGTATTGGGATGGTTCTTACAAAATATGAAATCTAGTCATCTGTCAAGACTTTAAAATGTGAGGCTCTATCCAGATGCCCGGCTTCTTGAGCATCCTTGAAGTTTTAGTTCTTACAATTTAGTGAAAGCAGTCCGTCTGACTAAGAGGAAACAAAAGAGAACAGGAGCATAAAGCATGCGGAAAGGACGCAAACATAACCCAAAGAGGCAAGTACAGAAAAAGAGCTCACCGCCCTTTGAAGAAACATGCGGTATCCTCTAGGATTCCTGTTCTGCCTCGCAACACCCCAATCTACTTTGGGAACAGTATTTTCTCTGCTGGCACAATAACGTAAATGGTGACATTGAAAGATAATTGAAGGAATTCTGCTTGCAGGAAGATGGGATTGATGTACTTTTCCCAATTCTTTCAGCAAAGTATAAGCATTTCATAGAAGCAAACAGAACAAGACACTCATTGATAGAGAAAAAAGGCAGACAGGCTCAGATCCTAGAATGGCAGGAATAAGCAAGTCAATGATGTGTTCCTAGGTTTATTTTTGGCTCATATGCCCTAGACTGAGAGAGGAAGGAGCTGGCAGCCAGGAAATGTCAATGTTAGTGCGTGCACACACACACACACACACACACAGACACACATGCCTCTAACAAAAAGGAGAGAATTTTGAGACCGCCCCATAGATCCTCACTCAATTCACAACTGAAAAAAAGAGTGAAAAAATCTTCAACTCCCTTAATACTTGTGCTAGAATTCTTAGCATTCAAGAAAGGATATTTAATTCTACCCTTAACTTTCAAAACTGAGAAAACCACTGGCTTTGCCTTAGCAATATAGGACGATGGTAGACTAGCCTCTGCGCAAGAAGCACACCCTCAATCTCTCTCTGCTGCCCAATGTCTATGGCCAGTGTGATCAAAAGAGACTGAGTTCATGGAGAACTGTCTCTGTATCCAGCTTCAAGAGGCTCTTCGATCTATCTTCGGAATCATTGACACAATCAAAATAGTTGAATCTTACAATACTTCCCTCTGCTCCTCGCTGTTAATTGAATTGTTCTTTGCTATCATGCTATCTTTTTACAAAGGGGGCTGTGGTATAGTCCCTGTGTTTACTACAAGGCTGCAGCTAAAAAATTAGTCAGCGTTCCTGAGATAGTTTATTGTGCCAGCCTGGCTGATAAATACAAGTGGGATGAACTGAAGGGCAGAGAGATAAATGGCTTGGTGAGCCTCGCCTTTCTTGTCTCTCACTCTGTGATCATCGGACCAGTGTGTGGCTGCCTTGCTTGTTCTGTGCCTCAATTTAAAGGCTACACTACCTGTGGGACGCCTAGCCTGTGGACTGTGTAGCTGTAAGTTGAGGTCCCTTTAAGACATCTCTGGAGCTGGGGACTGGCAGTTGGTGACCTGCCTTGTGATTGGCTGCTGTGCTGACATATCCTAGCTCTCTCTACAAATAGAGGAAGATCTGGCAGCAGACTAGACTTGAAGGACTGCTAGTCTCTCACAACTCTTTCTCACGGACGTGAGTTGCCCTGAGCCATTTGTAGTGCTTTATAATTTAACTGTTTATTTCTTATTATATATCTAATTATTTTTATAAATATATTAAATTATCAGAAGTTTGGTTTTATCTCTCTAGAGAATGCTGCCTAACAAAGTTCCCATTATGAGTTCACCTTGGAAACCTTTTTTCAAACCTCAGCAGTATATTGGGGAAAATGGAACTCCCAAAGAGCGTGTTGGTTTTTGTCACACAGACATTGTGAATCACAAGAGAAGTCATGATAACAAAGTATGGAGTCAACCTTTCTTTAAGAAAAGAAAGAGAAAAAAGGGTCTTCAGGAGAATCTTTTAATTATTATTGAAAATAATTAAGAGGTTTAGCATAATATATTTAAGGAGTGCATTTCAACATGCAAAGAAAGACTGCATTGTTCTTCTGAGTCATAAAGATGTATACTGATTATTCTCTGAGATTATTTTTAATCATAGCAATGCCTTATTACAATATAGTGAGCCTTTTTATCAAAATAGAAGAATGAAACCCAGGAAAATTAGAAAAAGAAGATGGAAGGATATATGTCATAATCACTTTCTAAGCCTAAATGAAACGACATCATCCATAGACCCGTTCAAGGAGCCTGCTGTAGGCTATTCTTTGAATAATGGGAGGCCTACATGGGAATGGGAAGGGTACCTGCCAAAGGCCATTGGTTGACTGAAAATGTAGGGTTTGGCCAATATCATCAGCATCCTCAATACACGAAATGGTACTAAGCTAATCAGGGTTATTCCTCTGGAATTTGAAAGGAAAATACAGACTATAAGCTGATTGGTGACATAAGAATAAGAAAAATTTTTAAAGAATAATCCATGCAGATAAAAGGCCAAGAGAAGAGTTACACTGCACAAATATGTGCAAGCAAAGGAGAGGACAAAGTAGCTTGGTATCAAAATGTAGTTGGTAAGAGATGACTTTTCTGTATCCCTATTATTGTCATCTTCTTGATGGCCCATCTCTCCAATCTTAAGCTACCCAAAACCCCTTTACTTAGAGTCACTTGGTCAAAACTCCATTGCTTTAACCAAAAGTCTCACATAAGTAATTTTATTGTCTTGCCACTTAGAAAAGAGAATATCTCCACATATCTCTTAGAAAAAGTTAATAAGTAATATAGATATATGTGGGACCTCAAATCTATGAAGACTGCATAGCCCGATAAAGGATGAAAACAACAGGTTGAATTGGGGAGAGACAGTCATTTCCTGGTGCTGGCAGAATCGGCCCTCCACCTGCAAAAGAAGGAAACAGGCCTATACCTCATACCATGTACAAACACAAACTAAATATAAACACTAGAGCCACTGTGGAAGTTACATAATCTTCTGTCAATTTGCAAAGGGGTAGAGTCTAGCCTGTCAATTAGCTCATAGCCAATAATGCCTCTGTATGGGTATGGTCTTCTCTTTAGGATTCTGGGAACTCCTGTCTTCCTTCCCAGAGGTGGGACACATACTCTCTCGGCTTCATCTTCCTGCTGACAAGCCACATAGAGCTATCCTGATGGTACTAGAGCCCTGGAGCAGGAGGACCCACATGGAGACCTGTGCCAGTGCTGAGAAGCTTCCACTGCCACTGGATCCACAAGAATTTTCCACCCACTGGCCCATGACCTTCCTGCATTTGGCATCATTGCATGTGTTTCTGGGTCTGAAGAGGAATTTATAGACTGGTATCAGACATATGGGCTAATATCGGACGTATGGACTTGATTTGGATGGGGCTGGGATGTTTTCTCAATTTACAATTGCTCTTTTTATATAAAGCTCTTTCTTATACACATATGAATGTCTAAGAATTTGTTTCTCTAGTCAACCCAGACTAACACAGCCATAAAGACTATCAATGAAATACAGGCACAAACTTAAGGACCCTCACACAAGGCATAAACATACAACCAAGCATAATGAAAAATACCCGTGCTAGAAGACAAAATAGAAGACTGGAATCTTTCAGAAATATATTTATGTACATCGAAAGACTTCATCAAAAGAGTACTAGGAAGGCCTACAGATTGGGGGAAGGTATTTGACAATGATATATTAGATAAAGGGCTAATTTTAAAAATCCACAGAACTCTACAACTACTTCATATGAAAAATACAAATACCCAGTCAAAAATGGGTGCAAGATATGAATAAACCATTTACTAAAGATGACATCCAGACAGCTAACAATCATTTGAAGAAATAGTCATATTCATTAGTCATAAGAAAACTACAAATGAAAACAATGAAATACCACCTCAAACTGACACTCTTAGCACAGTGAAAAACAAAAACAGCACAATAAATGCTAGAGAGGATGGGGAGCGACTTGAACATTCATACATTGCTGGTAAGATTGCAGAATTGTACAATCACTATGGAAAACAGTATGGTGCTTTCTTAAACACATGCAAAACCCAAACAGTATAGTGTTTCCTTAAACAAATGTAAAAGCAATCTCTCTACTTGGTATTTACCCTAAAGAAATCAAGTACACAACGTGGAGAGACACATGCACACCCATGTTCACTGCAGCAATTTCTATAAGAGCAAAAGGATGGAAACCACCCAACACCCCATCTCTAGAGGAATGGGTAAGCAAACTCCGCTGCATACACACAATAGAATATTACACATCCTTACAAAACAATTCCAAGTCCCTCAAACGCCTCATGAAGTGGAGAACAGTGAAGGACATTGCACTCAGCAGAGGCAGTCAGGCTCATGAAGAGAAATCATTTATGACAGTGTTACTATAAAGGGGAAAAAATAAAAATAAAAATGGTTTTCACACCAAAGCACAAAATTTTATAGACTCGGAGGAGACCAGGGCTGGCGAGGAAGGAAAGGGGCAGAGACAGGCGTGTACAGAGGGAGGGAGATGCTTACAGAAAGAATCCGGAGACAGAGGAAGAACAAAAACAGCTCACACAGAGGACCGGTTTCATGGGCTACAGTCACTGCATGGATGAGGAGGGTTGGGCAACTCCATCTTTGTTTTTCTTTGTGTTTTTTATATTCCACAAACAAGATGGGAAATAAAGAGAGACGGATAAAGAAGAGAGAGAGCCATGGCCTTAAATTCCCGTCAGACCTCAGCACTGCACTGAGCGGTTATAGGAGGAGGAAAGGGGAAGCGAAACTGACTTCAAGGCCTTTTGATCCTGGCTGCTCTGACACCGCTCTCAAAAGCCAAAACACCCACTTCCCTCGGCCGTGTCTAAAACCCCCTTAAGAGCTTCCTGCGAATTCCTTTTAACAGCAGCTCATATATCCTGGAATTGAAAATAAAGAACAATTTAGCATTTAAAACACTTATGCCATTGACACCGAGATGGATGAAAACCCTCATTATCCTTAAAAAAGGCGGGGTGGGGGT
>NW_022111300.1:41149419-41158079 GCF_000313985.2 Echinops telfairi
GGGTGGGGATAAAGTCAAACTGAGGCTTCATGGCTGCTCAATGGAAAGCCAGTAGTGCTGCATGGACGGGCTCTCTCACTTAAGAAATGAAAAGACACAAGGCAGAGAAGAAAGAGGGCGAGGGGAGATGTTGGACAGTGTAACTTATGACAAAACAATAATAATTTATGAATTATGAAGGGTTTATGATGGAGGGGGGAATGGGGAGGGAGGGGGAAAATGAGCTACTGATATTAAGGGCTAAAGTAGAAGGCAAATGTCTTGAGAATGATGAGGGCAACAAATGTGCATATGTACTTGACACAATGGATGGATGTATGGATTGTGATAAGAGTTGTACGAGCCCCCAATAAAATAATTAAAAATTTAAAAAAAATGAAGTAGTGAGTATTTGAAAATAATGTCAAAGACTTGTGTTTTTCATGGTATTTTCTCTATTCTCTATGGAATGATATGCAGTGCTACAAACCTGTTTTAGAAATCTACCTTCAGTGGCTACATGCATGTTTACTGGAAGAAAGATAGGAAAGGAATAACTTATTATGAGGGTCTCTCAACCCAAAAACTCACTGCCACCAAGTCGATGCCAACTAGCCAGCATATAGGCCCGGCGAGAGCTGCCCCTGTGAGTTTTGGAAACTAGAATTCCTTACAGGAGTCAAACGCCTTGTCTTTTTCCCGAGGAGCAGCAGGTGGTTTCCAAGTGTTGACCTTGCAGTCAGCAGCCCCATGTGTAACCATACATAGGTGTGCACTCTTGCCTGGGCCAACCCATTTCTGTGGCCTTGGCAGAATTGGACACAAATGCAGGAATATGACAGAAGGCATAACATACCAGGAACGGTGGAAAAAGAAACTCAATAGGAAAGGACAGGAAATGGGGAGAGACAAGACACTGAGAGATGCATGGTGGGGCGTATGTGACTAAATGAAGGAGAAGAGCCATTTGTGCATCCTGAGCATCCTAACAGTCCCTAAGATCTTAGTGACCGCTAGCTCTTGATGGACAGATCTTGAAATAGGGCAGACTGTGACCACCTCACCTTTACAGCGGGACATGCAATGACCATGATGACCTTGGACTTAAAAAGACAAAAAAAAAAAAAAAAAGGTAAAACCTCAGCTAACATCAATTGAAGGGTGATATGATACTCCACAGACTTGTTCTGATCGTCCGTGGGTAGTAAGCCATTTGTGGTGATGCCCACAAATCCATCTCCACCCCCGGCTTACTCCTGTAGATTCTGTAGCTGCTTGGAATGAACCAAGGTTGCCTTTCATTATCTGCAGAGTCACTGGGGAGCATCCCAAAATGACTAGGTTTCCACTAGTGAGCCACCCTGTCCACTGCCAACGTTAGCAGAGATCAATTACCAAACAACATAAAATCAAAACAAAAGCATCACAGGAAATGGAGGCCCATACAGCAACTTCTTGAGCACCACATTGAAAGCCGAGAAGGTTCTTCACTCTTGAGGAGAACGACCCCTCCCACAAGTTCCCAGGAACACCCCCGTCCCCCAACTTTGTCCTCTGATTCTCCGAGGAGTGGGAACGGAGAAGGGACACATTTATGAATTCTGGGAACTTTCCCTTCTGCCTGCACTGATAGTTGTGCAGTTCCTTCCAGGGTTGCACTGTGTCTCCACGGTCAATGTTCCACGGCCGAGAACAAAGCTATCAAGGACTGCGGAGAGGCAGGGACAAACCTTTTCGTATATGCAGCGCTGGGTTTGAGTTGTAGCAGCTTGTTTTCCAAAGATGTTTTCCTTTCCAACAGCATTCTCTTTTCCTAGGAGAAAATAAAGTTGTTTTCGTTTGCTTGGGTGCTGTGCGCGTGTGCACGTGCATTCAGGAAGGCATGCCTGTAAAGTGTTCACAGAAGATGCGTTTGTGCAATACCACAAGCATGGTTTGAGCTGAAGAGCTAATTTCAAAGGAGCAGTTACACCCCTGACCCCAGTGAAACCTGAACAGGACAGGTTCTGGTGCGGTTGGCAGCTACTCAACAATAGGTCAAGACCAGTTGCCATTTCCCAACGGATGCTCTGAGAGCAGCTAGGGGTATCAATTGTCAATGTATTTTTCATGAAGGATTAAGAGCACACATGATGAAGTAGGCTCCTAATTAAGATGCAGCAGAGATGAAGACATTGAAAAATAAGCTCTGAAGAATTCCGTCATTTACTGAAAAGCCTGACTCTTTCTAACTAAAGAGAAAAGAGCCAAGCCTTGGAAAAAGCAGGCTGGACAATTATATTCTTATTTATTTATTTTGATGGTTGCTGCTGATAAAGGCTTTGGTCTACTTTTGATGTCAGCACAGGAGATTGGGAAAAGGCAGGAATTGGCATGGGCAACATGGCTGGGGTCAACCGGATTGACAATGCTGCTTCAAACTATTTCCTGCTGCAGTGTTTACATGCTATCACAAAAGGCAGTGCTGGGTCCCAGAAAAATCAGAAAGAGTTTTGGATACAGACTGTCCTCATTTTACAACTTCATAGTTGTGTGATTTGGGCCATGATTTTAATTTTCTGGGCCTATCGTGTTTTTGTTTGTTTGTTTGTTTTTAAGTTACCCAAACTTAAAAATCGGAAAATTACACGGTGTGTGGTTTGAATGTCCTATTGGACCACTGTTTTACAATCAGAGTCAAAGTTATTTCTTTTTCTCAGATGACTTCTTTATGTTTAACTTTATTTATTTTTTTAATTTGATTAGATTCTGACTATGTGAAATCACTAGATAACCCCAAAAGTTATAGTTTAATAACTCTAAGTGGCACTAAGCAGTTTTTTATCTAACCTAGCAATCTATTCTATAGCCTTTTGTTTAAAATGTCTGTGGCTAAATTGTTCTGTTTAAGTTCATTGCACCATCTTATTCTGTCCTATATTGATTGATGGATTGAATAAAGTCCTGACTATGTGTGCACTCACTCTTTGTATACGTCACATCAAGGATACAAGTGTACATATCTTCTTTGGAATCGTTAAAATAGGGTCTTCGGTTGTACTGATGAGTCAGTTACAATTCATCACAACCCTGTATGGCAGAGTAAATTACAACTCATAGCAACCCAACTTGGATTCATGAATCTTCACGGTTCAAGAAAACCAGACATCTGGACAAACAAATCTTCTACCTTGGTCAGGTCTCAAGCATGCAGTCTGGGTTCTTAACTAAGGTGACCAGATTTTAACATTGGTAAAGCGGGACACCATTGAGGGAGGGGGGGGAGTTCTTGCTATAAAACTCATCCTGGCGAAATAGCCGCATGGCAGCCGAAAACTGTATATTCCCTTCCCATTCTCCCACCATTCCCTAGCTCATTGAACATTCTTTCCAAAAGTCGGGACTTTTTAAAAACCTTGTTCTTAACCCTTCCTCTTTGACAAAACAGAAAATTACGGCTGTACCAGTGGACACTTCCCAGAGACAGCATCTACTGGAAAGGATAAAGGACTTCAGGGCACCACCCAGTGGCCAGGTCACTGTTCCCACTGAAGATCCCTTTGCTCTGCTGGTCATCTTAAAGATCCCTGGTGGCTCAGTGGCTAAAGCATTCTACCATTAACCCAAAAGTCCATGGTTTGCACCCATCAGGCCCTCTTGCAGAGAAAGAAGCAGCAATCTGCTCCTATCTGCTCTATGGACTTGCCTTGAGTCTCAAACGCAGCAGGTAGTAGGAGTACCGATCAGAGTACATCCCATTTAGACCATTACCCACTAGTAGCTTCGAAATGATTTAGGAACCAAGTCTATCATTTTTTTATCCTGAGACTATCTGGGCGTAGTGGTAAGGCTGTGAAATCATTCCTCACTCACCCTCTCCTCATCTACACGACGATGATGAGGCACTGAGGGCTCTTGAAAGCCCCTTTGAGCGCTACAAATCAACACCACCAAGCCAAATCATATGAAGCAACCAAGTTCCTTTTCCTGCTAGCAAAAGGAACATATGCCAAACTCAAAAGCCCCGGTCGGGTATTTCTGCTGGCTTGTCACTGTGTTTATGGAATTCATTCTCACCGCATTACTGATTAAAGTGGGACAGATGGCGCAGGGTTTAAGTAATGTCTTCATTACTGGACCTATACCACTACTGGCTATTCGTTGGAGCAGCAACTTGTTCAAACGAGTAGAAAATGAATCCTTCTCCAGGGGGAACCGACGACCAGGGCAGTATTTATCAGCTTCGGCTGAGGATGTTCATTTTTAATTTTCGTTTCCGTTTTGACCTCATGTCTTCTGCTGATGAGTGGGAAATTCTCAGTAATCCCTCACCCTGTGCACATGGCTCCTTCCCCACCGGAGAGACCCTTCCTCAGAGCTGGGTTCTGGGTGTCTCCCGTAAAGCAAGAAAAGGTTGCCAAGGCTTCTTTCAGGATAGTTTGTTGATCTGCTTGTTTGTTTTGCAAATAGATTTAATTCTATTTATACCAAATATTTTCTAACTTCAGAACATTGTGCCAACACCCATTCCCCACCAACTCTACCTCCCAGAGATACCCACAGCCCCCTCCCCCACCAGAAAGTCCCTGAACTAGAGGGTGCACAGAAGGCTGCTGCAGGTTCTTGCTGAGCTCAATGGTCAGCACCCTTTCCTCTTACTCTCTAAGCTAGCAGTGCTCAACCTGTGGGTCGAGACCCCTTGGGGGGTCTAATGACCCTTTCACAGGGGTCACCCGATTCATAACAGTAGCAAAATGACAGTGATGAAGTAGCAAGGAAAATAATTTTATGGTTGGGGGGTCACCACAACATGAGGAACTGTATGAAAGGGTCGTGCGGCATGAGGAAGGTGGAGAACCACTGCTCTAAATGCAGAGTTCCAACAGGCAGACCACACATATGGGTCAATATGGATCAAGGCTGGATTCTCTAAAAACGTACTTCCAAGGTCTCAGCTACTCATTCTACCTCATTTTGAAGTCGACACCCCTCCCTCCAACAGGATTTTCAGCCCTGGAGGTGGATTGTTTATGTATTGAGCCGCTATCCATATGGCCAGCAGTTCGAAACCACCAGCAGCCCTGTGGGACAAAGAATGGGCTTTCTACTCCTATAAACAGTGGCAGTCTCAGAAACCCACAGGGTGGGGGTGGGGGTGTCACTATGAGTCAGCATTGACGCGAAGGCAGTGAGTTTGGCTTCGTTCGTAGGACCTTGAGGAAAACGAAAGAAGGGAAGGATGAAACATTCCTTGAGTCCCACATTATTCACAAACACTACATTGAACTCTCCGCAAAAAGAGAGACTATGTCTGGTCCATGAACAGTGTGTGCCACCCCCCAGCTCTGCCTGACTCTTAGAAGGTTGGTACTCAGATTATTTATTGATTGCATAAGCAGTTGAGTGAATGTGCCTCAAAATCTATTTTTAACTTGGCATTTCTCAAGTAGCATTAACCAAGTAAGAGTCATAAGACAATCTAGCGACAGAAACTCTAACCGGGCTGGGCAAGATGGACCAGGAGTTGAAGCCTGTACTCTTTCTTATTTACTTATAGACTCTGTTCAACTTTGCAGATGCCAATTTTCCACTTGTGTGGCTTGCTATTAAAATGGAAAACAGTATTTCCTGAATACCTGAATTCCAAAGTCTTAGCTGTGGGTAATTCCATTTACATGCTTATTTGTGGTGTATATGTGAAAGGGAACACTACAAGAAACATAAGAGCTAGATTAACAATGACTTTAAATGACTTTTTGTCATGTGATTGTTCTTCCTCACACTGGCTCTCACTTTTTCATTTGATTTGTGTCCTATTGTATTTTGTGAAGACCCGCGCAGCCAAGGAGCTACCATTCCAACAGCTCGCACATGCGCAAGTCAGTGCCTCCGCTGACTTTCTCCAGGCTGACTCGGCATTCTTGTCCTTCCCACAGCATCCCTCCACCCCACCACACCCCACCTCTCACTGCTCCCTATGCTTTTACCTAACCTGTCAGGGTCCTGTGGTCAACCTGATCCCCCTAAACGATTCTTTGAGAGAGCACCACGGTCAAGGCAGGCATATTTTACTGATCAAGCTAAGCTGTCATCTCATTCAAAGGGCTTTGAGTATGAGGTGAAAGGTTTATCGATTGTCTCAGGGCAATAGTTTGGAGAATTCACCCAGCCTCTGTGCTTCTAGAACAGCAGATCTCAAACTGTGGGTGGTGACCCCTTTGGGGGTTGAATGACCCTTTCACAGGGGTCGCCCGATTCATAACAGTAGCAAAATGACAGTGATGAAGTAGCAATGAAAATGATTTTGTGGTTGGGGCTCACCACAACACGAGGAACTGTATGAAAGGGTCGTGGCATGAGGAAGGTTGAGAACCACCGTCCTACAAAGTCTGGACTACTTCATGCAAATTAACTCTCTCCTAGTGCAACCCTGAATTTTTCACAAGCCTAACAGTGAACTTGAGTGGGAAAAATGGGTGCTTTGCTCAGCCTAATGGAGAAGAATACTTTGACTGGCAGGGATCCATGGTACTGCTACGAGGTGGACTGAGTGATCTTATCCACTGTCTCCATGCACAGCCCTCCTGAGCTGACTTTCTAAGAGATGCTTTCATTCCAAAGAGGACCTGATAGAAGAAGAAATGAGTTGAGTATTTGGTAAGAGATAAATCAATCATTATAAAATGGACCACATTAATGTTGAGGTAAAGATACAAAATGTATGGAATTCTTCTGATACCACCTGCTATGGGGAAGGGTGCTCTCAATGAACGTGTCCTACTTGTTTAAGTTGTTCCTTCTTTAATTCTCACGCAGCCCGTCAGGGAGGAGCCCCGTGCCGTTCCTCCGGCCTTACCTTCTCCATTTGCTGCAGAAGGTTCTCCAATTCCGTGATTCTGTTGTGCTTTTCTTCTAGCTTTACAGCAACTTGATTCAAATGTTCAGCATGCTGTTTCAGTGTCTGTTCTTTCTCAAGCTTGGTAACCTTTGGTTAGAAAACGAGTTGTCAGAGCCTCGTTTCTAATAAAGTCATGCAAGTGTTATTTTCTATAATTTTCTGACAAATCCAAAATTTCGTAATTCTCACTTGTTTAGAATCACTCTTTGGGACTCATGTCTTCTTCAGAATAACCATGATTAGGTATTAGAACCCTAGATGGATGAAGCAAATAATAATATGTAAATGTCTATTATCCTAAAAGGCTTACATTTGTCCACAATGCCTAATACTTTGACAGGTAAAATGAAGAGAGAGATGAATTTAAGAAAGGAAACTTCCCCCCAATTTTTTGCAGTCCAACTTTTATCCAGAATAAAAGTAAAATCTGTGTTCAACTAAAGAAAAAGGGCACCTTTGTCATCAGAAAGTGTCCACAAAGTAGAATAATCTCACCCTGTGTTAGGGGTTAGTTCAAAGCCTCTGGCCGAAGCGAGATGATTGTGGATGAGAGTCTCCCTTGGGCAGCCCATGGTCACACTTGGAAGTGTTTCCATTGACTTTTACCGAGTGTGCATGTGCACACACAAGTGTGTCTATTGAAGGGAACTCACACTCTCATAATTGAAAAAACAAAGTGCTAGGTTGAACCCCCTTAGAAGGGACTCCAATCTGCTAAGGCCCCACCAGCACGCGGTCTACTTATGGTCCATAAATGGAAGCTCACATCCCTCACGCAGGCTCTTTGTCTGCATGCTAAACACCAGTGAGTCTGCAGCTCACACGTCCATGCCGGATGCACCATGCAGACAGCGCAGCCCTGCAGTGGATTCCGTCCTCTGCCCCCCTCCCCACCTTCCTGGAGCTGGAGCTGGTAGAGCTTCCAGCCCGCCCCAGCCCCAAACAAGAATTAGTTTCGCGTCCCAGTGTCTTATATTTTGAGTGGCAGAAACAAACACATACCTTGTTTTCCCTACACTCCTAGAACATATCCTTCAGATTAAAACAACAAATATGTACGTATGTGTCTGTATAGATAAATATATTTAGATTTTAATATGTATCTTAGGCTATTTAATGGACATTATAATCGTATGTATAGATCTGAACAATAACAAAATATCCACTTCTATCAAGTCAATTCTGATTCATATATAAGGTTTCCAAAATTTTCTAAATCTTTACAGGAGCATCTGATGGGTTTGAACTACTAAACTTGTGGTTTAAAAACAAAAACAAAACAACAAAATATGCACTGCCATTGAGTCAATTCGGTAGAACTGCCCCTATCGGTTTCAAAATGGGTAACTCTTTAAAGGAATAAAAAGCCTCGTCTTTCCCCTATGGGGAGGCTAATGGTTTTGAACTGCTGACCTTGCAGCTAGTAGTCCAATAAGTAATCACTATACCAGTAGGTCTCCTTGAACGTATGAGTAGCGTATTTCAATTTAATCAGGCGATGCAGCTTTTTTTTTTTTGTAACATTATTAACCAAACAGAATGGGTACTCTTTCAAAAAAAATTTTAAGATTAAAGAAACAAAAAGAAGCAGAAGAAGCAAAATCAAAACTAGGTGAAGGCCTAATGATTTCTCATGGAAACTCTCATAAACTCATTGTTGACAGGGGAGAGGACTGAGGAAGGAGCATGATCGTGTAGGGAAAAGGACTCTCTGCTGAACTTTTGTGGGCCTTTCTCCTATTAAAGCATTGGAGACAGGGCATGGTGCCCCAACAGGCTAGACTGGAAAACACAAGCTTTTCTT
>NW_022111300.1:41159616-41212828 GCF_000313985.2 Echinops telfairi
AACGATGTACAAATGCGCTTTACACAATTGATGTGTGTATGGATTGGGATAACAGTTGTATGAGCCCCTAATAAAATGTTTAAAAAAAAAAGCGTTGGCTCACTTTCTCAAAAAACTCAGAATAAGATCTTATCATTCTTGTTATTACATTGTTAGGTGCCACTGACTTGGTTTTGACCCATAGCGACTCTATGCCCACAGAACTAAACACTGCCTGGTTCTGTGCCACCCTTCCCATTGTTCCTGTACCTGAGCCCATTGCCATAGCCACTGTGTCAATCCACCTCGTTCGACGAGGGCCTTCCTCTTGTCCAGTGCCCTTCCACTATACCAAGCATGATGTCCCTCTCCAGGGACTGGTCTCTCCTGACATTACGTCCAAAATAAGTGTGACAAAATCTTGCCATCCTTGCCTCTAAGGAGCACTCCATGATGTCCCTCTCCAGGGACTGGTCTCTCCTGACATTACGTCCAAAATAAGTATGACAACATCTTGCCATCCTTGCCTCTAAGGAGCACTCTGTCCATACTTGTTCCAAGACAGATCAATTTGTCCATTTAGCAGTCCCTGTTACTTTCAATATTCTTTGCAAGGACCACAATTCAAATGGATGCATTAGTCCATCTTCAATGTCCAACTTTTTCATGCATATGAGGCGATTGAAAATACCCTGGCTTGTGTCAGGCACACCATAGTTCTCAAAGTAACATCCTTGCTTTTCCAAAGAGCAGTACTCTAAAGAGGTCTTGTGGAGCAGATGAACGAGTGGAACTCATCGTTTACATCTTGACTGCTGTTTCCATGAGCATTGATTGCGGATTAAAGCAAGACAAAATTCTCGACTTCAATCTTTTCTCCATTTATCATGATGTTACCTACTGGTCTAGTTGTGAGGATTTTGGTATTCTCTACATTGAGTCTCAATTCATATTGAAGGCCCTAATCCTTGCTCTTCATCAGCAAGTGCTTCAAGTCCTGCTGACTTTCAGCAAGCAAGGATGTGTCAGCTACATATCACAGGTTGGACTAAGAAAATCCAAATGCAGAGTCTGGATCATCTAATTAGTCAGAGGTTGCATCAGAAGAGAAGTCACCAATTTTGCTGAGGCCAGTCCTGACATCCACACGGTGGCACTGCCTCCATCCTACCTTGGTGCTCCGCAGAGGCTCAAGGTGTATAGGAGTCTATCACTTCACAGCTTAACTACATCTCAACACTGAGTTAGTGAGACCAGTTGGCTCGGTGGTGTAGTGATTATGCATTGGGCTGCTAACAGCACGGTCAGCAGTTCAAAGGCACCAGCCACTCTTTGGGAGAAAGACTGGGTGTTCTTTTCCTGTAAAGAGTTAGTCTTGGGAATTCATGGGGTCACTGTGAGTTGGCACTGACTGCGTGTAATTGAGTTGGGTTTTTTGGTTTTTGGAGGAGTCCAAGGTGACCTGTCACCCATCTCCCGCCTCTGAAAAGAAGGCCGTGAAGGAATAGGGACTTGCGTTTTCCACAGACCAGCTGCGAGCTCAGTACCTGCAGAGAGTGTCTGTGGTCCTCATGCCCTTTTCTGACGTCTTCAGACTGCCGCTGGTAGTTTTCAAATAATCTCTGTGCCACATTTCTCAGAGCTGCTGCCCCAGCTTCTCTGGATGCTTCCAGCTAGGGAAGAGGGGGAAATGTGATTTTATAAGGATTTTTATGTTAATGATTGAAAGGGTTACAGGTAGAAGCGTTTGATGGGCAATGAAACCCACTGAGGGTGTACCTGTCTGAATGGCACCATCAGAAATGACAAATAGGAGAAAAACTGCATTTGGTGGCAGGGAGATTTGTCCCTGCCAGGCCAGGGCAGAGTCCACAGGTACCATGCCCTCCAGTGATAGACAATACCCTTCGAAGAGCTCGACGATGCCCTGCCAACTTGGCTCACTTCTCTGAAAATGTGAATGGTTACAGCCATGCTAAAGGAAGAATGTCCCAAGAAGAGAAGTGAGACAAAGCTGGAGGAACAAGAAAAGCAAAGCTACCATGTCATGAATCTTTCAAGGGTTTAACCTGAGGAACTAGCCCAGGACGACCGTCAAGATTTCCCTACCAAGATTTTCACTGCAATATTGCATGCAACACACACAGGGGATGGGGGGGCAAAGGGAGACTGCGCAGCCACAGGAGGTTCGGGAAACAAGTGGGGGATCTCCGACGATGAAGGCTACAATTTCTATTCATTCAATATGGGAACACTTCTATGATTTCTGAGACGAAAAGGTAGCCCCCAAAATAAAACAGTGAACTGCAAACAGCTACAATGTAAACATGCTTCTCTAGAGAGCAGGACATTTGTGTGGATCTGTGTGAATATGTGTGTGTGTGTGTGTGTGTGTGAGTGTGTGTGTGTGGGTGGGTGGGTGGGTGTAAGTGTGTGGTTGTGTGAGTGTGTGTGTGTGAGAGAGTGTGTGGGTGGGTGTGAGTGTGTGGTTGTGTGAGTGTATGTGGGTGCGTGAGAGTGTGTGTGTGAGTGTGAGTATGTGGGTGTGTGTGAGTGTGTGTGGGTGTGTGGGGGGTGTGGGTGTAGACGCCCTCTACTTTTCAGATCCGTGAGCGCTAACAATTGATCCTATTGACTCAAAAGCTCAACGTGCAAGATTGAAAATGTCTCTTATGTGCCTACCTTGATTTTCAATACTTCATTCTCTCTGTTCATTTCTAGGAGCTGTAGCTCTTTTCCTCTCATCCTTTCCATGAGTCGATCCAACGTGTTCACACCAGAGGGGCCCACTTCAGAGCCAGAGCCATTTTGACAGCGCTGAAATGAACAAACATGAAAATAATAGACCTTTCCTCTACAAACCTTGACAACAATAATGGTTGCCCTGTCTTACACAAAGAAGTTTTAGTGGCACCACAGCTAACCAAAAAAAAAAGATTTATGGCTTGAACCCACCAGTCAATACAAGGAAGAAAGATGTGTCTGGTTCCCTAAAGGTTTATAGGTTTAACTATTGGCCTTTCACTGCGTGGCGGAAAGAAGAGGAATAAAAATCCAAAGCACATGAGAGCACTGAGCTCAGTGGGCCATGTCAACATCAGTCCCCATGGCCTGAGACCAGAAGAGCTAGATGGTGTCTAGCTACCAGCACTGACGGCTCTGAAAAGGATTACATTAGAAGATCCTAGAAAGAATGTGAGGAAAAGATGGAACAAAGCTCATAATAATGAAAGAGATCAAGCTTACTTACTGGTCAGATAACGGCTGGTGGAACCTCTAAGACTGTTCCCCTTAAACACCTTTCAGGTCTACAACTGAACTCTCTCTGTAGCTCAATTTTCATCCAAAGAGTAGCAGGTCAATGGGGGAATAATAACAGTAAGGAAGTACTTACATTGTAGATGATAGTTCTCAACCTTCCTAATGCCACACCCCTTTAATACAGCTCCTCATGTTGGGGTGACCCCAACCATAACATTATTTTCATTACTACTTGGTAACTGTAATTTTGCTACTGCTGTGAATCGAAGGACCCCTGTGAAAGGCTCGTTCAACCCCCACAGGGGTCATGACCCACAGGTTGAGAACCGCTGCTGTAGACTGATCAACCATTTGAGATCAAAGGGCAACATTTACCCAAGAACGAAGTTCAAAAGTGTTAGAAAAGAAGGAGGAATAGAAACAGGAAACTCAAGGAGGAAGTGAGATAAGTGATGTTCTACGGAGGATATGGCAATGAATGAGATGAAACAAAATGTGTATAAATTGCTCAATGTAAAGTGGTTGAACTTCTCTGTGTACCTCCCCCCAATTCACAATAGAAAGATTAAAAAATACTACAGCCTTTCACACCCTATGGGGCAATTCTACATAATCCTGTAAGTTCACTATGAGTCAGTATCAACTCAATGGTGATCAGTTTGGTTATAGTTCTTAGAAATCAACTCATTGTTGTATTACAACCATAGCATTCCCTATAACTTCAAAGATAGGATTAAGCCCTGTTTCCAAAGCAAAACCAGTCATTTCCATGGACTCAATTACAATGATGTTGCATTGGAATCACCTCATATCAAATTTCCAATCAGAGATACCAGACCTGGGTGTTGCGGTCAATCCAACTACAATGCAGATTCCGAATCAGCAGCTGGAGGGGAAGGTACCAAATGGTGCACGGCAACAACCCCTTGGTGATGGGATGCTTTTGGAGCTGTAGACCCCACTCTGAGTAGCAAGGCCTTAGATCATTATTGCTGAATCCCTACAGGGCAGTGCCATCATACTGATGGGGAGGAAGACAATATTGGATACTAAGGGAATATGATGATCTTCCATGGATACAGCTACCGGGGTCAGATGCACTGGAAACACATGCCATCTCAACTCCTAAGAATCTGCTGTCAACCTGGCCACCAACATCCTCTACTTGACTCTACCCAATGGTCGAGTCTCAGTCCTCAATTTGCTTGGCCCATGAATACCATTACATGTGATAGAGTGGTCCCTCCCACCTTTCAGAAACCTTTCCGTCACTTGCCTGCTGAGATTCCACTCTCTCCTATTTTTCCTCCCACCTCACAGGCTACTCTGCACAGCCTCCTGTTCTGATTCTCCTTCCACAAATCGAAACACTGAAAACTCTAACCCACAATCCTCAGAGAAAATGTCCTCTCTTTTCTACTCACATTTACTCACATAACGGTCTCCTCTTGTGATGAAACATTCCATACATTCAGCCATGAACATCTTTAGCTACTTCTAGCATATTTCGGTGCTCATTATCTAAAGCTTGAGATAATCATTGATAGCTGCCCCCTCCCCCAAGTTAAAGAATATCTATGCCATTTTAAGTTTCTTTCCGAAGAAATGAAAGCGGTAGAGGTATATGCGTGCATTACCTTTGCATCTCTTACGTTATTTGCATTGCTAGGTCCCGCTTCATCTTTAAACATTTGATTTCGGACCTTTTCCAGAGTAGTTCGAATCTAGAGGGGGGGAAATTTTTCAAAGACGTGTAATAGCAAAATGTTTTTTCTTCTACTAACTATTGTTTGATCTATCTGGAAAGTAATCACTTTATACTAACCTTCAAGTTTCAGTAACCTTCAAGCTAATTTCCATTTAGACTAATACTGTTTAGATCACACACACAAAATAAGCATCTGGTCTTTACAATTCTTTCTTGGTCAAACCTAAAATAGGATAAATTAATATTATACTACAAAATATAGCCATAAGGAGCCCTGGAGGCATAGGGCTTACAGGTTGGGCTATGATCTGCAAGGTCCATAGTTTGAAACCATCATCTGCTCCATGGGAGAAAGATGGGGCTTTCTTCTCCAGTAAACAGCCACAGTCTCAGGCACTCAAAGGCAGTGTCACCTTGTCCCACAGGGCAGCTATGAGGTGGGATTGACTCATAGCAGTGAGTCTGAGATTGTGAGTTTTGAAATGTAACCACAAATGATTATTCCTGATTAACTAATATATAATAGCATTTCATTCTTTTTCAATGTAATAATTTAGCACTTATTTAGTAATTAATATAAAACAATTGCTATCTAGTAATTACTTCAAAATAATTACTACCTACTAACGACTGCAGCAGAACTACTATAACTAATTAGTAAAAATGAACTGCTATTTAGTAATTGCAACAGAATAATTACTAAGAGGGGATGATACAAATGTATGTGTAAAAGGTTGGTTCCATGTCTTGGTAACCTAGAGAAATGCAAGACACTGGCAGATGAATTCATTGATTAATCTAGACAAGTTACCAATTGCCATGCCAGAATTTTTCCATCTGTCTTAAAAAACAATGAAGAGAACATAGAATTTGGTCAGCTATTACCATCTTGGATTCTCACAAGATTTCACATTTTAAAATCAAGTAGCCTGCCCATATCTACTCAATGGCACGGCCTTCCCTGAACTGTGAAAAGGAACATGGTAACAAGAGACACAAACGCAGCAGGAGCACAAGCATCTACTCAGGAACACAGTACCAAGCACACGAGACAACTGGGAGAGGCTGTAAAATAGCAGGCGACCCGGTGGTGAACAGAGCGGGGTGAATTCAGTGCTTATAGGTGTTCTCAACCCTCCTGGCTGAGTTTTCAATTTTACTGAGTGAAAAACATCCTCTTACTCCATGTGTAAGATGAAGCGCGTGGGGTTTCATGACCTCAAGAGAACTGATAAACAGGCACCCCAACTTCAGCTACAAAGAACATCCTTTCTCAAGTGTGAGTCACAGGGAAACTGAGCACACCGATCCACAGGGGAACTCGCCTCTGCCAGTCAAACAACACTGCATGATCTCGCCATCACCCACGTACCTTTTTCACATACTCGGTCTCTTCAATGATGCGAGCCGATGTGGACTCATACAAGGCAGAGTTCTCTTTGGTCCTGGTCCTTGGGGCAACTTCTGTGGTCACTGTGACTGTTGCCATTGTGGAGAGGT
Organism: Echinops telfairi; assembly: GCF_000313985.2. NCBI lineage: Eukaryota > Metazoa > Chordata > Mammalia > Afrosoricida > Tenrecidae > Echinops > Echinops telfairi. The sequence goes on from NW_022111300.1 coordinate 41,166,065, forward strand.
CAAATCCTGGCTTCAGGAAAACATAAATCAGTTAGGGAGCACTGGTTTCTTTGGCCATGAGTTTTTATGTGATGTAACCTGGCCGGTAAGTGCTGGGCTGCCATGGACAAGGTCTGCAGTCCCAGAGACCAACAATCACTCTGCTGGAGTAAATGAGGCTTTCTACTTCCATAAAGAGTTAAAGCAACAGCAATCTAGCGGAGAGGAAGTACTAAGAGGCAGAAGAAGGCTGAGTGTGATGGCGGGGTAGGAGGAAGGTAAAAGGAAACAGGAAAGACCTAGGAAGCAAAGCTACAGACAGAGGTATAAACATAGGTGTGTATATTTGTAAGTAAAGTAAATCACAAAAATAGAGGTATTGCCCTATGTACTTATATCTATATGGCAATACACTGAGGTAGGGGATGGAGTTTGGGCCTCTGCTCAAGCCTTTCCTCAATGCAAGAACATTTTGTTCTAACAACCTGTCATTCTGTGATGTTCACCCTCCTGGCATGATCACTGGAGACAAAATGGTGCACAACCAAATGTAGTGAAGAAAGCAGATGGTACCCGGCTGTGGTAATTACGTAATCTGGTGTCAATTTGGGACTTGAGAGGATTAAGAGTGAAGAGTAGAGTCTAGTCTGTCAATCAGATCATAGCCAATGGGGCCTCGGTGTAGGCGTGGCCTACTCCTGAGAATTCTGGGAAGTCCTGTATTTTCCTCCTTGGAGACAGGAGACACCTCTCTCTCTCTGCTCACCCTCTTGGAGATGCTCTACTGACAAGACCAGTGGCGCTACGCTCTGGGAGCTGGAGAATCCACATGGACCTACCCTGATGCAACCAGACCTCTCAAGCCAGAGAAGCTACGTGGAGACCCCTGTCAATGCTGAGATGCTTACAACACCACTGGATCCACGAGACTTCCAACCCACGGGCCTGTGATTCTCCTGCATTTGGCATCATTGCAGGTGTTTTGTGAGTCTGAAGAGGACTTTATAGATTGGTATCGGACATATAGGCTAATATTGGACTTATGGACTTGATCTGGACTGGGCTGGGACATTTTCTCAATATTCAATTGCTCTTGTCTATAAACCTCTTTCTTATATACATATGCGTATCTATGAATTTGTTTCTCTAGTCTACCTGGGCTAGCACACCAGCTATCAAAAGACATAGCATCTGGGGTCCTAATGGTTTGAAGTTAAATAAGTGACCATCTAGCAGAGAAGCAACAAGCCCACATGGAAGAAGCACACTAGCCTGTGTGATCATGAGGTGTCAGTGGGATCGATAACAGGCATCAGAAGACCCCAAAACAAACAAACAAACAAACAAACCCAAAACACTATATTGTTGGAAACGAGGGGGATCAGAGCAGAGACCGAAAACCCAACTGTAGACGATGGGACATTCCCTTACAGAAGGGTCACAAGGAAGGAATGGGTTGACCAGGGCACAGCATAGCACCGATGAAGCACACAATATTCCTCTGGTTCCTTGAGGTTTCCTCACCCCCACTATCATGACCCCAGTCCAGCCTTTCACTGTGGCCTAGACCAGAACAAGTGCACAAGTACAGCTAAGAGCTCATAACACATGGAATCTAGGAACAGCAACGGGAGTCGCAATACCAGGAGGGTACTGGGAAGGTGGGGAGAAGAGGGGAGGAAGGGGGAACCAATCACAATGATCAACACATAACTACACATACCCCCACACCAGGGGGATGAACAATAGAAATCATGGGGGAAGGGAGACAGTGGTTGGTATAAGATAGGAAAATAATCATAATTTATCAAGGGGTCACAAGGGTGGGAGAGGGAGATTGAAGCAAAAAAGAGGAGTTGATACCAAGGGCTCAAATAGAATGTAAATTTTTAGAAAATAATGATGGCAACATATGTACAAATAAGCTTGATACAATTGAAAGGTAGCCCAGGATAACATATATTTACTATTTTCATGTCATACTTGCTTTCTCAAGTAGTCATCTGGTTGGCATGGTTCTGCTTTGTGAATGAGTGTGATTGAACATTTGGATCTATCACCAACCCCTATTCACCAACCCTGTTGCTTGTGTACATAGTGCCCAGCTCCTTAAGAGTTTAATTTGTACAAGTCAACAATTCATGTATTGCGGTTTGAAGAAAGCCTATACTTGTATAATCACCTTTTCTCAACAGTGTTTTAAATTCTGTAACATTGGTTAAATTAATGACACTATGATTGAATGACCTATAATGTTCTCTATCATATAATGATAATGATGTCTCTAAAGTGAGCCAGAGACATATGGTTTACATAACCCCATGAATAGATTTGGGACTTACATTTAATTATAGCCAGAACTAAGAACAGTTAGGTCTTAGGACAGGAGCCTACTCTATACTCACTCTCATGAAGAGATCCCTGAAGATATAGGTGCTATAGCAAAGTGTGGTGAAGAAATCAGATGATCTTGGGTTTTTAGTAAGACTAGCATCTGGGGTCTTAAAGGCTTGTCTTCAAACAAACAGCCATCCAAATGGAGGGGCAACCAAATCCATATGGAAGAAGCACACGAGCTTGTGTGATCCATGGATTGTAAATAATAAAATCCAAATCTGAAGAAGGGAATGGTATCAGTGCTTAAATCGTAAACACCTGGTTTGAAAAAGGCCCTGAATGGCAGTGGAAGCCCAAAATCCATTTGCAGGGTCTACACATGGATCAAGCCTTCTGTGAATCCCCTCTGACCACAGTCCAGAGATGTGAATAGCCTTCCTATCAGATAGAGAGTATTGTAAAATCAAATAGGGCAGTAGTTGGGTTAAAATGTAATGGCTTGTCATTTGATCTTCCTTTTGACCCATTTTAAAATGATTTTCACTTTTAATATTGTCTGCTTTCTTTTAGATATGAGGTCTTTCTATATTTCAACTAGGTGTTGATGTTGGGTTTGCTTGCTTTGTGTTTGTATTTTGTATGATTTTCTGTCTATGAAATCCAGGATAGGTAAATCTAGAGAGACAGACACTGGATTACTAATTACCTGAGGGCATGGCAGGGGAGGATTGGGGGAATGGAGAGTCAACAACAATGGGTAAGAGAAGAAAATGTTCTGAAATTGATTGTGATGATGATGGCACACCCCTCTTAGGACTGCATAATTACATTGCATGTTCTGTGAAGTATATTCCCCTAAAACTATTTTGAAAAGGTTACAGCTGTGGAAACCATATGCTTCCAAAGGGAAAGGTCTACCCTGTCCTACAGGGTGTGTTTCTGAATCAAGTCAAATGGTTTGTTTGTTTTATTTGTTTGGTAAGAGATTTATGGCACATGACCAAAGGCAAGCTCTCAATCTTGTTTGGTATCTGATGCAAACCAACCAACCACATCGAGGCATTTTTGAAACAACTGGGGCAACCAGAGGACCACCGAAATATTGGAGAGTATTATAGAGATTTACTGTAATTCTGTTACATGTGGTAATGGAATGATGGGACAGTGTTGTAAAGATCTTATCTGTTAGTGATACACACCGAAATATTAGCTAGTGAGATTATATTCCATTCAGATTGGCTTTCAAATACTGTCGTCGGAAGGGAAAGGGAGGTCGGTGAATGAGTGTGACGAGATGTGGCTCATTGGTGAAGCAGGATGATGGGCCCCACGGGGTTCATTAAATGACCCTCATCGCTTTTTGCTTGAAACTTTCTTTAATAAGCAATGAAGAGCTAGAAATGAAAAAGAACAAAAATCCCTGTGAGAGAGGATTCTTTATCCTGCCTCACCGAGAAAGAAGCCCAGTCAGTTGACCCAAGAGCACAGCGAAATCAACCGAAATGAAATTTAAACCATGGTCTCTCTGACCCCAGATTCAGGGTTGTTTCCATCAAAGGGAAGGGTGATTTCCCTCAAGGGCAAGAGCACCAGCAACCAAAGCCTGTATGCCCTGGCAAGGACCTGTCCTGGGTAACCACACAAAGAACTTCCACTTTGAACCAAGATCGCTTCCGGGGATACCCCCAAACCCTGCATTTATCCTGTGAGTTTGAATGAAAGGGACAGCGCACGCCAAGAATTTTCCTTCATATTATACGCCCTCTCAGACCGCAGCTCCAATGTCTATTTCTTGTGCGCAGAGTTGGTTTGGCCACCCAATGCTGCAAGCGGGCGCCTTGCACAAACGGAGGGAAAGGAATTCTGGGACCAATCCTCTGACTTCTCCTCTTGATGTCAAACTGCATCTAAACACTTGAAGTCAAACAACCACAGAGACAATAGCAATAGGTTTGCAAACCAGAGAGGGTCGCCATTGTTGTGAGATGGGGTTGTACTGATTTGATTACTACTCGGCAGCCCCATGGCACGGAGGCGAATTGCCTCATCAGGTTTTCCAAGCTGACCTCTCGACAGAAGCGGATCATCAGGTCTTTCCTCTATTTGAGCTGCTGGAGTACCCTAACCATCGACCTTTCCGTTAACTATTGTACTAGGACTCCTTCCAGGTGACTGTTGTTGTTAGATGCCAAAAAGTCCCCTCCAACTCACAGAGACCCTGTGCACAAAGAAAGAAAACCTGACCTGGTTCTGCTCCATCCTCACAGTTATTCTTGCTTGAGTCCATTGTTGCAGCCTCTGTGTCAATCCATCCATCCATCTGTGTCAATCCATCTTGTTGAGGACGATCCTCTTTTTCTACCCTTTGAGGTAGGATGAACCAGTTCCGTTCTCAGGAGTCAGTTCTGGCTCACCGTGACCAGATCAGAGTCAAGGCCAGCAAACGTCTGCCTGTGAGCCCAATCTGCCCTTTTACCTGTTTGTAGCACCCACGAGCTAAAAATGGATTTTACTTTTTTTAACAGATCAGAGTAATAATAGCATCGCACAACACGTGAAAATAATACACACTGCCATCGAGTTGATGCTAACTCACAGAGACTCTGTAGGACAGGGTAGAACTGCCCCTGTGAGATTCAGAGTCTGTAACTCTTTACCGGAGTAGAAAGCACCATCTTTCTCCCTCAGAGTGGCTGGTAGCTTTGAACTGCTGACCTTGCAGTTAGCAGCCCAAAGTGTGCCTCCAACACCATCAGGGCTCCTTCATGAGAATAGTATATCCTTCAAGTTTCAGTAGTCACAAATAAAGTTTTATTCCAACATCAGCAAGTCCATGAGTTTCCATACTGTCTAGGGCTGCTTGTGAGCTACAGTAGTCAAGTGGTGTCCCAGTAGTTATAAGGAAGTATGGATTCACAAAATCGATAATATTTACTATCTGGTCCTTTACATGAAAGGTTGGCAGGTCCCTGAGCTTTGAAGTGCCTGGGTTAGGAGTAGGCACTGAGGGAAAGCAGCCCTCAGTCTGATCTGAGTTGCCTATTTCTCCTGTTCAACTGTCCCATTTACTTGCTTTCTGCCTCTATTTTCATTTGAATTTGCTTCATCGTGAACACTAGCAAATAAAACACTACCATGGCATCAGTTCGGACTCATGGCGGCCCTGCAGGGCAGAGTGGAACAGTCCCTGTGGGGTTCTAAGGCTTGAAATCTTTATGGGTGTAAATAGCCTCGTCTCACCTCCAAGCAGAGGGGCTCTTGGTTTCCAACCTTGTGGTTATCAACTCAACATATCGCAGAAATCACTTGCTCTTTAGAATGAATCCCACTCTTATATAATTTGAGAATCTCATTGGGCCTCATTACAGATGCCAAAACATCCACTCCTACGTGCCTTTTATTCTTACTATTAAGGGGTTCTGCTCTGTAATCATTGATTTTTCTCAAAATAGCCCACCTCCACCACCTCATAAGTAAATCAGGTGACGTTCAGATACATACTAGGGATCGTTCATCCTTAGTGTGCTCTTTGATCAGCCCACCTTAGACAAGTTAGAGAGAATTTTAGGCTCAACTGCCATATCAGTACAATGGGGTTAATGACACGAACGCTGTGAAACTGGAATACAGAAACTCCAGCCCCTTCCACCGAGTTGACGCCTAACTGCCCCATTGGGTTTCCCCTTCTTCAGAGAAGCAGACTGCCAGAGAGTTCTCCCAGGTGGTGGCTGATGGACTTGAACCACTGACCTTTTGGGTTATAAAAAATATCTGGTTGTAAAAGGTACTGGAAAGGCACCAGCTGCCACTACTGTTGTTGCTGTTCTATTAGCTTAGCCACCACAGCAGACGAGTATCCCATAACAGGAGAGGTAGCTCCTGACTAATTCTTTCCTGAGCCTTATATCCAATTCTCTATGTGACTTTAAGTTCCATTTCTTTTGTTAGTCCAGAAAATTTTTGTGCCCATCATCCTTGATTTGTCTAAAGAAGTTCAAGTGAGCGCAAGCCAGCAAAGTCCACATTGCCATATGGCAATACCATCCTGGGGAGAATCTATTTTAGCATTTTATTTCAGCCAGAAGTAGATTAGGCAGATAAAATTTCAAAATAAAACCTAAGCAGGTAATTAAAGTGAGAAAAGAATGTCATTGGTTTTAATCCAGAATGGATTGAAGGCAGCTTACAAGTGGCTTCTTGCCAAGAGTACTTATTTCCTGGATGAGAGCTTTATACACAGAGTTCCCACCAGGGTGTAGAGGCACTAGGCAGAAAGGGCTTGGCTCTCTTGCCATCGGGTGCAACCACTCTGCTGTGCCCTGCACCACACAGGGGATTTCTGCAAGAGACTGTCTAGGAAGAAGGAGGGCTCTGCAGGCACACACCACCCATCTAATGGCCTGGCCCTTCCATTCAGAAGCTACATGATTTTGCCCGAGCTCCACAACTTCTCAATCCCTCTGTTTCCTTGTCAGCTAAATGTGGCTACCAGTAATCTCTATTTCACGGGTTGCTTACAGGATCACATCAGTCAAACATGGATGCCAATGCCTAGTCCATAATGAGTGGTTTGTACATGTCTGTCGAATAAAATGGGCGACCATATCCAGAACCGAGGCTAGGTGGTCTTATGTGTGTGTGTGGGGGACATTTATCAGGGTTATATGGGGGATGTCTCCTTTGGATGATTTTAACGATAGACAGTCCAATCGTACTGAGTGTGTTAACAACTGGTCAATAATTGGTCAACATCCACACCTGACAACACTCAAGCCAAAAAACAAACAAACTCACAGGCATTGAGTTGATGGCAACTCATAGCAAGCCTCAGCACAGGGTAGCACTGCCCCTGTGAGTATCTTTCACAGGAGTAGAAAGCCCCACCTTTCTCCCATGGAGCAGCTGCCAGCTTTGAACTACTGACCTTGCAGTTAGCAGCTCACTGTGTCACCAAAATAGCACCAGCATCCGATAAATAGTTTGTCCTTTTCAACGCCATTCGTGTGATTATGCGGGATAACCACCACATCATTGGACAGCCACGATGATGTAACTTAACCTACTCCACTGCTATGTGACCTAGCGTGGCTTAAGAAAACTTTCATGCCAGACGTACATATATGGCGATTGTGGTGGACGGCCATAGAGCCTGCTCTCTGCTCATGGTAGTAACCCCACACACACAATAAAACAGTTCTCAGCCCGGCACCACCCCCACCATCAGTTGTGGATCAGACAATTTTGCCCGTAGAGTGTCCATTAGCTGATTCTTGAGAAGAAATTTCTAGGCCTTTCTTTCTCATCAGTCTTAAGTCTAGAAGGTCCACTGAAACATGTTGAGCCCCCAATAGACGCGCATGTCTCCGTGGACAGACTCACAGTGGCTCCTCTTGAGACGCCAGGGCAGGGAGAACTTTTGTATCTGTGCTAGAAACGATAACACAGGCATTTCCTTTCTTTACTTAACCCTCGGTTCAGTTATTCAGAGAGTAAATATTTATTGTGCTCGATCTGTGCCCAGAGGTGAGTGGGGCATGCTGCTTCCTCTCATGGGCCTCTCGATACAGAGCAGAGGGGGCCATGAAGCAAACCAACCAACCTCTAGGAAATCTGATGTGGGCGGGGGTCCAGCCTTGAGCAAAAGCAGAGCGGGGTGAGGGGCGAAGGCGAAGGCGGGCACGGGATTGGATGAGCAGAACCTGAGGATGTGACGTATGACCAAAACATCGGGATGACGTCAGCAGTCCTCCGTGCAGTGATCTGAGAGAAGAGGGGAGCCATAACAAAGGCTGGGGTTGACGTCGGGTGTTCTAGACACAACAGAGTAAGCCACGAATGGAGAGTGAAGGAGTCAGTTGGGGACTGGGGAGGTGGACAAGATCAGAATCGGGCACAGGTCGGATCCTAAGGGGGCTAGCAGCTCTCTGAAAACGTTGGACTTTTTTCTAGACGTGGCGTTAAGGCCTCGGAGTCCTGTCAGAGGAGGCCTCTGGCTGCTGTGTGGGGACAAGCTGGCAGGCAGTGGTTCTCAACCTTCCTCATGCCGCCACCCTTTAACACAGTTCCTCATGTGGTGGTGACCCCCCCAAACATAACATTACTTTTTTCGTTGCTACTTCATCATTGTAATTTTGCTACTGTTATCAATTGAGCGACCCCCATGAAAGGGTCGTTCAACCTTGAAAGGAGTCCCGACCCACAGGTTGAGAACTGCTGCTGTAGGGCAAGAACATTTACAGGCTAAGTCCAGCGCCTCGGTAGTCATTCGGGCAGGAAAGATGGTGTCTTGCATTCAAAGAAGGGAGTAGAATGTCATTGAATTTGGGGCATACTAAAGGTAGTTCCAAGAGTGTTTGTTAAATGTTCCCCTACAGGTGAGAGAAAGGACTAAATTCTCCAATGACTTAATTTACAGTCAACTATTTGTCTTCTCCTTCTCCCTCGAAGTTGAATAAACTTGTTGACCATCTAATTTGCTGAAGGAGTTTCCCAAGGAGCAGCCCTTGCTGCTATGGCACGGGAGGATTGAAGAGGATTGAAGGATCAATACCAAAGAATTGCCAGGTGTCTGAAGGTATCCTAAGTGCCCCCAGGTCAGTCCTGATCAGGAGCAATAAAGCCCGAGGGTATTTTCCATTCCCTTCTGGCGGAAGCTAAGGGAAAGCACCAGCGTGATGTCCACCTTGGTTGTCCTGACCAGCGTGTGGCCCTGGGTCTCAGGTATGTGGAATCACCACCTGTCCGCATCTTGCAGAAAAGGTCTTCCTCATTCTTCCTCCCCAGCCCTGGAGCATAGGAACCAGACCCAGCCTCCGCCAACCCACTGCTCTCTCTTGCAAGAACAATTTGGAAGTTGGTGAGCTGACGGCTGGCATGTGGAGGCAGTGAACAACTGTATGTTCTTTAGAGAAAGGAAGCAGTCTCTCACGGGGGAGGGGGTGTTCACATTCAAAGGCACAGACCCCAGAGGCAGTGTCCATGCGTGACCTGCAGCGTTACCTAACCCAGCTGTCCTTGTGAGTGACCTTGGCTCTGCTCCCAACACACGGGACCCTGCCCAGTTTCTAACCTCAGAGATTCAACTCTCCTCTCAGTTCTGGCAACTGCTCCATCTGTTTCCAGTACATTCCTTTTCTGTTTACATTGGCCAGAGTCAATTCCTCAGGTATGCAACCAAAGACACGGGCTGGTTTCAGTTTCCAGAAAATATCTTGTAACCTCACAATAATGTTTAATTGTGTTGAGGGTTAGATATGAGAAATTAAACATCAGAGCATCAACCCAAGTGATAGAAGGGTGACTTATTAAGGTGGAGGAAAGAAGCCAGCCTAACTCCAGCCCTTGAGAAGGCTTCCCTGAACACTGAAGAGCACACCTGTTCGGCAGCTCCATTCCGCAGCACAAGGGTGACATCCAGTGTCAGCAGGCTAAATCTCAGGTGACTCTGTCATTTACCTGAAATACTCAGCACACCAAATGACAAAGACGAAAAGAAGTACATGATTTAAACATCAGATGGTTTCTGGCGTCATCAAAACCAGCCTGTGGTCATTGATGAGGATGGTAATCAGCAGTCTCCCATGCCAGGAGGGCCCTGGTGTCTAAATGCCAGGACAGGAACGTCTCTAATTTACATAGATTCTATGCCTCCCAGGAGCCCTGGAAGGACAGTGGTTGAGTACATGGCTACTAACCCAAAGGTTAGAGGTTCAAACCCATTAGCTACTCTAAGAAGAGATGTGAGAGTCAGCTTCCATGGAGGTTGACAGTCTGGAAACCTCACGAGGACGTTCTGTTCTGACCTAGGGGTCTATGAGTCAGCACTGACGTGAGAGTAATGAGTTCAGTAGGGTTTGGTAACACCCTCCCACCCCCTCCACTACCCCCGCCGCCACCACTACCACCGATGCCTGTCTCCAGCACAGAACAAAGTACCCTACACCACTGACATTCAATAAATGTACTGACCATAAAAGCAAACCAAAATCACTGTCATGGAGTTGATGCTGACTCGCAGCAAGCCTACAGGGCAGAATAGAACTGCCCCATGAGTTGCTTAGCCTGTAACTCCTTAAGGGAGTCGAAAGCCTCATCTTTCTCCAGAGGAGTAGCTAATGGCTGGTGGTTTCTAAGTGCTGACCTTGAAGGACAGGTCTGCAAATCTGAGGAACAGAAAATATTTTTAAACACTTTCTAAAACTGAATACAGACACTATAGTTTTCCAAACCCATGTAGATGCTGTTATCATGCTCAATAAAATGTGAACTCATTTGAATGTGATACTGAACCCAGAGAAATTTTTGCCATAATGACATTTTCATTAATAATTAAAAGTCATTTAAAGGGCCACAAAATGTCAATGTAAATACAGCCATTCCTCATTTCACTGTTCTTTGTTTTATTGCATTTTGAGAGAAAGACGGGGTTTTCTACTTCTGTAACCAGTTACCATCGCGGAAACAGATAGGGACAGTTCTACTCTGTTTTAGGGTCACTATGACTTAGCATCAACTGGATGGCAGTCAGTTTGGGTTTTTTGGGGGGAGGGTTGGTTTATTGTAGTGTGCACATATTGGGTTTGTTTGTTTACAAATTGAAAGATTTTGCAACTCTGCATTGAGTCAGCCTGTTGGGGCCATTTCCCCAATAACACATGCTCACTTTGTGCCACATACTGGTGATTCTCACAATATTTCAAATGCTTTCTCAGTGTTATTGGTGTACATTTAATAGTTTACCAAGCCAACACCACTGCCTACAAGTCACTATCCACTCGTAGTGATCATAGATGTGGTTTTGAAGCACTCAGTCTCTCACCTCTCTGCCGAGGCGTATCTAAACAGTGAGCTGTGCAGTTGGCGGTTCACCACGTCCCCACTAGTGTCCGTAGGGTTCCTTACACCATACTGTGAAGACAATTTTACATGCATTCAGGAGACAAAACTTTCGTGTGATGTACCTTATTGCAACATCCACTTCATTGCAGTAGTCTGGAGTCTACCCTGTAAAACGTTATCTGTGGTCAACCTATATCTCGGTTCAAAAGATGTGAAGCCGCAGCATAAAAAAGACTTGGAAAACTCCCTTCTAAATGTCCAGTTCTATCCTTTCCCAGTTATCATTCTAAACAGTCTACCGCTCATTTTTCAGTCAGAGCCTACATTTAGATGACAACTAAAGTCCGAGGTAGTTGAGCAAATTGGAAATAAAGTAGTAAACAAACAAACAAACACGCCTGTTAGTAATTCATAAATTCATAAGGTAAACAAGTGCACTGCAAAGGGCTCTGTCGTTGATTTCAGTGAGCACAGAGGATCAATTGGGTTCGTCAAGAAAAAAAGTTAGGGCTTTCTTTCTGAAGTTTAACAGAGTCCCAGGAATGGAATTTCCTCTTTTCTATAAGTCCTTAAAAAGCCAGGCTGGAGTCTTCTTGGCCTTGTCTTCAGCTTCTGCAGCCTCCACTCCCTCGTGGTGGTTGGGGGAGGGAAGCAGCCCAGACACCTGGTAACAACAGCCCGATTGTGCCTGTGCCTGCCTGGGCACCTGAGACGACAGCCCAGCTCAAATTTCTGCAACATCAGATTTCAGCCAAACTGAATATTTAATCGCATTAGGTAAATTCAAAGGGGCATCCCTTCTCTACTGAGCAAGCAGGAAAACCCCCTCTCTAGCCTGACCCTCCCTCCGTGCTGTGGACAACGAAGAAAAGAAGTAAGGGAGGCGTTCATTCCCAAAATAAACAGCATCAGAGCACCCCCAGGGCGATAGCAATGGTCGTGGACCGCACTGAGTGGGGGGCGGGGCCTGCTGTTTTCTCGGACTTTGTCCTCAACCTCAGTTCCCTTTTCCTTCCAGGGAGGCTGAAAACGCACGTCCTCCTCAAGCCCGCACACCACACTTGCTTTCCTCGTGCCTCTTCTTTCCCCAAATGCGGCGACTTCCAGCCTTCATCCCCTATGACACCCACTCGTGCCACCCGTCCGAGGCTGTTCTGTTTGCGCTACACCTGTCGCGTCCTGACAGCCAGCGCGAACCAATGACCCCCTTCATTCATTTCTGCCCAGGGAAACCAGGGATGGCAGGTCTCCCTGGCAGAGGGACGGCAGTCAATGAGTAACCAGCGGCAGGTCGGGGTAAGGAGGGGTGATGGCTTTTCATGGGCAAGGCAACTCTGGCAGTGGTGGGGAGAAAGAAACTTAGCGCCCCAAGAATCGGAACCCAGAACCAGCACTGAGGGCTCTCTTTACCAGGCCTTGGGCAGTCTTCTCGCCAGACGCGGTTACCGGCTGTGTCCTTGGGGCGCTGCGCGCAGCTGCGCCAGGGGATCAGGTCCTAGGGTGCAGGGCAGGCACCCACCTGGCAGAGGTGACCTGGCGGGCGTGCGTGCGCTTGGTGCAGCGGCTCGGCCTGCTGGGGGTCAGAGCTTGCCCACCTCGGAGGCGCAGTGAGCGCAGGGTTCCCTCCAGTCGCCGCTCCTTAGCCTAGGTCCCCGCCTTCCCGCCAGCGTCCGGTGGACAGGATGGAGCTGCGGCTCCTGCCCCGAACCTGGGGCTCCGCCTCCAGGGCGCGTCCAGGCAGCCAGGATACGCGGGGGAGGAGCCTGGGCTGGAGTCCTGTCCCAGCACCCTGGTCGCTCGCTCTCCCGGCACCCTGTCACCCTAAGAGCCGCTCAGCGAAGCTACACCGTGAACTATTTGCTGCGGCCTTTTAAGAGAGTTTTCTTGGCTTCGACGGTCATGAACTTTTGCTTAGGTTGTTTTTAGTCACTTAAATAATTATTTTTTGGATTTCCAGAAGAGTATCAAAGATGATACAGAGGGCTCCTGTACCCCCTCACCCCGTGTCCCCTGATGTCACATCTTACATGTCCACGGTTCATTTGTCAAAACTAGGACATTAATATTGGGACATGACGATTCACTCCTGACTTTATTTAAATTTCACTGGTTTCCCCATTAGTATCCATACCTCTTCCAGGATGTCACCAGGACCGCAGCTCTTGCCAGCCACCAGCGATCAGTTCTAGCACACACAGTGCCGCCCTGGGCCCTCCGTGTCCTGAAAGGGCCAGTGTGGCCGTGAATTATTTGGAATTCTTCTACAATAAGCCTAAACCAAAACCCACGTAAAGTGGCAGCCTGCCATTGAAGGAAACCCCAAATAGTCCCCGCTAAGACAAATGCGGACAATGGAAAAGTAGTGGCTGTGTGCACCCTGTGGCATGTTGTGAGGCCTGGACAGGCAAGTCCCTTTGAGGAATGACTGTCCCAGATCAGTACTGCATGACGAAGATGGGTCCTTCTCTCCCATGCGTTTACCTACGCAATCCTTATTTCTACCTCCAGGAAGCCTGGTTAAGGGTTTGGTTGCTAACCAACAGCTTCTCTGCCTGAGAGAGCCGAGGCTTTCCACTCGCTTAGTGACAGTCTCTGAAACCCACAGGGACGATGCTATCCTGTCCTGTAGGGTCACTAGGAGTCAGAATTGACTAATGGCAGTGAATTTGGTTTGATTTTATATTTAGTAATAAGTAAATACTATATTATTGACTTTGATACTCAGAGTGTTCCAACTTTGACCTGGGGAGCCTCTCACATTCCCTCCTGTGACCTTTGAAAGTTCATAAACTTTGAGGGCTGAGCATAAAACTACTCAGCTGATCCACGCCTCTCTTAATGAGTGCATGTGACAAGCTGCAGCCCAAAGCGGGACATGAGTCCCCAACTCCCTGAGAGCCATTCGGAATTCTCACAGGAACCCTTCAGTGATGGATTCCCCAGCTCAGTCTGAGGCGGGAAAAACAAATTTCACCCAAGAAATACTTGTGGATTGGAAGATTTCAACATTGACTGGTTTTATGCAATTTTAGGTTAACTAATCCTTATGGTTCTGTTAAATAGATTGAAATCTACCTATATCCCTCTCATTAAGTGGATTCCAACTCTTAGTGGCCCTATGGGACAGAGCAGAACTGCCCCCTGTGGGTTTTCTGAGACGGTAACTCTTTTGGACAGTAGAAAGCCTCATCCTTCTCCCAACTGGCTGGTGGTTTTGAAGTGCTGGCCTGGCTGTTAGCAGCCTAACATATAACCACCAGGGCACCGGAGCTCCTCTTACCTAGATCCAAGTGTTTGACAAACACACACGAAACCAACTCAATTGCCTTGAGTTGACTCCCATTCATAGTGCCCTTTTAGGACAGAGTAGAATGGCCTGCCCCTCAGGTTTCCAAGACTGGAGATCTTTATGGAAGCCAATGGCCACATATTTCTTACCTGAAACAGCTTTCCATTAATAGTCAAGTACTTTGTCACTTGTATACATAGACACACACACACACACACACACACAGAGCAACCCATGCTCCCAATATAGCAGTGGGTGTTTATTGTACATGCTGAGGAAGGCCAGCCACCGTGGACCCCTGGTTCCCAGTTAGGGTTCAAGTTGGGGGCATCCCCAGCACACTTCCTCCTCCAGACCTTGGCTCTGGCTCAGCCCTTTGGTGCCGCCATGCTTTTTTGTCCTGAGCCCAGGCTAAGGCAGGGAGACACACTGGGAGATTTCCAGCCCCACAGGGCCCAGCGGTTCCCTGCCTTCCAAGACTGTTCGAAGTTATCAAAATACTTCAGTGAAGTAGCACACCGATTCAAAGACAGCATTTTGGACTTCAATCCCAACGTATTGGGGAGAAACTGCCAAGATTGGAGGTGAACGTGAGATTTTTGTGCACTTTCCGTGTCTATAGGGATGATGCGGGGAGGAATCATTCTAGTCGGTTTGAAATACTGGTCACATTTCACAATTCTCCCAATGTACTAATACCGACGTAATTTTAACCTATGTGGGATGAATGAAGATGTGAAATGTAGTCCATCACAGTGGGCATGTCAGGAGAAACCAGTGTCTGATGGGCATCATGCTTAGTCAAGTGGAGGGGCAGTGAAAAATAGGAAGGCCCTTGGCAAGATGGATTGACACAGAGGCTACCACAAGGGGCTCAAACAGGACAGTTGTGAGGGTGGCAAAGGCTTGGGGGGTGTTTCCTTGTCCCATGCACGGGACCACCTCAACAGCACCGAACCACCACAGGCACAACAATGTCATCCTCTGGAGAAGCCATCGACCAGGCTGCAACACATAAACCCCTTAGTGTGACTTCGAGATTGGAAATCAGCATAATGGACAGGGGACATGAGTTGATGGATCTTATTTTGCTTATTGCAATAGCCTCCCTTTGCTATTTTTTACAATTTATTAATTTGTTCATTTTTAACCATTTCACTAATATGTAATTCATCTATCACACATTTCAATGGTTCAATCACATTCATAAGCTGTAACCATCACCGTAATCAATTCCAGGATATTTCTCCTTCCTTGCGCTTGTTGCTGCTAGCTCTCCATTTCCGTCAGCCTCCTCTGTCATGCCCCTTTGAATTGATTGATCCAGTTGTTGTCCCCGTCGGTTGACTGAATCTGGGTTTCATATACAGAAAATCATTCAAAATCAAGTCAGAATACAAACACATGGCACAAGAACAATGATGCAATGAAACAAAGAAAAACATTAATCAATAACAAAGCAGAAAATACTAAAAGCTGGAGCAATTATACATCGAATCAAGAGGGCCTCTTTGAAATGACATTTTGATGAACAAATCATGAAATAGCC
Organism: Echinops telfairi; assembly: GCF_000313985.2. Lineage (NCBI taxonomy): Eukaryota > Metazoa > Chordata > Mammalia > Afrosoricida > Tenrecidae > Echinops > Echinops telfairi. The sequence continues at coordinate 41,182,057 of NW_022111300.1, forward strand.
AAGCTTTCTAAAGCTGACAGTATTCACCTATATTTTTATATAAAGTCATCTGCATTAAGCAGCATGATCATTGTTACGCATTTCTGGGAAGTTGGGTTTGATGAAGAATATGTGCTGTCAAAAGCATGCTCAATCCATTCCTCAGTACACTCTCTGTTTGTGCCCGCATGAGTGCATGCATGAGCACCGCACACACGTGTGTGTCTATGTGTGTGTCCAACATGTGTGTAGTGGTGGGGGGCAGCATCCCTTTCCACAGCATTCCATAGATCGTTGTGGATTTTGAAAGAGGACCTGGTAGCAAATCAAATGCACTCTTAGAGTGCCAGGTCTTGTGACCTTTGGCCTGGGATCATATTTGAAATGACTGTCATTTCTGTTTGGGGCTTTATTTGCTAAAAGGTGGGTGGGGAGGACAAAGAAGGAATTGTGTCTCATCAATTCACTTCCCTATCTCACACACATACACACACACACACACACACACACACACACACACACCTTAACTCAGGCCACACCTATTCCTCTGCCTACACCTACCCAGGTCCATGTCATCCTGTCCCCACCCCTTACACACACACACACACACACCATTCTTTTACACCCTCTGCGTTCCCTCCACCCTGTGCTGCATCCCCTGCCAAGGGGTGTCATACACTAGTCATGGGGGATGCTGTGATGCTCCATCCCCACTTCTCACCTTCTTCTTTACTTTTGTTTACCTTGTTATTGTTCATTTTTTGCTTTTGTTTTTCTCCACAGATTAGCCCTTGCCCATCCTCTTTATCCTGAAAGCACCTTTCTTCATTTATTCTGATATTCAAGGAAGTATTTTCTGAAGCAGCCAGCAAACTCAGGAATTTACCCCCAAAAGACTTGATTGATTGCATTTGCTCTTATCATCAATTCCTATTGCTGCTATAACACATTACCAGCAGCGTGGTGACTAAAGACAATGGATATTGATTATCTTAGCATTCTGTAGGAGGGAAGTCTGACATGGGTCCCACAGGGCTAAATGAAGACTCTTCAGCCTGTCAGTCCCTTCTGGAGCCTCTGGTGGAAAACCCATTTCCTTCCCTCTTCCAGAGCTCCTTGACTCCCCTTAAGAGTCAACACAAGGTATCTTCGAATCTCTGATTGCAATTCTTTCACTTTCATTTGTAAGGATGCATGTGCCCAGATCGTCCTACATAATCTCCCCATCTCCAGACCCTTCATCACATATGCAAATCTCTGTCACCAGGAAAACTCACCTGGTCACAGTTTCTGGGGATGGGATTGTGAACACGGTTGTGTAGGCAGGAGTGTAGTCTGTCTGAATGAGGCCAATGAGCAATGTCATGATAAATGGAGAGGATAGTGTAGTTGTCAAGGATTTTATCTTAATTTATATTTTTATATTACTGGGCCCATTAATGGACCATCAACCACCAAGGCCCCTGGAGGCAGCAGTCAAGATATCAAATTGCACCGAGCAAATCTGTTGCACAGGACCTCTCTAAAGTGTTCAAAAGCAAAGATGTCACTTTTAGGATGAAGGTGCTCCTGACCCAAGTCACGATACTTTCAATCACTTCATATGCATGTGGAAGCTGGTCAATGAATAAGGAACATTGAAGAAAATTGATGCATTCAAATGATGGTGTTGTCAAAGAAGGGATTATCAGTAAATGAATACATCTGGCTTGGAAGAAGTGCACGTGGCTAGAATGTTCTTTGGAAACAAGAATGGCCAGACTTTGCCTCTCCTACTTTGGACATGTTATCAAGAGGAACAGTCCCTGGAGTAAGACATGCTAAGTAGAGGCTCAGCAAGAAAGAAGAAGACCTTCCACAAAACTGATTGACACAGTGGATGCAACCATGGAACTCACACATGCCTACCATGGTCGATGGCACAGGCCTGAGCAGTTTGGTTATGAGGTATACATACATATAGGGTCGCTATGTGTCAGAAGCAGCTTGGCAGTACCTAACAACACCCCCATTATTCACAACCATGGTCATAAGTTAGTTCATCATTCATGTGTTAGTTGCATTCATAGCTGCCATGTCTAAGGGGACAAAAGGCGACCTGGTCCTGCGCCATCGCCAAGATTGGGAGCAGGTTAGATCATTGTGGTTTATAGAGTTGGACAGCCTGATTATTAGGAGTGGAGTCCCATGTCTCTCTACCAATTCCCACGTTCAGTACCCAAAACCTATGCTGTCAAGTCAGTTGGTAACTCCATAGGCTACATTCGAACTGCCCCCATACTGTTTCCAATACTGTAAATCTTTGGGAAGTAGACTGCCTCATCTTGTTCCTCTGGAGTGGCTGTCAGGCTTGAACTGCCCACCTTGTGGCTAGCAGCCCAACACTACAAACATTGCTTTGGTTGGATGATTTGGCATTTTGTTTCGACAGCACACAGTGAAGAAGCTGTGGCCAGACCGTTAAGGAGGCATGCCCCTCTGTGTGCTCACATGGCTTCCCCTCAACTCACACCGCAACCCCAAGGAGTGTCTGACATGGGATATGTCCAAGGTTCTCCCCCCACCATCCCTCACCCCAGGTCTACAGCCTCCCTGGGCTGACAAGGGTTTGTAGGTAGAAAAACCAAATCAAATCCACTGCTATCAAGCCCATTCTGGCTCATAGTGACCCCAGAGGACAGAGTAGAACTTCTTCATAGGTTTTCCAAGGTGATAAAAAAAAATCTTTACAGGAGCAGCTAGTCTCATCTTTCTCTACAGGAGGAGATGATGAATTTGAACTGCCAACCTTAAGATTACGGCATTTTGCTTAACCCACTGTGCCACTGGGGCTCCTTATTAGGTAGAGAAGGGAATGCAATTATGGCAGTTAAAACATTTGATCTTAGCACAATCTAAATGTTGGGATCCTATACTTCTGGCTGGCTGAGCCCTGAGCCCATATTGAGTTACCGAGGGGAAAAGCCAGGGTTATCTACATATAACCAGCCAGCTTAGGACAACACAGGTAGTTAATAAGTCATTGGTGGTTCGGTACTAGAACGCTTGCCTTCTAGTCAAAAGGCCCAAGTTCAATCCCTAGCTACCACCAGTCTGTCAGTTGAGACTTGTGTCTTGCTATGATGTTGAGCAAGGTTCGGCAAAGTTTCCACATTCAGATAGGTTAGGAACAAGCACCTGATGATGTACAATGTATTGCTGAAGATCAGCCAGTGAAGGTACGACAGCTCCTGAAGGCCTGTATTACAACTCGTGTTGGATGGCACAGGACCAGGCAGTGTTTGGTTCTGTAAATCATGGTTTTGCCACAACACAAGGCTCAATTTGACCCCTGGAATCAACTTGACCACAGCAAACAACTATGCAGTCGGGGTCCACTTTTATCATTGTAAATTTTGTATTCTACATGTAGGTCATCTGTATGCACAAAGAAAATAACTACAAATACAATTACATACAGAACTTAAACATTCCCAAACAATCATTCATGACTAAGTATTAAGTGCTAGAAGGAAGGTTCAATTTAGTTGATGTTCTAGGGAAGGCCTCTAGAGAAGATGTTAGCTGCACCTGGGGTAGAAGTAACATAGAAACATTGGGAGAGGTGGAGGTCTGTCAGGTCAGGTACAGGCAAAGGCACTGAGAGTAAATGTTCAGGCAGATTTGGGAAACTACCAGTTAGACTAGATCAGCTACACACAGGAGATCAATGGGAGATAAAGCAGATTGCTGGGAACAGACCTTGAGTAACAGACAAAGGACCCAGGAAATACATTTCTCTTGTTCATCTCTGCTAAGAAAAGAAGGGAAAATCACTGTCAGAACTGCAACTCTGTTTTTATTCTGAGCGCATTCATAAAACATTTAGCAATTATTTATGCACAATGTAGCCATGTCTACTTGTACGTACTAGTCTGCCTAGACATGTGAATCTTTTTCTACAAATTGCTTGCATATAATAGACACAGAAACTATGACATAACCTCACAATATGTAATTACTGGTTCCGAAAGGGCGCCCACCAATCATAAAAGCTGCCACCCAACAACCTTTGTGAATGAACCAGTGGGAACGAGCTCAGGGTCCTCCCTGAGTATCACTATGTAAAGCTATTCGAAAGTCCTAGCGAGACGAAATGTTCTTGCCAACATGCCCTTTCAAAACACGCTGTTGCTATTATCGTCTGTTGGCAGTCGATTCTCACTGATAGAGATTCTCAGTGATAGAAACCCTAGAGGACCGAGGACAGAGGATAGATGCCCTTCACAGGTTCTGCTGTTCACAGTGTCCGATTCAATGTGAGTCTGTTGCAATGGTGCCTTAGCAGTTGTAATACTAAATGTGGCTCGCCTCTCGCCATGAAGTGGGCATGGAGAAAGGTGGAGGGAGGCATGACTTGAGAGATTAATTGTCTATATTCTTCCCAAGGTGGAGGAGGGAAATGGAGCCTACAGTGAGGCTGTGGGAAGATTAGGGCAGACACTTGGCAGGGAGGGAGGTGGCTAGCCATTTCCCGGCCTTCATTCCCCTGAGACGAGTTTGTGTTGGAGTTCACATGGCAAAAAAGGGGAGATGGAGAGCTCATTTTGAATGCAGGCACCCTGCTGTGGCTGCCATTCCTGAACCCTGGCGCTGCATCAGAATCAGTTTAGGATTTCAGCATGAGAGCTCAGGGCCCCCCCTCTGGTGCTCTACCCTGCTGTCCTGGGGACCAGCTTCTCACCACCTTGGCTTCTCTGAATGTCTCTCTCTCCCTCCTCGTCCCACCATGGGAGGGTTTCTGTACCCCTGTGCTCTGAGAATCCTCTGTGCTCCTCAGGTGTAGAGGAGAGGAGCTTTCGCGTGAGCGGTTGAATTTAGGGAGGCTGCATCATCTCCCTGAGCTGCAGTTTCTATAAAATGGGGCCTAATCTCTAAATCCTTTTAGCTCAGCAGCTGACCACGATATTGTTTGTATTCTTCCCACTTCTGATCCCTAAAAGTGAGGCTGTGATGAAGTCTGCTTGTCCTGTTTCCCGTTGGCTGAGGTATTTGTACCTGGTCACCTCAAAGCCATCAGTCAGCCTATGGCTTGGTAGCCATTGGGGCAGGTCCCCAGATCTGAATGGATAAGCCGAGCGCGGTAATGGGAAACAGGACTATTCTGACTCCTCTCTTCCAAGAGGCTGTGTGTAGATAGGGTGGAAGACTTTAGACTGAGAGCTAGGGTTGGTCAGCACCATGATTGATGCTTCAAGAACAAAGGACTGAGGCCAAGGTGTGAGCTAGTGGCACCTTGGGAAAATATCATCAAAAAGAAGGGACAAAGTAGGAGAAAGAAAAGTGGAGGGAGAGGATGAAGAAAGGAACAGAGGAAGGAATAAAATGATAAAAATATGTTTTCCTCCCAAGTATAGTCAAAAACTCTACAATTATTACCTATTTGGGCCTTTAGATAGCAGTATATGCCAAAGTTCACACATCAATAAAATTATATTAACCAGTTCTGAAGTGAGTAACACATAAAAGCAGTGCAATTAGAATCTGATTTTTTTCTGTTCAATGTCTGAATAATTTTACACCCAGATTACTAGAGTTCTTACTCTGTTACCAACAGAGTCTGTTTATTCTTGGTGGTTTTTTTTTAATACTGAAATTTTATTTCTATCTCATGTAGCATAATAAGGCCTGGGCTCCAAGGTGAGAAAAAAATGACTACCTGCCATCTCAGAAGAGATTTTTTTTCATGTTTTTCCACTCAGGAGGGCAACAGAGTCCCAGGGAGCCCAAAGGGTTGACACCAAACATTTTTCTCGTCGAGGATTTACCTATAGTTACAGAAAGAAGAGATTACGTCAATATATAATAATCAAAAGGTAGGAGAGTGGAATAAGCTCTTATGGTGTTTAATCACCTCTGAAGGGCTGTGATGACAGATTTTTTCCCCTACAAAGTTCAGTGCTGTTGTTTTTTAAGTAAACAGAGCCCGCCAAACAAAACAAAACAAATTCACTACTATTGAGTCAATTCTGAGTCATATCGACCCAATAGAGCTGGGTAGAATTGACCATGGTGGGTTTCCGGAACCACCGCTCTTTAAGGGAGTACAAAGTCTCATCTTCTCTCCCACAGAGCGGCTGGTGGTCTCAAACTGCTGACCTTGTGCTTATACCCAACGCAGACCCATAACATCACCAGAGTTCTAGAAAAAGGGTAGAGTATGTGAAAACACATAAGCCTTGTGCTTATTCCTCTTACATTAAAAATAATAGAAGTTTGGAGATGTGTATTTTTTAGGAAGTTTTTTTCAGTCATATCCAATTTTATTTATTTATTTTTATTAAACCATGTTATCTGGCCTCATACACAATCCATGCTTCATTCATTGTGTCAAGCACCTTTGTACATATGTTGCCATCATCATTTTCAAAACATTTTCTTTCTACTTGAGCCCTTTGTATCAGCTCATTTTTCTCCTCCCCCACCCTCCCTGCTTCAGGAACCCTGGATAATTCTTTTTTTCATGTCTTACACCGACCACTGTCTCCCTTCACCCATTTTTCTTTTGTCTGTCCCCCTGAGAGGGAGTTATATGTAGATCATTGTGATTGGTTCGCCATTTCTTTATGAGTTCAAGCTGGGACAGGACCGCAATTGATGACAGGTGATCATACTAGTTCCATGTTTGATGAAGCAGCAAATTGGCCCTTACAATTCAGCCCGCAGGCACACAGTTTCTAGGAGCTGGAGAATTTCATCCCCAGGATCCCAGGAGAGATTCCAGACATAGCTCGGGGAACCCAAACATCCTTGGGATCCCAAGAGATGTGGACGATGGGACACTGGCTGATGTTGCAGAGCCAACGATCCCAGCAGAAGCAGCCAGTGCTGCAAAGCCAAAGCCAAACCAGTGTATGGGCATTCGGGGGCTGGACTCCTTCTCCCTGCTTCTTGCCCCACTCTGTCCAACTGCGCGAAGACACTCAGCTTGTGCCCGACTGCTTTCCCGGGGTCAATTCTGGTGGACAAGCCTATTCTCTGTGCTTTGGGACATATTCAAAAATTGTCCTATTTTAATTATTAAAAGATCATTTTATTAAAAGATCTTACAGCTCTCATAACAATCCATACTTCAATTGTATCAAACACTTTTGCATATATTGCCATCATCATTTTCTAAACATTTACTTTCTATTGAGCCCTTAGTATCAACTCCTCTTTTGTCCCCTCCACCCTCATGACCCCTTGATAAATTATTATTTTCATATCTTACACTGACTGCTTACATATCTCCTTTCCACCATGGTTTGTGTTGTTCATCCCCTGGGGGGTCGGGTGAGAGGGTGGTTATGTGTCAATCATTGTGATAGGTTCCCCTTTCTTCCCCTCTTCTCCCCCCTTTCCCGCTACCCTCCTGATATCACTACTCTCCTTCCTGTTCCTGGATTCTGTGTGTTATGAGCTCTTATCTCTTATCTGTACCTGTGCACATGCTCCTGTCTAGCCTGAAGTGAAAGGCAGGACTGTTGTTATGATAGTGGGGGGTGAGGAAACCTCAAGGAATCAGAGGAGTATACAGTGAACCCTCGCCACTTCGCGCTTCGACTTCCACGGCTTCACTCTATCGCGGTTTTTGCGTAACAGCGCATGCTCTGTCATTACTGCCACTGATTGGCTCATACTGTACATGCTTGATGCCATAAATAATCTAATAAATAATAAATGATAATTGTAACGTCCAAAATGTTTTACTGTATTTTCCCTTTTTCGTTTAATAAATTAGGTAATACGAGTGTAATGGTGACTAAAGGGTGTTTTTTCATGTCCTCTATGCTCTAACTATGAAAATATTTGATTTACAAATAAGGAATCCTACTTCGCGGAATTTCATTTATCACGGTAGGGTCTAGAACTGATTAACCGCGATAAATGAGGGTTCACTGTACTGTGCCCTGGTTGACCCATCACTTCCCTGTGACCCTTCTGTGAGAGCATGTCCCATTGTCTACAGATGAGTTTTGGGTCTCATCTCTGACCCCCCTCATTCTCAACAACATGTTTGTTTGGGGTCTTCTGATGCCTGTTACCTGATCCTGTTGACACCTCATGATCACACAGGCTTCTTCCATTTGGGCTTGTTGCTTCTATGCTAGATGGATGCTTGTTTAACTTCAAGCCTTTAAAACCTCACGTGCTATATCTGGGCACCATCAGCTTTCTTCACCACATTTGCTTATGCACCTATTTTTGCCTTTGGTGATTGTGCACAGGGTGGGGGTGAGGTGGGTTGGGGTGGGGGTGGAGGGGTGAGCATCACAGAATGCCAGGTTGTTAGAAGTGTTCTTGAATTGAGGGAGGGCTTGAGCAGAGACCCAAATTTTGTCCACCATATGAAAGGGTGGACTGAACTTTATAAATATATGCACAAAGCCAATACCTCTAATTCTATAAATTAATGTATTTACATATGTACACACCTATGCTTATATCTCTATCCATAGCTTTGCTTCCTAGATCTTTCCTCTGTTTCCTTTTACCTTCCTCTGGCGCCACCATCATGCTCACCCTTCTTCTGCCCCTTAGTAATTCCTCTGAGCTAGATTGCTATTGCTCCAACACCCCCAGGATCTCTATAGTCTCCTCACTGTTGATTTTAATTTCCAGCTTATTCCCCTGTCTATGGCTTAAAAAACATTTTTTAATCCCTTGTTTTTGAAATAGTACGGTATTCTCTCTGGTCATTAATAACTGCTATACATTTAAACCATGCTACCTATGTATATTTCTTTTCTCTTTTCTTCCTTTTCTTTTTTGATACTTAGGACATATCTTCTTTAGTACCCATTCTTGATTTGGCTCTTCTAAACTTTGAATAAGAAGACTAGGAAGATGCCTTTTACGCTTATGCTATCTGGAGGGTGGGCTCTCCTGAAATGACCATTAAGTCATGTAAATCTTTATTTCTTCATTCTACAAAAGGAAGGACCATAGAACCAAGTTGTCTTGACTAAACATCTCCAGATTTGAATTCATTCAAAATTGTGGTGCCAGTTCTTTGGTTCACCAAACTCCCCATAATTCAGAATCGCCGAAGGGAGGAAGGAAAGAATCAAAATAAGAACGTATTCGATTCAATTGCATGTTCAGTGACATGCAATACACACATGCTGATACAAAGCTCATTCAAGGATTATGTGCTTTTGAGGGGACACCATAAATACAGCTCATGGTCAAGCCTAATGACGGTTACAATAGGTGACAAGAGGCTTGCTTTGAGTAGTCTAGACTTGCACACCCTTTGCTTGCTTTTGTTCATGAAAAGTCTCAGTCAATTTGCAGACTCACTCACAAGAAACCAGCAGCTGGGTGTACCTCCTTTAGTGGTTGGTTCAATGTAGCTTCAGTGGACTTAGTCCTAGAGTTTCCACTTGACCCTAACAGTTCCTTTTGCTGAACTCCCTCCGCAACCACCACCACCAACTGAAAACTCACAGTCATTTAGAGCAAGTTGCTTGACCTCCTGTGAAATATTGATTTGTTCCCTTTATACATCACTGTCCAGTACTGTCAAACCCTAAACCCAGCCACACTCTTTCCTTCATTCTCAAGAATCCGGGATCGCCTCTCTCTAAGGGAGCTACCCACACTCTGAGCAAGAAAAGCTTTACCATAAAGCCCCCAAACCTGTTTCCATTGAGTTGATTCTGACTCACAGTGACCCCGGAGGACAGGGTTGACCATCCCCCCATAGGATTTCTGAGCCTGTATACCTTTACCAAAGCCAACTGGGACCTGAAGAGCAGGGGGTGAGTTTGATTCACAGTGTTGGATTAGCAGCCAAGCGCTTAAGGCCTGTGCCACCAGCACTTCTTCCCTTGATACAACCCCTCGCTGCTGTCCACCCCATTCCAATGCACCCTGACCCTCTGGGAAAGAGTCATATTGCCCCATAGAGTCTCCTAGTCTGTCAATATTTACAGGAGCAGGCAGTCTAAGCTTTCTCCCTTGATGGCAGGGTACAGTGGCCCTTATAGGTTTCTTCCTCCCTCAGAGTGGCTGCTGGTTTCCACTGTTGACCTTGAGGTTAGCAACTCAGTTCCTAATCCACGATGCTGACAAACTCTAAACCCACTGTCACGGAGAGGACTCTCACTCACAGCGACCCTAGGTCGAATGTCTGACACTGTACACCTTTCCCGGAGCATACTGCTTCATCTTTGCCCCAGAGAGAGGCTGCTGGGTTGGAGACAATGGCCTTGAGGTTGACAGCCAAATACTTATCCCATAGCACCACCAGTTCTCCTTAGAACACTGGTTCTCCACCTCCTTAGTGCCGCGACCCTTTCATACAGTTCCTCATGTTGCGGTGACCCACCCCCAACCATAAAATTATGTTTGTTGCTACTTCATAACTGTAATTTCGCTACTGTTGTGAATAGAGCAACCCCTGAGAAAGGGTCGTTCAACCCCCAAAGGGGTTGTGACCCACACGGGTTGAGAACCGCTGCCTTAGAAGAAGGCAGCCTTAGCTGCCCCCCCCCCATCTCAAAAAAAATAGCCCTTGATATGGAATAGGTGGTTTATTGCCTCCATAAATGGCTGTCTCTTTTGGCACATGCTTAGAAGAAATTGGGAAAATATTCCATGATATTATCCACCATTACCGAGTTTAATGGGCCCAGTTGGCAAGTTTACTACCCAATCCTACCAGGATTATAAAAGAGCAACAGGGATTGAGGAGGAGCAGCTACTGAAATGGGAGAAGAATGTGATTCACACAGTTTCAGAGTCTCTTGGGCTCTGGCGGTGCTTTTGAGTAAGCAGAGACTGTTAACTGTATGGTTGGCGGTTCAAACCCACCAGCTGGCCTGCAAGAGAAAGATACGGGTCTGTTCCCATAAAGATCCTCACAAGCAGACCAATAGATAACGTGGAGAAAAGTTTGAAGTGATCAACGATTTCATCCTGCTTGAATCCACACTCAACGGTCATGGAAGCAGCTGTCAAGAGATCAAAAGATGCATTGCACCTGACAAATCTACTGCACAAGGCCTCGTTAAAGTGCCAAGGAGCTAGGCTGTCCCTTTGAGGACTATGGGGTGCTTGACCTCACCCACCATATTTTCAATCACTTCACATGCATGTGCGAGTTGACTTGAATAAGGCAGACTACCGAAGGACCGGTGCCTTTGAATGGTTGAGCTGCCTACGAAAATTGACATACCATGAACTGCCCGAAGATCCAACTGTCTTGGAAGCAGTACAGACATACTATTCCTTAGAAGCCAGGATAGTAAGCCTTGTCTCGTGGACTATGGGAAAAGACATGGAGCTTGGTAAAGTAAAGGGGCAGGAGAAAAGTGGAAGAGCACCAAGGAGACTAATGGCAGCCCCGGTGGGCTGAATCACAGCAACTGTGAGGATGGTGCACACCTGCCTTGGGTTTCAACAGAGTCGGAGGTGACTTGGCCACACCTAACAACTACGGCATTCGGGAGGAGGACTGTGAAAGAAGTTGATAACGTAAAATGTGAAGATCTTGAGGGCAGTTCCAATAGATGAGCCAGTTTGGAAGCAGGGAAGAAATCTAATTTGCCTCCTGTTTGCAAAATCAGATGTTGACCAAAGGCCACTGTGTATCTTTGTTAGCAAGTACGCGTCCCTTTTGTGTGCACATGATTTCTCTAGATGGGGTCCAGCTGTCACGGGTACCTGGGGAGACATAAACCCATTTCTCTTTGTACCAGGAGCAAGCAGTGTGCCCCACATGTCCATAGCTGACCCTGAGATCCTCCTCCAATACCTTCCCCGCCTCCTAGTCCACATCAGAGGCTCTTCCTAGTGGCTTCTCAGACTTACAGTCCTGTCTCTACAACTCCCCACTGTCCAACCTCCATGAGACTCTCACTCCCTGCCTTCAAGTCAACCCTAATTCACAATGCCCCTGTAGGGCAGGGGAGTACTGCCCCTGTGGGTTTCTGAGACTGACTCTTTACCAGAGTAGAAAGCTGGGTTGTTCTCCTGCGTAGCAGCTGGTGGTTCTGAACGTGAGACCTTGCAGTGAACAGCCCAGAGCTCCTACAATGAGACTCTCGACAAGTGATCATTCACCAAGACTTACCTTCTACGTATACATTCAATGACCAAATACTCCAGGGCGACTTTTTGGAAAGCTGAGCTAACATGTGTTGATTCTTGAGGGCAATTTGCCAATGGCTGTCACTCCAGAGGCTCGTGGCTTGAACCGACGGGTGGCTCCACAGGAGAAAGACTTGGCGGACGGCGTCCGTAGCTAGGGCAGCAGAGAAAACTGCGGGACAATCCTCCTCGGTAACCCCCCGTGTCTCCACCAGCCAGGGATCAATGTGCACAGCCGCGTGCCCCAGCGGTGGAAGCTTGACCAATGGAAACCTGTGAACTGAGATGTGGAAAGATGCTCGGTGAGGCCCTTTCCTTAATCATTGCTGCCCACCGTCCTCCCTGGCCTTCCCAGAGCGCCGACCATTTCTGTCTCCTTCAAGGGCCCCTCATGCTTGGCTGTAGCCCTTGGTTTACCAGAAGGAAAAAGATGACCCTCTTGTGTCCTTTCTGGGCTTGTGCTCTTACGTGAGCCCTTGAGCCCTCTCCAGGAAGGTTCTCTGGTGCCTGATGTCGCTCCGACCTTCTCTGTCTCTCTGCGTGTGGCTTTGTGCTGCCCAAGGGCTCTTCCTGTGGAGACAGGGCATCCTCGTTCGTTGTTCTGAGCTCAGAGACCCCAGCTGGTCCAAATGACTGCCAGGAAGATTGCTCGTTTTCGGCACCCTCCAGGTGTGCCTTCGCCTCGCTTTTCCAGCTACAGGGAGAAAGCCAGCCTGCCCCTTTTCCAACCTCTGAGCTCTTTGGCCCGCCCAGTATGCTGCCTTTTCGGGCTGAAGAAAAACTCCCATTCGGTCCTATTTGCAACGCAGAGATTTCTGTTAAGTCGTTTGTCTGAAGAATTAACACATTTCGGTTGAATCTGTAAGGCTCACTCCAATATTTAAGGAAGGAGTCCTTCTGCCTTCGACAATGGCAAAGTAATTTCAATGTGCATTTAGTTATGTCCATACGAAAAGCAAAGGGATACGTGTTTTTCGCATCTTTGCCATACCATAGACACACTGGCCTGTTCAATGATATAAGATATTTTAAAAACTGAAATAAAAACAAAAGAATGTATTTATTTACATTTCACCTTTTTCCCAAAATAACTTGAGGTTGAAGATCATAAATATTCCCAATTACCTAAATAGTTAGAAGCGTATAACATTTATTAAGAACTGAGAATTTAGAGTGAGCTCAGTATCTGAGTGAAATTAACTCAGAGAAGGGGTATTCAAATATTGATTTTCACCGCAAAGAAATACTGTTCCTTGCCTTACAAAATTAATTAAGCTCTGTGTTAATTAATCACTACGCCTCTATAATGAGAAGCTGCCAATCACGCTGTCAGATTGTTTACAGCTGAAATCCTAGCCTAAAATTCATTTAGTTAATGATCTGAGTTAAATTTAACCCATGTCTCAGGACCTCATACCAGCACTTCAAACCAGTTCATTCAGGTTCAGGCCGCTGAGATGAGAATATTTCCCACCCTCAAATACACCGAGTCAGAGCCTGCAGTTTCAGAAGGGCCCCAACTGATACTAGGTCTACATAAAAAGCACTTGGATTCTTAGGGATCTAGTTCAAATGTAGAGTGGGATTGTGAATGTGGAGATGGGAATGTAGATTCTCAGGAGAGGGTGATGGCTTCCCTTCAACATCATTCCAGTTCACAAGAGTGAGCCCAGCTTGGGAATACTGCCTGGGCTTCTTTCACTCCAAGCAAATAACCAGGTCCACCCTCTGGGCTCAGGCCCGCCGCTGAAACGTACCTGAACCGCCCCCACCCCCCACCCCACCGCCCCTGCCTGTTACTGCTGCTGGTTTTAGAATCCCTTGAGCAGTCTCCAACTCTGGGCCACTTTGTGTAGGACAGAATGAAACTGCCCGGTCTTGGGCCATCTCCAGAGTCACGGTGGTGACTTTTGCACTAGTGGATCTTCTTAAGGGTCTTCATGGTCCCTCTTGACAACAAGTCCAAAGTACGTGAGATGCACCTTCACCACGCTCCCTCCCAAGGGGCATCCGCTCCAGACGTGTCCATTCAGCTGGCAGCCCATGGTGCGTTCATGTTCTTCGCCAACACCATCATTCTGATTCCATCTTCAGGACACTTAGATTCCAGTGTTTGATTAAGATAAACTTTCTTCCTTTCTTGCAATGTTTGGCTAGCCTGCATGTCCTTTCCCTCGTGACTCAAGAAAACAAATTCACTGGTCACTGGATCGATTCCATCTCAGAGCAACCCTGTGACCACACCTATGATAATTGTTTAATTGCTATCTGTTTCCTTTTGGGATCTCTGAGCTATGGAGGGCACGGACTATGTCTGTTTGGAGCAAGATAGAAGGTTGAAGGCCCATACCAGGAAGTCAGTGAGGATTTGTCTAATGTGCAATGATATTGTTTGTCCCTGTTGAGGCCAAGCTTTCAGCAGCTACAACTTTAAACGCTCTTAAAACAAAAAGGAAGAACACTCTCAGCATATCTTAAACCGAAAGGACGAAGGGAAAACCCCGAGCTTTGAGTTGCAATATTGAAAGATTCCATGGGTAGAAGATTGAATAACGCAGGAAGCATCAAAAGAAGATGGAAAGAATCCACAGAGTCACTGTGGAGCTAGTGGCCCTTTTCAAGAGATAGACTATGAAAAAAAATCAGTGGTACTGAAGGAGGACCTTGAAGCTGCGCTGAAAGCATTAGTCAAAAACAAGGGTCCAGGAATTAATGGAATATCCATTGAAGTGTTCAACAAGCTGATGAAGCCATGGAAGCACTCACTCGTCTGGGCCAGGAAATGTGGAAGGAAGCTATGTGGCCAGCTGACTGGAAGAGATCCACATTTGTACCCATTCCAAAGAAAAGTAACCTAACAGAATGCTTAAATTATAGAACTTTTTCACTGATAACACATGGAAGTAAAATTTTGGTGAAGATCGTCCAACAAAGGTTGCAGCAATGCATTGACAGGGAACTGCCAGAAGTTCAGGCTGGATTCAGAAGAGGACCTGGAAGAAGGGATAGCATTGCTCTTAGAAAAAGTAAGACCAGAATGTTCCTTAGAGACAAGAATGGTGAGACTGTCTCACATACTTCCGACATGCTGTCAGGAGAAGCCAGTCCCTAGAGAAGGACATCGTGCTTGGTAAGGTGGAGGGGCAGTGAAAAGCAGAGAGCCCTTTGACAAGATGGAGGGACACAATGGCTGCACCAATGGGCTCCAACCCAAGAACGATGTGAGCCGGGCACAGGACGGAACAATGCTGCCTTCTGACATGCCCAGGGTTGCTTTCAGTTGGAACAAACTGGGTGACAGCAAACCTGTTACCCTTGAACGGGCAGCGTCATTGCTGCAAAACAAACATTTAAAAATGTCACCACACAGTATTTGCAGATATTCACCTATCAGGCCAGGGAATGCTTACAATGTACTTGAATAACTACAAGGGTATTTTGAATGACTCTTCCTCCATGATTATGTACTGCGATTGAAAATACCTTGTTTTCCACGAGGCCACCTCCCCTAATGACAACAGCACATGTCATTTTTAAATGTTGCTTTAAAAATACTAGCTTGACAATGTTAACAGGCCATAACCGTTTTCACTTGTCAATAGGCCAACACTGGCTCGTGGTGCCTCCATGAGGATCCGAGTAGAACTGCACACCATGGAGTTTCCCTGGGTGGATTATTTTGGAGTAGATTGCCAGGCCTTTATCCTGAGGCTCTCCTGGGCAGAGTCAAGTTGCCCTATGGCAAGCAGCCAGGCACCTAACCATTTACAAAATCCAAGAGTTCCCCCCAGGCAATAGCGGACCGTCAATGGCTGCTTTAATTTAGAACATGAATAATTAACATCTGTGTTAATCAACAGGAGTCCTGGTGGTGTGGCGGTTAGGAATCGGGCTGCTAACCAACAGATAGATGGGTCAGGAGTTCAAATCCACCAGCTGCTCCGCAGGAGAAAGGAAAGGCTTTCTACTCCTGGAAAGAGCGACAGTCTCAGAAACCCACAGGGGAAGGTCTACCTTGTGCTAGACTCGCAGTGGTTCTTAACCTTCCTAATGCCTAATACAGTTCCTCATGTTGTGACCGCCCCCATCCCCCCCTGCAACCATAAAATATTTTCGTTGCTACTTCATAACTGTCATTTGGCTACTGTTATGAATCCGGTGAAAGGGCCGTTTGACCCCCAAAGGGGTCGCGACCCACAGGTTGAGAACCTCTGTGCTAGAGGGTCTCTATATGCCAGAATCAACTCTTTGTGAGTTGGAATTTTTGCTTTGTTTTGTTATTGATCAAGAGTATGGTCTTGTTTTGTTATAAGCAAACTGCAAAACTCATTGCCTATTGGTGGATTCCGACTCATAGTGACCCTATGTCCTGCTTCAAGGCTATAAATCTTTCCCCAGCCCAGTGGCAAAAGAGTTTGAACTGCCGACCTTTGGGTGAGCAGTCCAATGTCTACCCCACAGCATTCCCAGAGCTCCTTTTGTATGTTGGAGACAGTGGGATTTCAGAAGTCACAGTCAGCACCAGCTCCATCCCCCTCCACTCCAGGCCTTCTGTTAGGAAAAACCAGCAACAGCGCATTGGGCTCTGGCACGCCCACTGCACTCTCGATAATGTACTCAAATATATATTCTAGAAAGCTGCTTAAAATTCCATCATGCAAATACTTCTCTTTATGAGGGGCTTATTACATAATAGCGTTTCCCATACAGACATCAGCCTACAGCAGAATGGAGTCCTTAAATGCAAATCCGCGTAGCTGGTAACCTCTTCTCTCCACTTCACTCTAACCCACAAACTCTTACATTTGTTCTCGCCCACCTCCCTCGTCCCTAGCTGTGGTTCCCAGCCTCCCTTTAAATAGGATTCATCACCTTATTCTACTTCCATTCTGTTCCCTGAAGTACAATAGATGTTCATCTAGAAGAAGTACAATAGATGTTCATCTAGAGTAGTTCTCACCTCCCTCATGCCCCGACCCTTTAAGACAGTTCCTCATGTTGTGGTGATTCCAACTATAAAATCATTTTCGTTGCTGCTTCATCACTGTCATTTGGCTACTGTTATGAATCGGGCGACCCTTGTGAAAGGGTCTTTCAGCCTCCAAAGGGGTCTCGACCCACAGGTTGAGAACCACCCATCTAGAGCGATGTCTGTGACTGTGTGAAGCATTCTGCTCTGGTTCGACCACTCCATCCTGTGTGCAGGGCTGAGGCTTTTCTTCTGCATCGAGACTTTGATCGAAGAACTTAACGACCATGAGGAGAAGACTCTCCCTTCCTTACCGTTTGCCTGCCGAACAGTTGATATTGTGCCAAAGGAACCTCAAAGCCTGTAAGAAGTGGGTGCCCCTGAAACAATCCACAATGTTGTGATTGTGGAGATGAACGTCTCCTAGAATCCTTCATCCTCTTTCAAGTAACTATCACCAACCAGCTCTTCTAAAAGTTAAACATTGAACAATCGACTGAGTCCGAGTTTAGGAATACTGCTTCCGCTACTTCTACTCACGGCCACCAAGCCCATTCCAACTTCAAGGACCCAGAGCACAGGGCAGAACTGCCCCTGTGGGTTTCTGAGGCTGTAACTCTTGACCAGATAAGAAAGCCTCATCTTTCTCCCTCCAAGAGTCTGGTGGTTTTGAACTGCTGAACTTGCAGTTAGCAGCCCACTTGTAACCACCATTAGTTTAGGAATAGGAATGTGATATGTAAGATTATATTGCTTCCATGAAACAAGGGCAACCCAAGCAAACCTATAAACAAGACATGTTTTTTTTTTTTAACCAGTTAGAGGTGTTTTTTGTTTGTTTGTTTGTTCTCCTTTCAAATAATGACTGTAGCCAGCCCATCTTTCTTTGCGATCAAGGGCATGTTTAAGTCTCAGGAGAGGTGGTGGGCATCATCTTCCAGTTCTGTTACAAACTTTGACAGTGACTCCAGGAACTATGACCACAGGTTGCCACCTAGTGGGCATCTCATAAAACGCCTAGACCCTTAACAGGTTTACCGAAAGGAAAAAGAAGAAAATCACACACAATCATGGCTATCGGGTAGATTCCAACTAGGAGCAACCCTGTGGGACAGAGTCGAGCTGCCCCGTCAGGAGTCAGGGGCTGTCAATCTTTCTCAGAGCAAAAAGCCGCAGCCTGCTCAGCTTCCCCTGCAGTCAGTCGCCCCCAAGGCTGACCTGCAGTTAGCAGCTCAGTGAGTCACCAGAGCTCCTCCAATCTGGAAACATGTATGGACAGTAGAAGATGGATTTATGTGTGGAAATAAGGAGAGTGCAATCGTATTTTCCTTCCGTGCTCCCTCAAAGGTGTCCAGATCTTTACATATAGCACTTGGTCAGATTAGCATAACTGTGTCTGTCTGATGGTGACCCCTAATCCTCTCCATCACCCCCACCACTGCTGCCATACTGGCTTCTAACACACACACACACACACACACACACGCGCGCGCGCGCACACAAGTATTCAAAACTGTGGGAGTTCCCCATGTGCCAAATTCATGATATTCATTCAAGGAAAATGCTATTTGTGAAAGGTTGTTGTCAAGCCGACTAGGACCCGTGGAACCATCCTGGATCAGAAGAAACCTGTGCTCCATAGGGTGTCCAATGGTTGGGTGTTTGGGAGGTCGCTCACCAGGCCTTTCTTCTGAGGTGTCCCTGGATGGACTCAAAGCTCTGCCCTTGCAGTCCCTAGCTGAGTTGTCAGTCCTTGTACCACCTGGGGACTCAAAACCACTATTTCAAACCTAACCCACAGCCACTGAGTCCATTCCAACTCATGGTGACCCTGTACAACAGGGTTAAACTGTGCCTGTGAGTTTCTGAGATTGTAACTCTTTCAGGGAGTTGAAAACCTTGGCTTTCTCTTGTGGTTTTGAACTGCCGACCTTGAAGTTAGCAGCCTAGCACATAACCACTGTGCTACCAGGATCCCACAATCAACAGAGGTATGCCCAGATCTATTCAACTTGTCTTCAGAGCAAATCATCAGAGATGATTTACATCACCACACATAGCAGTGGTTCTCAACCTGTGGGTCATGACCCCTTTGGGGATTGAATGGCCCTTTCACAGGGGTCGCCCGATTCATAATAGTAGCAAAATGACAGTGATGAAGTAGCAACAAAAATAATTTTATGGTTGGGGGGGGGTGTCACCACAACATGAAGAACTGTATGACAGGGTTGCAGCACGAGGAAGGTTGAGAACCACTGATAAAGTCGGTAACTTGGAAATAAATAACTGGGTCTCACCTGATAATGAGTCGCTTCCCTGTGTCGGCAAAAGAGGGCATCAAGAGCACGGAGGTGGGATTTAAAGGTCAAGGACAGCAAACAATTACCACTGTTCTAAAAATCAGAATGTTCTAGATCTCTGGTTATGCCTGTATGCTTCTAAAAAGAGAATGGAGTATCCCCTCGAGGTCTAGAAAGCTTGGTTCTAGTATTGCTGAATATAAGGCATGGGTGTTGCTAAGTGTCCTGTCAGTTCTGACTCGTGGTGGGCCTCTCCAAGTACCATAGAATGAACCGCACCTGGTCCTCCCACTTGCCCTTGTGTTGGAGCCCCTCCTGACAGCCACTGTGTGAACCCTTCTCACCAGGGTCTTCCTCTTTCTCACTGCCCTTCCACTTTAGTGAGCATGGTGTCCTTCCTCGGGGACTTAGCTCTTCTGAGAACTTCCCCAAAGTGCGAGAGATGGAGACTCATCACCTTCCCTTTTAAGGATAAAGGATGTCTCTCACGTCTTACCTAACAAGCATCTCAATCTTGACATGTCTTCCCTCTGAGTCCCACAGTTTCCCCATCTCGTGACAGGCACCACCTCTCTTGGGGTGTCTCAGGTCAAAGACTTAGAGTCATCCTTGTGACTCACATCCCATGTATTGGCAATTCTTTTTTGGTTTCATTGTTAATGATTCCCAGAAGTCCAGCCCCTCCTGGGTGCATCCTCTGCCCACACAGTGGCCCATGACACCCATGTCACTAGATTACTGCAGGAGCCACCTGGTCCCCATGTCTACCTGCACCCACATCACAGTCTGTGCTTAGGCAGAGGTGGTTAAGTCATGTCATGGGCATCTTCTTCCTCAAAACCCTGCGCTGTCTTCTGCCACACTGGCCTCCTTGATACTCTTCAAACCTGAGGGCTTTGCTCTAGCAGCTGCCCCACCTGGACCTCTCTTCCCCTTCTCTCGCCAGCCCTCCTCTCTTCGAGTCAAGTCTCCACCCCATTTGCCTTGGATCTTCTCCTAGCGCTCCCCCCATGGCACGGCCCCCTCCCCCGCCTACTGTGCTTGGCTGATCCTCTTTGCCTAGGACTGAGCACCTTTCAATGTACTATATGACTTACCTCTCTCTCTCCACATACTAAAGCATACGCTTCACAAGGAGAGCAAACGTTTGTCTCTTTTGTTCCCTGGCGTAGCTCCTCAAACAGTACCTGGCATATAGTACTGCATAATATATCAATGTCCTGATTGATGGGCCAGTCCATTTGTTCAATCTATAGATAGATAGATAGAGATAGACATGCATTATATCTAACATTATTTATAGTACATACAATATGCAATAGAATAATTATATAATACATAATGGCATGCTGTATATGTATGTAATATTATGTATAACATTATACATTGTATAATATTAAATATATTATATCATATTATATGTATATATGCGATATATACATTATGTACTATATAAGTATATATTGCTTGAACAAATGAACTGACATTGTTCAAGACATTTGAATAAATCCTAATTATAATATATATATACACATATTGCTTGAACAAATGGACTAGCCTATCAATCAGGACACACACACATATATGGTCAATCAATGTATACATTTCTATATATACACTATATATATTTGTATCGACTGCATTTGTTCAAGCAATACATATACATTATACATAATACATATATTGCTTAAACAAATAGACTGCCATTCATCAGGACATTTGAATAAATCCAAATATTGCCATTTTCTCAAATAGGAATCATACTACAATTAGTGTTTTGTATTGATTTTTCTCTCCACCTAGTTACCTAAAAATATGGTACAACTCACACCGTCCACTTCAGTCCTAATAAGGACCCTTCCTTTTTTAGCAGGAAGTGCACTCTTTTCCATGTGGGGGGCCTTTGCACCTGCTCCTCACGTAAGAACCTCCTTCACTTTATCAATCCGGAGTCCAGCTCCTTCTGAGAAAGCTGAGGTCATCGGGTGAGAAAGACTGATGCCCCTGAGGATTATAGCGGCCAACTGTTGCAGCACAGGTGTGTCAGAGGCCACCGCAACACTAGTCTCAAGAGTCAACCTCTTTCCATGACTGCAGTCAAGCCCTGCATCACCGCATTATCCATCAGCACAATATACAACTTCAGCTCCTAGGGCTGTCCTCCAATAGCGGGTCTTTGGCTTCTGTACTTGCAGGGTTCAGCTGCCATGGCCAAACTCAGCTGGTCTTGGCTGGGTATTCACACATTTGGGGGTCAAGGTTTTGCTTGGCTTTGGTTGAGGCAAATCAACTGGGTCCCTACATCTCAGCTTACAGCAGGCTTATTGGGCATGTTCTCAGGGCCAGGGCAGAGGAACAAGAGCAGAGCAGGTGAGTCGTGCTGGCCTCCCAAGGCCAACGCCTGGATTGAGAACCTAGTTTACTTCTGCAAGAGTCCATTGGCCAAGGTCATTCACAAGGTCAGCCCAGATTCAAGGTCCAGTGAGAGCTCCAGCCCCAGCCAATTGCTGCATCTGAACTAACCATGTTCTGAAATATAGCATCACTGTGACATAACAAAGCAAACAGCATTGCAGTTGCCTGTGAAGAAGAATTGAAAGGAACCAATAAATAGATTCAGAAGCACTTTATAAAGCATCACCTGCTGAAGATCAGTACTGGACACTGGGGGAGGAGACGGAGGATGCAGACACAGTTTTACCACCCTACAATGTCCTGATGACCAGAACATGGGCTATCCAAATTACAGAGTTGCTGAAGAATCTTCAGAGACAGCCAGTAAAAGGTGGTAAAGTCTTGGGCTGAAGGCAAACAAAATAAAACAGGCCCACCGAACCCAGCATCAAACTCTGATCTCCATTGCACTGTGCTGGGATGAGGACCTTGTCACTTCCCTCTCTTCTCTAACGTCCCAGGTGTCTCTCTAATAACACTTTTCTTTGAAACCGGCCCACAGTATACCCTTTGTTTATTTCAATCTCATGAAGAAATTCGAGAGGGGTGTATCATAAAGATGATGATGCACCTTGGTTTTGTAGCGGAGACAGGTAATGTGGGGGTTATCAACGAGCTTGTGATGGACTTGGACGAGTACACATGGTTCCAGTCTCGGGTTAAACCAGACCGAATGGAGTTGGTGGAGGCTTGGATCTCAGGAATGGAAAAGTACCATGATTAGGATGACACGGTTGCTACCCTGAAATTAGCCACTGCCCCCAAAGGGTTTTATAGTTACAGTATTACTAGGTTACAGCAATTCTACCCTGTCCTGCAGGGCCGTGGCCAGCATCGACTCAATGGCAGTGAGTTTTTGTTTTTGCAAGCCAAATTGAAGTTCCAGAGAAAACCAGTCCTGCCCCAGGTCTTGACTTCTTTCTCTGAGCCTCAGGAATCACCGTGCTCCAAAACTTGAGAGCCTTTGTATCTTCCCCACACAATTGAACTCCTCATTTTATTTTGTCTGGTAAGTTTGCTGATTTCTCTGGGGGGGACAGTTAGTCTTGTATGCCTACCAGATTGTAAGCCCACTGAGGCCTCAGAACAGATGTCTTTTCATGGTGTGGGATGAGCCTTTTGAGCTCGTGTCTTTTCATTTCCACTGCTGGGGAAATTGAGAATCAGTTCGATGTGGCTTGCCCACATTCATACAACCACACGGCACCTGAGCTGGGAAGAGTGCTTAGCTTAAGACTCCTGAAAATGTGTCAGTGTTTTCCCTCTCCATTTGGGAAGTGAGGGAAGACGAGTAGGCACCCAGTTCCGGGGACTTCGTGACAGCATATTGTTTATGTGGTTTTGCACCTAGAAGTAAGTACTAAGAGGGGTATGTCAGTGGTGATGTCTTCACCAAGAGAAGCCATGCTTTCCACTTGCTGGTCGCTCCTGCATGTGGAATTCTCACAAATGCAACAGTGATCCCTGCAGGAGTCATCTCTGAGGCCCCAGTGTTGTCCAAAATGATCCTAATTGCATTGCCTTTAATTTCTTAACAAGATGCTTACGTTCTTTTCAGTTCTTTAAACAAAGTCTGATACCGAAACACTCCCAACAAATCCTGGTGCCATCCAATCAATTCTGACTCACGGCAACTCTGTAGGACAGACTGACTGCCCCGTGCGGTTTCTTGAGGCCGCCATCTTCGCCGGGCTCACTACCCCACCTCTTTTCTACCAAGAGTGGCTGGTGTTCTGGAAGCAGCAGTCAGTGCCTGGGTGCTGACCCACTGTGTCAGCTCCCGTGCACAAGAGGACTCTACGTACTGAACACAGGAGCACCGGTTCTTCTAAGGAAAACCACCCTTTGCTTCTCAATTGAAGCTCTTAGGGTATGACTGGCGTTTCCTTGTGAAGCTGTAGAATGTTCATTACTGACTATAGGGATTAATTTTTTACCATCCCTTCCACCCTCTCTCTTTTTGTGCCATTCCTTTGGTCCCCTCCAGAGAAGCCATTCAATAAGGAAAGAGGTATTCCCAGAGTCCATTACTGAAGTTCAGAATGAATTCCTTCCGATCACAGATCGCTAAGCCCAAACCAGTTGCCATTGAGTGAATGCCACCACCTCATGGCAAGCCTACGTGAGCAGAGGCCAAGTTCACCGTAGGTTTCTTAAGGCCGTGGTCTTTCAGAATGCAATTACCAGGACTTTCTTCCCAGGCACTCCTGGATGGGCACAGACCTTCCACATTTCGGTCCAGGCACTTAACTCTGACTGGGGGCCATGAAAATGTTGCTTAAAGTGTTGTTTTTTTTAATGAATGCATTTGGGTTTACATTTTTCAGTTGTCATTTTTTAATTTTATTTCTCTTGGGATCTGTTCTTTAATGCTGCTAGTATTTCCCTGGGGACATGTGACATGCTTCCCACAATGAACTGATAAATGGATTTTTACAATGAGCTCATTTGTCAGTTGGAGATAGTGTCCCTATTATCTTAATCCATCAATGCAGATACTTAGGCCTGCCGTGTGGACAGGGCCACATGGAAAAGCATTTGGGACATGGATGGAAAAGACAACACGGGCTCGGAGGCCTCACTGAGTAGCCCGTGAAACTCTAGGAGGAAACCTCCGGCTGCTATTGAGCTATCTGAGACAGCGAGCGCTGCAATTGATTCTGGCAAGACCATTACGGGGGTAATTGTCCCAGAGAATGTTTTCTTATGCAGGAAATTAGAGACAGGGAAAACATTATTAAAAGTAAAAATTCGTAGATTTTTGAATCTGCCAGAATCTGTAGCAGCTATTGTAACCCCTTGTGGGATTAAAAGCTAAATTGAATTTTACTTAGGCTCAGAATTTGAGCTGAATTTCAAGTTGAAGAACTTTGGAGGAGGAGGAAGTTTAAGCAGAGACAGTCAAGATGGGATCTGATGCAATAAAATCGCCATCTCCCCTCCAGAATCACTAGTTTTACAAAGTTACCAATAAAAAGTAAAAGTGCTGAGCTGTAAAACTTATATGAAATGAAAGAGCAAAACGTTTTGATTGGTGCTTTAAAGAAAATAAAACTGGACCAAAATACACCATCTGTATGTAGTTTTAGAAGTTAGATAAGACAAGGTAATAAAAATTATCTGCCACTAAATTTTAGGATTAAACTAGCAAAATGGAGTCCTATTTAGGAGTATGGGAGGCGGCATAGTGAGTTGTACATTGGGCTGACAGCTGCTAGGTCAACAGTTCAAAACTACCAGCTGCTCCTTGGGAGACAGATGAGGCTTTCTATGTCATCAAGAGTGACGGTCTTGGAAGCCCAGAGGGTCAGTTCTATTCTGCCTATAGGGTCGTTATGAGTTAGAATTGACTTAATGGCAGTGTTAGGTGGGTGTGAGTGTGTGTGTTTGTATGAGTGTGTTGTGTATGCATCCTGGGAGTGTATTGGCATAATGGCAGGTTAAAAATAATTTTAAATAAGAAGTTCTTGACAATCTGGATTATAGCGGTTATTTTACTTCACCAAGAAATCAATTTATTTATCTGATCTTGACTATATACCTGTAGTCCTTCAGGGTTTCATTAAAAAGTATATGCTGCTGATACAATGGATGCTATCACTCTGTTCTAAGGAACTAGGGGTAACTCTTGTTCTCTTTGGATGGTGGATTAATTTTTTTTCATTACTATTTTTATCTTCTTCAGATTTTCTACAATGAACACATACATATATTTAAGGCTTTTGAAAGGCTTTCATATTGGATAATTTGGTGGTGTTAGGTGCCATCAAGTTGGCTACAGCCCATAACTACTCTATGAAACATTGCCTAATCCTGTGCCATCCTCCCAAACATTCCTGTGCCTGAGCCCATTATTTCAGCCAGGGGATCAATCCATCCGCATCTCATTGAGGACTTTCCTCTCCTTCACTGCCCCTCCATGTTGCCAAGCATGATGTCCCTCTCCAGGGACTGGTCTTTCCTGACATTATGTGCAAAGTATTGTGTTAGTCTGGGTACATTAGAGAAACAAATCCACAGAAACTCATATGCATAAGAGAGAGTTTTATATAAAGAGTAAGTACACATCAAGAAAATATCCCAACCCAGTGCTGCCCAAGCCCTCAAGTCCAACACCAATCCACAAAGTCCTCCAACACCAATCCACAAAGTCCTCCTCCATCTTATAAAACACACACAATGACGCTGACTGCAGGAGGAAAGCTGAATCAGTGAATGTGTAAGCATCTCAGCACTGACAGGGGTCTCCACACAGTTGATCCAGCACCCAGGGCTGCATCAGGGTAGGACCATGTTGCTACTCCTCAGGGATGTCTTGCAGGAAGTGAGCCTTGCAAGCTGAAGCAGGGAACTGGTTAAGGCAGCTGAACCTAGTCCGTCCATCAGAAGGCAGGAGACCCAAGAACTGGAAAGACGAGGCTCACTGAGCCATTTATACCTCTGCCCTTCATTTAACCCCACATGTGTTTATCGGCCAGGTTGGCACAATAAACCTTAACTACCTCAAGTATGTAAGACCAAGTCTTGCCATCCTTGCCTCCAAGGAGCCCTTTGTCCATACATACTTCTTCCAAGACAGATTGATTTGTCCAGCCCCACAATTCAAATGCATCCACTGTATGACAGAGAGCCTGTGCTTCTCCCATTTAACAGTGCCTGTTCCTGAGTACTATAAATGGTTCATCTGCTTGGCTGCAAACCAAAGGTTGACAGTTCAAGCCCACCCAGAGGCACCTCAGAAAAACAGATGTAGAGTTCTATTTCTGCCCAACCAATTAGTGAACACCGGAAGCACAGTTCTACTCTACCACAGGTGGGATTGCCATGCGTGTCCGTGGACACGATGTCAAAGGAGTTTTAAATGACACAGTAATAACAAATAACTGTTTCATGTAGGCATGGAGAGAGCACTTGAGCAGAATTCATTTGTCCATAAGAACATTCCTTCCAGTCGTCCGAGGGAATTTCCAAAATCAGGAGCCCCTTGAACCATTGCACATCATAGAAATGTTCTTGCTCAGAGAAAGATGTTTCGTAAAGATACACTTATTGACCACAGAGGCAGGAGAAACCACTAGGGCATTTCACACGGATATGGGGTCGCTTATCTTATATCTGCATTCCACAGGGCAAAGCAGATTATTTTAATCTGCAAGATCACATTCGTATGTCGCACACTGAGGGGAGTGTGCCTTTGAACTAGACTAGCCTACGCCAGTGCAAAGCTTCTACTGAAACTAAAGGTTGCTCAATTTGCTGCTTGCGTTCATCGTGTGAGTAGAAATCTGAACAATTAGGTCCGTGTTTCATAGAATAAATTTCAATGAGTGTTCAACTTAAAGGCCAAACCTCCTCTTACGTTCTCTGTGGAATAGCAAAGTCAGCAAGTAAAAGAAGATGCATCCCTTTGGCTGCCATGTTTTGTGGAGGTTTCTGGAGTAGTGATATTTAACCTTTAATATATAATGATTTTATTGGGGGCTCTTATAGATATTATAACAATCCATAAATCAATTATGCAAGCAAACGTGTACTATGTTGCCATCACCATTTTCAAAACATTATCTTTCTACTTGAGCCCTTGGTATCAGCTCCTCTTTTTTCCCTCCTTCCCCTATCCTCCCACCCTTGTGAACCCTTGATAAATTATATATATATATATTTTTTTTTTCATATCTTACACCATCCACTGTAGTAATCTTTAATATTAAGGTTAAATTCCTCATGGAGGAACAAATAATCAACAACTTTCTTGGTTATAACCTTGTTGTTCTGTGCTTTTCAGTCAGTTCTGGCTTAGCGCGCCCCGAAGCACAACAGAACATGCCCACCCCACACTTTTTGCTGTGCCTGAGCCCATTGTTGCAGCTACTGAGGACCTTCCTCTTTTGCCTGCTTTACCACGCATCATGTCCTTCTCCAGGGGCTAGATCCTCCTGATGACATGGCCAAAGTACCTAAGACGAAGTGTCACCATCTGTACTTCGAAGGATCATTCTGGCTACACATCTTCCAAGACAGATTGGTTCTCTCTTCTGGCAATCAGTGGTATACTTAATTTTGGGAGGTTTTATGGTCAGAAAACTCCAATGGCCACTCACCAAAGTAGAATGTAGAACATTGTCTTTGTGGACTCAGTTCTGTCAAATGACCTTGATGGTTCCTATGACTATGGCCCTGAGTCCCCAGACCACTCGTTCCCTCAAGGTATTTGATTCTGACTAAGACATTTTCATAACGTTGCCCCATTGGCTTTGTCGTACACACACACACACATACATATATCAATGTCTATATTATATACATACATTTATAACATATACAAATACAAAATATCCTTTGGCAGACCTATAGGGGTGTGGTACCTTTCACCTACCCATTCTGGTACATCTTCCTGTCTCCCCATCTATGAACTCGTAGATTAATGTTTGTTGTTACTGGCGCTGCAGGATTGTGTGTGTAGTAGCATTGACTTTTGTTGACTGTGGCTCGTGTGCACTTCTCCGTGTCTCCCTTAGCCTTAGTGATCGCATGCGCATCATCTCCTTGCTGTGGGTGGTCTTTCCCTTCACCCAAAGCAATAGGTCTCTATGATCTAGTTACCACTTTGTCACTCTCCTCTCCTTCCTGTAGCCATGAAAGAACGTTGCCTTCTGTGTGCAGATCTTGGCTTTCGATAATAGTGAATATATACAATATCTGCCCTTTTGTGATTGACTTATTTCACTCAGTATAATGTCCTCGAGGTTTGCCCATGTGATGTGGTGTTTCAGATTCTTCCCAGATCTTTAATAGTACATAGTACCCCACGGTTTGCCTACACTATGGTTTGTTTTTCCATTCATCTGTCACGGGGCCTTAGGCTGCTTTCATCTCTTTGCTGTTGTGAATAATGTTGCAATGTAAATAAACGCTAGTCCCACAAAGCCACATCCATTTGTTTACATGATGCCTCTGGCTACATGGTGCTCTGGCTCGCTATAAAGCCAGCGTTGGGAAGCTGGAACAGAGACAGTGTGGCCTGAGAGCTTAAAGGATTTATTCTCTGGACCTCTACAGAAAACATTTGCCAAATTCGGATCCAGACCATAAAGAGAATACAAGGAACAGGAACATATGGGAACTGAGGGAAATGCAATAGTGGGAGAAATACTAAAAGAGGAGGCTGCATGAGAAATGACACTGCTGTCTGAATGAACAAGCAAAACATGAGTAGTAACCACTGTACAAGCAACTGGTTCCATAAACAGAACGCCACCACCAAGGATTATACAGAAGTGGATTTACTGGAAACCAGAAGGAGGGATCCATTGAAGGAAACAAGGAAAGAAAAGAGTAAGGAAGAGCGAGTTCAACAGAGGGACTCATATTACCAAATGAGGAATGAAAGGAGTGTCAGCTTCATGCTGTAAAGGTCTCTGTTGGTTTTAAGGCAATACAGTACTGCATTATTTGTGTATAAGTCTTTGGATATGGTCTATGTCATGTGCTCAGCAAGAATGTGGAGGCCGAAGAAGGATAACCTAGCAAAACAGACATCTTTGATCAGTTGGAAGTAGATGTTAGACTCTTGGGAAATAACTGATGATACACGAGAATATCTGGGTTACCTCAGGGTGCTGATGGTATGATGTTCTGCACTGGGTTACAAAATCTTTGTGACGATCAAGGCAGTAGCATTTCTCCAAGACATCAGGCCAGAACTACTTTCCCAAGGAAGAAAAGGCTGACTCTAGGGATAAAGTCATACGCCAAAGTTATGAAGCCACTCATTATTGGGATTGGCCGTTCACATATGAAAACACTCAAGGCTAACATCTAATCACCACTTGTTCTCAAGATCAAGGAGCCCTCGTGGTGGAGTGGTTAAATGTTGGGCTGCTAACTGCAAGGTGACTGGTTTGAAACCACCAGCCAATCAGCAGGGGCAGTTCTCCCTTGTCCTATAGAGTAGCTGTGAGTCAGCACCAACTTGATGGCAGTGAGAGAAATGGAAATGGAGACATCGAGGAGACGCGGGTGTGTCCCTGTCAATGGTTCCGTAGTCATTTCAATGTAAGTCATTTCTGTAAGGAAACCACATTGTTCTGCCAGGTGTTTCTGGGGGAACTTAAAATTCTAAGCTTTTGGTTAATGGCTGAGCATTAACTATTTGCATGACCTCACTCCAAAACCCACTGCCTTCGAGTCAATGCTGGCTCATAGCCACCCCCTGGAGCTTTCTGAAACTGTCACTGTTGACAGGAGAAGAAAGCCTAGGTTTTCTCCTGCAGAGTTCCGGTGGTTTTGAACTACCAACATTGTGAATCACAGCCCAATGCATAACCATTTCCCCACCAGGACTCCATTGGCACCACGTAGACACTCCAAGAGTCCAAATAAGCATGTGTGTCATTCTGCAGTGCTTCAATGTGTGGCCCTTGTCTGTTGTACTTAGATAATATCTCTATTCTCAAATTAAGACTAACTTCTTTCTCCATGGAAGATGGGATGTGTTAGTCTGGGTGCATTAGAGAAAATAATCCACAGAAACTCATATGTATAAGAGAGTTTTATATAAAGGGTAAGTTCACAGCAAGGAAACATCCCAACCCAGTGCTGCCCAAGCTCACAAGTCCAACATTAACCCATATGTCCGACACCAATCCACAAAGTCCTCCTCCATCTCACACAGCAGATGCAATGACGCTGACTGCAGGAGGAAAGCCCAGTCAGTGAATGTGTAAACATCTCAGTGCTGGCAGGGGTCTCCACACGGCCGCACCAGCACCCAGGACACATTTGGGATAGGTCCATGTGTAAGGTGGCCAGAAGTCCTGCTTTTGGCAGGACAGTCCCGCTTTTGGGCATTTTTTAAAAGTCCCAATTTTTGGAAAGAATGCACAACAAGCTAGGGAATGGTCTATTTGGTCCATATAGACCAAGTTTTTAATCAAGAACTGCCCCCCCCCCC
>NW_022111300.1:41212928-41215504 GCF_000313985.2 Echinops telfairi
AAGCAGGGAACTGGCTAAGGCAGCTGCACCCTGGTCTGACCATCAGAAAGCAAGAGACCGGAGAACTAGAAAGGTGAGGCTCAAGGAGCCATTTACCCCTCCGCCCTTCAATTAACCCCACATGTGTTTATTGGCCAGGTTGGCACAATAACCTAACTACCTCATGGTATAAGGGTAAGATTATGAAGCCCCTTGGCTGTGAGAGAGGCTCTGGAGGGCCCCTGAGCACTCGCAGCCCAAGCTGAAAGGGGGGAGAGCAGAGGTGCACATTAAGATGCAAAGCCTGCCTCTGTAGAACCTGAATTTCCCCCAGAAGGATCCATCTTTCCATTCCCTTTAACTCTGTCGACCAATTTCTCATACTGGTTAGGAGTAGACTAAGTAGGGCAGGGAGCTACCTTCACTTTAAAATGAGTCCGTGGAATCAAAAGCAGGCATATCATTGTCTACTGTCTCCAGGAAAGAAAAGTCTTAGCATGTCTTATGTTCCAATTTCAGAACCCAACAGATACCTACTGAGACGTTAAGTTTGCTCAATTTATTCTGCACTGACATTCGGAATTGTGTGATTTCTCCATCGATGCTATTTTCATGGTTCCATCATCATTATAAGGCACTGGGGAGAAAGAGTGCAGGGGCGCTCGGCTCTGTGGCCCATATGGTGGGATACATCAAAAGCAGTGAGGGCTGCCAGGCTGCAGTGCACGCGGTTTCAGCAGTAGCAGCATTTCTATTGAATGCAGAGAAAGATGCAGGAACGAAAGGTTCCTGAGCATTTTGTTGCTTCTTTTCAGCTGGGTGGGGGTGTAGGTAGAATGATAATAATTCACTTAATGACTCTTGGATAGTTAAAATACCTTAATGGTTTGCAAACATGTTCATCTGACCCCCAGAGCCACTTGTTTTCTGCTCTCTTTGGGATTGAGGCTTTTCTCGATAATAATTTGTGGTTGCTGCTCACGTCTTGGACTCTGTTGTCGGTTTTAGTATGTTCTGGGGATGTGCAATCCAGGATGGGTGGCGCTGTAGAGATGGGAGCTGAATGAGTAGTCTTTTGGGGACATGGCAGGGGAGGCTGGGGCGTGAGAGGAATGGGGAGTTTCTAAGAAGTACAAGGACAAATAAAATGCTCTGAAATCGATTTTGGTAATGAGTGTACAAGCTTGGTATGATTGATCTGTTAAATTGTATCATCTATGGACTATGTTCCAATAAAACTGTTTTCAAGATTGTTACTTGAATACTTAGAAGGAAGGCAATTTGCTAAAATGTTAATATTTACTTTTCTTTGGGGAGGGTGGGATAGAGCTTCCTCTCTCTCCTCTCTCTGTTTTTCTTACGTAAGTCAATGCATTCTTATATAACCAAACCCACTGCCAATCAAGCCAATTCGGACCCCTAACAAGCTTGGACAGGGTTCGTGGGACTGTCTTTATGGGAGCAGAGCGTAGCTTCTTTTGCTTTAAGAGATGCTGCGGAGTTTGAGGCCCGACCTTGAGGCCAGCAAGCAGTTTCCCTCCAGAACCTCCAGGGCTCCCTGTCTTCTTACATCGTGCAGGAAATATGCCTTTAGCTGCATCGTATCAATTGAGCTAACTTCTTCTGGACATTTAGAAAAAAGGAAAGCAAGCAAGAAGGAAGGCAGAGAAAATTAGCATACTTCCTGATATAACAGATGGAAGATGTTTAGTCAATGAAAGTTGGCAAAATAATGACATTATTTCTGGCATTTAAGCACAATATAAATCGGAAAAAGCAGGAGGACAGTTCTACCTTAAGATAATATTTCTGCCCCGAAACCCACTCTGTTGTGTTTTGTGGATAAATAAATGTTGCTCTCCCTGACTCCCATCATTCTTTCTGCGTCTGTCCCCTACCTGACACTGTGCCCATGCCCTTGCCCTTGCCCCACCCCGGCCTCTGCTGTTCACATGGAACACGTACATGACATTGCCAAGTTTGTCTTTTGAGGTAGCAACAGACTTACCATGTGACAGGTTTACTTTCCATATCGTTTCCTGCTCATCACTTAAGTATCTGTGGATTGCTCTAGAGCAGTCATTACGATGAGGTAGATATTATTTCTAATCCAAGGAATAAGGACTAAAGGGGATATATTTGCAATTAATGAGAATTTTTTTATATATCTACATTATGAGTCAACATTTAAAACGCATTTCTTAGCCTACGTGCACCACAATGTGCATTTGAGGCCATTATAAGTACTATAAGTACAAAAATTCCTTGTGTCTAAAACAATTTGTACTTTTGCATTTGCAATTTCCTTGGTCTATTATAAACAAATGCACATTTTATAGAGCACATTTAAATGCATTATTTCCGTGCTTAAAAAATGTACTCTTTAAAAAGAACATTAAAAGAAATGGTAATGTAGCCATCTTTCTAATTTCCGTGAAGGCAAAGGGTGAATCAGTTGAAGGTCAAGAATTCAACAAAATCGCCTAACTATGGTGACAAAAGATGTGATCTTTTCAATACAGCAGTGAATTGATCAGTTTGGTTACGATATTAACATGTAGCAAAGGATTGCCAGATCAGACACAGAGAGAGAGGGC
>NW_022111300.1:41215604-41226267 GCF_000313985.2 Echinops telfairi
AAGAGAGAGAATAGACAGTGGAGCCCTGGTGGTGGAGTGGTTATGAGTGGAGCTGTGATCCACGTGGTGGGCAGTTCAAAACCACTAGCAGCTCCTCTGGAGAAGGACTGCGCTTTCCACTCCCTCAAACAGTAACAGTCTTGTAAACCCACAGAGGCGGCTATGAGTTGGGAACTCAGTGGGTTAACCATTGGGTGGCTACTGAAGGCTGGCAAGTTCAAACACACCAGGTGTTCCTTGGGTGAAAGATGAGGAAACCGATTTAACCTCTGCTTTGGTGAGGACTTACAGGCTCAGCAATTCTATAGAACAGCTCCACTCCGCCTTCCAGGGTTTCTGTGAGCCTGAATCCACTCGGTGGCAGCAGGTTTGCTTTGGGGTTGAGTACCATATACATTGAGCATGTTGTCAACAGAGACCAGTCCCTGGAAAAGGACATCATGCTTGCTAAAACAGAGGGGCAGCGAGGAAGAGGAAGACCCTTGACAAGATGGATGGACACAGTGGCTGAAGCAATGGACTCAAACATAGGACCAACTGTGAGGATGGCACAAGACCAGGCAGTGTTGCTTTCTGTTGTGCATGGAGTCCCTACAGGCCAGACCTGACTGGGTGACAACTACCGCTATCTACCTCAAACTCAGAAATGTGTGCATGTCTTAGCTTTACTATTCACGCATGCCATCTTGGCAGCGTTTCTGAAGCACAGCGAGGCTTGGTTTCTTCATCTGTAAATCAGTCTGACAGTCATAGTACTTAGCTCAAAGACCAGCAGCAGTTGCTGTCTGATCTGCCTCATGGTACAGAGTAGAAAATGCTGCCCGGTTTCAAATGGCTGATTTAAAATTGTGGGAGAAAAAAAAAAGATCTCTGGGCCTTTCTTCTGCCTTGCTTCTGGGTGAACTAGACCTTACCACCCGTTGGTTAGCAGCCAGGGCTTTCCCCCTTGGAGCACCCAGGGGCCCTCCATCTCTGAGGACTTGGGGAACAATTTGCATAGTGAGGGATGTTGCCGGTGGTCCCTCCAGTCCGTTTCAACCCCTGGTGACCCCGTGTAATGGAAGAAAGCTGTCCTCTAGGGCTTTCTTCGCCATGATGTCCACAGAACAGAACACGAGGCTTCCCGACGGCAGAGCTGCACGGTGGGGTTCACTGCTCACCACCCATGGCTTTGCCTTGGCACCCCCAGGGCACCAAGCTTGGGTGGTGGGTGGCAAATGCTCACCATGTGGCATCTGCTGTGGTTCCTGGTGGTTGTTGGATTCCATGGTCGCTGACTCGGTCATTAACCCACAAAGCAGAGCCCAGCTTCTCCCTCCATCTGTACTGGGTCCAATGGTTCATTCACACCACCCATTCTGCTCATTTCCTGAGCGGTCTCTAATCCTGGCAGTGTCCACAGACGCAGCTCCCACCTTGCCACCATATGAATGGTGCCACGACAGACAGGCCCCATGGAGGAAGGGACTAGACCGAGGTATAAAGTCAACATAACGTAGCCTTTCAAACCTTACACTTGCTCAAATCCTCCCCAGTACACCTGGATTCCTGCCCCCACCCCCACCCCTACCCCCTCCCCCTCCCCATGGCCTCCACACCACCTGCAAGGTGCTGCTCTTCCTGTTCCAAACATTTAGTCAGCTGGTGGGAAAGTTCCATTTGTGGGGTGTTGGTGGGTTTCTTTTAAGTGATATTCTGCTAA
This sequence comes from Echinops telfairi, assembly GCF_000313985.2. Taxonomy (NCBI): domain Eukaryota; kingdom Metazoa; phylum Chordata; class Mammalia; order Afrosoricida; family Tenrecidae; genus Echinops; species Echinops telfairi. The sequence continues at coordinate 41,217,307 of NW_022111300.1, forward strand.
GTACTTGAGATTCATACATTCTACTCATCCAGTGTTTTCCACTTTCAGCTTCCTAAGGATTGTGTAGGGTGCCTGGTTAGCCTAGTGGGCTATGCCTTGAACTGCAAACCACTAAGCCAACAATCACTCCCGTCAAAATTTATCGTCTCGGGAAACCCATCGGGTCTAGATGCGTTGGAATCAACTCCATGGTGATGAGTTTGGGTTTAAACCTGGTGAAATGTACTCATCATGTCCTTCCCCCATCGCTAACACATAGATCTGCCCTTGTCCCAGGGGGGCCTGAGGTTTTCCTGCAGACCCAGTGCCACTGGAGGCCAGAGGCCAATCCTCTGAGTGGGGTTTATGTAGGCGCTAGCTCCATGAGAGGCAGTGGTTGGGCCCTGCATGTGCCCTCTGTGGAGCTGCACTGCCCAGAGCTCAATGTGGGCCTCTGCTCTTTCCTGGGGACCCTCTCTGTGGACCATGACCCGCATCTCTGGGCCTGGGCCCCAGTGAAGTCACCTAGCCAATGTTCCTTGCCAAAGAGGACCCCACCCCTTAATCCTGTCGGTAGTCCTGGGATACCTGGGTAGTCCGTGTCCCCCTCTCAGGGGTTACTTACTTTCGAGGGTCCTCACCTTGACCAGGAACCCAGTGTCCTGGGTTTCTATGAATTCTCTGCTCCCAAGTTTCCTGGAACATTCCACTCGCACTTGTTGGCAGTTGTAGCTGCTGCCTAATCCTGCCAGTCTCCTCCCGGGATGCCACATGGCCTTGCCTGACTCTGTCTCCCTTGTTAGCTGAATCTGCAGTCCCCAACTCCATCCAACAATAGTGTGACCGCTCCCCGAGTCCTGGCATCACCAAGTCTCTTCCAGGGGCCCCCTGGCTTCCTGGATCCTTTTGTAACACAGAGGAGCCAGGAGTGTGGTTGCAGTCAGAGCTTTGGGGCTCAGGAGCCTCACAGTTCAGGGACAGGTAGGAGTTGTCTTCGATCTGAAAGGTTTTCAGTGGTAGGGATGTTTACATTTCTCCTCCACTCATTGAGTTCTGAATCTGCAAATGCCATCTGGGTTTCTCTCAAAGCTTCCTCCACCAGGGTTTGCGGTCTCAGGGACCACCCCAGCGGGCCTCGGGGCTGCCTGTGGAGAGAACCCGGCCTCTGTTCCTAGTTGGAGGCTGCAGGCAGAAAGCTCTGAACCGATGAGAGATTGGTCAAGCAGCCTTGAAAGAGGCCTAAATCCAACAGAGGAAGCTGGTCTGATTAAGACGGGGGTAGATAGAGGATCCTGGGAAATGTCAGTGTGCCTTCCACACCCATGCCATCTCTTTAGCTATGTGTCTGGAGCCGCCAGGAATTACAAGCGAGCAAGTACCTTCCCGCGAGTGAGGGAGCCGGAGCCACAGCGGGGGTAAATGAGCTTCCTGCAGGTTTAAGAAGCTGTTCCCTGATCCAAACCGGGGAGCCTGAACAGTTCGGATAATGAACTGGAATGAATTTTCGAGTGCTAGAGAAATGCTGCGCAGCCGACCCAGACGGGCACCTCCATTGGTGCTCACACACAAAATGAATTTGTCGCAGATGCTCAGTGTCTTCCACATCTCCGCACCCCACCCCCTACCCCCACCCCCCATTCTATTGCAGGCATCTCCATGCCCTCTAACTGGGGTCCCGGACAAGGTCCCCGCAGAGCCCGACCAGCAGAAGGAGCATCTGGCTGCCCTCAGATGGGCCCGGCGGGTCCCAGCAGCTGTCTCCCTGCTATGCCAGGGCCCCTGGATGTCGTGGGTATGACAGCAGCCAGCCGCCACTTGCGTACACAAACATACCCACTCCCAGGCCCCGGCTGTTTAAAGAATTTCCTGATTCGGAAGATTTATTGACTTGGGCATTTCCATGTGTAGGCCTATCCAAGCCTCGGAAATGGGGACGCGTAAGGAACGTGAAATGCTATACTAAAGGGAAAGGGCCCGAAGAAAGCCAACTGCACAACGAGAAAACCAGGGCCATCGGAGACACACAGGTTCCTTACGCTTGCAAACGACTGTCAAAAGTCCCACTTTCCGACCACACCAAGATGGGACCCGCTAACCTACAAAGAGACAATGAGGAATCGGCCCGTAAGCACATCAGACGTTTCAAAATCTGCACTCGAGACCGATTCCCCCCCCCCTCTAATTAAAGTGATACTCTTCTTTCTTTACTTAAAGCGAAACAAAATATTTAGTGGCCCTAGGCTGACATGTAATGTGTATTCGTTTATACTTCCCGTGGAAGTCAACATTGGATTTGTTTTAGCTATTATTTATCGAAGCAATACATCAATTGACCCAATTTGTAAAAAGCAGTGTCATGAGAAAATGCTCATTTTATTATGTGAATAATCCCAGACTTTTAAAACATGCAACATCCTTGCTCATAAAATATATACTTCTAAGCAAATGTATAAGAAAAGACTAGACACTCTTACACCCAAATGTTAGGGTTTAATTAAAACTAACAGTCTTTTCGGTGATGTTTCAGTTTTTTCCTGTTCACTTTCCTTATTTTCTAAAATGTTTATATCATAAACAAACTTAGAAAACATCTCGTACACCCCAAAAACCCATTACGTTGGACTCAATTCCAGCTCATCCTCTAGGATGGAGCAGAAGCACTCCATGCAGTTTCCAAGCAGTCAACCTTTATGGAACCAGACTGCTTCATCGTGCGCCCTCTGGGAGCCTGGCAGCGATTTGAACTGCTGGTCGGTCTTCAGGTTGGCAGCCAAGCCCTTAACCAGGTGCCACTGAAATTCCTAAACACAGTATATATGTGTTAAATTATATATCTACTTACCATAGTTTTCTCCCTAAGAAGTGTTACTATCTAATTCCTTGGACAGATTTACAACCTCACCTATATATTTAAACAGTGCAGCGTCAAGAAAGACTTTCTGGCCATGGAAGTTACATCTGCGAGCCTGTGAGTTACGGAGAGGGGAAACCACATGAGCACTAGCTGCTCTTTATTCTGTAATTATATGTAATGGCACAGATCGAGTTTTAAGCCACCACCCCCTCCCCCCAGTGTATGCTTGTGTTTAAAAAAGAACCACACGCATATCTCATTATCCTAGACACTGACCATCTACTTTTTGCTAGCGCTGTATTTTGAAGCAACTCTATGTTCATGTGGTAAACTGATATCCTGGGCAGAGGCTAGGGTATACCTCAGTGTCTAAGGCAACAGTGGGGCTTTGCCTCTGCTGAATTTTCCATTGTTTAACTCCAAGATTGAGCAAGTGCACCTGGCCCAGGTGAGCTTAGCTGGTAAGATCAAACAAACAAAACCAATTCAGTGCATCCAGTCGATGCTGACTCATAGTGACCCCATAGGACAGGGTAAAACTGCTCCTGTGGGTTTCCAAGACTATAGCTCTTTACAGGGGTAGAATACCTCATCTTTTTCCCTCAGAGTGGCTGATGGTTTCAAACTGCTGACCTTGTAGTTAGCAGCCCAATGCATAACTCACCACTACACCACCAGAGCTCCACAGCCTGGTAAGATGTAGACAAGCAAATGCAAAGAGTTCCTGGATCTCTGATGATTAGTGTCAGATTACCCAGTAAACCAGATAAGCATGGATTTGCTTGTGCTTACTGATTAAACTGTAATAAACAACGTCATGTTTTTTCACATCAAAGATTCTGCTTCTAAGAATGGCTGGCGTCTGTCTCTCTCCCAACGCCACAGCACCTTCTTACAAGGTCAAAACCTCTTGTCAAGCCTACAATCCCTGACATCAACAAAGTATCCAATAAGCAAGGTAAACGCGGATTTACTTGTGCTTACTTATTAATTTGAGGTGGAGCATTTTGCATGTTTTTCACTACAACTTTGCTATCTCTATAATCTTTGATATGGCGAAACCCAGTGAAATTGTTCACTACAGATTCGTGAATAAGAACACGAAGCCTGTGCCGAACTTGCTTATTGAGTAATCCAGCCATGCTGAGGAACATCTCCAGTGACTCCAGAGCCTCCCACAGGACCTCAGTCCCCCAGGTCTTATCACCCCCACCCCTGACCATGGCAGGAGTCTCAGGGACTCCAAACAGCGAGTGAATGGTCACTCTTGGAGAAAGTCGCTGAGTCTTTTGCCAGACACTCTGACTGCAATCAATTTCTATGTCTTTTGCCATTAAGCTGGTATGAAAATGACTTCACTTATACAAAAGAGTACCCTTCCTGAGTCTCCTTGTCAACACGGTGGTCATTCAATTTTGCACCTGCTTCTGTGTGCATGCGCCTAGGAAGATGGTTGACCATTTTGTAAACCTTAGTTTAGTTTATTTCTAACGATCTCATTATATACAAAGGAGAAAATCAGTGTAAAGAGAGTTAAATCATGACTCAGCAAGCTCTCTAGAAATGGGTAGATGAAGAGCTCAAGCCTCAGAACCCATCAGAGATGGGCCCTGGGCATGACACCATGAAGAAAGTTGCTCATTTTTCTGTCTGAGTCTCTCCACAGACCCTCTCTTCAGCGAGCGAGTGAACCTTTACATCCGAGAATCACTTACAAGAGACGAGGTGGATGCTGGTAGGTCTATGTTCAGACCCAGCACCGTGACAGTTCTGCCACCCTTTGGGTCAAAGCAAGGTAGCAGACCAGTCCAGATTCAAGAGGAGGGAAGAAATTGATGGGAGAGGTGGCGTGTACATGCAGAGATAGGAAGAACGGTTGGTGGCCATCTTTCCTGACAATCTGCTAGAGGCCTCTTATTAATTGTCCTTTGATGATGGGGGGATAACCATCTCAACAAGCACCTCCCTCCCTGGGGTATAGATTCTGAATACGGCAGACAGGTGCTTTTCAGAGGGCCTCAATGATCTCACAGTGGTTGTGGCTTTTCCCCCTTAAATATTTCTTGAACTACTGGTCGAATATTTGCTTTCACCTTCGAGGAGGATTCGGAAGGACTATGTATCCACACATGGGTGAAGTGAAGCAGAGGGTCCTCTCTTTAGACACATGAAGCTGATATCCTGAAACATGTAGAGGTGGGTTTGGGAACCAGCCAGCGGCTGGCTCAATGGTTCAATTTTGGAGTATATCTTAACTTTTCCTTGAGGATTTTCAGAATTACTGAATAAAAGACCACTCTCCAGCCATCAAACATGATAAAAATTCAAATGATTGTGATCTAAATTGGTGTTAGAAGAGAATTTATCCTCATGGACTACTAATTCTGATAAATACAGATGAGATATGCAATAGCTCTCAACCCAGAATCTGACTTATACTAAATACCCCCAAATTGGTAAAAGGCAGGTTGAGGGCTGAATTCAAATAGGTGTGTGTCCTATCATGCCCATGATTCTGACGTTTGAGCTACACTGTGTTGATGATGACGGTAACTTCAGTCGGCTTCTCAAACAATCACGGTTATGTAATGAAGCACTTAGGTACTAAGGAGCCCAGGTGGTGCACTGGGTTATGCGTTGGCCTGCTAATCACAAGGTCAGCAGCTCGAACCACCCAGCACTCCATGGAAGAAAGAGGTTTGGTGATCCTATAGAGATGTATAGTCTTGGGAACACACAGGAATGCTTCTACTCTGTCCTATCGGGTCACTGTGAGTCAAAATCCACTACATAGCAGTGAGGAGTTTTTGAGCGAGGTGGCACAGTGAGCTATGCATTGGGTTGCTACCTCCAAGGTTGAATGTTCAAACTCACCAGCCATTCTTCAGAAAAATAGATGGCTCTGTCTGCTCCTGTCAAGATGGACAGTCTTGGAAACCCTGTGGAGCAGCTGTATTCTGTCCTGTAGAGTCACCATAAGTCATAGTCACCTCGATGGCATTGGGCATGCCACATACATTTATTAACTATCTACCCTATGACAAGGTCTCTTCCAGATTCCAGACTGTAGTGATGGACTAGATAAAGTCCTTGGACAGCAGGGGATGGCATTCCATCTCCTAGGATCTCAGGCCCCTGCAATAGCCTCTTCTGGATGGGCCTGCTCTGCATTCAATTACACATCTTAGAGAAAGACATTGATTCAAAACAGGGAGAGGAACGGGAGTAGGGTTTCCACCCTGGGCATTTGTGTTTTGTTCCATCAACTACATTGTAAGCTCCTTAAGGGAAGGGGGCAAACCTGGGTGACACAGCAGTTTGCACTTGGCTGCTAACCTAATGGCTGGCAGTTCAAAACCATCCAGGAGCTCCATGGAAGAAAGACCTGGCAAACTAATTCTGGAAAAGTGACTGCCAAGAAAACCCGGTGGAACCGTGTATTCTGCAACACTGGAACTTGCCAAGAGTCAGGGTCCTCTTCAGTGGAAACTAACAACCACCAGGGACTATGGTTTGTGTTTTTATGCTTCTGTTATTTTGCGCTTGGCAGTGGTGTTGCAGTAAAGTTCTGTTGGCCAAGGGAGGGGAAATTGGAATTACATATTTTGCCAGAAAGACCTTTACAAAAGCCTCTGCCTCGCCTTCATCCACCAGGTGTCCTTCAAGTAAGGTCAAAAGCACGGAGCAGATCACTTATGTTTCTAGTCACTCTCGTCACTGTGCTTTATATAACCTATAAAAGTTGGCTTTGTGGACATTGGCCTTGGTTGAAACCTCTCCTTTTATTGCAGATTCTTGCAAATGTCCTCCCTCAGAATGCCATCCCTGTGAGCTCTACCTCCGGACAGAGCTTCCTTTGTTCACAAGCATTCAGAGAGAGTCTCACTCCAGCTGTATAGAAACCCCTACAGGAACGTGAACATGGCCTTTTGCGGGAAGGGGTAGACAGACAGGGTCTCTGATGCTCCATTGCACAAGGTAAAGTGTAGAGAAAGGCTCTTGTTGTGCAGAAGTTTGTTGTTCCTTCATGCCAAAGCCGAGACAAGACGGAACCCAAACCAACCTGAGTAAGAAGAGGAGTGCACTTGCCTGGAGTGGCCAAAGTGTGGCAGCTTTGTATATGAAAGCAACCTACTGTTCAACATTGATTGACTATTAGCATATTATAATTTAACCTCATATTGCAAAGATTCTTCATGTAAATGATTTGGAAAAATCTGTAGGCAATTATTGTTAATAACAAGCAATTTACAGCATCCGGGGATCACAACGCCTGTTACAAATGAGTAAACATTATCATTCAAAGCTCACCATTTTAAGAGAAGCGCGTGGAGTGGTTAAGTGGCTTGACAAAGTCCTCAGAGCCACTTGCATGGGACAGGAAGGCTACAAGAGGTGGGAGGGTCAAGGGAACTCAGACCAGATGTGCCTGGTGCCCACTACCCCCAGCCTTCATCATGAGAACACTAGGAACACCATCAACACTGTTGCCCTCCATTCTCCTGCATGCACCCATTCATCAGCTTCTACTCTGAGCCCATTAACCTTCAAAGAGTTGAATGAAATCAGTTAAAGGCATCATTTAGATACATGGAAATAGTGGGATTTGAACAGCTGCATGACAGTAACATGCCAAGCACACCTGACAGAAACTACATATTCCCCAACTTCCAGATTGTTTCATTAATACAGAGAAGTGACTTGTTCACTTAGGTCCAAATGATGTCTCATTCCTTTTCCTTACTCTCTTTGTCTGTACAGGCTCCTCCCCCTCCTTTCTGTATTTAGCCCCAACTTAGAGAAACAAACATAGTGCAAGTCAAGATTAAGAGTGTCCCTAATGTCAGAGAAGCAAAGGCAAGAGTTTTCCATGACCTTTCAGGGAAGAGGAAGAAATCCTGTGGGATGGGAACAACAATGGAGGCTGAGCAAGGGCTCTAGGACCTTGGAAATGATCCAGGGAGACAGCGAATGATCATTTGAAGACTGACAAGGTTGGCAGTTAGATAAGTGGGTGCTGTATTTAATATTGATCTGAAGGAGAGGCAACAAGTACCTGTGTGGGTTCTTTCTCACTTTTCACAAATGCCTATTACTCTTGAGATAATCTCTCTGGTGGGCTTGGGAGTCGTCCTCAAGTTGTAGGAAGCCTGGTCCCGGCCTTTAAAGAGCTCCCCACATTGTTGGCAGGCTAGACTTCTTTGTCAAATGCTCCGGCCTCGTTGAGCTTAGCTGAGAAAGAGTTTCATGAGATTTCTCCTGCTTCTCCTGATTGCCTTCGTGCCAATTCTCGTTGCCATGACAGCATGCAACCTAAATCAAGGAAAACTTTTGGAACCCACATGTTCAACAGATCAGCTCATGCTCAAGCCTATTTCTCTCCATGAAGGTTTCCTTGGCAACTCAGGCAAGCCCCTCAGTCCAACTAGGTTTTGGAGTTGAGCATAGAAATTAGCAATGGTGTCACCCTCTAAGAGCTTCCAATGTTTTCCTTCTCTAATTATCTACAGCCATAATCTTTCTATGGTACATGTGCCTTTTAAATATAGACTGTCTCCCATTTTTATATAATTTTTCAAGAAAGATTATCTTATGTCCTCAACTCTGCTGTATAATTTTCAAGGACAACCACTTAGTGTTCTCCAAGACCCTCAACATATTTCAGGACTCATAGTAATTACTGTCTTCTAGACATCTTAATCAATAAAAAAAAGGTACCTATTGCATCTTTATCTCAAGGAAGGAGTCCTGATGCCGTAGTCGGGTAGACATTGGGCTGCTGACTCTTGGCTGGTGGTTCACAGCCATCAGCTGCTCCATGGATGAAAGATGGGGCTTTCTTCTCTCATAAAGATTCACCGAGGGACACAAGCCTTTGTGAACACGAGGTGTTGAAGGGATCAGGTAGCAGACACCAAAGAACAAAGACCATCATTGTGTGATCACCTTTCCCACATAATGCTGAAGACGAATGTGTGCATAAGTAAGTGTGGTGAAGAAGGCTGATGGTGCCCGGCTATCGAGACCTATAGCATCTGGGGACTTAAAGGCTTGAAAGTAAACAAGTGGCCATCTAGCCCAGAAGCAACAAAACCCACATAGAAGCAGCACACCAACATGTGTGATCA
>NW_022111300.1:41226811-41303528 GCF_000313985.2 Echinops telfairi
GGGAGGGAGGGGGGGAGAAGGAAAGTGAGGAGCTAATTACAGGAACCCAAAAGGAAAGTGAATTTTGAGAATGATGAGGGCAACAAATGTATAAGTGTGCTTTACACAATTGATGTATGTATGGATTGTGATGAATTGCATGAGCCCCAATAAAATGATTAAATTTAAAAAAAAGATTCACCGAGGGAACACTAGGGAGTAGTTCTCCTCTGCAGTGTCACTAAAAGTCCAAACCACCCAACAGCCATGGACTGGGCTCTATCACAAGTATTATATTTAGCTCATGGTTTGGCTCTTCTAGAACTTTAACTTAGTTGATCCTAACTAAAAGAGAAATGTGATATTCACAAGAGATTATAATCTTACAATAATAAATTATGATTGAATGATAGATTAGGAATTTATCTTGCAATTTCCTAATGGCTTTTCTATTAGCCTTTCCTTGTTAGCGTTATCTAAAATCTCTATATAATTGATGAGTAGGCACAAGAGTTTGATCACAGAAAAAAAATTAGCATTGAGATCAGTATGGCCTTTTCAAATGTGTTCTATAGGATTTGGATCATTTGCCCCTGGGAGAAACAAGGTCAAGAAAGAAGGCTTTACATCTCAGGGGATGTCCAAACTTTTATTTGGCTAAGATATATTGTGAATCTTGACAACAAATATATTGGCTGCAACTTTTCCAAACTATATTTTTTAAATGGGACTCATATTTTTAAACAGTTTTGCAAACCTGAGGTACACACAACATAATTTGGAAATTTAATCTTTCAGGTTTATAAGATACTGTGTCCCTCATTCAAGGACTATCTAGAATTCAATTCAATTTCTGACCCAATTAGAGCAACTTTAAAAAATACATTTAATATAGATTTTCAATAACTTTCAAGTCTACGTTGAAAAAGAACCAACTCAATCTTCTTGTTCCAGGCTGAGAGGTGACTTTGTGACTCTTGACACATGGTCTTAAGCCATCACTCTGATTGGACTCTAGAGAGAGTTCCTGCTGGCTACATTTCATTCACCAACGTGTCCTGAGTCACTCGTCATGGGAGCCTGTATCTATTATCCATTGGGTTGATGATCAAGGATTATTTAACCAGATGAGTTTCTCTAATGTGAGAAACACATATGGACCCCAGGCGGTGGTCTCACGCAAACACAACTGTGTACAACAAAATAAGAGCTCACAGTGAATGAAGAGGAGAATGTTGATGTTGACGGTCTCCCTGAAGACAGATGGTTATTTTCAAGTTTGTGCTGCTTTTGTAACCACTGTGCTCTTGACCATGCCGAAACATCCTGTGTTTGTTGGGGAACTGACATCAAAGGGAAGCATCTGAAAGAGTTCTTGCTTTTAAAAACTCGCCTAATTAAACCCAAGAGTTCCCTTCTTTCTCAAACTGAAGATTTATGTACTCACCCAAAGTGCCATGTGCATTTGAGTTTAAGGATCCCTTAACCACACACCCTCATGTTTATTGTTTTAAAATCTGAATACAGCCACACCTGAACTAACTACAAAGGCTCCCTCCCCGCAGCCTCTCGCCAATCAGACAACACCTATTCCAATCCACTACTAATGGATCACACACGCTGCCCACATGCAAAGGGGCCTATTGCTGTGTAGAAGTTCCTAATGACTTCCAGAGCTCCATTCTTCAGAATGTCAGGACCCACAACAAGCTTGGGTCTAAGCTGTGATTGGGAGATTGTGCTTCTTCATTGTTATTTCTTTTTGAGGTAGATTCTTCAAAAAGGAATGCTTTCTGAGAGCATTGCACTCAAAGTGTGGCCCTTAGACCTGCAGCCTCAGCAGAAAGTGGGAGCTTGTTATAAATACAAAATGCAGGCTCCATCTCCAACTCTGGAACCAATCATCCATCTCACCAAGCTCCTTGGTTGGTTTGTACACACATTACAGTTTGAGAAGCACTGAGATCAGGGAGATCTTTGGTCAAATTTCTAAGCTTGAAGCCTCCTTGTTAACATTGTCCAATTAACAAACTCTGGTGACACAATGGTTAAGTTTTGACTATTAACTGGGAAGACTTGTCTAGCTGCACTCTCAAATCTTTATGGGAGCAGACCCCTTTCTCCTACAGAGCAGCTGGTGGGCTTGACCACCAACCTCCAGTTAGCAGCTCCATACTTAACCCACATACCAGTGACCAGCAACATTTTTTCCTTATGTACCTATCGAAATTGTCCTCACAGCGATTCCAGAGCCTGAAAGAGCTGAGTTGCACCAGTGTATTGCGAAAAAGCAAAGCCCTGCCTTTAGGATGCCAAGAGCCCTCATTGCAATTTCCAAGGGCAGAGGGTTGGGTCAAGCTTAAGAGGCAGAGTTGAGTGTTTGGGGTCCATGAAAGCACAGAATTGTTCGTGGATATCATGGGAATAGTGTCAACTGGGAAAGAGACTCATGTTCACCAGTCAAAACTTTGGCCCACCAGGAAGTTTCAGAGGTATCTGTGTGTGACTGTGGTAGTTATACAATTTCATGTCAACTTAACAAGTAAGCATGAAGGGGTAGAGTCTAGCCTGTCAATCAGGTCAGCCTGGTGATCCTCCTTGTGGGCTTGGCCTTCATATGAGGATTCTGGGACTTCTTCTCTTCCTCCCTGGAGGCGGGGACACACACTCTCTCTGCTTCACATTCCTGTTGACAAGCCACATGGAGCCATGCTGATGGCACTGAGCTACTAACCACAAGGTTGGTGGTTCAAACCCACCTGCCACCCTGGAGATGCGTCCACTGCCATTGGTTCCACAGGACTTTCCACCCACCGGCCTGTGATCTTTCTGTGTTCAGCATTATCACATGTGCTGTATGAGTCTAAAGAGGAATTCATGGGCTAATATCGAACTAAGGGACTTGACCTTAACTGGGCTGGGATGTTTTCGTGACGCATCATTAGCTCTTGATATAAAGTTCTCTCCTACATATATATGAGTGTCAATGAATTTATTTCTCTAGTCAACCTGGACTAACGCAGTACCCTTACAAACAAGCCAGAGGAGAGAGTTGGCAGTAAGAGTGGAGTCCAACAGCCAGAGTTCAAATCTGGCCTGCCATTTTCAGATGAGATGACCTTGCAATTCCCACCTTCTTAACTCAAGGACAAGAGGGCTTGTTCGACTGTAGGTTTTGGCACTGTGCTGTGAACCATAAGGTCAGTAGTGTAAAACAACCAATATCAGAAAACCTGTGTAAGGTCACCATTAGTCACAATCAGTTCTATGGTTGTGAGTTTGAGGGTTTTGTGGACACAAGGAAAGGAGCCCTGGTGGTGCCATGGTTAAGCACCTGACTGATAATATGAAGGTCAGCATTTCAAACCCACCGTCTTTCCCCAGGGAGGAAAATATGACAATCCGTTTCCATCAGTATTACAGTTGAGAGCCGCCTTGGGGGGTCTACGCTGACTGACAGGGTTGTTATGCGTGAGAACCCACGTAAGAGCCACACCAGGAGTGCTAGTCAATTGTATCTATCACACGGTCAATGAATAGCTATGTCTCAGAGGATACAGCCATGAGAAGAATTCCAGTAGATAATGTTGCTAAAATGATGGTAGCATGCTATTTCCTATAGAGGTGAGTCTGAAAAGGTTCTTTATCATATTTTGTGTTTTTCCTAAGAGATCTATGTGGCAGTTGGATTTTACATCCATTTGTATGGATGTGTAGGGACAGAGCCCAACCTGTCAATCCAGGTGACACCTCCTTGGGGGACTGGTCTTTTGCATAACTGTGAAGGACACTGGGAGCTGCTCCATCTTTGCCCCTTTGCCTTCCTGCTTGGTAGGACTTGGTGCCTACCCCAAGGGACAAGTATACCTGCTTCCCTCAAGGACATGGAGGTCTAGAGAACAAACCGGAGTGAAAGAGGAGTCCTACCGAACTGTTGATGCCCTGCCATGCTTCCGCTGACCTTGGACCCTGTAAGGCTGCACTCACCAGCCTCTCACCCCCCTCCTTCCTGCTGCATCTTTCTGCCTCATTGCCCAGCAGCTACACGAGTCTGAAGAGGGCCCAGGTACCTTCTGACCTATGAACCGGCATTGGACTGGGTGGGGGCAACTTCTCGCTAGAAAGCTGCTTCTTGATATTAAGTTCTTTCTTGTACCTGGATGAGTCTCCCTGGCTGGGTTCTCTAGACAAGGCAGCCTAACACAGCACCTGATACAGTACTCATTCAGTCTACCTCACAGTTGAGAAAACGCAGGCTTAGGGGTTCAATGACTAATATTTACCAAATGGGTGACTGGCAGAGATGGAATTTGAGAACAGTTATTTTCTTATCTCAAAATCTGAGTGCATAACCCTGCGGTCACCAGATCCCAGAGTAAGGCTAAGGTATGGCTCAAATGACTGCTGAAAGAACAACTTGAATAGGGCGTCTCCTCGGACCCATTGCTACCCAGTGTGTGTCCGAGAAGAAAGGTGCTTCACCGGATTTCCAATCTCGAGCTAGATCACCCGGCCTTTCTTCCGAGTTATCTCAAACTTCTGGACTTTCAGTTTGCAGCTGAGCACATCCACTATTTGCACCACTGGGATGGGATTGTAGAAGCCACATCAAAGAGACAAGCATCTCCTGGAAGGATCAGACAGGAAAATGGTGTGGAGACAGGAGAAGGAAAAGGTATGTCCACGGTTAACCAAGGTCTTCTGAAGAATAGGTGGCATTGATGAAAGGGAAGAGTTTTTAGATAGAGAAATATAGAGAGATTAATAATAATGATACTCCCTCTAGGCATTTATAAGAAATTGCTTTTACCTTTCTCCACAGAGCTCAAATAATTGCCCCAGCTTTATTCTAATTAGCTTTCTCCCCAGTGAGGAAAGGAATAAGGTACTAATTTTGGTGGCTCATTTGCAGAACAGGAAAATGACAGTTAGAGAGCTTCGATAAATCTTTCCAGGTCACACAGAACACCGGTAAAACTGACATCACAATGAACAACAACAAAAAGAACATGGTTGAACCTAGGACCCTTTTGTAGTCCCCTGTCTACTTAGGAACTCAGTCCCTTTTGTTGTGACAGGCCTAAGAATGGCCAATTGTATACCCTTGGAAAATACTCACACTTTGACCAATTCATAAAAATCTTTCTCCTGCTGTCTCAGAAACAGAGAGGTTTCTGGAGAGATTGCGGGGGCATGAAGGAGAGAATTCCGTTTTCTAGAATTCTCTCAATACAACTGGAGATCAAAGTATACTGCTGATAGAACAGCGGTTCTCAACCTGTGGGTCGAACAACCCTTTCAGAGTGGTCACCTAAGACCATCAGAAAACATATATTTCCAATGGTCTTAGGAGCCAAGACACTGCTGCTCTATCTGTCTCCAGGAGGATCTGCCCACATGAAGATATGCCCACACACCAGTTCCTGTTACCCATGGTACACCATGCTTCAAGACAAAATTTCATTTATTTGTCATTAGAAATAAATATTTTACAATATATAATGACATATTGTTTTGTGATTAATCGCTATGCTTTCATTATGTTCAATTTGTAATAATGAAAATACATCCTGTATATCAGATATTTACACTACAATTCGTAACAGTAGCAAAATGACAGTGATGAAGTAGCAATGAAAATAATGTTACGGTTAGGGTCACCACCACATGAGGAAGTGTACTAAAGGGTCGCGGCATGAGGAAGGTTGAGAACCACTGTGATAGGTTTTTTTGGTTTTGATTTGGGGGTGGAGGGTATTGGGGCTATTTCATTGGTTGGTTTCATCTGGATTGATGCCTGCAAATGTGGCAGACCAGGAAGGCAGGGCACAGATCCCCTAACTCTGCCCGTTTGTTTATGTGTTCAGCTGGGACAAGGAGTAAATTATGGCAGGACTGTGGAAATGGGCACTGACTTCATCCATTTTTTTCCCCTCAGAATTTCTCAGCATACCGGCTGATCCATCACACACTGTGGGGTTTGGTCCCTGTCAATGGTTATTCAGGAGGCCGTGTGAGGGGCCTTCAAAAAGTTCCTGGATCAAATGGAAGTAAAAAGATAGGAGAATATTTCCACACACTTGGTGAAGCCCCCTTATAATGGAAGCAGAGACTGTCAATTGTCTTTCTCACCTCCCTCGGTATTGAACAGCTGCTTTTTTTTTTTTAATCAGATAGCCACTCACACTGGATTTCCTAACCTTGCTTGTGGTAGCATAATGTGCTACACACTGAGCTACTAACCACAAGGTCGGTGGGTCAAACCCCCCAACCACTCTGAGGGAGCAAAATGATATTGTCTACTCCCATAAAGATGCAAAGTCTCAGAAACCCAAAGGGTCAGTTCCATCCTGTGGTGGTTATATAATTGTCAATTTGAGAGGATTCTGAGTGAAGGGGTGGAGTCTAGGCTGTCAATCAGATCATAGCTCATGAGGCTTCTGTGTGGACATGGCCTTCTCCTGAGAATTCTGGGGAATCTGGTATTTCCTCCTTGGAGGTGGGAGACTCTGCTCACACCTTGGGAGACATAGCAGCTGACCAGACATGGGTGCACCCAGATGCAGAAACCCCTGCCAGAGCTGAGATGTTTCCAATGACACTAGACCCAAAGACGTTCTACCCACTGGCCTGTGATCTTCTACATTCAGCATCATTGCATCTATTTCTTGAGTCTGAAGAGGACTTTCTAGATTGGTATCAGACATATGGACTAGTATCGGACTTATGGACGATCTGGACTGGGCTGGGATGTTTTCTCAATGTTCAATTGTTCTTGTATATTAAGCTCTTTCTTATACACATATGTGTGTCCATGGATTTGTTTCTGTAGTCTACCCAGACTAACACACACCCTGTCCTAGAGGGTTGCTGGGAGTAGGAATAGATGCAGTGGCAGTGAGTTTGAATTTGAACTTCGGTCCAGTGAAGTTCTGTGGAAAGCTGCTGAGAGCAGCCTTAAAGACTGTTAAGTGTAGCCTTCTCCCTCTCTCCAGCTTCTCCTCTCTACTGACTGGAGCACCCACAGCCACTTTCTGTCATCAATGAGGAATGATTCAATGTCAGAGGTACACTGCAAACGTGTGATACTTAGGTTTTTGGTGCCAACATAGCACCCTAAAGAAGAGATGGAGTTTAGCCTGTCAATCAGGTCACAGCTTGATGACCTCATTTGGAGGTGCCACCGAGACAAATGGTTCCCTGGAGGCAGGACACCTTCTCTCTCTCTGCCTCACCTTCCTGCTAGGGAGCCACTGGGAGACCTGCAGCAGCCCTGTGATGCTCCCACCACCATTTGATCCACAGGACTTCACCCACTGGCCTGTGATCTTCTTGCATTTCACATCACTGCTTATGACTGCGTGAGTCTGAAGAGGGATGTGTGGACTAGTCTCAGACTATGGACCTGGGTTGGACTGGGCTGGGATGTTATCCTGATATACAATTACTTCTTGATATAAAACTCTTTCTTATACACATATGAGTGTCTGCGGCTCTGCTTCTCTAGTGAACCCGGCCTAACACAAAATGAAAGCCATGTATGGATGATAAGATAGAAGAAATCTTGATACTATTGTTGGCTGTACTGGCCCTGGACCTCAGGATTTCTTGATGTGATGAAGGAATAAACTTCTAGCTTGTGAAAGGCACTTTTTTTTGTGGTTGTTCTATTACTCATGACTGATCTACCAGAGAGACACAACTTCTTGGGGTTCCTCATACGTTCCTGTTGGTGGGAAGTTGGGGAGGGAGGTGGGAACAAGGGGCAACTTTTTTTTCTGCTCTCTCTACGTAGTTGCCAGTGAAGCAATTATTAGCTAGGTCACCAAGTTAGCAATTAATCAAAGACTGTATTTGGACTTTTTTGTCATCCTTGTGTAAAACTCATATGTAAAGCAGTAATTATCTTCCATTTCGTGTGTACAGGTAGTCTGTGGGTTATGAGTGAGATCTGCACCTAACTGTGTCTGCCCGTCAAAAGTATGGGGGAGCAGAAACAGGTGCATACAGTTCTTATTTCACCTTCCTCACCAGGGTGCCACTGTTGGGTAAGCATTGAGCTGCTAAAGGAAATGTCAGCAGTTCAAACCCATCAGCCGCTCCTCAGGAGAAACGTGAGGCTGTCTGCTCCCATGAATATCGACAATCTCAGGAACCCTACAGAGAGAGGTTCACGGTGAGTCATAATCGATTCAGTGGCAGTGGGATCCAGGGCAAAGAAAGATTTGGAGCCTTTCCTATGGCTCACAAGCTGCACATGCAGCCAGGGAAGGTGATTGCGATGATGAATTTGTTCAGGAGGGTGTGGTTCAATCACTTCAAAGGGAGAGCAAATTTACATAACATTAAAGGACAAGTGTGTTTACTGTAAATTGGATATTTATAACCCCGGGATTTACTGTAATTTCGCGTATTAAACCTTGTATTTTTCCGACTAAATTAGGAACTGCTTCTATTTTTGAATTCAGTTGTGAATATTAGTGTCAGTTGCAATGTAATCAATTACCTTCCAGACCGTTCCAATTCATATTGACTTCATACTGACTGGTCTCAGAGCGCTCCATCGGGTGTTCAATGGCCGGTTTTCTGGAAGTAGATACCGCAGGCCTTTCTGTGAGGCACCTCTGGTTGAACTCAAACCTCTAAACTTTTGGTTAGCAGCCCTGGTGGCCCTAACCACTTGCCTCACTCATTTAACACCTTAAATTAAGATTCGAAATGCACTTTCTCCTTAGCCATGCTCTTTCTATTTGCAAACAGAGAGTTACAAGGTAGCGTGGCACTCAGACTGAATTTAAACCCCCTCCATGGTATTAGAGACATTACTCCTTCTTAGCGTGCTTCCAATTTCTTGTCCAGAAGATGAAAATAATAATAGGAGACAAGATGCTACCTTCAACTGTTATCTTATCATTTACAGGGTAAACCTGAGTTCCAGAGAAAGTAACTACATTTTCTATGTTGCAGAATTAGATGCACAGCAGGATTTGAGTCCTAGCAGCCTGCCATCCCAGCCAGCAGTGCCTCCCTGAAGATGCAACAGCAGCCGCAGAAACTAACTCCTACCGAACGGTCCTTCCTGCTCACTTGGCTTTGCCTCGGATGATGCAAGAAGTTGATGGGCTCAACAGCTAACCGAGAGTTTAGACGTTCAAGTACACCCAGCAGGGATTCAGAAGAACGTTCTTGTGAACCACTTCCACAAAACCACCATGGAAAACCCTGTGGGGTGCAGTTCTACTCTGACACACTTGGGCTCTCACGGTCAGGAATGGCTTGTTGGCCCTTGGTTACAAGTGACCGTGGATCTTTTCTTTTGCAAGGTGTTTTTCTGCTCATCCCTATTTTGCAGAATAGGAAGTCAAGGATCATGGGCTAAGTAGCTTTCCCAAGGTCTCGTAGGGAGAAAGTTTCAGACCTATTTGTTCTGGGCCCAATTGCTGCAGCCTTCAACATCTTAATAGAAGCCAAAAGTAGAATTAAGTTCAATTTGATTTTTACTAAAAAAAAAAAAAAAATAGGTTAAAATGTTAAATGCCTGTAAGTACACATATGTTGAGTTGAAATTCCTTTTACCCCAGCTTACCCCCCAAAAAGGGGGTGGGGGCAGAGGGTGGGATGGAGCAAGGAAGAAAGAATGAAAAGATGTATGGGGACACTATTCACGATACTTATCTGTCTTAATCACGTGTAGATATCATGTTCGTTAACCTCTCCATGTACAAAGAGAAAGAATTTGGATTTGTTTGAACAAAACTGTCAATAAGGGTTGATTCCCCCCTCCTCCCCTGCCCCTCCTCCCTTGCCACAGCCATCGAAAGAGTGAGCCAGAACTGTCAAAAACGTCCAAATACTTAAGGCCTGGCCTCTTTCATCCACTCCCTGAGCTGGAAGAGAAACTTGATCATGGATTCCATGGACCTTCCAGGACTAGAGGTGTGGAAGATTTCTCCCAGGTGACCTGGGCCCAAGGGCAGAATAAACTAATGTGCATCCTAATGTGTTCCCTTTTTAATAAGAACCATTTATAATAACTTTTACAAGAAGTTGTTCCCTGTTCGGATAAGCGCAGTACACGAGAGTAGTTCTCTGTGGTCCAAAGTGAATGGCGCCAGCCCACTTAATGATGGAGCCCCGCAACGTGACTGATCACACTCGTCTCCGTTTGGTAAATTAATATTGGCATTCGACTCACATGTAAACTATTTATTAACGGGTTTTCAAATTAGCAGTTGGTCAACATTCGACATAATTTATTTTGAGGGGCAGGGGCTTTATAGATAACTAATTAAACTAAAGAATTCATCTGTTCAGAAGTTGCAAAAACTAGGATTCTGGAAAAATAACATTTTTTGCCTCAAAATTGCTATGCTTGTACGTATAAAGTTTCTATATAATGTGATGAAATAATTATTGTAATTAGCATCTTAATTTGAATTTAGATGCAATTTGGGTTTTTTCGCTGTTGTTGTTAGGTGGTGTTTTTTTTCCCTCTCTCTCTCTTTTTCTTTTTAGAAATCTAAATTAATTCCCTGGGAAACTGATGAGAATTTTTCAAAGTAGAAATAAATGCCTGTAATAAATCAGGAGATAAGGGAACAGGCAGAGATTATTCTGCAATTAAAGTTTACTAAATTAATTCCACTTAAACTCCTTAGAGTTTAATGTGAAAAAACTAGGAAGTGTATATCTTCTTAGATTAAAAAATTCACACACAGAAAACTTAAAGGCAAAGAAGGGAAAAGAGCCACATAATCAATATTTCCCTAAACACTAATCAGAAAATAAATGTTAATATTGCTCTCACAGTTTGATATTAAAAATATAAATAAGAGGCACCAAACTTGAGTAAATTAAATGGAAGCCTGGACAGGTGATTGGAAGTTGAATGTGAATATTTGTTTTACCCAAATGAATGTAAATTTCATTAGTTGACAATTAAAAGGAAATTATACAGACATTACAATTACTGCCAATGGCATAAATTATGAAGCTGTATAGCAAAACAATTTAGGAACTCACATTGCTGTTACTATTGTCAAACTGGTTACCAGGAAACCTAGGATAAATAATCCACTCTGTGACTATGGAAATGAGGCCTTGATGTGTTGCTAGGCTGTTAAAGCTAATGTCATTGTATAAAACAATAATGTTAAACATTATTAGTTTTTTAATTATGTCAGTTAATTAGAATTGTTCCTGTTAATTGCCTATGATTCATCTCCAAATGAAAAATGTTCAAGTTAGAGCTTTGGGTTTTTCTTGCCTAAAATAAAGTCTTACTTTTCTGTAACAAAATTTTACAAAGGCCATTAGCCTGGGCAACAAGAGTCATGGTGGTCAAATTTATCTTTAATAAAGGAACTTCAAATATATATATTAATAAGGACAGTATTCAAGAACAGAAAACCATAATTTTACTATTGTGGTCTCAAAGATTGACTTCAAATGTTTCCAAATGTTGGTCTTATGTTCAAGATTTTTACCAACAAGTTCAAAGCAAATAGGGGGAATCGATCACAAGGAGCAATCTAGAACTCCCTCCATGGGGACAAATAGTGGAAAAGTGGATGAGGGGGGATGGAGGACAGTAAAGATATGAGAAAAATAATCTATAACTTATCAAGGGTTCGTGAGGGAGGGCAGGCAGGGGAAGGAGCGGGAAGAAATGGGGAGCTCAAGTGGGAAGAGAATGCTTTGAAAATGAAGATGGTGCCATATGTGCTTGACACATTGGAGGAATGTATGGATGGTGATAAGAGATGTAAGAGACCTCAATAAAAGTATTTAAAAGACAATTCAAAGCGAGTACGATAAGGATGAGTACAAGACTGACTTTTGCCTAGCTGACAACTACGAAACACAGAACCTCTTTCTAGGAACTTTCATCATCATCCATTATGTTTTATGCCCTCAGTCAGTACTGTGCTTTTGGTCACTGTACACATCACATACTGTTCGATGTTCA
Source organism: Echinops telfairi (assembly GCF_000313985.2). NCBI lineage: Eukaryota > Metazoa > Chordata > Mammalia > Afrosoricida > Tenrecidae > Echinops > Echinops telfairi. The sequence continues at coordinate 41,238,759 of NW_022111300.1, forward strand.
GTCCTTGATAGATAAGCAAGGACTAGATGCACGCAGGTGGGAAAAGTTGAGCATGTGCCTGCTCTTATGGAGTTCAGCATTCTAAGCCACAAAGGTTCCAGGACACCATCTATGTCCTTGGGATCATCAAAGTTTGGAAACCATGCCATAACTTCTAGATCAGACTACAAACAAACTAACGTTCTCATCCTCAGATTTCCCCATTTGGAATAAGAACAGAAACCCTACTTTGTGAAGTTTTGCTCATTATTTCTTATTCTTGTTCATAGGACCTTGGTTCGTATTATATACTCATTTAACATTTATTGACTGAATGGAATTGATAGTTCTTGAAATGAAAACTAAGTAAATGAACCTCTCAAGAGATATTTTAGCAAACCAAGATTAAAAGTGCACAGCATAATATTGAGAGAGTTTTCACCAAAGTGAAACCATGTAGAAAAAGATAGGCTAGTTATTCAGTGACCATACTTTAGAATTGGTTACAAGGACAATGTATAAAATCTGTATTTATGTGCTGATGGTAAGCCCTTGTTTTTAAAATGGTTAAGGTGTCTAGACTGGAGCAATTTTCAGAGAGTAATTTTCCTATCAATACTGTCAATGGCAGCAATCCGGTAATATCCATAATATGACCCCCACCAGTTTCCTACAGTGCATATCGCATGGAAGACTCATCTTTGTGGAGTTGTGGAAGTACCTGAAACTTAAAGGTCATTTAATGAAAATATCCTTCATGTTGCAGCATCTCCCTTAAGAACTGGATGAATATATTATTTCCACAGGTACAAAAATCAGCCTTATGCCATCATTGGATAGCTCTAGATTTTCTTAATATTCAATTTAAATGTATCTTTCTGAAAACTCTAAATATTAGTTTTAATTCTACCCTTTAGGTTGGAGACCTGTTACTATTGCTCTCATAATTTGATTTTAAAAACATAAATAAGAGGAACCAAACTTGAGTAAATTAGATGGTGATTTGAAGTTGGATCAGTAATTGGACATTGATGATGGTAAGTTTTAAAACTTTTTTAAAGATCATTTTATTAGGGGCTCATACAACTCTTATCACAATCCATACACACATCAATTGTGTAAAGCGCATTTGTACATTCATTGCCCTCATCATTCTCAAAACATTTCCTCTCCACTTAAGCCCCCGGCATTAGGCCCTCATTTTTCCCCTCCCTCCCCACTCCCCCATGGTGATGGTGATTTGAAGTTGGATCAGTAATTGGAAATTGATGATAATAAGTTTTAAAACTTTTTTAAAGATCATTTTATTAGGGGCTCATACAACTCTTATCACAATCCATACACACATCAATTGTGTAAAGCACATTTATACATTCATTGCCCTCATCATTCTCAAAACATTTCCTCTCCACTTAAGCCCCCGGCATTAGGTCCTCATTTTTCCCCTCCCTCCCCGCTCCCCCCTCCCTAATGAGCCCTTGATAATCTATAAATTGTTATTTTGTCATATCTTTCCCTGTCCGAAGTCTCCCTTCACCCACTTTTCGGTTGTCCGTCCCCCAGAGAGGAGGTCACATATAGTTCCTTGTAATCGGTTCCCTCTTTCCTACCCACTCTCCCTCTACCCTCCCTGTATCGCCACTCACACCACTGGTCCTGTAGGGATCTTTTAATAAACATTTTAAATAAATTAAATATATGAAGATAGCCCTCTTGACTCCCAGGCTCTGGCTCAGCAAACCAATTTTTTCCAATATTACTCTTATGTTATAATTTTAATCCCCATGTCTTTTATGGTCTCTCTTCCCAACAATTACTCCAATCTATCCATGCTGTGCAATACCCAGAAAACAAATCCCAGAGATTTTTCTTATTCAAAGAACAAAATGGGATGATTACCTCTTTCCTTCTAGATATGCTTTTAACCCTAAAATTGCCTCTGCATGTTTGTAAAAAGCGTTCCCCTCTTGACTCATATTACGTTTTCAAGTAAAAGAAATATGCACTCATCACAACTTCATTGTTGGTTACCCATGTCTCCCACTTTGTAATCTGCATTGTTTGGAGTGTCCTTGTCTAGGCCTACCATTTACATTGGTTCTTCTGAGGCTCCTTGTAATTTAACGAAACCATGGAGTCAGAGATTATTTCACCAAACTCCCAAATTGTAGAGATGAAAAACAAAAATTCTAAGAAGTAAGTTTTTCTTAAGTCCTACCATCCAACCCAGATTTTTCTAATGTTGGTATTTCCTCAGAGACCAAAGGGTCTCAAAATATAGTCCCCAAATCAGCAGCATCAGCATCAGACCTTGTTAGAAATACAAATTCTTGAACTCTCCCCCAGAGATCCACTGAATTAGAGTCTGGATCGAGGACTCTGGTTTAACAAGAGGCCAGGTGATTCTGATGCATGCGGTTTCAGCCCGAGCCTTGCTTACTTTGGCAAAAGGCAACTCCAGCATTATAACCAACCCACCAACTTACTTAGGAACGTTCATTATGCCATCAGACATTACCTCTCTCTCAACCTTGTCTCATATCCAATGCACAGCAATGCCTAGGTGATGTGGGGGTCACAGCTGACTCCCTCTGGCTACACACACAAGGAGAATCCAGCTGTGCAGCCTCCCAACAGGGCAGAGATTCCTACAGGGCAGAGATGCCTCTGCCCTCGGCCCTCTGTATCCTACTTCTCTGGAAGGTCTGATGGCAATGTCCACACAGAACTCAAACGATAGTCACAATTACGGTCTTTATTAGGGATGCTAGCAGGTGACATTTCAGCATCAGGAATAGCAACTCTTTGATCAGGAGTGCCTCTTCTCGGCTGTGCTCCCAGGTAAGCCCCTCTCTGGTCCTCAGTCTCTTCGCCACTTGGCTTCTTCCTGACTTGTTGCTTCCCTGGTACATGTTTCAGAGCTCCTCTCCAGAAAAATCAGAAAATCAAACTCACTGCCGACTCACAGTGACCACACGGGACAGGGTAGAGTTGTCCCTGTGAGTCTCTGAGGCTGTTAACTCTTTTCCCTCAGAGCAGCTGGTGGTTTTGAACTATGGACCTTGTAGTTGGCAGCCCAACACGTAAGCACACCACCCCCAGAGTTCCTTACAAAGCTCCTTCACTGCAGACAAATGCCCACCGGGCACCAATCCACAACTCAGCCTCTTGTCCACAGGCTTCGGCTTTACTTGCTTCAGGAAGCATGTTGCTCTGCCTCACAATCTAGACCCTAGAGCCAGTCTCTGCTGCCACCTCTGCCGCTGCCGCTTCTGCACATAAGGAACTCAAGGTCCAAGCAGTCTGCTCTATTTGTAGTTCCTCTTCTCCTCCCATCCCCTAACTTAAATTGTCGCAATTATTGTTATAAGGTTGCTGGCAGTACCCTTTGTCTTTTTCATGACCATTGAATTAATAGCAATGTCCCTTTTCGATTTCTGATATTGGTAATTTGCATTTTCTTTCTTTCCTGCATCAGCTTATGAAGTTTATTATTTCCGCCCCAAAGAACCAACTCTTGATTTGTTGTACATTTGATTTTGATCTAATTTCCATTCCTATGTTTATTACTCCCTTCTTTTGATTTTATTTTTTTTAAATAATAACTTTATGATATGGCTTACTCAAACCAATATATCCATTCACATACAAATCTGTTGTTCAGTTCCGTCAAGTGGAGTTATACAATGCTATCAGCTCCCAGTTGTCCCTCTTCATTCCCCACTCGCTTCCTGTACCCTCAGAGAACCATTACTCCTGTTACTGTTTCTGCAGGGTTATCTACCCTGACTTTCCTGAATCAAACAATCTTAAATATACAAATGAACATATGCAGGTCTCACATTATTGATAAGGTAAAACAAATAACAGCCTAATAGTGAGGGGAGGAAATATTAAAGACCTAGCAGATAATGATGTGGCTCATCAGTTCCATACCACACCCTGGGTTTATCACCCTTTCTGTGTGGTCCTGTGAGAGGCGCGGTCCAATTACCTTGCAGGTGAGTTGTGGGTCTCTATTGCATCCATGCCCCTTCTCATCCAGTTGGTTGCATGTTTTTGAACTTCTGATACCTCTTCTGTTGACACCTCATGATCACAAAGGCTGGAATACCTATTCCACGGGGGCTTTGTTTCTTCCCTGATAGATGGAAGCATGTTTAATTACAAGCCTTTAAGACCCCAGATGCTCTATCTTTTGATAGCTGGGTCCCTTTCTTGATGGTCATGAGAGCCTCTGCTCCTGCTTCTCAGATGGCTCACTTTATAGTCAGCGGGATGGCAAAACTAGCCAATCCCCAAGTGACAACTTCACACCCTCTTTGCACAATCCCAGTGCATGATTTGGGAGAGTAACAAAAACTATGACTGGAAGAGCTCCACATAGTTCTTTCACTTCGTCGCATCCAGTATGTAATTAGCTCCTTCCCCCAGGAAGGAAAGAGAAAGGACCCTGGAGAAGAAAGAGTTGCGCTGTCTCACCACTTACTCAGCTGATCCTTCTGGCCTCTGCTGGCAAAGAAAGACAGTGTGTTTATTTCAAGGAATTCTTAGAAACCTTGTTTTAAAAATTCAATAATCAAAGATAAGAGGAATAGGAAAAATTTTCCATTGAGAGGTAAGTTCTGGACCAAAAGCTTTGTCTCACCTAAAGGATAGATAAACTGACTCTCTGCTTTCCAGACTCAGAGCTTTCTCCCAAACTGAGAGGAGCTTGGTTGGTCAGTACACAGACCTTTTGCATTACTCACCAGGCCCAAGCTTCGAAAAGCTAATTCTGAGGAGCTGCTTATACGGCTCTAGAGAGGGCCCCACAGGATCAAGTCCTCATTGCCCACAGCTGTAATCAGCTCAGTTAGACTCCTATTTTCTCCTTCGTGGTAGAAAGATGGAGCTGCCTACTCCCATGAAGAGTTAGAGTCTCAGAAAGCCCCAGAGGCCGGCAGTTCTAAGTGGCCCTCTAGGGTTACTATGAGTCAATGGCAGTGACTTTTGAGCTTTTCTCTATCACTGTCTCACTCTTTTCTCACACCCCTTGACTCTAGGCAACATGTCCAAATAACTGACCTGCATCCTAGTCCTTGTCTCAAGCTCTGGTTTCAAAGGAACTGAAATGTAAACTGTTTCCCCTCCCACCTTCCCTCCGTCTCCCAAACCACCTTATTTCCACAAGCCCTCCCTCCGTTCTCCCTCCTGCTTGAGCTGATCATTTCTACCAAAGGCCTAGGCAGTGGCTCTGACCATGAATGTAATCTAGACGCTAATCTACAATGTCTTTGTAGCGTTCTCACTCACTGTTGGTCATCACTGACTTCTATTTATTTAGGTTACAAATTTAGGAGAGAGCCCGGTGGCACCGTGGATTCCACATTCCACGTAGAGCTGCTAACCACCAGGTCAGCTGTTTGAAACGAGCAGCCACTCTGGGGGAGAAAGATGAGGTCGTCCCCCGCAAGGAAGATTTATCATCTTAGAAAGCCCCAGGGGCAGTTCTCCTCTGTGCCATGGGGTTGTTGGCAGTCAGAATGGACCCGTGGCACACAATGACAGCCTTCAGCTCCTGCAGTCAGGCTTCAGAGCTGGGCATTAGGACTACAAGGGAAGCAAAATAACTTCTTCACCCGACGGAGTGGGGCAGAAAGGAAGCCAGGCAATTCCACGCATAGAAGTGCTAAGTAAAAGCACCATGACTAAAGGGAGTATGTTTCTGTGAGTAGGTGTAATGGGGCTTGGCTAAACCAGGGAATTTGGGAAAGGTCTTCTTTAAAGAAGTGAAAATACCAAGACAAGTCAGAGTCAGGAGGGGCTTACGAGATGAAGCCGAAGGAAAAACAATTCAGGCAGATGCACCAGTGTGAAAAGGCCCCACAGCCCATCTTTTTACTCTTGGTGCCCCATGAAAGGCAAGCGTTTTACCCAGGAGCAGCGCCACCCATTGACTCTCTCTATGTTAGAGGACCAAATAGAGCACAGTGGGGAGACAGATAGCAATGCAGGCTGTCCTTGTGGTGCCCAGCTCGAAATCAGGATATAGAGGATACAGAGCTTTTACTTTGGAAGTGACTCTTTAGGGAGTCACAAACAGATGTTTTATATTAACCCAGGCTTCAGGGAAACCATAGAAAACAACTGTTGACCACGAGCAAGCAATCAGAGCAATAGGGTTCTTGAAAGCGTAGGCCAGTTGAAGAGCGTCTTTGTTGACTAACTTGATTGCAGCACCTAGCTGATGATGTTACTTTGAAGACTAAGGTCTCCCTACCCCAGGCCATGGTATTTTTAATCACCTCAAATGCATGTGGAACTTGGACATTGGATAAGGAAGAGTGAAGGATCAATTCATTTGAATTATGGTGCTGATGAAGAAGAGTGAAGGTACCAGGGACTGACAAAACAGACGAACACATCGGTCTTGGAAGAAGTACAGCCACAATGCTCCTTAGAGGCAAGGACGTTGAGACTTTGTCTCATGGACTTTGGACATGGTATTAGGAGAGACCAGGTCCTGGGAAAGGACATCATGCTTGGTAATGTGGCAGAGTGTCAAAAAAGAGGAAGGCTCTCCACAAGATGGATTAACCCAGTGGCTGCAACAATAGGCGTTGAGGTAGTTAGTTTATTGTGCCAACCTGGCTGGTAAACACATGTGGGGTTAATTGAAGGGTGGAGGGATAATTGGCTGAGTGAGTTTCCCCTTTCTAGTTCTCGGGTCCCTTGCTTTTTGATCAGTGGACCAGGGTGCAGCTGCCTTATCTGTTCTTTGCCTCAATTTGCAAGCTCCACTACCTGTGGGACACCTAACCTGCGGACTGTGTCTCTGTAATTTGAAGTTCCTTCAAGACTTGCTTCACCACACCATTGGAATTTACATCTCTTGAGCTGGGGTCTGTTGGACCCTGTCATCTGGCTGACTGTTGATGACCTGCCTTACTGTTTGCTGTCTGTGCCCGGATAGCCTGAATTGCTCTACAGAGGACTACCCGGTGGTCCTCAAGACTTGAAGGACTGCTAGTGTCTCACAACTGTCTCACAGGAGTGAGTTGCACTGAGCCATTTGTACTGCTTTATAATTTTGTTAACTATATTTCTTATGTTATATATCTATTTATAAATATATATAAGATTACTAGCATTCTGGTTTTGTTTCTCTAGAGAACCCTGTCTAACACAGGCATGAACCAAAAGACCAATTGTGAGAATGGCCCAGGATCAGGTGCCATTTCCTTCTGTTGTGTACAGATAGAGTCACGATGAACCGTAACCAACTCAACGGCAGCTAACAACAACAACACCTTCTAACCACTAATAGGTAAATAAGAGAAGTGTCTCCGTATTATCTGGCCCTTCTGAGTGACACCCGCATACAACCTATTTGTTTCTGAGCAATGTAAACTGAACCTAACTCACCTGACATTGAGTCGATTCCAACTCATCGCAACCCTGTACGACAGAGTAGATCTGCCCCGTGAGTTTCCAAGACTCTTTGGGGGAGTAAAAAGCCTCGTCTTTCTCCTGTGGAGCCTCTGGTGGTTTCAAACTATTGGTCTTGCCATGATTGGCCCAATGCATGATCATGATACCACTAGGACTTCTTTCGAGCCATGTGGTGAGCTACAGAGATTCCACAGAAACTGCATTAAGGACCTTAGATTAATGCATTTTGTGAGGACAATTCTTCTAACCACATTCAGGTTAAGTAGAGTCACTTGGGTGCCATCGGCTTGGAATTCATTTCCCTGGTGCAGTCTCGCTTCTCTAACCACTCCGCCGCCGCCTTAGGCTGGGGTCCTGGCTGGTTTTTAGACTTTCTTACACCGGGTGCTTTTCCCTCCTTCATATTTATTTACAGATTCCTTCCCCAGACTAAGATCCAGGGATGCTCAGGTCACTTCCGTGTTTGTATTGCATCACAACACTAAGGCCAGGCTCAGCTCCCGGCTCATGTCCACGCACCTTCATGATCAGAGCTATGAAATCATATCACTGGGCACTCCTTCAGAGGGCAGTTCCTAACTTGCTGGTGCATTTTCTTTCTTATGCTAGCCCTGAATCAAAGTCATTCAAGCATCCAGAATTTCCCAGAGCCACCTACCTACTTTGGGGCGATTCCTAAACACTTTGGGGGTGGGAGGCTCAGGATTCTTCAATGCCTCGGTGACAGAAGAGCCATAGTTCCTATCATTGAATAAGTGACACCCTAGTGGGTGACATAAGGAAAGCAACCCCATCAAAAGCACTCAATGGTAGATTCTCCGGAGCCAGAAAAAACCTCCACGTTCCCGTTAATGATCACACGCACTGTGAATGTGCACAATTAGAACAGAGTACGTCTTGAAAAACACACACCCTTTTTATCGGGAGTTGGGTGAGGGCTTCCAGCGTAGAGGGGGACAGTTGGGAGGTGTGTAAGAAGCAGAACCGTCTGAGTCTTTCTGCTCCTCCAGCCACCTGCAGGATCCACCCTTCGAAGAAGCTGCCAGGGGCGACTACCACGTGTCTGTGGAGCAGCTTGAATCACGGATGCCTTGGCCTCGCCAATCTTGCCTGGGCCTGAAGGAAGCCCTTCTCCCAGCTATTATATTTCCATTTGCGTTTCAATGGGAAGAAGCCTTTTCTGCTCCTAAGCTGCTTCCTGCAACTGGTTAGAGTGATCCCAACTCAGTGGCCGGAGAAACAAAGACAATGAGAAGGAGCTCTCGCACCTGCATGCTTCCGGAAACCTGCGTCTGTTGTGTTCTTCATCTGAAATCTGAGTGGATCGCTCGGGGATGGATGCATTTTCGAAGCCCAGTATCCCTGAATTTCAAAGGAAGCATTAAGGCTTCTTATTCAGGGCAAAAGAAAGGACTAGACAAAATAAACACACCGTATAACGAGCTCTGTGCATATGGTCACCTTTCTAGGCAATTTCCTCCCCGGCTAGCTCCATGTGCTATTCTGTAGGAAGGCTGCCAACCAGACTTTCTATCCTTGCAAAAATGGTCTCATTCCTTGAAGTTTCAGTTTTTATAATTTGGCTGATTGGAGAACTTGGCTGAGCAAAGCATCGTCAGAGATGATTTCTCTTGTTGTGAATTCAAAAGGCTTCAGCTCGCAGCACAAATGCTCCATTAGCGTCCATTGTCTAGGGTTCAGGACAACACCTTCTGCAGCATTGTGCCCTAATGCATGTGACTTTTTCTTTCCCTTTCTTTGGCTTCTAGGAGAACAGCACGCCTCCCAACATATAGAATGGCTGGTTTGTTGGTGGGGTTTGTTTCATTTTTTTCAGTATGTGAGCACTTTATCTACGATTGAGTCAAGTTGGAAAAGACTGCCACACTTCAAAAATTCACAAAGCATTCTGGCAGAATGGCTGAAACACGGTCCATGGTAGCTGGGACGAGCTGAACGAGTTCTGTGTTTCTCAGGAAAACTTGAATCCCATTGCAGAGCCAGAGGAACGGGAACAAGAAAGCATGTATTGTGCATGGCTAGTATTTTCATGTGGGCAAGATCAAATAAAACATTGCCCTTACCCTCTTCCGCCTTACAGTTCCACCAGAAAATCAAGAGCTTCAAACAATATGTATGTAATAATATACACATGAGAGGACGCCAAATAATTCATGGAAAATGGAATTAAAAGGTCATTCCATTTTTAACGAACTTTTTCAGATCCCCCTCATATATATAAATAAAGTTGGAAGATGAGTCACACATTGTAGAAATTCTACTGGGACTTATGTACAGCATAATCAATAGAAAAGATTTCCAGGAAGAGGTGAGAAATAGTATGGGGCTGGGAGAATGAGCCGATCAGCTCATCAAATTGTTTTGGAGTAAAGACGATGTGAATGTAGAGTGTGCTGTGCTAGGCCTGGTCTCGGGAGCATATTATTTAATGGAATAGACAAACACAGAAATACTTCACTTCAATATAAGTTTGGATTAGAATTAGGTAAGAGTTTATATAGTATGTTCTAGAAACAGGGGAAGATTGGGTAGGCACACCTAGAGACTTAGGGAGGGCTTCCTAAAAGAAGCCCTATGAGCCAAGTCTTGCTGCATAAGAATGAGTTAGCCAGTGTTGTGGACTGATTTGTCTCTTCTAAAATATATAGATTTTGTAAATCCTAATGTGTATACTTATAGTTACAATCACATTCCTCAGTGGGATTCTTTGGTATGTTAATTAGCAGTATGAGTGTGATGTTTTTTTGTTTATTGGTTTTTGTTGGTGTTTTTTCCTCCACTTTTTATTGTGCATTAGGTGAAGAATGGCAGAATAATTCATCAGTTTTGCATCCAATGACTCATTCATGGTTTGTCTCACTGCAATCCCTTCAGGGCACCACTTCCTATTCCAATCTCCCCCTATAGTTCTTGATTCTGTTCCTCCTTCTTTCTTAACCCCTTGAACATTGTGCATGGCTATAGGTTGCCCTTCTACCATGAAATGCTTGATGATTCTATCAGAGGGGCAGGTTCAGTGTCCAGCCTGAAAAGGTGACTGAGGTCCACAGTCATGGGGGTCCTATCTGTCTGTTCCTGACAAATAAGTCTGGTCTCTTTTTGTGATTTTGATTTTTGTGCCACAGGTTTCTCCCACTCTAGCCACAACCTTCTAATGCAGTGGTTCTCCACCTTCCTCAGGCCACGACCCTTTCATACAGTTACTTATGTGGTGGGGACACCCCAACCATAACACTATTTTCCTTACTACTTCACAACTGTCATTTTGCTACTGCTATGAATCATAATGTAAATATCTGATAGGCAGGATGTATTTTCATTGTTACAAATTGAACATAATTAAAGCATAGTGATTAATCACAAAGCAATATGTCATTATATATTGTGAAATATTTACTTCTAATGACAAATAAATGAAATTTTGTCTTGCAGCATGGTGTAGCATGGGTCACAGTCTTCATGCCGAGTACTAGTCTGCTTCAGCAGGACTACCATTCAAAGTCAGAGGTGCTTCTTTGGCCTTCCAGTGGTCAATGCCCAACTTTCGCACGTGTCAGAGACGACTGAAAATACCATAACTCGGGCCAGGTGCACCTTCATTTTCAAGCTGACAAGACTGCATCTTTATGGGAGCAGAGAGCTGCATCTTTCTCTTCTTCAGAGCGAATGCCGAATTTGAACTGCTGACTTGGTCATTGGCAGCCCAACGCCTAATCCACAGCACCATCAGGCCCCTTTAAGCAAACCCAAGGAGCTCTATGTTCATCAGCTTTCAACATCCACATCTAAACAATTCCTGAGACCCTAAGTAAATTGTCTAACTCTCCGTGCCAACACTCATTCACACACAGGTGATAGTCAATTTATTTCTCTCACCTACAGCCAGTTATATTTTTCTGAATGTATGCTAAAGTGCCGGGTGATACTTTTTCTTCTGCATACCCTTCTGATGGCAAAGAGAGTGGGCATACTTTATAGGTCACCCAGCACAACAGCTTCCACACGAGGATCCTAACTGACCACGAGAAGCCTGTGCATCAGAAGGTGACTGCCCAAAGTCACTGGTTTTGCTGATGGACACAGAACCCCCTGGGACCCTTCACCCTGCCCTCCAGCTCTGGCAGAAAAACAAGAGCCGTGGCTTCCTCTCGGCTCTGGTTGGGAGGCATTCTTATTTAGCTCTAATGTGTCCTCATTTCTTTTGTGGTTAGCAAACCAAATCTGCCTCGGGTTTCGATGAGCAGGAGCATATTCACCCTTTCTCTTTGCCAGAACATTCAGCACCCGTTTCTCAGCTCGGGTTCAGGAGAGAGACGCCTCTGTGCGAAGTCCCGACGGGCCTGTCTTCAGGGACATTGAATAGCCTGATCACCGTGGAGCCTGGAAACCAGACGCGGTCATCTTCTGCCTTCTGGCTTTTGCTTCAAAACGAGCCCTTCTTAGGAAGGTCTTGGTTAACATCTTCCATTGGTGCGCAGGTTCTAGCCCCCTTTCGTAAAGAGCCTCAGCAAACCTTCACTGGTGCGATGGTGAATGCCATTGTCAAGAGTGAAAGAGGATCCGAAGGCAGTCTCTCCCCGACAGGTTTGTCAGTTCTATTCAAGTGGCCAGAGGGGCGCTTCTTACTCAGCTTACTCAACCACTAAAGTAGGGAGTCTGGGTCCTGCAGGCTCTACAAGTGAGGAAATCAGACATTTCTAACATCTCCAACCGGTAAACATGAAAGGAAACGGGCTCTTATTGTTTCACACTTACAGTTCACAAATACCACCCCGGCAATTTGGGAAGAAAATGGAAGGCTAAATAACCAAATGCCAAATTGCAATTTCCATACTTCGCTCTCGCTGCTGCTCCTCTGCTGGCTGGGTCTCTTTAATATTCCACAACGCCTGTGACAACTCCTTCTCCAAGTGTTGGATATGCAATTTCGATCTCTTTTTCTCCGAGGCTTTGTACCTTTTAGTCGAACAACAAAGAGGAACAAAGATCCTAATTATACCCATAATCATTATTATCTGAAGAAGTTCCCAGTAATTAAATTTTAAAGAAAATTTATTTAATGAGCTTTCCACAGTCACATCCAAGCAATACACATTCAAGTAGATAGTGATTAGTATGAAATAGCACTAATTTGAATGACTTGATAAAAGCTCCTACTTCACTACTATGTTTTTAATAATTGTGTAATTACATAGAGAATTATTCCCGTAAATATCGCTTGTTTTATATAGAATGGAGGACATGAAGATGTGTTCTATCCGGAGCAAATTTCCAATATTTTGAAGCTGTATCTTCTTGTGTCAGCTAAAAAGTTAATATGTACGTCTTAATTACACAAACACACACACACACACATACACACACTTGCATGGAATCGACACCTTTCATTTGCAAGAGTTGAGAATAAGTGCTTAGCTTCATGGAAGCAGAGTTGGAAGGAGACTAGATCTTCTCCAGGAGTGCCTGGCCATCACCAGTGAATGAAAATGAAAAGTGAGCATCTCCTAATTATCCCAAAAGAGAGGCACGATAATCGGCACAGACTATATCGATGTGGTGGCGTCTATATAATTTCCAGTGATTCATGGAGCTTTAGAAATGTCATCACGTAATATTGTGCATTTGTTCTTTTTGTTTCAGGGCAAAATAAAATGCTGATCTTAAAGCCCACCGTAGAAGATGAACTACAGCTCAAAGCAGACCTTTTCCACTGGAACATGTGTTGCTTCCCATGATGTGACTACGAACTACTATGCATCCTCAAATAGCCATCGCAGGAGACAGGAGAGGGTGCTGCACGAGGGCCCCAGGGATGCTGGACACAAATTCCTGCTCTGCCTTTGATGAGGTGGGATGACCTCTAACAAAGAACCCCCCCTCCTGTTGTGGATTGAATGATTTCCTGCCTCCCAATATATGTTGTAAATTCTAACCTCTAACTTGGTTTAAGTTTGGGTCAAAATACCATTTGGGAATTTTTTTTCTTTGGCAGGATTAAAATTAGAGTGTGAGGGTGGATCTTTAGCTGATCTCTTTTGAGATATAAAAGAGATTAAACATACAGGTAAGCAAGCTGATGGGGAGGGGTGGGGGGATATGGATAACCTGCCACCTGGAGCCCATCAAAGAGCCAAGGACCAGGATCAGCCTCAGAGCCCATGCAGAGAGAAAGCCTAGAAGCTGAAGTCCTCGGATTTCAAAGCCTCCTAGACTGTAAGGGGATGGTGGGTGGGTGTGGGGTGGGGGGTTGATGCTTGTTAAAGCCATCTATTTGGGTGTTTTTGTTATAACAGCAACTGAATAACTAAGATGCCCCCTTTGTGCCTCAGTTTTCCATTTATAAAACAAGAAAATTAGAGCTCTATCTTCCAAGGAAGTTTCCAAACAACTCCCAAATGTCATTTCTCTTTGTACCTTTAGCTCGGTGGCTGTTGCTGGTAACCAGTATTCATGCCAACTCATGACTGTCTCCTGTGCGCACAGTAGAACTGCTCCCCGGAGTTCTCAAAGGCTGTGATGTTTCAGAAACTGGTCACTAGCCCTGTCCCCCAAGATGCCTCTGGGTGGTTTCAGAATGCCATCCTCTCAGGTCGTCGTTGTTATTGTTGTTGTGAGATGCCATTAAATTGGTTTCTGACCCACCATGACCCTGTGCACAGCAAAATGAAACACTGCCCAGGCCTGTGCCACCTTCACAGTCCTCCCTAGGCTTGAACCCATGGTGGCAGCCACTGTATCATCCATCTCACGGATGGCCTTCCTCTTTTTCCACTGCCCCTCCACTTGACCGAGCAGGATGTCCTTCTCCAGGGTCAGGTCTTCTCTCAGCTGATAGTGAAGTGCTTATACAGTTGCACCACCAGCTTCTCCTAGTCTATGCGACGTCTCACATCATACTAAAAATAGAAACAGATTTCTGGATCGTCTCCTCTTTTCCTAAAACTATAAAGGAATTAAACACACACAAAGTCATCAAATTGATTCTGACTCACAGTGACCTTATAGGACAGAGTAGAACTGGCCGTTTCTGTTTCTAAGACCGTTCATCTGTTGGGACCAGACAGCCTTGTCTGTTTCCTTTGGGGGCGCTGGGAAGGTGAAAACCAGGAACTTGCAGTTAGCTGCCCAACCCTTAACCCACGATGCCACAAAGGACCCTTGAAAGAAAAAGAAAATGGATATTCCTTACCTTCCGAGGGAAACATCTGAATGCAAAAGCATCTAACACAGGCCGGTTGTGTCCCATCCATTCCAGGTCTCAACGACCCTATGTGTATGTAATACTCTACACCAATCATACAAAGTTCTCTTTGCAAGTGAGCAAAAGAAGAGGGATAATTGGGTTAAAAAGAGAAATGAACCAGAATGGACTGGCCGCCAAGGTTTGATGGGAACTGAAATCAAATTAAAATGGTCCCACTTGTCTAACTCCAACCAAACTCTCCTTCCCCCCTTACACATTGTATTCTTGGGGGAAAGGGAGCAAGTGGGATAGAAGGAAAAAAGAATTCAAAACTCCCAAAGTAATTTGGACCCAGCTTCTTACTTGCTAACACTTCATCAGTAAGATATATTTGGTATTATTTTTGTAGGAGCCACAGACATGTCAGAAACGTACCAGGGCTGCTCTAGCCTGCCTTTAGGGTCGGGGGGAGTCGGGATCCACTCCATGGCGGGGCATTTGGATTTGGGGGTTACGTGCAGTTTAGTAGTTTCCCATAATCATATTCTAGTCAATTCACTAATCTTCATTTTTAAAGTAGTTTGATAGCCTTTAAGATGCAAAAAGGAAAGAAAGAAAAGAAAAGACACACACAAAAAATATCATCAAAAAGGCAGTTCATTTGAGGGGAACATTTGGACAGGGGGAATTTTCTTCAGCCAATGCATCAGCTTAGCAGGCAAGGTTCAAGAAGAAGCAAGACCCAGGGCTCCTCGGGCCTTCTGCTGGGCCCTGTGTAGCAAGCACTGTACTTTGACAAGAAGACAGCTCCTGGAGAGGAGCTAAGTTTGACAGTGACTTGTCGGCAATGTGGAGGCTGATTTTATTTTATTTTAATTTTTTTATGCCTGGGATGTGCAAGAAAAATGCCAGAGCAGAAGAAAAAAGGAGCTGAAGAAAAATGGATTTTGATTAGTAAGGAAATGGTACTGATTGTGAATTTCCAGTTTGTCTCATTCTTCTGGCTTCCCTTTCAAACGCCTTTCTTTCCTGTTTGTGAGCCGTTAATGTTCCCTAATTTGTTGGTTCTGCTTTCAAATCAGGCATTCACTACCTATACCTGTACGTCTCCACGCTTTTATCACTCTCCATCTTTTGATGCTGGCAATTATTTAGATATGGGTTTTTCTTCTTTTTTTATCAAGTCCCCAAGATTCCCTGAAAAGACTTCTTTCTTGCAGCTCAACAAGATGCCTAATAGCGCATTCAGCTTTGAGGTATTCAACTCCACAAACATTCATTTAGCTCCCTACTAAGCGCCAGGCAGCTGGTCAACCACCATGGGGAACCAGGGACCTAGTTTTCAGGACAGGCCCTTTGCAGCCCTGCTTTCTGCAGAATCGTTTTCACACCTGACACTTCCCTTCTCCCAGGACTCGTCACAGACGTCACAGATCGCACCCCTTGGATAAGTCGGGGCCTGGGCCATTTAGCAAGGAACCAGGTTGCACAGATACACGGGGCTGAACTTCACCTTGCGAAGTACACTCAGTGGCCGGAATAGAACACCGGCAAAGCCTCATCCCTTCAGTGCCTGCACTCCGTGACTCAGGCGCTTGGCACTTAATTAGTTAATAACCAGACCGCTTCATTGAGAGCATGCATTAGCATCTGACACCGGCTGGCAGACGAGCCTTCTTGATTGATTAAAATATACATTTAAATATATTCCCTTAATTTATATCAGTTGCAAAGTGAGGCAGTTATCTTTATAACTCAGAGCATTAGCGTAAATTATTTAGTATCTTCATTCTAATTTGCACCATATTATAATATCTATCTTGATCTCAGAACTAAATAAATCACCCATCCCAAATTCTAAGCATACTGTGCACAAGTCCTGAGATTTTTATAGCTCTCTTTCCCATCTTTGCCCCCCAGTTCTTCCAAGGGGCGGGGGGAGGGGGTCAGGTTATTTGAGTGAAGAAAATCAACTTTAAAAAAAAAAGAGTTGTGGTCAGTTGTAGAAACTTGAGATGCTTAGATTCTGATTTGCATTCATTTATGTGCTTCGTCATGAACTGAACATTGAGAATCATCTGCTTTCTTGAGATGCGGAGTTGTTTGTGGTCATTGTGGGTTATGTATTTGTTGTTTCAGACCTGGGTATACAATCTTCAGGTGAGCAAGAGCTTTGGAGAGTGAATGATGTTACTGGTGTGCCCCAGACTCCACCCAACCAGCGGCAGCCAGCTCCCACTCAAGGACCCTTTGGTTGTTGTCAGGTACAGTTAAGTCACTTCCACTCCACGTGACCCTCTCTCCACATCAGAACAAAATACTCCCAAATCGTGCATCCCCCGCCCCCTTGTTATATTTGAGCCCATTGTGTCAGCCACTGTGTTATTCCAATTCACTGTGGCTCTCTTTTGATCTGCCCTTCCACTTTACCAAGCAGGGACTAGTCTCTCCTGATAACAGGTTCAAACCATGTGAGATGAAGCCTTGTCATCCTTGCTTCCAAAGAGCTTTCTAGCTGCCCTTCTGCTAAAACAGGGCTCCTCTTAAGTCACCCTAAAATATACTAGCTAGCTAGCATACATTTAGGAAGCTGCAGAGAATATAATTTGGTATAAAAGCTAAGCATCACTGAATCCCAGTGAAAAACTAGAAGTTTGAATAACAACTAATCAGGCCCAATAAATAAATTTTATGGGCAAGAGAATTCTATTTGAGGGACAAAAGCCATCAAATAATGAGAGAGTCAAGTAAAATGAGCCATTAGAAACCCATGCTATCGTCCGTACCAATACCAGGACACATTCTTCCCTTCACGTGGGCATTTCCCTGGGAAGCCAGAAAGTAGCACTTGGCAGTGATTGAGAGTCTTAAGCAGATTTTAATAATGGTGAATGTTTTCACTAATGCAAGTAATTGATTCAGATATGAAACCTAAGCTCCGTGATGTAATTTAAGTGGTATTTAGTTTTCTAATGTGGCTCTGATTTCTCAGAAGAGCTTCCATAATGTGTAGGTGACGCCCACCAATTTTTCCTTCTATCTGTTATTTCAGTAAAATGATGTTCTGACTTTCCAAAGTCTAGAAATCAGCATGTGGAAGCGCTACCAAGAACAACATAAACGGGCACGAAAACAAGAAAGACTCATGTCCCACCATCATTAGTTTGAGCTAATTACTGAGGTGGAGATTATTGGCTGAGAAATTAGAAATCTCGACCTCATAGATTGTCAGCTTAACCCTAACTCACAGCCATCAAGTTGATTCTGACTAGAGTGACTCAACAAGACAGACAGAGTGGGGTTTGTCCTACAGAACAGACTGCCTGGCTGGGTTCCCAGCACTGTGACTCTTCACAGGAGTGGGGTGCCTCATCTCTCTCGCATGGAGTGGCTGAGCAGTTTGAACTGCCAATCTTGCAAACTGCAGCCCCACTCATAACCCACTATGCCACCAAGGCACCTTAAGCTTAACTAGGCAAGATGTATTTTAGAAGAATGCCCTGGGAAATCTCTTTTAATGGGCTGAAGGGTTTGGTTAAGTCCACTCCAACTATTATGGTATTATCACCATTTACTAAAGCTCTATTGGGTATCAGATGCTCAGTATATCTATTGCAAAAGATTGCAAGACAGTATTTTGAAATTTAGGTCTTTGTAAATGTGATCATGTGGTTCCTATGTACAATTTATGAAGAGACTTTTGGTAAGGAGATCTTTGTTTTGACCTCCATCTGAAGAATTAAACATTTAGGATGGAAAGTATCTACAAAGTTTTTCTCTATAATATTCCAGTCCCAGCAAAAGTATGAGCAAATTGAAAATCATCTTTGTATCCTCTCGCTATACATATTTAATCTGCATGCTGAGCAAATCCTCAGGGAAGCTGGATTATATGAGAAAGAGTTTGGCATCAGGACCAGAAGAAAGCTTATTAACAACCTGTGATATGCAGATGACGCAACTTTGCTTGCTGAAAATGAGGAGGACTTGAAGCCCTTGCTGATGAAGATCCCAGCTCGCGGCCTTGATTGCATATGGATTGCAAATGAAGGTAAAGAAAACCAAAATCCTTACAACTGGGCATAGGTAACATCTTGAGAAATGGAGAAATTATTGAAGTTACCAAGGATTTCATCTTGCTTGGATGTACAATCAATACTCCTTCCAGCAGGAGTCGAGAGATCAAATGGCACATTGCATTGGGTACAGTAGCTGCACGAGATGCTTTAAAAGAGAAGAGCACAGGTATTATCTTGAGGACCAAGGTGCGCCTGACCCAAGCCATGGCATTTTCGATCGCCTCCGAGGCATGTGAACGTTGACCAATGAATAAGGAAGAGTGAAGTAGACTTGATGCATGGGGATTACGGTGATGGCAAAGAGTATTGAAAGCACAACGGAGTGCCAAACAAACAATCAAATCTGCCTTGAACAAAGTTCCGTCTCTTTGGAAGAGAGGATGGGGAGACTTCAGCTCACAGACTTTGTACATCCTATCAGGAGAAACCAGTCCCTGGAAAAGGCCATCATGCTTGGGAAAGTGGAAGGTCAGTGGAAACGAGGAAGACTGTCCAGGAGCGGCACTGACATGGCAGCTGCAACAACGGGCTCATGCGTGATGATGGTGAGGCTGGTGCAGGAACAGCCCCTGATGTGTCCTGTTGTATACCGGGGTGCTAGGACTCCAATGGATTGGGCAACACCTAACAGCAGCGGCGGCAGCGGCAGCATCTGTAATACCACACATAGATCTAGGATTCTTTTGGTGACCATTGATTGAACAAGCATTTTTGGCTGTCTTGGTGAGTCTGGGTATGTTCTAAGAGTGAAAGATTTTAAAAGCTGTAATCCAGGTCATGGACCATTGTATAGTTGAATAAGGAAAGAACATGGGAAGATAGTTGCAGACAATGATGAGACAATGTACATGAACAAGCCCATGAGCCACAAAGGAGGAGAAACGAAGTCTGTCCTGAAGGAGGGAAGGATAGGAGGGACTAGATCATGCAGAGGAGGTTAGCATCACAGCTTATCTGAAAGGACGGCTGCACGTTTTCCAAGCAGAAAGGAGTGAAAGGTCCTCCTCTTAGCTGGTCAGTGCGCCCAAAGGCTCAAGATTCTAAAGCGGACGGGTGATGGGTGGAAAGCCAATAGTTCTGTGAAGCTGGAGGTCACCGTGGTACCCAGAAGCCAAGATGCCAACAACCTCACTTAGATAGGAAGAAGGATGACTTCATTTTAAAACTACCTTTCTCTATTTTCTGAAAGATTTTTGGTTTGGTTTTTTGAGAAACATGTATTGTCATTGAAGATGATTAAATCAAAAGCTAAGGCTGTACCTGGTAGCAGCATCGGGCTGAATGCAAAGGAGAACAGACACTATTAAAAAGCGGTGACTTGTTCTATTTGTGTGTGTGTGTGTGTGTGTGTGTGTGTGTGTGTGTGTGTGTGCGCGCGCGCGCGCGCGTGCACTTTATTTTCCATCCTTGTTTTTGTTTTTTGTTTTTCGTTTTTCAATTCAGATGTGACTCTGGAGTGTCACCAACATAATACCTTGGAGGATCACAACATCTGAGCCACATCACTGAAGAGCTCACGTTTCACCCAAAGCAAAGGAGAAAAAAAATATGTCCTGATGACTTAAATCAATGACTCACCGACAATGGCTGCGCATGTAACGTTTTGGTAAATGTGGCATGGCAACTGTACTGACTCCTTCCAATGTGGAGCTTCAGCAGGGAGCATCTGAGAGAGCTAACATGGGTTTATCATCATCTTACCGAGAGCTCAGGAGCTGCCCAAAGCAAAAAAGGGAGTCTCCAAAAATTAAGTGATTTGGATTTTGAAGAAAGATTTTGTTCTTGCCTTTTCTCTGCTGCAGGGGAAAGGTGTATGCCCAGAGCACAGAGAGATGGGAAGGAGTTTCTTGTGCCCCGATTCTGGTAAGGACATGCACGTTATCGTGGCTCATTTGTGATCATCTGAAAGATAGGTCCAAAGCCAACTCAGGTGCAGCACTGGGTCTCTATTCCTTGGGAGCAGCAGAGTCAGGCCCAGGAGGCTGCTAGGGAACACGTGGCCAATTGCCTCCAGGAGCAACTGCCTCCTTTGCTCTGAGGCCAGAAAAGCTAGACGGTGCCCAGCTAGCATTCCCGAACACCGTGATCAAAAACTCCATAGAAGTATCCTGATCTAAAAGGAAAATTCAGATCAGAATTTCAATTTCTTACTGACTCTAGACTTTTTGTAATTGTGGGATATGGATGGACCATGAAAGCTATTGCCCTGAGAGAATCTTTAGACCTGAAGCTAAAAATATCCCCTGAAATATCTCACAATTAAAGAACACTCGTTTACCTAGGGAACATGTTTGCTTTGAGCATTACACTCATATATTTATGACCAACTTGACAGCATTAGGAAAAATGAGACAGAAGCCTGAGAGGGTGGTGAGTGTCTATGACGAAAGGTGAACAACTCAGAAAGGGAAACTGAGACGTTTGTACCACTTGAATGTCATCGACGTCACAGACGTGTACCCATAGTGACTGTTGAACTGCTGTATGTTACTGTGTACCTTTTCCAAAATAACAAAATAGTAAATGAAAATTGGACGATAAACAAAACCAGTTATGTTTAATCCTAACACCTACGACGATTGTGGAAGGGTGGCCAGGTGGAGATAGAAGCAGAGGCTGGAATGCAGCAGCCACAAGCCAAGAGGGCCGACAACCAGAGCCGAGGGAGCCATGTCAGGGCGATACTCGACAGCCCGCAGCAGGTGCATAGCACTGCCACCACTCTGAACTCAGACCTCTCGCCTCTACAATTCAGAAATAAATAAAATAATATCAAAAATCCGAGTCAGATTCAAGGATGGTTGTTGTTGCTGTGGCTGTTAGGTGCTGTCCAGTGCACAGTGACCCACCCACAGCAGGAGGTCACCCAGGCTGGTCCTGAGCCAGCCTTGCAATTCTTGCGATGTTGGAGCCCCTGACTGCAGCGACTGTATCAATCTCTCTCCTTGAAGAGATTTCTTTTTTTTTTTTTGCTGACCCTTTTTCAGATAAGCATCTCTCCTGATAAAATGTGAAGTTCTTTTTCAGATACGAGTCTCTTTTGATAAGATATTCAAAGATTAATGGCCTGAGTCCTAGCCTTAAAAGTGAAGTCGATTCTCAATTTCTCCAAGGGCCACCACGTTCTCACCCCAAATGATCATATCTCCCTTGGGTGATGCAGAACATCGATTCTCTGGCAGTTGCCGTATATACTTGAGTAGAAGCTGACCTGAATATCAGCCGAGGCACCTAATTTTACCACAAAAACTGCATTAGAAATGTGCTGGAAACTTGGCTTATACTCGAGGACATACAGTATATAATCTCCTGTCAACTTGTGGAGGGGTGAAATCTAGCCTGTCAATCAGCTTGACGACCTTGTTTGGAGGTTTAAAGGAGATCTGAGGCCAGATACACTCACTCTCTGTGAGACATTTCTGTTAATATGCCACATCAAGCTACACTGATGCAGCCTGAGCCCTGGAGCTGGAGGAGCCACGTGGAGACACACGCCAGCACTGAAATGCTTCCACCACCAATGGATCCACAAGACTTTCTGCCTACTGTCCTGTGATCTTCCTGCATTCAGTGCCATTGCATGGCTACATAAGTTTAAAGGGGAATTTATGGACTAGTGTCGACACATGGGGTAATATCAGACTTAGGGACTTGATCAGCACTGGGCTGGGATGTTTTCTTAATGCACAATTGCTCTTTGTATAAAGTTCTCTCTTACACACATATGAGTGTCTATGACTGTTTCTCTAGTCAACCCAGACTAATAGATTCCCAAACTCATTTGGTCTACCAAATAAAAAAAATTGTTTTAATAAAAAATAATTCAATGCTCCCTGGCAATTAAAACTTTGTGTGTACTATAATCCATAGGAGGTCTGGTGGCATAATAGGCTGTAAATCGTTCTGCTAACCACAAACAAGGTCAGCAGTCTGAACCTGACAATGGCTCTGCAGGTGAAAAACCAGGCTCTCTGCTCCTATGTGGATTTTAAGTCTCAAAAGCCCCCAGGAGCAGTTCTATACTGTCCTACAGGGTCACTCTGGGTTGGAGGTGACTTGATGGATGGCAGTTAGTTTGGAATCACATCATCTGGGATAAAGTGCAGGTATTTGCTTTTGCAGCCCCCCCACCCCCCCACCCCCACCCGAGGGTTCCAGTACCCTTCAGACAGTTATTTTGCTCCCTTTGGTGAACAACGATAGAGGATAGAGTTTAACTTCACCGAAAGCGTGTAGTCTCTGGCCTTTGGGTTCCTGAGAGAGAACCCCTCACACCTTGGAATATTCCCAGTGATGGACGTGTCTGATGAGGCTTTCAGCGTACACGTGTGGGTTACTGCTAACAAGGTGATTCTTGGGTAGGGGCTGGCCAGGCTGGGAAGACCCCTTAACAATATCAGGGAAATCAGTGGCTACAACAAAGGGTTTACACATGTCAATGGGCATGAGGCTAGCACAGGGCTGGGCAAGCAGCCCTTCTAGGCCATGCAAGCTTTAGGCCACAATGAGTAAGAGCTGATGCCACGGGTCCCAACAGCAACGGTGATACCAGCTCGCCGCAGGAGTGGTTTGTTGATCCGATCCAACATGCCTATAGAAACCAGTTGCCATCAAGTCAATTCTGACTCATGTGCATCCTGAGTCAGGGAGATCCCGGTAAAACTGTGCACCACGGGGCTGTCACCAGGCCTTTCTTCTGGGTCTTGAACTAGAACTAGGTGGGCTTGAACCTCCAACTTTTCTGTGAACAGCCTTCCACATGAACCATGTGCACCTCCCATCACCCATTGCCCACACAGCCAGGCACGGAGGCAGGCTCTGGACCCCTTGGGTGTTGGAAATGAACACCCTCAACTGCTTACTGGAGGGAAATGTCTACCAATCGATTTCAGAAAACCAGCCGAACATACCCCTGAGGTCCACAAGGCGCAGATCTCTAGTTCATCCAGGTGAGAGCACAGGATGGGGAGGCGTCTTTTGACTCCTTGATCATGAGGGTGCCATGAGCTGAGACCCAAGTGGACCGCAGCCAGCTCTCCCACTCATGGGGATTTCGGTTTCCTCTTCTGGACCATGAAGAGAGCATACCACGGAAGCATGCGGGATGGGAGGTGGGGGAGAAGGCAAGACTCCACAACCTCCCCACGATTCCCTCTGCCCGCTGGCTGCTCTGGCTACACTTGCCTGTGTGAGTGCACTACGAGGATGTGCTTGTGTTTCTGAGCCCACCCCACCACAACTAGACAGTCAGCATCCTGAGGACAGAGATGTGGCGCTGGGATCCCTTCGTCTGAGATGTGGCATTGGCAGGACTCCGCCAGTGTGGGGACAGGTGCCCCGCATTCCACGCTACTGATGGGATTGCCTGTGGTCCTGTGAGCAAGGAGCACAGGCTGGGAGCAGCATATGTTGATGCCGATTTGGGCTGCAAAAAAAGAAGTGTGAGACTTTCCTTCCTTCCTTCCTTCCTTCCTTCCTTCCTTTCTTTCTTTCTTTCTTTCTTTCTTTCTTTCTTTCTTTCTTTCTTTCTTTCTTTCTTTCGTTCTTTCATAAGACAGCACTGAACCGCAGTCTCTCCCAGGATGATATGTGTGACATTTTAGGTAGTGGGAGGCAAAACGGCTCTGGAGATGGGATCATGGTGAGGGCCCGAGAACCTAGAGTTCGGAGACACTGGATTTTTTCTAACGGAAGGATGGCTCTGAGCGAGTTCCTTTTGCTGTGATGCATGTCTCTTCGCTTTGTGCCCAGCCACAGGAGACTCCTCGGAAGCAACTGCAGCCCTTAGGAAGAAATAGCCAGACAAGTTCCAAAACAATGCCAAATAATTTTCTTTTTAAATACATGTTTATGGAGTATAATTAACTCACCGGTGTGGTGTGTCTAATCCCCGGTGCCAGGCCACTGACAGATTCCCCTAGTAGTGAGTGCCTTCTTATGGGGAGGGGCATTCATTCTGGGCCTGTGAATTGTATTTACTGGGAGCAGGCTGCCTGCTGCTTGTTTAACAATCCCTGTGTTGTCTGCAGGAATCTCCTCAATGCACCAGTGAATGAGCTGGGCACTCACTGGGGGCTGCGTGGAGGAGAGCAAATAGGAATCTGTCATCAGTTTCCATGCAACGCATACCAACAGCGTGGAACTCTTTCTTGGCTGTAGCCAAGATGGATGTGAAGTGGCCCATTCCATAGGGAGGATGTTTGAGAGAGAGAGACTGCACAAACGTGCCCGTTTTTACTAAATGAACAAACAGCAGAGGTGGTGAGGCACTGGGGAGCAAGGGTTTGCCTCCTAAAGCTGATTGATCACAGACCTGGGCCCGGCTCAGCTCAGAAGGAGAAGGAAGCCAGGCAGCAGTGCAGTTCCAGAAGGAAGGCAGGCTCCCAAGTCCTGGGGCCCTGGTTCTTTGCTTGAGTTTGCCAGCACTTCTGAATGAATTCCCTACCAGGAATGCCATGGTCTTTGGACAATGCCCTGTTTCCAAAGCACAAGTCATGCGGAGGACTGCGTGTCAGGGTTGTGTCACCCATTCCTGATCTAAGGGAGACCTGGGGCTTTGGGGACTGAGCCACAAATTAAATCCTTTTTACCCTGAAGCATTTCACAAAAAGTGTGAGGGCATGTGCCCTGCCTAAGAGGAGATGGCACCTGGAACTTTGGGGTTCACAGGGGGCTCCCATTCTGTTTCTGGGTTGAGATGCCATCTCCTCTTAGTTAAGGACTGAAGACAAGTCTTTCTTTGTCATATATTGGTGATGACTTGGGCTGTCTGTGTGTGTGTGTGTGTGTGTGTGTGTGTGTGTGTGTGTGTAATTGTGGTAAGTACAGATTTTTCTGTTCTCAGTACTTCAGGCATGTTAACAGGAGGGGCCAGTCCATGAGAAGAGCATCATGCTTGGACAAGTGTAGGACAAGAGGAAGACCTTCAACAAGACGGACTGACACAGTGGTTGCAACAGTGGACTCAAACTTGTTTGCTTGTGAGGGTGTCGCAGGACCAGGCAGCGGTGTGTTCCCATACACAGGGTTAATATGTGTTGGAAGCAACTTACTAAGCACCTAACCACAACATTCAGCTATACCAAAATGTTTACCATGTGGGTCATTTTTACATGTACAATTCAGGGCCATTCGTTATGTTTATCCTGTTGTAAAACCATCACCAACATGCATTTCCATAATCTTCCACCCTGCTCAATTCCCCTAAACAATAAGTCCCTCTTTCCCTCTATGGCCTGCTCCAGTGGTTATCCGGTACCCATAGGTCAAGTCCAGCTCCCAGTGACCTAGGTGTTTCTCAGGAATCTTTACAGAAGCTGATCATAGGGTTTTTCATTCATGAGACCGCTGAGTGTGTTCGAACCACCAACCTTTGAGTTATTAGCCAAGTACACACCATCTCCTACCCTCCTGCCCTTGTAACTGCCAGGAACTATTGGTCCCTAGGCATTTGCCGCAGCACTGCTGTATCTTAATTTGAGAGAGGGGGCAGCGCAGAGTAAGGCAGGCAATGGCAATTCACGTCACAGCCTTGCCAGAAGGTCGGCAGGAAGAACACATCACAGCCCACCTTCTTGGATTGTGGACTGCTTGCAAAGCAATTATAGCGAGCTATGCGCATTCCCGAATACTGAAGCTATAACCCATTGTTGTTTTAAAAAGAGGAAGAAGAGAACATTGAGCCACTTGGGACAGTTTTGGGGGGTTTTATTTTTCCTTTCCATTAAATCACAGTGTATCTCTGGCCTAATGTCCCCTGTGGGACTTCAGGCTAGGTGATTTGTGTAGAAATTCTCTCTTGACAAGCAGCTGTGAAGGCAAGCTTGCCGCGGGGTGATGGGCAGAGCCGTGAACCATCCACCCGAGAACTCTGAAACAAAAAGCAAATCAATAGACATAACATTGCAAAACACTGCAGCAGGGTACACACAGCTCTTACAGCTATTTGATTTTTCTCCCTCATCTGTCAACACAATCGAGACGTCACACTTGCTAATTGTCTCCCATTGGCAGACACTGCCGACTTTGACTGGAGCCATGGCACTTGGATGTCACAGTCCCTGCCTCGCGTTGTCGCCAGCCGGGCAGCCTTGGAAGCGGCCTCCGTTCGAGGGTGGGCAGGCAGGCAGGGCAGGCCGCGTTCATCTGCATGCCTTCTCTCTCTTCTCTTCCCGTCATTAGCGGCGACTGAAGACTCTGTGCCATCTTCTTTTGTATCCAAAATGTTTGAGGGAGGCAAAGAATCCCAGGAAGTCCATGAAAATGCGCTTCTGGTGCCAGCTAGTATCTGCAACTGCCAGACTTCCGTGCATTCCAATTAGATTACCCGGCGGAGAAGGGACAGGGAGGGCGTGGGTTCAAACTCAGTTTCTCTGTGACTGAATGACTATGTTGGAACGGATGGCACTTGATTCGCTTCCTGAGAGGTCATCCACCATTGGCTTACTTCCATGTTGTCTGCCCACCGCAGTGCTGCGTGACCTGGTGGGGTTTCACAAGTCTGGTCGTATTGATCAAAGAATGCCAGAATACAGGGAACAACGTGGGGCCGGCCAAGGAGCTCGGGGGCCTGCAACTCCCTAGAAGGAGCATGAAACCATGTTAACATTCAGTACATCAGTGTGTTTGCCAGTTGTCCTAGCTACCAGGGCAAGGACCTGTGGCGGTAGACCAGCCGTTAAGGGCTCCCCTGCTGAAACAATGCTGACAAGAGAAAACACAGCAGGCAGCTTCCACAAAGACACACAGCCATGGATTCCCTCCGGGGCAGCTCCACACGGGTCCTCTAAGTGGTGGGTCATGAGTCGGAACCGACTTGATTGTAATGGGCATGAGTCCGGAGCAGAACACTGAGAACTTGACCAAGGATTTTGCTTTACATGTAAACTCGCAAGAGGCTCTCCTGGCTGGCATCCTGGGTAAGGAGAAGGTCTACACTTTCCTCACCCTGCCTTCCAAACTCCTCTCGCCAACTGCCAGCACGAGTGCTGGGAATTTTCCCTGTTCACGTCGGTGTCTGCTTCACTCGTAGAGGGTCCCAGAGCAGTAACTCAGCCTCTTCCCTCTGAGCAAGCTGTTGTCTCTGAGCTGGTCCATTTTCCCAGGCTCCTTGATGTCAGAATATTTCTCTGTGTGTGTGTGTGTGTGTGTGTGTGTGTGTGTGTGTGTGTGTGTGTCTACCACTACCTCTATTTCTACACACACCTTACCTCTGCATTATGACAAAATCAAATATGCGAAGTACACAGAATGTTGATTAATCTTCTCATACTTCTATCCAGCTTTAACTAATTACAGGGGGCAATCAATTGATGGCATCTAAGTCCCCACTGACTGTAACAGTATGATCGAGCAAATCCCAGGTCAGACCTGCAGACAGCGGAAAACCTGGGAGAGCTGGAACTCACGGGGTTTGTTCTTTTTTCCCATCCTCAAGTCCCGCAAGCTTGTCGTCTTTGACAGGGTAGAGTCTTACCACATTTCTATTGCTCTCTACTAGTGGGACAGACTTACATTTTCCTTACATAGGCTCTGGCTTTTGAAGCATTGACAACATTTCAACATGGATCTGGAGGAGGAGATTAAGGATCCTCCCAGGACCTCCCAGGAAAGCTCTGGGTCTTCCAGGCAAGGGTGGATCTTCCTCTTCTGTGTTTCCATGATACTTTGCCTGTCCGCATTAGAACACAATGGACAATTCATCCATTTCCAAACCCATCTCCCTTATTAAATGCCAGAGTCAGAGGCCTGAAAGACAGAAGCTCCTGAGTTGTACTGTAATGAACAACAGCATAATGGGTCACTTCCATGCAGTGACCCCTATGGTCAGTCTTCCAAGTCCACACACAGGCTCAGAGGGTAGTGACTCGGCCCCTTTATGATTCTCTCTGGAAATGAATGGTCAGGTAGTGTGAGAAAGGAGCTCTGATGGATCACTAGCTGCTCCAGAGGAAAAAGATGTGGCCCTTAGCTTCCATCCCAAGCTCAGTCTTGGAAACCTCTGGGGCAGGTCTACTTTGTCCTCGGGGGTCATTATGAATGGATGCCGGCAACCTGGCAGCAACCATTTTGGTTTTGTTTTTTTAATGCTGTGAAGAAACTCCTTACAGTGTGGTTCAGTGTCTGCTAACCTCAAGGTAAGCAGTTCAAATCCACCCATTGTTCTGAGGAAGAGAGATAAAACTGGCCACTCCCATAAAGGTTCACAGTCTCAGAAGGCCCCTATAAGTTGGAATGGACTCCATTTCAGGGGATTTAGAAGCTCTTTGGTTTAGGAACTCTTTGGTTCCTGAGGTTGCATTTCTTTTTGTGTTTTTTTTTTTTTTATTTTTGTTCTCCTCCTCTTCCTCCTCCTCCTCCTCCTCCTCCTCCTCCTTCCCTGGCCGTTGTTTCAGTGCCCGCCCTGGAAGGCTGTGGAGTCACCAGCTTCATTTCCCAGCATCCTGTGGAGAACCTCATCGCTTTCCTCTTTTGGTCCAGGTCCTGAATCCTCCTGCCAGAAAACACAGCTTTAGGTTATAAAATCGCAGTCACTGAGACAAACTGCTGCCTGTTTCCACCTAGATTTCTCAGCTGCAGAAAAAAAAAAAATCAATGTCTTTTCAGCTGGCGTGTGTACATCTCATGTGTGAGTAGAGCCATCCTCTGCTTTGGCGTGAGAGACATGCTCGATGCGGCCTTGCCCTGCTCAGCATCCTTCCTAGGCTTTCAGCCACGGTCCGATTCTAAGGCCCTCACATCACCGAGTGAAAAACGCCAGCAGGCTACGCCATAGGGAAGGAGCCTTTCTTGCAGCAGCATCAGGGGAGTGCCATTGGAGCTTTAATCTGAAGGTTTTTAATACCTTCTTCCCTAAGGCATTAAAAGGTCATCATTCTATGGGAGGAAAAAGGCAGTGGTGGACGCTACAAAAAGAAAGCAAAATTTCTTATTCTTTCTATTCGGGAATGTCTGGCTCGTGATGGTTTTTCAAAGGATAATTAGACCCCGTGATGTAACGCCAACTTTGGAGACCCAGTGTCTCGGTGGGAGTGCGCCATAGAGAAATCTGTGACTTTCAGTTCCCTGGCTGTAGGATTGCATAGTGGTTACCTGTTGGGCTGTAACCATGAGGCCAGTCGTTCGAACCCACCAGACACTTGGCAGGAAAAACATAAGGCTCTCTACTCTCCCAAAGATTTACAGTCTCTGAAACCAGCAGCAGCAGAAGTTCTGCCCTGTCCTCTAACAGGTTTGCTTGAGTCAGAACCGACTCGCTGGCAGTGAATTTGGTGGCTGAGGATTGCCAGGGAAACCCCAGAACATGCAGCTGTACTGGAATTTTCTATAAACCAGCAATCCTAGTCTCAGGATGAGACACCTGGCAAGATGTCACTAAACTGGTTTGATATTTATCCAAACTCCCAATGTAAGCAGGAGTCCTCTATTGGTTTTTAAGGTTAGATGAGGTGGGGTTTAGATTTCAGCTCATCATTTTGTATTCAATAGGGTAAATGACTTAACCAACCTTCAAATAGCTTGCCTTGCCCCACCCCTTCTTTTTTGCTTTTGTATCCCGTTGTCTTCCTCTGGTAGCATGTTGCCTTCCCTTTCACCCAAGTGAATTCGGGTCTGCCCTCCAGCCTGTTGCTTCCCCTTCACTCCTGACCCCTGGTAACCAGCAAAATCTGTTTCTTTTGATATGAAAACCTTTCCACTGTTTTTCATAGCAGTGGTCTCATACTGTATTGGTCCTTTTGTGATTGACTCACTTCACTCAGCCTAATGTCCTCCAAACCCATTCATGTCTGTTCCATCATCATTCTTTCACCCTGGATAATATTCCACAGTTTGATTGCCTAAATTGGGCCGTTCTATCTGAATCGCCTTCTCTCAAAAAGCAGCAAAAACTTCCAAAGTCCCTTTCTTAGCTCCTTCCTTTGGTTTTCTTTCATTAATCTGCAGTTAACCATTTTTTTCTGAAGCTGGATTTAACAACTGTTAAAGAAATACCATTAATAATTTCCAAAGGTTTTTTTTTTAATGTATCATATTCCCTAGAAAAGGTATTTATATGTTTCCCTTCAAACTTCAGGGTTTTGGTTTTTTTTAATTAAATCGTGGTGTCTAGGAATTTTAGCTAGCAATTGGATAAAAATCTCAAACTATTTCAAAACACATGCTCCCAGTTTATCTCAAGGCTAATTGCACTCAAAACAAAGGAAGAACTAAACCCTAAATATCTTGCCTTTCCTGACCATTTTCCCTAAAGTAAACACAGCATTCCAAGGCTCAGAGCCCATCCTTCTGCTTCCCGTGCACAGAAGGGTTCAAGCCCAGTCATTATTTTGTGCAACCAGAAGCCAGTTGTCGCAGAGCTGATTTTGAGTAGCACTGCATACAGTGTCACAGTAGAACTATCCTCCAAGGGGTTTTCAATGCTGACTTCCTGGAAGGAGATTGCCAGGACTTTCTTACATGTGCCCCTGGGAGGACTCAACCCGCCAATCTTTTCATTAGCGTCTGAGCTTGTTAACCACTTATAACCCCCGGATTCCAATTCTTAGTAGAATAGCTTCAAAACATTTGTGGAAACAAGAAGAAGAGAAATCAATGGGAGGAGACAGGGAGGGTAAGTGATTGGGGGCAGGGGGAGGTTGTTAATAAGTAGCTTAAATTATCGAATGCAAAATTGAGGTCTGAAATGTGAAGTCCCACCCAATTGACAATTTTAAAAACTGCTGGAAAAGTTTATGGGAAAATGGGATTGAAAGACAATGTTATTTTTCCACAAACTCTTTCAAGCCTCCTATGTATTTGTTATTACTGGGGCATAAGGTTCATGGCCAGAGTCTTTTGTAAAAACATGGTATGGCATGGATTGTTCTTTGTGGGGTGTAACTGTTTACTGAACCAGTTATATCTGAACCCAAGCTGGTCAGTATATACACACACACACACACACAGCACTGGCTTGTAAGAAGTCAGTTTCAATTTCACAGATTCCATATCCTTTTCTAGGTAGTCTGTGTTTAAAAGAGGCAACAATAAGACCACCTTCGACACCTCATTGAAAGAGGGTCCTTAGCTCATGGGTTGTCTTTGAACAGGATGGGAAAAGCCAAACGCATGGACACAGGTCCTCAGCAGCAGCACCAAGATGAACAAACAGACGTCCGGCAAACTGCTGAAGTGTTCAAAACGCTGACAAGTGGCACTGACACCTGATCCCATGATAAATTGTACCTTTATATCAGTCCTGAGAAGTAAAGGAAAATGCTGCCCTGTGAGGAGCCTGGCTGGTGCAGTATATTACAAGGTAGGCGCCGAATACCAAGGGCAGCAGTTTACACTCACCTGCCATTTGCCTGCAGAAAGAGGAGATGTTCTACCCTCAGAGTCACAGACGCAGAACCCTAAGGGGGCAGTTCTAACGTGCGGGGTCTTTATAGGGTCTCTGTACGTTGAAATCAATTCCAGGACAGTGGGTTTAGGGTTTTTCTTTGCTTCATTCATTTATGCTGCCTAAAGATTTGATTCGGGGTTTGCTCCTTCCCTCCACCCTCAAACCCCCCCCCCTTTTGTGTATATTCCTTAGGCTTCTCCTTTAGTCAAACTATATATCTTTGGTGTTAGAGCATTTAATGAGTTATGGAACTGGTTGACTTCTTTGAAATCTTTCTTATTAAAATAATATGAGCTAGATAGGATTGTTTTCGTGCTAACATAAAAGCCAATGTCTTTTTCAATGCTTGGTCTTACCGGATACAATGTTATTGAGACATCCTTGCGCTTGTATTCTGAAGATTCAAAATGGAAATCCAAGGCTCATCAGAACAGGTGGCAACTAACATAGTCTTTCTTGAATTCTTAGTTTTAATGATATTTTAAATTCTGTCGATACCCCAGGCAGGAAAAGATAAAAAAACAAGCACAGTACTGATGGTGTATGAGTTAATGGAAGGATAACTGATAAAATTAAACCTTTGCAACCTGCTGAGCTAACCCAAAGTTGCTAAGCTACTAGAACATTAATGAGTAAGAGATCTTAATTAAATTGTTTGTAATTAACTCTCCCAAGAGTAAAAAGTGTAAAAGTAGCACAAACTGAGTACCTGTGGCACTGCTTGCAATAGGAAAAGTAATTTTGACACAAATGATATGCATAGATACACATCAAATATGCATGCATGTTTATCAATGGCACACAAACTATAGTGATTTCTTTTCCCTTGATATTCTTTGAGTTACAGTTTGAGAATGTTGATAGTAATATCTACCTACTTTTTAATGCAAATCATGCATTCTCTCATTCAGGGGACAACTCTTAAAGTCCTAAAATGAATTAGGGATTGTCAATGAAAGGCATGACATTTCCTACCTACATTTAATGAATGATAGCCAATGGCCTGTATGGAGCACCCCTGCTGGTACAGTGGTGAAAGCACTCCAGTGCTAACCCAAAGGTGGCTGGTTCAAATGTGACAGGCAGAAGTGGCGCCTGCTTCTGTAAAGAGGTACAACCTGGGGAAGCCTATGGGGCAGTGCTTCTCTGTCTTATCAGGTGGCTTTGAGCCCGAATTACCTCGCACCCATCAGGTTTGCTCCATCTGTAGATGAACAAAAAGATGAATTTAACAAATCCAAAATACTGGATTAAGAAGGGGCCCGCAAGAAGCAATTTTTACAGATATATCGAAGGGATCGCTGACTTTTCCAGGGGATCAACCCAGCCATTCTGGTGGCAATTGAGGGACCCAACTCAGTGTACCTGGCGTGGCCATGAGTCAGGTGGGCCGTAACCCATTGAGCCAACCGAAATCCACCACTGTCATACATGCATGATTTACTCATGAGCCCAGGCACCGTACAAGGTGCTGAGAGACAAAGGTGGAATGGCATGGCCCCTGGCTCAAACGCTTCAGTGTCTACTGGGGACAAAGGGCCACCCACTGCCACCATGGCTGTGGAGAGCATTTTGTCTCAGAGTGACCTGATACAGGGTTTCTGGGGCTGTAAATCTTTATAAAAACAGGAAGACTCATCTTTCTCTAAATTCAGAATGCTGAATTTAGAGCTAGCTACCCGTTACAGTCACCAGGACTCCTTGGAATATAGTAGAGGTAAACTTTGATAAACTGAAGTCATTTCCTTAACGTTTCTTTCCATCTCTGTGGACCTCTGATCCCTACCTGGTTTCCTATCTGTGTGGCCTGGGATGAACTACTTGTGAAATACAAGACTGATTGTGTCCATTTAATGTATGTTCTGAAAATTTTGGAAGAGTGCAAGGTGAAATTTTCCCTCTTTCTGATTCTATCTGGCTCTCTTCTAGCATTCGAACGAGATGTGGACAGTTTAAGAACAGAATGGAATGTTTCATAGCATAGAAAATCACAACGCCCACCTTACTGCACCAGCTGCACCAGAGATACGTCCTCAAATGGGGAACAAGTCAAAGAGGAAATGAACTGTGCATGCAGAAGAGAGAGACTCAACCACTCGGCTCCTCCCGTCCGCGCTTAACCCTAAGTCCTCTGTTCTGACAATAATGGGAAAAGTCCACCAGCTTTTCTTGGGGCATAAAGGCAGGAGAGGGAGCTCACGTTTCAACACATGGACCACTTTGCATTAGTTTTCATCTGGAATACCAGAGATTTAATATCTAAGACTAAACCTTTATCATTTCCCCACACCAAATCCCCTTCCACATGCCTTGCTTTCTGTCAGCTGTAGGGTCATAATCGTGCTACTCAAACCTTAGCAATGATCTCAGGTGCCTTTCTTTTCTGTAGTCAGTCAGCAAATATTTTCAATTCTTCTTTTAAGCTGCCTATTATTTTTCAAAAGGATTTTTTGGTATACGCTTGGTATTGGCCTTCATCACATTTCAGCTGCATAATTACAAAGGGGTCATGATTCTCTCCCCAACTCTTCCCACCACTCTGTTCAGCTTACCCATAACCTTGACATTAAGCTTGCTAACTAGTGACATCCTAGTGCTGCTCATTTATTCAAAGCCTCTAAGGCACCTATGAGAACAAAGAGAATTGCCACGGAGTAAGGAGTAATGGACACTGGGACTGATAATGAGTAATTATCACTTTTGTGATTGAATAACCTAAGATAGATAGATGATGGATGGATGGACAGATGATAGATAGATAGATAGATAGATAGATAGATAGATAGATAGATAGATAGATGTATATTGGTAGGTAGGTAGACTGCTGTTAAATGATGACATCTGAAAGCATCAAGAGCAGGAACATGTAAGCTGTTTGGTAATTCAGGTGCACATCAGTGCACTTTGGAGAACAGTTTCAGTAGAATGTTAAAGGCAAAAGCCCAATTGCTGTAAAGTGGGTGAGTGAGTGAAGAGAGATCTCTAGGCAACTGGACATGCAAACCAAAGTAGGACAAGGAGGTACATGAGCCAAAGCTGGACACACTGTGTCCCAGGCATTGATCTTCTGGAATATGATTTCAGCCATAAATCAGGCATCCAAGGTAACACTTTGGTGATGTTCCCATACCCTCCATCTCTGCTTGAATGCTGGTGACAGAAGATTCCTAGAGTGAATAAAAGTAGAGATTTTATTTGCTACCCACAAAGGTAGAATGGAGTTGTGTGTGTGTGGCGTGTGTGTGTTTGCTTCTTTTATTGACTAAGCTTTATTTTTTTAACCCTCCTAACAAGAGTTTACGTCTCCTAGCTTTACTTTGGAATCTGAGGTGTGGAGGATTTTCTTTCCTGCACCTCTGGAATTTGAGCAGGGTTAATCCAGGTGATTCTTTTGCTTGTCCTGGCTCTCAGCTGAAGGACAGACTAGTTGGAAAGAAATAAGACAACCTCGCTCATGTGACTAGTGGAGCGAGCTGAGAAGCTGAGTGTAACTGAGATGGTTAACCAAAGATATATATGGTAACTGCTAGGTTATTGAGGAGCCCTGATGCCTAGTGAGTTACCCATTGAGCTGCTAACCAACTGATCAGCACTTCAAACCCACCAGTCACTCTGCAGGAGAAAGATGAGGCTTTCTGCTCCTATAAAGGTTCACAGCCTTGGAAATCCTAAGGTACAGTTGTACTCACTCCAGGAGGGTTACTTTGAGCCACAAGTGACTCAATGGTAGTGAATTTGGGTTGGGTTGAATGTTGGCCAACAAAATATGGCAGAAACAATACTCTCAACTTTCTGTTAAATCATAGAAGGCCATGCAGCTTCTGCCTGTCTCTCTTAGGATACCCATGCTAGGAAAAACTAAGTTCCTAAATAATAAGCCTAACTATCTGAAAAACCAAAAACCCAGTACCACTGAGTCGATTCCTACTCATGTCAACCTAATAGGACAGAGTAGAGCTGCCCCTTTGGGTTTCTGAGACTTTACATCCTTATGGGAGCAGACAGCCTCATCTTCCTCCTGCTGAGGGACTGCTGGGTCTGAACCACTGACTTTTTGATTAGTAGCTTAATGAGTAACCTGCTGTGCCACCAGAGCTCCTAACTATCTATAGCTACCAAATACATCCTTGGCCAACTATCCTAGTTACAGTCTGCTTTCCAGCCATCCCCACTAATCACATGAATGAGTTTGTCTTGATTCTTTCCAACCAGCCCATCTGTCAGCTGAGAACTATGTGTTGACCATAGTAAAAGCCAAGAGGAACAAAAGAGTTGCCTCTATCAGTGGTTCTCAACCTTCCTTTAAGCGACCCTTTAATACCATTCCTCATGTGGTGACCCCATATGTGGGTGTATCTGCATGTGGGCAGACCCACCTGGAGACGGATAGAGGAGCAGTATCTCAGTTCCTAAGACCATCAGAAATATGGTCGTAGGTGATCCCTGTGAAAGGGTCGTTCAAGCCCCAAAAGGGTCACAACCCCCAGGTTGAGAACCTATAGCCTAGATGAACCCTGCCCAAATTCCTGATGTGCAGAATCTGTAAGATATAGTCAAATAAGTGTTATTTGAACAACTACGCTTTGGAGTAGTTTGCTATGCAGCAGCAGTGAGCAGACAAGAAGGGGAGACAGGTTGGGAATAAGTATAAATGCCCTACTGAAGGTTACCTGGATGTAGAAAGGTGTCATTCATAAGATAATGTTGCTAAGTGGATCTAAATATGGAGAGGGGCAGATAAAGATGCTTTCCTATTGGTTTGTGAAATATCAATGGTGTCATGGCCCTCCCAGAGTCCTGGTGGCATAGTGAGTGTGCATTGGGTCGCTAACCACAAGGCCAGCAGTTTGAACCTACCAGACAGTCCTCAGGAGAAAGATGAAGAGTTCTACTCCTGTCATGAGTCATGGAAACCCAAAGGAGCAGTTCTGCTCTGTCCTTTAGGGTCACACTGAATCGGAATGGAGTTTGGAGAGGTTTTTTCATGGTCTTTCCACTCTCCACTCCCCATGGGTAGAACAAATGTAGACAAGGGTCCAGAATACCTAGTTTGCACCCCAACTCCACTGTGTAGGGGCCATGTCACCTTGAGAACGTGTAGTACAGTATACTTCCAGGATCGGCCCGCAGAAACAGCTGTGAGTGTGAGTAACGTAGGTGCACCGGAAGGGGCTGTGCACTGGGCAGCATGGCTGAAATGACCCTGATCCCCTGTCCTGAGCCAGGCTGTGCCCATGTCAGGGTGTAGGCTAAGCAGGATCATCCGTGGCATTTCGGAGGGGATTTTTTTTCTGGCTGGTGTTTCTGTGTTGCGTGGGATGGACAGCATTTATGTTATTTTCACTTCCTACATTCGCCATGGCAGGTGCACAATTACAGAGAACTCCATCCCTCCTTTTCCGTTCTGCTTGTGTGTGGTCAAATTGGACTGCCTCAAAGCAGCACACTGAACACAAGGAGGCACAAAGCAGCCAAGAATTCAAGCCAAGCTCCTTCCCTCACCCAATTCTGCTATGACCTGGCAGGCAGGCTCCGAGGAGAAAGTGACCCTCATCCCCACGTGGACGGTCAAAGGCAGTAATCTGCGGGCAAAGATGCCTGATGAAGCCCATCATCTGCAGCACTTCC
Organism: Echinops telfairi; assembly: GCF_000313985.2. Taxonomy (NCBI): domain Eukaryota; kingdom Metazoa; phylum Chordata; class Mammalia; order Afrosoricida; family Tenrecidae; genus Echinops; species Echinops telfairi. The sequence continues at coordinate 41,276,467 of NW_022111300.1, forward strand.
ATCCTCCCCCAACCCATACCTAATGGATATGTACCTCTACGACCCCCCACAGAACCTATATGTGAACAGCTGCCCAGGGATGTCCTCCCAGTAGGCTTGGCTTGACAGAAAGAGCCACATTTCCCAAGAAATGGTTACAGACATGACTTACTCCTTTACTGAAATCAGGTTGATTTTTAAACCAGTGTTCATGGATAGTCTGACTGGAAGCTAGGATTGTTCCAGAAATCTAAGTACATTTTGCTTTAAACATTTGGACATCATGCCCACATAACTGAAAGACAAAATCTGAGTCCTGGGACAAAAATTAGCTTTTTGAGGGAATCTAGGGTGTGACAGGAGGCTCCTCAGAACTTTCGGCTCAGAAGTCTTCCATGGAATGTCATTGGGGACCTAAGTTGAAGGTTAGCTGCGTTAACACTGAGGCTCATGGAGGAGGAGAAATAGCAAGGAACGGTGTGTCTGGTGACACTTTCTGGTCTTGCTAATTCAAGACCTCAAGCAGAGAAATGGATGAAGACTCACCATCATCTCTGCCTTGCCCCCAGGAGAGATGAACATCCTCCCGGAGCCTCGATCTCAGTCCACCAATGAGTGGTCTTGCTCCCAACTCTATTTATTTAAAGGAAACACAATTCTAGGTACAGAGCAGAGTTTCCAAGTGAGGTCTGAAGTCATCTCAGATTAGAATTATCAATGGGATTGGAGAAAGATATCAAAAAGACAGTTCTCAACTCAGGCTTCCACAGGAGAAACAGAATCTCCAGCGGTGGTGCTGACCAACCTACTGTCATTGAGTGGATCCCAATTCACAGAGACTGTAGGACACAGCAGAACTGCTCTGGATGATGACCAGGATTGTAAGCTTTACAAATGTAGACTGCTACGACTTTCTCCTTCAAAGCAGTTGTAGGTTCAAACCATTGACCTTTTGGTTAGCAACCAAGCACCCAACCACTGTGCCTCCAGCTTCTCTCTAAACCCAAAGCAAATTCACTGCGATCCAGTCAGTGCTTACTCACAGCAACCGTGTAAGACAGGGGGAACTACCCCTGTGAGGTTCTGGGACTGTAGCTCCTTATGGGAGTAGAAGGCCCGCCTTCCTGCAGCAGGGTGGCTGGTAGTTACAAAGGCCAACCTTGCAGTTTGAAGCCCACCCTGTAAACGCAACACCGCCATGACTCATTGATGCATTTCATTCAGAAGGTGGCCCAAGGACAGCATCAGCAGCACCTGAGAGCCTATTAGCTATGCAGATTCTCAGACCCTATTCTGCCCTCCCAAATCAGCATCTGCCTTTTAGCTTGATCTTCCAGGTGAATTTCAGCCATATTTATACACATTAAGGCTATAAAGTCTACTAATTGTCCGCAGTCACTTAGCCTTTGATAGGAATTGCCCACCACTCCCTTGGAAATTAGCAGCTGGATTATGACCCAGGGATAATTCCGTGGGCTGCCCTTGATTTCCATCTGTGTTAGTCTGGGTTGAGTAGAGAAACAAATTCATGTAAGAGAGAACTTTATATCAAGAAGTAAGTATGCATCAATAAAACACCCCTGTCGAGTCCAGATCAAGTCCCTAAGTTTGATATTAGCCCATAAGACCGATATTAGTCCATGAATTCCTCTTCAGACTCACACAGCGCATGCAATGAGGCCGAATGCAGGAAGACCTCAGGCTGGTAGGTGGGAAGTCCTGTGGATTCAATGGAAGTGGATGCATCTCCAGGGCTCTAGCTGCCATCAGTATGGCTCCATGTGGCTTGTCAACAGGAAGGTCTAGCAGAGAAAGTGTGTGGTCTGCCTCCCAGGAGAAAAAGAGGAAGTTTCCAGAAGCCTCATGAGACAGCCACAGAGAGGCAGCAATGGTTGTGACCTGATTGACAGTCTAGACTTCATCCCTTCACTCATATTACCCTCAAGTTGACATGAGGTTATGTAACTACCACATCATCTTTATCTTCTTTTATCCAGATAAAAATATCAAAGAGACTACAATAAGGGTTCCTTCTGGATCAGGTATCAGGCATCAAAGAACAAAAAATCAAATCATTGTGAATGAGGGGGAGTGCAGAGTGGGGACCCAAGACCCATCTATAGGCAACTGGACATCCCCTTACAGAAGGGTCACGAGGAGGAGACGAGCCAGTCAGGGTGCAGTGTAGCAATGATGAAACATACAAATTTCCTTTAGTTCCTACCCCCACCCCCACTATCATGATCCCAATTCTACCTTACAAATCTGGCTAGACCAGAGGATGTACACTGGTATAAATAGGAACTGAAAACACAGGGAATCCAGGACAGATGAACCCCTCAGGACCAGTGGTGAGAGTGGTGATACTGGGAGGGTGGAGGAAAGGTGGCGGAGAAAGGAGGAACCGATCACAAGGATCTACATACAACCCCCTCCCTGGGGGATGGGCAACAGAAAAGTGGGTGAAGGAAGACATTGGACAGTGTAAGACATAACAAAATAATAATAATTTATAAATTATCAAGGGCTTGTGAGGGAGGGGAAAAAATGAGGAGCTGATACCAAGGGCTCAAGTAGAAAGCAAATGTTTGAAAATGATGGTGGCGCCATGTGTACAAATGTGCTTGACGCAATTGATGTTATAAGAGCTGTAAGAGCCTCCAATAACATGATTTATTAAAAATAAATAAATAAAGGTTCCTTGCTCCTGGAATTGTCAGCGCCCTGTCCTACCACCTACCCCTACCTCACCCTGGGTGGCCATTGGACTTTACATTTTTAGAGCCCAAAGAGATATTTTGAGTGGAGCAAAAGACCACCAGCTCACTCATGCTCTAGAACTTCCATTCAAACATAGTTATTGTCATTTCTTGGTACCTCAAGCTACCTATCCAGATTAAAGCTTATTATGCATATAAAATCAAGAAAGGTCTTGCTATATCTTTTTATGTGAGAAACTGGACTATTTGAAAAAGAACGTGGCATAAGGACTGGAGGAAGGTTCAGAACAGCGTACAAATGGCATAACTTTGCTTTCCGAAAGTGGTGAGGACATGAAGCACTTGCTAAGGAAGATATAACATTACAGTCTTCAATATGGATAACGCCAAAAAAATCCAAAATGCATAATTGGACCAATAAGCAACATTATGATCAACAAAGAAGAGACTGAAGTTGTCAATAATTTCATTTTACTTGGTTCCACCATCAACACCCATGGAAACAGCAGCCAAGAAATGTAATGACTTAATTCATGGGACAAATCTGCTGCACAAAACCTCTTCAACGTGTCGAAGAGCCAGACTGCCACTTTGAGGACTAAGGCCCACCTGATCCAAGCTTCACAGGCATGTGACGTCAGACAGTAAATGAAGGATGCCAAAGAAGACGCGAAGCCTCTGTGTCAGATGAGTGAAATGTATTGAAAGCACCATGGACTACCAGGACAAGCAACTCTCTCTTGGAGGAAATGCAGCCAGGATGTTCCTTAGGAGCAGGCACTTCAGACATATTATCAGGGAGGACACGCCCATGGAGAAGGAAATGGTGCTTGGTGTAAAACTGAGAATCCGTGAAAAAGAGCTGAAGACCCCCCGAGGAGATTGAGAGAATGTGCAACAGTGGGCTCCAATAGAGGACCGATGATGAAGACGGTGCAGGAGTGAGCAGTGTTTTGTTCTGCTGTTTGTAGGGGACTTGCACCTGATCTGATGGCGTCAAAAACAACTGCAGTGCATAAAATATTTGTGAAATGAGAGAATGATGAATCTCTATAAGAAGAGGGAATGTCTGGCTCTGAGACAGGGGTGGTGAGAGGTCTCACTGCATTCCTGATTGTAACCTTTAAGGCAGTGGTTCTCAACCTTCCTCATGCCACGACCCTTTCAGACAGTTCCTCATGTTGTGGTGAGCCCCTCCCCCCCCCCAACCATCAAATTATTTTCGTTGCTTCTTCATAACTGTCATTTTGCAGCTGTTATGAATTGGGCTACCCCTGTGAAAGGGTCATTCGACCCCCAAAGGGGTCATGACCCACAGGTTGAGAACTGCTGTTTTAAGGTAGGAAGCTCCAAAAATAACATAAATTGAATTTAAAGCAAAAGTAAATCTATTTTTTTTAATTCTCTCCCTCAACTCTTCTACTCAAAGAATCTTGTCAGCATACATCTCTGCTGCATGGTTTTGAAGCTATCTGGGTGACCCAAACAGTTAAGCACTCAGCTGCAAATTGAGAGGATGGTGGTCCACATCCACCTAGAGGTGTCTCAGAAGAAAGACTTAGCAATCGACTTTCAAAAGGTCACAGCCATCAGAAACCCCACGGAGGACAGTACGAGTCAGCAAGAGTCAGAATCAACTAGAAAGGGGTTTGTTTGGTTTTGTTTTGAGTCACATCGGCATGAATGTTTAGGTGGGAAAGTCTCCATGCGTAAAGATCGCTCAGCCAAGATGCAGAGCTAAACATTTTGGAGTCCATGAACAGACACCTTTCTAGAGCTGAAAAGAAAAGGAATGGGAAGATGGGAGAGAATGAAAGAAGGACACCAGGGGAAATATCATCTAAGCCCAAAGATTTGGCTAGAAAAAGCTAGAAGTCTAGAGAAGATGACATTTGTGTGATGAGCTTTCCTCTTACTCCTCCCCAGCCTATGTTCACAGAAACCAGTGCGAGTTTCCAAAGGGCCGGAATCACCAGTAACTCGTCTTCTGCGGGTGGTGCCCAAATGTTGCCCCAAACCACGGTCTGGAACTCCCTGATGTGTCTCACCACAAGGTCTCTAGTCACCAATACGGAATGACAGTCGATCAAGAACGTTTAAAAGAGGCAACAATAAGACCGCCTTCGACACCTCATTGGACGGAAGAGGGTCCTTAGCTCATGGGTTGTCTTTGAACAGGATGGGAAAAGCCAAATATATGGGCACAGGTCTTCAGCAGCAGCACCAAGATGCACAAACAGATGTCCGGCAAACTGCTGAAGTGTTCAAAATGCTGACAATTGGCACTTACACATGCAAATGAGCTAAAAATGTAAGAGTGCAAATTTCGGGTTCCATGTGCCAGGGCCAAAGAGGCAGAGGGCAGGTGTCTATTTTGAGACTGCCCCTTTTCAGAAGCCTATTTCTACATTGTCAGCTTCCCAGGAAACATTATCTCACATTTGGATGATTTTTTAAATTCCATAGCATGATACGCATTTCAATGAGACTATTATGTATATCTAGAAGTGATATACGGGTATCAAGTACGACAATGTTAAATAACACCCTTTCATGAATCACATCGCTTTCTTTTTAAAGATCACCAAGGTCTTATCTGCTGCCAAAATGTTAGTGATGAAAAACGCAAATGCTAGTAGGACCCAGGGTTTAATGGAGACACACAAAGAAGGATGCACTACATCTCTGATTTTCCTCCAAGAAAATCTCTGGAGTGCTTCAAATGGCAGATTTCACTCTCAAGACATTTTCTGAGTCTAGGGTTCACGTACAGGAGCTGTTGTTGCTTTTGTTAGTTGTTTTTATTGTTCCAGTTAGTTGTTATTGTTAGTCCAACTTATGGTGACTAGTAAAAACAGAACCATTGTTGCCTGGACCTGTCCCCCCTTTATAATGGGAGGTGTGCTTGAATCCATTGTTGCCACCTTTGTCTCAAGCCAGCTCATTGAGGGTTTCCCCTGTGTTTGCTCCACTTGTCCGTGAAAGATGTTCTTCCTCAGTCATCAGTCCTTCCTGATGACCTGCCCGAAATAAATGAGTCAAAGTCTTGGAAAATATACTATGCTCCATAGGGTCACCAGACCCTTCTTCCTAGTCTAGTTTAATCTAGAAACACTACTGAAAGCTGTCCCCCATGGGTGATCCTGATGGTATTCATATTACAAGGAGCAAAGCTTCCAGTTTCTTTACAGCATGGAAGGAACCACACTATGACAAACTGACAGGTGGCAGTACAAAGGTTAACCCAGAGTCAATTTTAAAATCCCTTACTGTGTTAGACAGGGTTCTCTAGAGAGATAAAACCAGATTGCTGATAATTTTATATATATTTATAAAGATAGATAGATAGAACACAAGAAATGAACTGTTAAATTATAAACAGATAGGTAGATATATAATACAAGAAATGAACAGTTAAATTATAAAGCAGTACAAATGGCTCAGTGCAACTCACTGCCGTGAGAGAGTTATGAGACACTAGCAGTCCTTCAAGTCTTGAGGGCCGTCTGGTAGTCCTCTGTAGAGAGAGAGCTAGGCTATCCCAGCACAGGCAGCAAAACAGCCAGGCAGGTCACCAACTGTCAGCCAGGTCACCAACTGTCAGTCCTCAGCTCCAGAGATGTAAATTTCAATTGTGTGGTCTTAAAGGGACCTCAACTTACAGCCACACAGTCCACAGGCTAGGCATCCCACAGGTAAATTGAGGCACAGAACAAGCAAGGCAGCCGCACACTGGTCCGATGATCAAAGAGCAAGAGATAAGAAAGGCAAGGCTCACTGAGCCATTTATATCTCCGCCCTTCAATTAATCCCACTTGTGTTTATCGGCCAGGCTGGCATAATAAACTATCTCATTTACATTGTCTCCTCACCTCTCCACTTAAATCCCACTTGTAGCACTCACCTGGTCACACAGTGGACTTGAGTCTGCCTAGGAAGAGATAAAGGAGGCTGAATTACTCTTTCTAGTAAGCAGATGCTAACCTCAGTGCCTGCCACCTTCCTCTTGCTGGGCTTCCTGGGGGTTCTCTGCTCACTTGCCTTAAACTTGTCATGGATTTCCTTGTCGCCAGGGAATTTTCAGAAAAACCAAACTGTTTTGAAGTTCTTGGCAGAAATGTAACCCACCTGCCCTACTTTATCTCTCAACATGCTCTTGTCAAGAACAGTGCAGAAAGCATCCATCCTTTGTACAAAAATTAGTTTCTATTCACCCGGAGTCATGTAGGAAGAAAGAAAGTCAGAAATTAAAGGAGAATAAGGATGGTGCTGCTAATTGCCTTCATGGCTAATTGCATCCAGAACTAGATGGCTATCTTTACCAAATAATTTTATTTTTAAAAATCTGCTAATAGAGTCCTAATCAAATGGAAGGAGCTAACCACAAGGTCAGCAGTTCAAATGCCACCAGCTACTCCAGAGAAAGATAAGGCTTTCTACTCCCATAAAGAGCTACACTTTCAGAAACCCACAGGGACAGTTCTCCCCTGTCCTAGAAGGCTGCTAGGAATTAGAATTGGCTTGATGGCAGTGAGTTTGGTCTTGATTCTAATCAAAAGGGGGACATGTAGAACCAAATTTCAGATTCTTATAGAATACAAATTTTCTAGATGTGATGAGGCTGGATGAGTCTTGGATATTATTGACATGGGATCATCTTTAAACCTGAAGCCAACAATATCCTATGGGGTCTTTAAAACCCAAAAGTTTCACATAATTAGTAAAGAATGTCTTCTTAATTCGTAAGGAATGTCTGCCTTGAACATAGTGCTCTTCTAAAGAGCTGTCTACATGGGATCAAATTGACAGATAGGAAGCGTAGGAGGGTTGCACAAATTAAAGAAAGTAATCAAGGTCAGTGAATTATACATGTAGACGTTTGTGGAGTGGTTTATATTTCCAACAACAATAAAAATATACAAAGAGTGAAAGAAAAGACATGAATAGAGCCTGGGATTTTACCCGATGACAGATTCATGAGCTAGCCTGTTCTTCCTTCTTGGATATGAGCTTGTCTCATACAGTTCCCTGCCCCCCAAGCCTCCGGGGTAATGCACAGGCCCATAATTGATGCATGCATATGCAGTGAGTTACACTACAGGAGAAAAGCACTAAACTTGAGGGACTCGCCACTTTTATAGAAAGCAGAAGCAAGGCTGTCCTTACTCTGGGGACGGATGTCACGTCATCCCTGAGATGAAGTGTGTTAATATGGCCTCTCTAGTAGTAATCCTTTTTGTGAAGCATTATAAATTCTTGCTCTTATACTTGTGTTTATAATTGCATTTTTAGGGAGTGTTCTGTTATGCTAATAGACAGGGTTAAGGTGGGAGTTATTCTGGTTCTCCATCTTCTTAGAGGGTGGGTGTGAACCAAGTCAACACCTTCTGCTTCATTACAGGTAGGGTCTGCTGAAAGACACCTCCATCAAAGCCATTCCTTTGTCTGGAAGAGAGCTTCCTCAGAGGCAGAAACAGAGAAATCCCCAGAAGAAGAAACTGCAGGTTTTGCCTAGATATTTTTGCCTGTGACTTTCAAGAACCATGTGGAGAAGCACCTCCTTCAGCTGAGATCAGTGGAATTGGCTGCCTACAGTCTCTGTATTTCTAGAATTTTGCTACTTACTATCACAGCCTTAATTCTCCACTTCAAGCCTTTTCTAAATACTTAATGTATAAGGTGCATTGCATTTGCCTGACCAAACATTCACTGGTAAGGGATCTGAGATTTCCTTGCTCAGTGGTGAGGGAGAAGAGCCGCTGTGTCTTCCAGTGCTTTGGCAAACCCTCAGGTGTGAGGCCTTCTGTCAAGGTGTCTGCGGGTTCACATGGTTGGAGCATTTCTGGGATCTCTGGGGGTTGCAGCTGTCTAGTAGTTTGCAGTTGCTAAACTGAGAAAGAAGGCATATGCAGAATTCAGCAGAAGTTACGATTCCATGAAGGATTTCGAGGAGATGAGGAAAGAAGGTATCTTTCAAAGTGCAAAGTGATTGTGGACTGCAAAGAATTTCTTCAGACTGATTTCATGCACATCACTGGCCTATGGCCCTGAGCTATGAAACATGGCTGTGGGCCCAGGAGTAGTTTCTCGTGGTAAATAAACAATGACCAAATGAAAGAACATGAAAAGGGAAAATGTAAATGACTTTCCTAAGAGCGGACAGTAAGAGTCGGGAATGGATTTGTCAGTCCATCCTTTCCACACATATTTACTGACTTTATACTATTTTCAAGTTCTGTTCTTAGATGGGAGCCCTTCCTGTCCCTCAGATGATTTGGATGAGAGGCTGACCACTGTCTTGATTTAACTGCCCCCTTTCCTTGAACCTCTGACTTTCTCAGTCTCCCTCAATCCTCTGTGGTTTTATGCTTCAAACCAGATAGATATTCCCAAACTTAGGATCCATATTCCTACTCCCTTAGGAGCATGATCAAGGCTGAAACCCACCTACCATGTTTGACACCTTCCGTCACCCAAGTCTGGACTAACATTCATTCTGTCACCACTCTCCATTTGGACATGATGTCCCACAGCAAGACAGCAGGGAATCAGACTGGCTGCCACCAACTTGACCCAACTCACGACAATCCAATGTGCGTCAGGCTAGAATGGCACTCCACAGAGATTTCCATGGCGGATTTTCAAAGGTAGGTCACCAGATATTTCTTCTGAGATATCTCTAGATCAGTGGTTCTCCACCTTCCTAATGCTGTGACCCTTTCATACAGCTCCTCATGTTTTGGTGACCCACCCCCTCAACCATAAAATTATTTTCGTTGCTACTTCATGTCTATCATTTTGCTACTGTTATGGATCATAATGTAAATATCTGCTATGCAGGACATATTTTCATGGCTACAAATTGAACATCATTAAAGCATAGTGATCAATCACCAAAACAATATGTAATTATATATTGTGAAGTATTTATTTCTAATGACAAAAAAATTCAATTTTGTCTTGAAGCATGGTGTAGCATGGGTACTTGTACAGGGTGTATCTGCATGTGGGTGGAACCCATCTGGAGATGGATAGAGGAGTGGTGTCTCGGTTCCTAAGACCATTAGAAATATGCATTTTCCAATGGTCTTACGCAACCCCTGTGAAAGGGTGGTTCAACCCCCAGTGGGATGGCAACCCACAGGTTGAGAACCACTGCTCAAGATGGACTCAAATCTTCAGCCTTTCAGGCAGAAGACTCATGTGCTAACCATTCCCACCAGCCAGAAACTCCAGAGGCAGTATTAGAAGCCAATTGATTATTCCACCCTTCGCCAAGGATTCCTGTATGCTGAGGTTGCAATGTTCATCATCAACAAAGTCCAGCTGCTAATGACAAGTAAGCCATCCAGTGCAACCCTCGGGTTTAAGACCTTTGCAACCTTTGCCATCTGTAAAGGGCTGATCAAAAATTAATTCTTTTTTTTTCTTTCAATCATATTATTGGGGGCTCATACAACTCTTATCACAACCCATACATACATCAATAGTGTAAAGCATATTTGTACATTCGTTGCCCTCATCATTCTCAAAACATTTGCTCTCCACTTAAGCCCCTGGCACCAGCTCCTCATTTTTTCTCCTTCCCTTCCCTGTGCCCCCTCCCTCATGAACCCTTGATAATTTATAAATTATTTTGTCATATCTTACACTGTCCAACGTCTCCCTTCACCTACTTTTCTGTTGTCCATCCCCCAAGGAGGAGGTTACATATAGATCCCTTTAATCGGTTCCCCCTTTCCACCCCACCCTTCCTCCACCCTACCAGTATCACCACTTTCACCACTGGTCCTGAAGGGATCATCCATCCTGGACTCCCTGTGTTTCCAGTTCCTATCTGTACCGGTGTATATCCTCTGGTCTAGCCAGATTTGTAAGGTAGAATTGGGATCATGATAGTGGGGCGGGGGGGTAAGCATTTAGGAACTAGAGGAAAGTTGTATATTTCATCATTGCTACACTGTACCCTGACTGGCTCAACTCCTCCCTGCGACCCTTCTATAAGGGGATGTCCAGTTGCCTACAGATGGACTTTGGGTCCCCACTCTGCACTTCCCCTCATTCACAATGATATGAATTGTTCTTTGATGCCAGCACACCAGCCTGTGTGATTACGAGGTGTCGAAGGGATCAGGCATCTAAGAACAAAATATCATATCATTGGTGCATAGGCAAATATGGTGAAGAAAGCTGATGGTGCTGGCTATCAAAAGATATAGAGTCTGAGGTCTTAAAGGCTCGAAGGTAAACAAGTGACCATCTAGCTCAGAAGCAACAAGGCCCACATGGAAGAAGCACACCCACCTGTGTGATCATGAGGTGTCGAAGGGATCAGGGATCAGGCATCAAAGGACAAAAATTAATTCTTATGGGGAACTGACCACAATGATAACATCGATCGTATAACATTCCTCTTTCCCCCAGGGGGAAGAACAAGAGAAAGGTAGATGAAGGGAGACAACAGATGGTGTAAGATATGAAAATAATAACAATTTATAATTTAACAGGGACCCATGAGGATGGGAGGGTGGGCGAAAGAGGAAAAAATGTGTAGCTGATACCAAGGACTCAAGCAGAAAAAAAAAAAACGTATTGAAAATGATGATGGCAGCATATATACAAGTGTTTTTGATACAATTGATGTATGGATTTTTATAAGAGCTGTAAGAGTCCCCAATATGATTTATTAATAAAAAATAACAATTGTTTACTTCAATTGACCCAGCCATTGTCCACGTCTGTCACTAGAGACCTACCTGGCTCATAAACTGTAATTTTAAAATAAATACTTACTTTTTAATTAGTGTAAAGAGAGGGTCAGTCACATACACAAAGTATTAATAAGTGTTTGTCTCCAACTTTGCTAATTAATCAATAACCAATACTAATGCGCTGATTCTTATATATTCTGCCAAATTAATGTAAACATTAGCCATGCTTGCTCTTTAATATGCACAATTTTAGGTTGAATTTGATACTTACTTACAAAACTACATGAAGAATAACGTGACGATACAGAAGAGGAAGCAGAGATGATAAGCCAAGCAAATTCAGGCCTCACCTGCTGTCCCAGGCCAGGAAATACTGTGGTATCTAAAGGGACACAGATAAGATGGGACCATGACAAGATAGAGGCATTAACTGATCTCTCTTAAGAGACAATGGCCAACCAGAAGAGTGGCCAGGACTTCCAACCTTTCCAGAGAAGCTCGAATCCATTTTTCTCGACATGTAGAATCTCACTACTTAAAAGCACTGCCAACTCATCAAATTTCAAGGAGCTTTGGGGGTGCCACAGCTACACTTCCAACTGAAAAGGCTCATTGTTCAAACCCACCTAGCTGATGTGCAGTTGAAAGACGTGGTGAACGATTTCCAAAAAGATTACAGCTGAGGAAAATCGAAGGGGCGGGTCTTCTCAGTCACATGGGCTTGCTATGCAACAGAACTGACTCACCAGCGGCACCCAACCAACAACCATTAAACTTGACTAAACCACTGTGTGGATCAAATGAAATATAGCTGCAACCTCTGTTTTTATGACTATCTTGGGACCGGAGACGCATCTAGTTAAAGAGGAGCATTCAGAGAGAGGAAACTGTGGATAAAAATTTCACTTTTTTGAGCATCGATCGGCTAAGATTCTGTTAGACTCAAGATATGCATCATAATTTCACTTAAGGGAAGAGGCTAATGGAAACGGGTGGGGGGATAAGCAATGGAAAAAGACAGAGAGCCTGGTTCTGGGTCTCACACAAATCCACCCCCAGGGTCAGTCTAGGAGAGAGCAAGTCTTTCATGAGGAAGCAGATTTCTAGAGCAGGAAAAGCTGCTGTCTTCTAATGAAAACTTGGCTGGTTTGCTTATTAATTTATTTCCTTCACATGTTTACTTTTATTTTTAGAATAACTGATATACTTGGAATCCTAATATGTCATCCCTTGGGGAATTAAAGTCTGTGGCTTCCTGGCTTCAAGTCTCTGATTAAATTTTAAAAAGAGTTGGTTATCATGTCTCGTCTGTGTGTTTGTGACCTGGAATCTTTGTCCCCTTAATCTCACTCTCCTCCACTGCTGTTTGGTGAAAAACCATCCAGGCAGTTGGTGGGCTCATGTCCATGAGGGGTGGAGTGTAAGTGGCTCAACCTCATTGTTTAGGAAGCTCCTCCCAAGGTCTGCTGTCCTGCCAGCCCACTCTCTGCCCACCATCCCTCGTGTTTGATTTCAGACCACCAAAAGAAAATCCATCAGTCTAAGAAGAAATACGACCAAATGCTCCTTAGAAGCAAGGGTGGCAAGAATTCAGATTGCTCTCTTTTGGCTTGTCATCGGGAAAGACGAATCACAGAAAAGGACATCATGCTTGGTCAAGTGCAGGGAGAGTGGAACTGAGGGAAGCACTAGGTGAGGTAGACTGACACAACCCTGGACTCAGGCATGCCAAGCATCCTGAAGAAGTCACAGGCCTGGCCCCCGTGAGTGGGAGCCACCTCTACAGCTACTAACAACAGTGACAATCATGTGCACAGGTGAAGCCGAGAGAGAGAAGGCATATCGGGATGACATCATACACTTGAAGCTCCAGAACAGATTTCCTTAGAGAATAAAAACATCATCCTTCTTAGTGTGTCTTTAATAAAACTTGAGATGTAAATGTGCTCAAGCCAGGAAGGCCATGGTATCGTTAACTTCAAGGACACGCTAGTTCCAGCCCAGATGATCTATCGAGGTAATTCACAACAACCATCGAGGAAAGAAGGCCCACATGAAATACAACACTGATGATACCATCAGGGGCCTGAAGAAGCTGATCGTAACCCAAATTGGCATCCATTGGAACAAGATCATCCTTAAGAAGTGGTACAACCGTTTTAAAGAACACATGTGTCTGAGCGACTGTGAAATCCATGATGGGATGTTCAGAGCCTTATTACCAAGAAGGCAGAGTTCCTTCCTCCTCCTCCCTCTCCCCCTCCCCTTCTCCACATTGGGATGGATTCTTCTTTTTAAAATCTCAACATTAATCGAAACTACGATGCTTCAAAACAATTTTATATGAAACGTAGAATGTAGAAGTGGCTCCAAACTGCCCTCTTCTCAGATCTTCTTTCTTTGCCCATAGGAAAACTGCTTATTGCTGTGAGCAAAATTAGACTTTATTTTTTACCCCTGAGACCCATTTCTTTGAACGTTCCATACACCGACATTTTTCAAGACTTCATTGAAATAATCTCTCCTATGGTCCTGATTGCCCCGCATTAGATGATAACTGGTTGTGGGACATGTGGATGTGCCAAGCAGGGCAGAAAGTCTTGAAAGCATCCCCTTGCCTTCCGGGAGCCACACTAGAGCAGTGGTTCCACCTTCCTCATGCCGCGACCCTGTCAGACAGTTCCTCATGCGGTGGTGACCCCCAACCAGAAAATTATTCTCATTGCTACTTCATCACTGTCATTTTGCTACTCTTATGAATTGGGTGACCCCTGTGAAAGGGTCGTTTGACCCCCAAAGGGGTCACAACCCACAGGTTGAGAACCACTGCTCGAGTGGAAAGTGTGTCGAACAATTGGAAAGGCAAAAATGGGCTGCTCTGGACCAGGAGGGAGGTATACATATGGTCTATAAGCTGAGCCTTTCCACTCTATCACAGACACTGTGGCACGTCATGACATTCATTGCCTAGCCTGATTCTCGCACAAGCAATGTGGGTGGCCTAATGAACCCCATTTTACAGATGTCAAAACTGAAGGAGGAAGAAGAGGAGGAGGAGATGGCCCCAGAGCTCAGGCCCTCAGAACTGCTTTATCAAAAGCACCAGTGTGCTCTGGTCTCCAAGGAGCAGGAAACCAGCTTAGAGGGAGGGAATCCAGGAGCAAGATGATTGACCGGGTTGCTTCCAATGCCCAAAATGTGCCCCCCCCAAAACACACACACACACACACACACACACACACACACACACACAGCTCACCTAGCCGCCACAGCCTCCCGCTACCAAGAAGGACCCCACAAAAGGGAGCATGGACTGTTGGACTTAGATGCTTAGGATTCGAGGCTGTAGCAATAACTGCTCAGAATAGGAACTCAGCAATCTGGGCTGTGGTGGCGGAGGGGAAGGTTCAGGCCTGGATCACCACCAGAACCATTCTAGCTGAGGGACTTAGACCCTCCACTTGAGCGTTGGAGGAGAGGGAAGCAGCAGCAATCTCTTCTGTACCCGCTTCCTCCTGGGGCCACCTGTGGGTCCTTCTCAGAAGGCCTCCCTCAAAATCTGCTCAGTCTCCTCTTACATGAAGAGCCCCAGCAGTGGCTCCAGCAGTGGGGACAGAGAACCGACAAGAGGCCTTCTGGAAGGCTGGGCTATGTCAGCTGGAAGCGAGTGTGGCATAAGGTGACCTGCAGACAAGAGGTCAGACAAGAGGAGGACATATGGGTTAACAACCCAAATCATCAGATAGTAGGTGTTCTACTGTTGCTATTAATGCAAAATGTCAGATAATGAGAGTTGGTAAGTGAGGAATAGATCAAAGAAAGAGCCCTGGTGGCCACGTGGCCTTAAAGTTACACTGTTAACTGAAAGGTAAATGCTTCAAATCCATGAGCCGCTGTTTGGCAAAAAGATGTGGCAGCCTGCTTCTGTACAACCGCGGAAACCCTGGGGGGAAGTTCTGTTCTGCTTTATAAGGTTGTTATGAACCCAAATAGACCGGATGGCAGTGGGTCTATTCAGTGAAAAAGTTATCACATAAAAAGGGCTATGGTGGAGAATTCTGGCAAGATGGCACCCAGGTGAGCAGCTTGCATCGAGAGCTCCATGGCATTCAGGAAATTCATCAATGGGAGACCCAGTTGGGGATTCAGGTAAATTAATTAACTCCTGTAGCAATACAGAGTACTCCCTAAGCCAGGGAAATGACCTTCCCCCATTGCTAGTAATGCTCTGGAGCCCCTAGGTTCTCCCCAAAGTTTTCTTGATGCACTCACCACCACGAGAAGCTCCCTTCTCACCCACACATTTCTCAGGCACCTGCACCTGGGTTTCACTTACCTACCAACTGATGGCCTTGAAACTCTGGCTGGAACCTGCCAGCCACCCATGCAGGGCTCCAACAGCTGCAAACAGAACACTTCAATAACTACAAGAATCAAGTGCAACCCTTTAGCCTGCAGCCAGATCTCTCTGCAGTTAGTGACCAGGGCTCTTAAAATCGCAGTCAGAACCCATCCACTGTCCTCTGAAGATTGTCCTGTAGGGCAAACCTGGACACCTCGGCCCTCTGGTGAGTTTGTCTGGGACCAATGGCTTCTCTGCCAGGCCACCTCCAGCCCTGAAGTTTTTCCTTGCAGCAGTTGTGGTTCTGTAGCTTCTCTACTGGGCTGCTTTCTCCCCCAGGAACCCACACACAGTCATGCTGCAACCAAGCAGCTTCTCTGCTGGCCAACTCCCAACACTGGGGCTTTCCTGCAGCACCACTGTGGCTCTATGGACTCTCCACCAGGCCGCCACCGGCCTCAGGGATTACCCACGGTATCTCTGCAAACTCACAACTTCTGCCTCAGATTCGTAGGCCCTCTGCAGCAAAAAGCACCCCAGCAGTGTCCCAGCCAGCCTAGGAATTCCCTGGCCTTGCCCAGAATCATACCCATCGTCATCAGCTGCAGGTCATCTTCCAAGCACCCCCACTGCTGTTAGCCACCAAACTGCCACAGCACCTCGCTTATGTAGTAGCCTGGTACCCCAAAGCAGTAGGCCACAAGCAGGCCCCACAATCAGTATTACGAGCCCCACAAAGAGAAAGCTCAGGGCCCCTGTGTCTTTTGGAAATATGGTGCCACGTGCCACCAAAATGACACACAGACAACCACCTCAACATCCTCAACAAGAAAACAAGAGAAACAAAATACAACATCATAGGTAGTCCTAAATCTAACAATACTTTTAAAAGCAGCAGACATTGATCTGCCACAAAAAGAAATTCTCAGAATGCTTCTTGGTGTCATACAGGATATGAGGAAAGCAATCCAGAATAAGGATACAATGATGGAGGAGATGAAGTCCACAATTGATGGGATGAAGTCCACACACCAAAGGGAAAGACAAGAGGACAATCTCGAGGACAACCAGGCAGACTTCAACAAACAGGAAAGGAAGTCTAACAAGGCAATCAAAAGGGCAGAAGAAAACCTGAGATAATGCTCCTAGATTTTTTGGTTGCGTAAACCTTCTCCTTTTTAGTAGGCACTTTCAGGGAAAGAGATACACAACTTTTGAGCCCTCTACCCAGACGGCACCCTAAAAAAAAAAGAAAGACAATCTGAGATCAATGATAGATGCTATGAAGCAGAACAATATTTGAATAATAGGAATACACAATGAAGATGTCAACAACTAAAGTAGCCAGGGAATTTCAGGAAGAAAACTTACCCAACTTAATGAATGAGAATCAGACAATCAAACAGGAAGAAGAGAGGACACCAATTTTACTAGACCCCAGGAAGAAATCACCAAGGCACATAATACCATGTTTCCCCAAAAGTAAGACATCCCCCAAAAATAAGACCTACCTACAGTTTTGCCTCTCGCTGAAATATAAGGCATCCCCCCCAAAATAAGTTCCCCCAAAGTTACTGTAACTCTGGACTCTGGATCATAGCAGCCGGTGCTGGCACACAGCTCATTGTTGGCCGCAGTTCAGCCAGAGCAGACAGGAAGTACGAGGTCTCTTTTAATTAAACAACAAATGTGTACCGTATTCTTCTTCATGGAAAAATAAGATATCCACTGAAAATAAGACCTAGAGCATCTTTGGGAGCAATAAAAAAGTAATATAAGACACTGTCTTATTTTCAGGGAAGTAGGGTAGTTAAGCTATCCAACTTTGAGGAAAAGGAAAAATTCATAAGAGCAGCTAGAGAAACAAAAAGGCAGCCACATACAATGATAGTCAGGCAAGAATATACTTAGACCTATCAGCAGATACTATGAAGAGGAGGAGAGAATAGAGTAACAACTTCGGAATGTTGAAAGAGATCAATGCCAGTCCAAGAATCCTCTATCCCACCAAACTTTATCAAGATAGGTGGAGAGGTAAGAGTCTTCCCGGGCAAGGGAAAACTGAAAGAGTACATTACAAGACACCCAACCCTGTGAAAAATCCTTGCCGACTCACTATGGTCAGAAGATCAACATTCATCAAGTACAACTAGGAGCCCACCATATAGCGCAATCCACCTGGAAGTAAACCCACCAAAAACAACCACCAAGATAAGATTGCCTCAATGGCAAAAAGAAGGCAAGAATAAAGCACCGCCCCCACACACACACACACATACTTAACACAATGTTATGTGGGGAGATTTGAGAACACTAAACACCAAAGGTATGAGATGACAACAATGAATCCACAGTTGGTGGTAATAACTGAATGTCAACAGTCTGAATTCACCCATTAAAAGACAAAGGCTTGCCGACTGGCTCAGAAAACATAATCCACCAATCTGTTGCCTGCAAGAGACACACTTTCAGCTCACAGACAAAAGTAGGCTCAGAATAAAAGGCTGTAGAAAAATATACCAAGCAAACAGCAACCAAAATATGCAGGGGTTGCAATCCTAATCTTGGACAAAATAGATTTCAAGATGCAAATCATAAGAAGAGATAAGGATGGTCACTATATAATGCTAAAAGGATCAGTAGATCAAGAACAAGTGGATATAATAAATACATGCCTAATGAGAAACGTGAACTTTGTCAAATTCTTCAAAAAATGAAAACAGAAATCACAGACTCAACAGTCATAGCAGGTGACTTTAAGACACTGTTATCAGAGAAAGAGAGGTCACCCAGAAAGAAACTCAACAAGGAAGCTACAGAACTAAACACAACAATTAGGCAATTTGACCTGATAGACATTTATAGAGTTCCTCACCCAAATGCAAAAAAAACCATCATCTTATTTTCAAGTGCACATGGCTCTTATTCAAAAATAGACCATATGCTGGGCACAAGTCCAGCCTGAGGAAATTCAAACATATAGAGATCACTTAGATGTCCCTCTGAGCTCACCATGCAACAAAGCTTGAGATAAACAAAAGGACAAGCAATTGGAAGATGAAGAACAATCTTCTGCCGAATCAGTGGGTACTGGCCCAAATTATAGAGGAAATTAGGCAGTTTTTAGAAACTAACAAGAATGAGAACACAACGTACCAAAACCTATAGGACACAGCAAAAGCAGCTATCGGAGGTTGTTTGATAGCAATTAATGCACACATGGAAAAGAGAGACTTGTGATTGATATGCTATCACAAAATCTTCAGCAACTGGAGCAGAGTCGACAGAACAATCCTTCTAAAAGCAAAAGAAAAGAAATGATAAAAAATCAAGGTGGAGAGAAAGGAGTGGGAAGACAAGAAACAATGCAAAAAATCAATGCAGAAAAAACTGGCTCTTTGAAAGGAGTAACAAAATTGATAGCCTTCTTGCTAACCTAACTGAGGAGAGGAAGGAGCAAACATCAATAGTCAGGATGAGGCATGAATCAGGGAAGATCACAATGGACCCTAGTGAGATAAAAAGGATAATTACAAGTTACTATGAAAATCTGTATTCCAATTAATTCAACAACCTGGAAGACATGGACAAATCCTTGAAAAACAATTCCTTCCTAGAACATCCAAGATAGAAGTCAAGAACCTCAATAGGCTCATAGCAATAGAAGAAATAGAAATGGTTATCAAGAAACTACCAATTCTCCAGTTTCACAGGAGAATTCTACCAAGCATTCAGGGAAGAGCTGACACTGATCCTACACAAACTATCCCAGAACATATAAAAAGATGATAAACTCCCAAACCCATTCTATGAAGCTAGCATAACACTGATACTAAAATCAGGCAAGAATCCCACAAGAATAGAGAACTACAAACCGATATCTCTAATGAACCTTGAGGCAAAAAATCTTTAACAAAATATTGGCCAACAAAATACAAAAGTATATTAAACAAATCATCCATCTTGGCCAGGTGGGATTTATATTCCAGGGATGCCGGGATGGTGCAACATCCAATAGTCCATCAACATTACCCATCACATTGAGAAGACAATGGATAAGAACCACATGGCACTGTTAATAGACTCAGAAAAAGCATTTGACATCATCAAACTCCCATTCCTAATTAAGACTCTCAAGAAGATAGGAATGGAGGGGAAATTCCTCAAATTAGTACAAGCTATCTGTGAAAAACCAAGAGCCCATGTCATAATCCATGGAGAAAAGAGGAAAACAATCCCACTGAAAAGGGAAACCAGACAAGGATGCCCCTTGTCCCAACTTCTATTCAACATCATACTAGAGGTCCTAGCTAACAACATAAGGCAATGAAAGGACAGTAGAGGCATATGTCTGGGGAAGGAAGAGGTGAAACTATTGTTATTTGCAAATGCCATGATTCTATACATTGAAAACCCCAAAAGCTCCACAACAGGAGTGCTGACATCAATAGAGGAATATGAGAGAGTGGCTGGATACAAGACCGACACACAGAAGTCTATTGGATTGCTATGTACATCGGCCAGTACCACGGAGAAGATCAAGAAGACAGTGCTCTTTACAATAGCCAAACACAAATTGAAATACATAGGGATATATAGTGGGGAAAGGCCAGCCCCCAAAACTAATCATGGGTTCGATTGGCACACTTGTATGGCATATATATATATATATATATATATATATATATATATATTAAAGTCATAGAGAGCATGAGAGATAGAAGAGAGATTGAAATATATATATATTATAATAAAGTCATAGAGAGCATGAGAGATAGAAGAGAGATTGAAATAATGGAGCCAGACACATTTCATGGTAGCAAAGTCACCTCAGCCCCACTTGCTGGTCCATGTGGAGTTGGGAGACCAGAGGGTAGGAGAGAGGGGTAGCGGTATAAGGACAAGGGGAAAGAGAACAGGGGAGCGAGGACCAGGGGAAAGGAAGTGGAAGTGAACGAGGGAGCCAGGGAGAGTGAGAGGTGAGGGAGAGAGGAAGGGAAAAGGGAAGAGACCTCTTTATTGCTAACCTAGGCTTATACCTTTGGGGGGCATACAAGCCCCCTAATTACCGGTAAAGACATACATCACAGGGAGGGTTTGCACTATAGGTTATACAGTAATGAGAGGGGGATGATGTAGGGATATGCACGCAATAGGAAGGGGAGGGATTGGGGGCACACACGTGACAAGATGGACAGATCATAGATACAGATGGCAGCCTAACTTTGGATGTCAATGAGCAGGTTTGACCTGTTCTCTGGCTCTCCATGGAAACTATTATCAGTAGGATGTGAATCCCAGCTACAGGGACCAGACTGCAGTCTGAATGCCTACAGGAGAATATCTCTAAGCATCTGACCTCCCACCATGTGCTGGCAAATGGCCTCTAATGTTTGGCATATCTTTGGAGAAGACAACTCTGGGGATATAATCGCACAATATACCTAACTGGAAAAAAAACCCAAAACATTTGTACAAAGAAAACTACAAGATCCTACTACAGGAAACCAAAAGCTACCTCCACGAATGGAAAAATATCCCATGTTCATGGATTGGAAGGCTCCATATAGTAAAGATGTTAATCCCACCCAAGGCACTATATAAGTTGAATGCTATACAAATACCAACAGGCTTCTTCAAAGAAATGGAAAAACTGACTCTCAACTTCATATGGAGAGGGAAGAAGCCCAAAAGTAGCAGAGAACTCCTCAAGAAGAAATACAAATTCAGAGGGCTTGCTTTACTTGACTTTAAAACATACTATAAAGCCACAGTGGTCAAAACAATGTGGTACTGGTATAATGACAGATACTCAGACCAGTGAAAAATAACAGAAAACCCAGAAATAAAACCAGCAGCATATAGACAACTGATCTTCAAGAAAGGCCTGAAAAATATCAAATGGGAAGCGGATGTCCTCTTCAACAAGTGGTGCTGGAAAAAACGGATACCTACATGCAGAAAAATGAAGCAAGATCCTTACCTCTACCCATGCACAAGAACAAACTCAAAGTGACAAGAACAAACTCAGACCTCAAAGTTAAACCCTAGAGTGTTAGGGCCACCAAAGAAAGAATAAGGATAAGCCTGAGAACCTTAGCACAGAAAATATATAGGCTAACTGAAATAGGAAAGGACACACACAGAAGAATCTGAAATTGACAAATGGGATATACTAAAGATAAAATACCTGTGAACAGCGAAAGACTTCACCAAGAGATTAATAAGAGAACCCACAGATTGGGAGGGGATCTTTAGCAATGACACATCAGACAAAGGGCTTATTACTAAAATATGCAATGCCCTACTAGCCTGCAACAAGAAAAAAGCAGAGTCCTCTGAGGGCGTGGGCAAAGGACCTGAACAAAAGTATCACCAGGAAGGAAACCCAAATTCCCAATAAACATATGAGAAAATGTTCACGATCATTAGCCATCAGAGAAATGCAAATTTTAAAAACTGTGATATACTACTGTGGTAGTTACATAATCTGGTGCCAATTTAGGACTTGAGAGGATTAAGAGTGAATGGGTGGAGTCTAGTCTGTCAATTGGGTCACAGCCAATGAGGCCTCTGTGGGCATGGCCTTCCCCTGAGAATTTTGGGAAAACTCTGGGATTTCCTCCTTGGAAGCAGAAGACACTGTGTTTCTCTGTTCACTCCCTTGGAGACTCTTTACTGAGAAGACTCACTCCCTGTGAGACATCCCTGAGGATAAGCCATATGGACCTAACCAGCTAGAACCCTGAACTTGGAGAAGCCACGTGGAGACTCCTGCCAGCGCTGAGATGCTTACAACACCACTGGATCTACAAGACTTCCCACCCATTGGCCTGTGATCCTCCTGCATTTGGCACCATTGCATGTGTTTCATGAGTCTGAAGAGGACTTTATAGATTGGTATTAGACATATGGACTAATATTGGACTTATGGACTTGATCTGGACTGGACTGGGATGTTGTCTCAATATTCAATTTCTCCTGTATATAGACCTCATGATCATATAAACCACGATGATTGCTTCATCGGAAGAATTGGAGGAAATTGTGTTAAGAGAAATTAGGCAAGCACAAAAGGACAAGTACAAGATGAATCCATGGAAGTCCAATCAACACACTGGGAACAGAAGAAAAACTATTTAATACATAATTTATGGGTTGAAGGACAGGCACACAGGCAGGGGACAGACCAAGCCCAATGATGCATACAGCATAACAACATAAAGAAGGGGAAAAGAGGGGCAGGAGGGACAAGAAAAAAAATGGGAAGGAAAGACAAAGGCATTGGGGTGAACAGGGCACTAATCTACCACAGGAGGGTACTATTTGTGTCCTCAGAGAAAAGGGAGAGAGGGACCAGACCTCAACCTGGTGCACCACGCCTTGAGGGCAACATACCAGCATGAAGTAGTGAACTAGCAGAGAGGTCTGTGGGGCTGGACCAGCTCCTATCCCAGCTATGTCAACCCCCCATGCCCCTCCCCAGAAGAATGTACTACAGAGGACAGCACCGAAGATACAGCCCAGGGAGTGTGGGAGGTCTGCCTAGACCACATAGGAGCAAACTAAGAGAGAAATAGAAAGAGAGAGAGGACAGTATCCTGTCCCGGTAAGCTCTGAGGATGACATTCCTGCTCAGGGCAGCCAATGCACATAGAGGACCGTAGAGTTGGCCTCACCACAAGACAGGCTGTCCCATTATTGGCCCTCAGCACGATGAGAGGCAGTACAGGAGACATAGTGTGGGAATTCTGCCTGGTCTGACCCTCCCCCCCCCCCCCACCACACACACACCAGGGTGTAACACAAAGGGAGTGCAAAAGAGCAACAAGGGGAGCAAAGCAACAAAGTCCCTGAGGAATCCTGAAAATAGACTTCGGGAGTGGGGGGTGGGGGTGGGGAGGACCATGGCTTGGCACTGTATCAGACTCAATCGGAAAATCTTCATAAGGGTTAGCAGACAGATCTGGAACTATTCATAGGCTTTTTTCTTTCTTTTTTTCTTTTTTGTCATGTCCATCTATATAAGATGGGCCAGATAAACAATTCCAAGGAGAAAACAATGGGACCAACAGTTCTGGGGTAAAGGGGAGAGGTGGAGGTGGAGGTATAGGAGGGAAGATCCAACAAACCCAGGGACAAGGGTACAACAAGAGATCCGAAATCAATGGCGGGGAGGGTATAGACTGCCTGGTGGGGTTCGATCAAGTGCAATGCATTCAAGAGGAACTACGGAGAGCCGAATGAAGGTCGAACATAATACTAGGACAGGAGGAAAGTAAAAGGAAACAATTAGGAGGCAAAAGATATTTATAGACATATAAACATAGGGATGTACATATGTAAATATATTAATATATAATAATAGGGATATAAGTCTACATACATATATTTATAGGTGAAATATTAAGGTAGAAAATGGACATTGGGCCTCTACTCAAGTACTCCCTGAACACAAGAACACTTTGTTCAAATAATCTGGCATTCTGTGATGCACACCTTTCCAACCCTAGTGCTGAAGACAAAATGGGTATATAAGCTAATGTAGTGAAGAACGCTGATGCTGCCCAGCTATCAAAAGATATACCATCTGGGGTCTTAAAGTCTTGGTAATAAACAAGCGGCCATCTAGCAAGGGAGCAACAAAGCCCACATGGAAGAAGCACACCAACCAGTGTGATCACGAGGTGTTAACAGGATCAGGTATCAGGCATGAGAAGACCCAAAACAAACAACCATTTTGATGTAAACGAGGGAGTCAGAATGGAGCCCCAAAGCCCATTTGTAGACAATTGAGCATCCCCTTCACAGAAGGATCACAAGGAAGGGATGGGCCAGCCAGGATGCTGTAGAGCATCCACAAAACACAGCATTCCTCTTGTTCTTTAATGCTACACACACACACACACACACACACACACACACACACACACACATTCATCCCCACCCAGTACTATCTAATAAATCTGGCTAGACCAGAGCATGTACACACAGAATCCAGGACAGATACACCCTCGGGACAATAATGAGAATAGCAATACCATGAGGGTAGGGGGAGGTAGGGGAAGAAGGCGAGAAAGGGGGAATTAATCACAAAGATCAATGTAAACACACCCCCACCCCAGGGGGACAAACAACAGAATCATGGGTTAAGGGAGATAGCAGATGGTGTAAAATATGAAAATAGAGATAATTTATAAATTATCAAGGTTTCATGAGGGTGGGGGAGAGAGGGTAAAAAGGAGGAGCTGATGCCAAGGGCTCAAGTAGAAATAAAATGTTTTGAACATGTTGATGGCAACATATGTATAAATGTGCTTGATACAATTGATGTGTGGATTTTTAGAAGAGCTGTAAGAACTCCCAATAAAATGATTTATTAAAATTTTAAAAATTAAAGGGATATGGTGATGTTGGCACAATTTAACATCCATATGCAAAAATAATTATTCAAACATGAATTCAAAATAGATAAATTTCCTCAATGAAAAGTACAACTCTAAATGAAACTAAGAGACCTTCTTATTAGATTGCTCAAACAAAAATTGGATACAACACCACAAGTATAATATGTCAAAGGAGCAATAGATGCATTGGACTTTCACAAAACTAAATACCTTTTTGATAAAGGGCAGAGTAAAGAGAGTGAAGAGACAAGACAGGGACAGAGAAAATCCGTGAACATCAAGTACTTGACAAAGATAATGTATACAGACTACATAAAGATTGTTCTTAAGTTTTCAAAAGAAACCCAAAATCTCTATGATAAATTAGGCAAATTATTTAAATGACACTTCACCAGATGTAGTGGTTACACACTGGGCTGTGATATGCATAGCCAACAGTTCGAACCACCAGCAGCTCTGTGGGAGAAAGGCTGAGCTTTCTACGCCTGTAAACAGTTACAGTCTCAGAAACCCACAGGGGCTCTCGCTGTATAGTCAGCATTGATTCGATGACAGTGAGTGAGTTACCAAAGATACATAGATGGTAAATGATACATAAAAATATTTTAAGCAGATTTCTGTGCCAACTGTTTAATATTAATATTTTTAACTTGAAATAGGACACCCTTCCTATCTTGGCAAGACCACTTATTGTTTATTTGCTAACAAAGCAGATAATGTGCTACCACCTAATGACAGACTAAATGAAGTATTAGTTAGCTTAACGCAATCGCTGGAGCTCCTCCATGGACTTGGAAAGAAGAGACAAAATTGAAGAACCTTTGTAACGTATAATCAAGTTCTTATAGAAGGCATTGCATAAATAAAAAGTAGAATTCATTGCAATGAGTAGAGACCCAGTGTATATTTTCATTATGTCCCAGGATCAAGGGTACCATTACATTCAGTAAACCAAGAACATCTTGCTATTATAGAGCCTGAGTAGAGCCTTATAAAATAACTTTTGAAATAAGATTAGAGTTCAAGTGCATTATGAATTGTTATATTTCATAAGACAGCAAAACTCAGTTAAGTGGCGGTGGGGGAGGGGGATGAAAGTAAATAATATTACCCGGGCCAAGAACACTAAGTCAGAGTAGACTTTTCATGGACTCAGATGAGGTCTTTGTTTCACGTCCACCATCTGGGTTTTTACATTTGTCTGTTCGCAGCACAACTGCTAAAGGAGTTGACTGGTTTTTTAAGCAACCTCAATACCCTCACTAACAAAGGGCAATAAGAGAAGTTAAATGCTTTTGCAACTCAGTTCTTACCTTGTACCAGCTGATAGAATCCTGCCCACTAATCTTATGAAGACATTTTAGAAGACAAGGTTCTGTGGCAAATAAATACTTAATAGTAACAAAATAGATGAGTGTGAGCAAATGTATGCAGCCGTGGCTTATTTGTAAATGGAGTATACTACTGCATCTCAGAATTGGACACCTCAATCTGGGTAAATAGCTTTTATATCTTAACACTTCTTCGCATATGAAACCTGTTGACACCAACAATGATCTAACTGTTTGAAAATTGCTACAGAATCAGAGAAATCTGGATTTCTTTTGTCAGAAAGGAGCCCAATGGAGTTGGCGATCTCTACATGACCAGATGATTCTTTCTAACCACTGCTTAAGGAAAATCAGTGAAAAATCAAGCGGAAAAGCGAGAAGCATAATTGGAAAATTAGAGATTCCTGTTGAAATGAATGAGAGTATTGATACTTCATTTATATCAATGAAGCTATTAAAAATGAAGGAAGTCAGGCTGTCATTAGCTCAGTTCCCAATCAAATCATCACCCTAACCAAGCCAAACTCACTGCCTTCAAGTCCCTTCCATTATGGAGACCCTACAGGACAGGG
>NW_022111300.1:41303628-41329026 GCF_000313985.2 Echinops telfairi
TTCCAAGACTGTAACTCTTTACAGGAGTAGAAAGTTTCATCTTTCTACTTGCAAGAGTTTCTTGTGGTTTTCAAGTGCTGCCCTTTGAGGTCACACCCAATATGTAACCACTGTGCCCCCAGGACTCCAGTCACCCAGGGTGTCAGTTATTTCGCATGGCGTCTTCATGTTGTCCAGCGAGATTGTTGAACAGCATGAGAGCTTGTATTCTCTATAACACACACACACACACACACACACACACACAACCCAAAAAACTAGTTTGCATGGGGTCAATTCAGACATGACAACTCCATGTGTTTTAGGGTAGAACTGCATTCCGTAGAGTCTTCAAAGGCTGTGACCTTTCGGAAGTAGATCACCAGCCCTTTCTTCTGAGGCGCTCTGGTTGGATTTGAAAGGCCACAGTTGAGTTCCTAAGTATGTGCTCATTACAGGGACTCTCTGGTCCACTATTATGTTAGTTGCCATGGAGGCATTTCCAATATATGCCCCACACCCACCCCCCGTCCCCCATGTATGGAGTAAAATTTTCCATAGGCTTTCCAGAGCCATGACCTCTTAGAAATACATCACCAAGTATTTCTTCTGAGACAGCTTTGTGAAGGTTCGAGCCACCAATCTTTGGGCTAGTGTTTCACCTTTGGGGCCACCCAGGGACATCTATACCCCTCCTCATTGCCACTGAGCTGAGCCCAACTCATAAAAACCCTATAGGACAGAGTAGAACTGTCCCATAAGGTTTCCAAGGCTGTAAATCTTTACTAAAGAAACCAGACCCATCTTTCTCCTATTGCTGATGGAGTCTAGCTGCAAACCTTTTAGTTAGCAGCCAAGCCTTAACTACTATGCCACCAGGATTCATAGACCAAAAAAAAGAGTTAAATCCACTCCCATAGAGTCAGCTCTGATTCATAATGACCGGATAGGAGAGAGTCGAGCTGTTCCTTTGTATTTCCAAAACTCCTTGCAAGAGAAGACAGTCTTCTCTTTCTCTCGTGGAATGGCTAGTACCTTTGAACTAACAACATTGTGGTAGATAAGCTAAAATTCAATCACAGCACCACCAGGGCTCCTTCAGGCTGTCTCACTCACTACCATCAAATCAATTTCAACTCACAGCGACCTTATAGGACAGCGTTCAAGTACCCCTATGGATTCCTGAGTCTACAAAGCCTTATGGGAGCAGACAGCCTTGTTTCTCTCCTTCAAAGTGGCTCCTTTGCATTGCTAACTTTGCAGTGAGGAGCCGAATGCACTCCTCACGCTGCCACCGTGAGTCTCCTCAGGCTCCGAGGAACTCCTGTAAACCATAAAACTCAAACCCACTATCATCACGTCGATTCCTGTTCATAAAACCCTATAGGACAAAGTAGATCCTCCCCTTGGGCTTTCTAAGACTGTGAATCTTTACAGGAGCAGAAAGAGTATGGATTCAAACCGCTGACCTCAAAGTTAGTGATCCAATATTTAATCTACTTTTCCACTTCATGGAGTCTCCTTGAGAAGACCCCAAATCACGCTATTTTCCAGACTCAGGATCAGAGTAAGGCAAGAAATATTCATCAAACCTGCCTCAGAAATGTGCGCTAATTCTAAAAAGTATCAGCTACCAGCTGTAGGGCACAGAACCAAGGACAGACAGGTTTACATGAGGAAAAAAAGGCGTTATCCATTGTTGGGCACTATAAATTATGGGGCGGTCACAGTAATTTGGGGTGCCCACTGAATTGTCTGGGCCATTGTGAAAATGTGAGAATAGGTTGCGGAGGGTCAGTTTGATCTTTGAAACGGAATTCTAAAATTGCAGTCAGAAACACAGTAAACACCATGCATCTGAATTTAATAAAAACACCCTTAAAAGTACAGTGTTTTTCTAAAATGGGATTTGAAGAATTGGATTAAATTGGGTCGGATGGAGGCCAGCCAAGGACTGGAACGTTGGCCTGGGGTCCACCCACAGGCTGGATGGAATTGAGCAACTGTGAGAAAGGAGAGAGAGAGAACAGGGGGCGGCTGATTTAAACCAAAATATTCAGTAGTGGTTTCAAACGTGTATGTGTGTCGAACTGTTAACATGCGCATATCTGTAAAATGCAAAACGGCAACAAAAAATGATTCATGTCGTCATGGTGGCAGCCATTTTACACATCGTTTTCTAGACAAGTCTTTGAGAAACTTCAAACTCAACAGTTCAGCTTCATCTAAGCTTCAACACCTCACCAAGTGTCTGGGATCTTCCAACACCTGGCGTCTACTATGACATTTACCATTATGACCGTGAATATATTGAGTTCTTCCTCATACAGTGAGTTTGAGGCTTATTTTCATCTCATCCGGAGCTCCTGGGTGGGTTTCACAGTGAACTCATTCAGCTGTTAACAAAAAGATTTGAAATTGGAACGCACCCAGAGGTACCTGGCTGTCAAAAAAAATAGCCTTTAACAATCCAATAGAGCACAGTTCTATCTGACATACACAGGGTGGCCAGAGAGTACTGAACTGCCACCGGTGTTGATTTAATCCTCATGATCAGCACTCTGGAGAAAGTTGCAACTCTCTACTACCATAAAGATTTACAGTCTCAGAAACCCACAGGGGGAAATTCTACTCTACTCTATCCAGTCGTTATGAGTCAACTCAATGGCAGTGAGTATGGTTTTAGTGTTTGGTGGCATGGTGGGTGACGCTTTGGGCTGCTAACTACAAGGTCAGCAGTTTGAATCCCACATCTGCTCCTGTAAAGATTTACAGCCTAAGGACCAGTTATGCTATGTCCTATAGAATTGACTCATTGGCAGTAAGTGAGAATTATGGAGTAAGGATTTCTATGCTTGCCAAGAAGTGATTTGTCCATGGTCAAAAAGCAGATAAGCAATGGATCCACTATGCAGAGGTGGGTGGTTGTATTAGTCTAGGTACTTTGGAGAAACAAATCCACAGCAACTCACGTATAAGAGAGAGTTTTATGCAAAGAAAATGTGCATCACGTAAACATCCCAACCCAATGCTGCCCAAGCCCACAAATCCAACATTAACCCATACCCAACACCAGTCCACAAAGTCCTTCACCTCACAAAACAGAGGCAATAATGCCGACTGCAGGAGGAAAGCTGAGTCAGTGAACTTGTAAGCATCTCAGCACTGGCAGGGGTCTCCACATGGCTGCTCCAGCACCCAGGGCTGCATCGGGATAGATCCATGCTGCTTCTCCTTGGGGATGTCTTGCAGGAAATCCATCTTGCAAGCTGAAGCAGGGAACTGCTAAGGCAGCTGCACCCGGTGCAACCATCACAAAACAAGAGACCCGAGAACTAGAAAGGCGAGGATTCACCACCCATTTATCCCTCCGCCTTTCAACCAGCACCACATGTGATTATCGGCCAGGCTGGCACAATTAACTAACTCAGTGGTTGACCTCAGCTCCCAAGACTCTAGCCTCAAACTGCTTACTTTCCCACATCTCTTTCATTATTCCACATATTTATGGTCATTACTTTTTTTTAAGTCTAGAAAAGGTCTATCTCCTTTGTCCTTGCTTTCTTTCATCTTGGACAAGCCATCCAACAATATTTCAAAGGAACTCAGAATTATCAAAGAGCCCCCAGGCAGAATGAGAAACCTAACATGATATTAGAATCTGTGGGGAGCCCCATGCTCCAAGCCACAGTTCTGGGGTGGGAGAAGTACCTAAGGCTTTCCTAAGCACCGTTGGACTCATTTCTAAGGGGCAAATACCTTCCAGGGATATTGAAAATCCCATGAGGCTGACGGGCTGAAAAAGCAAACGAGAGCTTGAAAGAGCCCTTTGGAGCCGCCTTCTCTCTTCAATGAAATCAACATGACATAAATTGGGTCTTTGGATCAAACTTCAAAATAGAGCATTCAGCAATGTCTCTGATCTCTGTAACATGTTTTCGTTTTCAGCTGTCACTCCGTGTTCAGCTGCTGAGGTCTCCAAATGTGATTGGTTCTTTGCCAGAAAATAATTGTGCAGGTCCTTTCTCAGCCTCTTTCCGCTTGAGCTCTGTGTTCAGAGGGGAGACGTGTTGTTTCTAAATAAAGGCTTCAATTTATTAAATTCTTTCACCTCCCCTCCCCACTCCCTAGGCCATCCACCTCCAGCCCCTGCCCTGAACTAAAAAGACTTTCAAGAATGTTATTTCTCAGCAAAAGAAGTAACTTCTGTCACAGCAGTCTGTGTACTCGGCATGGGTTTGCTGGTTTGGAGCATGAAGGAGAGTTGAAAGCACGCTGGCCGTTCTGCTCTGGGATCTGATTGGGAGCCTCACTGGGCTTAGACTCTGTCCAGGGGATTTCCACCGTCTAGCAACCCCATATGACAGAGTAGAACTGTCCCATAAGGTTCTCTAGTCAGTAACCTCCCAGGGAGCCTCTGAGTGGGTTTGAACTGCTAGCTTTCTGATCTGCAGAGGAGCACTAAACAATTGTATCTTCAGTTGCCCTTTTGGCTTCCATTTTCCTTTTGAGGCCAACACCATAGTCAACTGTCCGCCCTTCAGGATGAGGATATCCTTAGCGTTGAAGACCATGTGCTTGTACTCACCTGTAATGGATTACCTTGTGTCCTCCCTCAAGATAATGTTGAGGTCCGAAGCATTTTATTTGCAAATGTGACCCTGTTTGGAGATAAGACATTGTTGTCATTATCAGTTGAATTAATCAAAGTTGGGTCTTCCTCCTAGTCCTTTCTGAATCTTGGCTTATCAAAGAGGGAAACAGTCATAGAGCCTGGGAGCCCAATGGGGGAAGACAGGAGGCCAAGATCTGTCTACAAGGAAAAGAATATCAAAGATTTCTGGCCTCCACCAGACCCATGGAGAGAGTTCTGCAACACTTCCCCTCTCAGAGCCCTCAGAGGGAACCAACACACCCAAGACCCTGATTGGAACTTCTAGCCTCCAGAACTGTGAAATAATCATTTTTAGTTCTTGAAGGTCACCCACTTAGTGTAATTGTTGTGCATGACCATCCTACGAAGCCAAGATACCAATTTGAACAAGAACCCTATAAAGAGTAGAGGATCTTAAAGTGCTATTCAAGGGAGGGCGCAAATTTCCTCCACCCCTTTAAAGATATCCCCTTTAGAAGTCAGCTCCAAATTGCATGAATAGAGATTTATTTCTTTACAGTTTCATTACCCCAGAAAAGATTCAATTATTTCCAGTTATTACTAACACAATATGAATTAACTGAGGGCAAACCAACCCAAACCGAGTTCACTGCCATCGAGTTGACCCTATCTCCTAGCAGCCCCATTGGACAGAGTAGAACTGCTCCTGTGGGCTTCAGAGGCTGTTAATCTTTACGGGAGCAGACAGCCTCACCTATCTCCTTTGAAGCAGTTGATGGGTTTGAACTGCTGACCTTGAAATTAACAGCCCACGGTTAATCCACTTCGTCACCAGGGTGCCTTAAAGGAAGTTACTGATACCCCATAGTCAAATTCCAAGTAGCCCTTCAACAGCCTGGGCAATATCAGAATAGTAGTGTCTTTCCTAAACAGGGAAAGGGAACTGGGAACAGAGCACTCCAATACTCACTCACCTTCTTACTCACTGCCTTCAGGTCATGCTGACTCATGGTGACCCTAAAGGAGGCCTGGTGGCATAGCTTTGTACTGTTAAACAGAAGGTTAGCAGTTTGAAACCCCAGCCACCCTGTGGAAGGAAGATGAGCTACAGTCTCGGAACCCCACAGAGATAGTTCTTCCGCATGGGGTCACTATGAGTCATACCCATATGCATTAGTATCCTATCCCCCTATCCAAGAATTTGGAGAGGACAGACAGAGGAATGACTGGTAGTATCTTCCCTTCCTCACGTGTCTGGCATGAATCTGTAACTCAGTTTTCTTTGAGATAAAGTTCCTGGGTCAAAGGAAACACATGCTATTACAGAAAGATTCCATGTTCGAAAGCGTCCAGAAAGAAACAATCAGAAAAGTCACTTGTTGATTATACATTTTCTATTTCAATCTTTCTCACGTATCTCCCACCCCACTCCCTCCTTGCCACTTTAGCACGGTGATCAAAAGCAGAGTTTGCAGGACTCAAGCCCAGCCAAAGAAAACAGACCAAAACTTTGGGAAATGATTTATCTTAATCCAAGGGTGGTAATCCAATTTATTTTGACTGGACTGCTTTAAATTTCATCGGCTAAACTAGCAGTGTTAGGGTCTGGCCAAATGATGTTACTCAAAAACCATCTCAGCAGGACTGACCACTGGGGAACAGGATAATTTTTATCTTACAAATACACATGTTGTACTACCTTTTTCATGTTTGTGGCTAGTAAGCAGAGTTGGCATTAAAGAAGTGGAGGCCCCTTGGGAAAATGGTCTTTTACTCTGATGGTTTGTATCGCCAGCTTGACCAGTCATTTAATAAAAGTCAGTCCGATGAAATGGGAGTGGGGGCCGGGGAAAGAACTGGTGTGTGTGTGTGTGTGTGTGTGTGTCTTTCTTCATGAATTGAAAACTCCTAGACCACCATGAATTTACTTTTCATGAAGATAGATGCAAACATTTGCTTGGGCCATATTTCTGATATTAAGCAAGTCTGACTGTATGATACTTCTTATCCTCCATAAGGATTTGCAGCTCAGAGCATGTGGGATCATTGTGCTTATTGAAAGCTAACTTCGTGGTTTGAAAAGTAGCCACATAGCATAGCATCAAAAAGAATAAAGGAGCTCTCCTTAAGGAATCTATGGACCATGATTCTCACACTTCCCTTGCTCCTGATTGTATAGAAATCCCATTGCTATCCCACTTATTCCTCAGGTTCCATGTGTGAAATGAAGACATACTCCATGGCCACCAAGTGACACTGCCAAGTTGAAATTATCCAGCTAGATTTGTCGCTGTTGTGTTAAGAAGACATTGCCAATTTTTTGCAACTCAAAATTGCAGCATCAAATCTTCCCTTGTCTGTGCAGTATGGTCACTGGTATTAGAATTGCTGTGAATTTTTTTGGCCAGATTCTTTCCCTCTTATTCTTCTCTATGTTGGACGCATAGGCCAAACCAGACGACTTCCTGTTTTAGTCAATAAAGTTTTATTGGAACACAGTCATGCCAATTGTTTATATAATATCTGCAGTGACTCTCTTGCAACAACTACCAGAGTTAAGTAGTTGCTAAAGAGACTACGTGACTTTCAAAGGCTAAACTATTTATTCCCTGGTTCATTTACAGAAGAAGTTGGTTGGCTCTTTTCTCCACTTAGAGAAAGTAGAAATCCATGCTCACCATCCTTCCATTGCAATGTAGGCTGCTATCTCTTGTTTTTCCTTCGATGTTTGGCTACTTGTCGAGCCACCATTTTTTACTTCACTAATGTCCTCTATACTTCGTACATTTTAGCATCACTTCCCTCTGTCTTCCTGTTTCTTCTTGGTTTATGCTTGGTTTCTTCTTCCTGTTTCAAAAGAAGAGTTTCTTTTGACCTAGAGTCATTAGACAAGTTAATAGCAGTCACCAGTGCCCTCCTTTAAAACTCTTCTTTTTAAGATCATTTCATTGGGGCTCTTACAGCTCTTATAACACTTCACATCAATTGTAAGAAGCATATTTGTACAGATGCTGCCATCATTATTTTCTAAGCATTTACTATTTGAGCCCTTGTTATCAGCTCCTCTTTTTTTCCATCACTCCTCCCTTCCGCCTTGTGACCCCTTGATAAATTATTTATTATTATTATTTTCACATCCTACACCAACTGCTGTCTCCCTTCCCTCACGGTTAAAGCCCTCTTGGAGAGTTGGCAAGAAGGAAGCATGTCAAGGACAGGCCTAGGATTTAATGCCCCCTCGCTCTGTGCTGCACTGTTTTTAGTTCCCACGGCATTTGTAGAAATAGATTGAAAATCGTTCCGATGTCCTTTCTTGGTTATATATCCAGACCTGCCTAGAGCTGTCAGCATTTACAATACTATGTAAGTTGCTTTTATTTTCTTTTGTGGCCCATTTCCCTCCATGAATCCACTTATTGATCCCCAAATTCAGCCTACACCAAGGTATGTCTAGTTCAAGTAGATACAGTTCTGATGCACATTTGTGTTTGTCGCCACAAGGATTTGGTATACTTCTTTTACAAACCTTGACAGAATTATGGTTGCACACACGTTCATACAAGAGCTTAGCTCCCGGATAGCAAATAAAAAGACTAAAGCTTAGAAGTCGGCGTGTGGACTGAACTAGAAATTTGGTAATCTCTATTACCATATTAGAAGCCATGGCGGTGTTGTAGCTCAGGCGAGAGTGGGGCTGCTAACCACAGAGTTGATGGTCCAAACCCATCTTTCTGGAGAAAGAGCAGGCTGTCTGCTCCATAAAGATTTGGAGTCTGAGAAACCTAGATAGAGTCACTGTGAGTCAGTTTCAATTCAATGGCAGTTTGGTTTCAATGTATTATATGGGTACCGTAAGTGTTGCTAACGCTTCAGAACTTGATGACGAGTGGTGCAAATACGTCTGAAGGCACCCGAGAGAAGCCTCGTGATCTTCTGAAATGGCACAGCCTTCACAGGCCCGTGGAGCAGCTTGACTCTGCACCCCTGGGGTACCACAAACGAGGGTCAGTGCAATAGCAGTAGGTTTGGGTTTGGGATTTGGGGTCATATGTCATTGAGAAATAAGGCACAACTTGGGGCTGCTGTTGCTGCCAGGTGTGATCGAGCCATTTCCAGCTCCCAGGGACCTGCTGTGCAACAGAACAAAAGCCAGCCCAGTGTGGCACCAGCCTCACACTTGTTCTTATTTTTGAACCCATTGTTGCAGCCACTGTATCGATACATTTCTTCGAGGGTCCTTCTCTTGCTTCCCTGTCATTCTACTTACTAAGCATGATGTGCTCCTCCAGGGACTAGGCTCTCCTGATAACATATCCGAAGCATGTGAGACAAAGCCTCACCCTCCTTGCCTCTAAGGAACATTCTGGCTGTACCTCTCGGAAGGCAGATCTGTTTATTCTCTTGACAGTGTTCAATGTTCTTCACCACCACCATAGTTCAAGTGCAGCAATTTTGCTTAGGCAGTCCTTAGTCAATGTCCAAGTTTCACATGTATGTGACGTAATGGACAATCCCTTGGCTTTGTCCTCAAAATAACAAGCTTGCTTTTCAACACTTAAGGAGGTCTTATGCAGTAGATTTATCCAATGAAATGCATCATTTGCTCTCTACTGAGGCTTCCATGAACATGGATTATAGCTCTAAGCAAGACAAAAGCCTTGGCAACTTCATTCTTTCCTCCATTTATCATGATGTCACCTATTGCCCCAGTTGTGAGGATTTTGGCCTTTTAAAAAAAAATCATTTTATTGGAGGCTCTTACAACTCTTGTTACAATTCATGCATCAATTGTATCCAACATATTGGTCTTTTTACATGGAGTTGTAATCCAGACTGAAGGCTTTGATCCTTGATCTTCATCAGCAAATGCTTCAAGTCTTCTTAACTTTTAGCAAGCAAGGTTGTGTCATCTGCACAGGGCAGGTGCTTAATAATCCTTTTCCAACCATGATGCCAAATTCTTCTCCATGTAACCCAGCTTCTTTGATCATTGCTCAGCATAGAGTAAATAAATATGGTCAGAGGATACACTCTCACTCACATCTTTCCTGCAGCTTAAGCCATGCAGTATTTCCTTGTTCTATTGACACAACTGCCTCTTGATCCATGTACAGGTTACACATGAGCACAATGAAATGTTCTGGAATTCCCCTTCTTCCCAAGGCTGTCTATAGTTTGTTATGATCCACACAATGCACAGTCAATTAAACACAAGTAAACATCTTTCTGGTATTCTCTGCTTTCAGCCAATATCCATCTGACATCAGCAATGATATCCCTTGTTCCTCATCCCCTTCTGAATCCAGCCTAAACCTCTGGCAGCAACCTGTCAATGCACTGCTGCAACCATTGTCTGATGATATTCAACAAAGTTTTACTTGCATGTAATATCAATGATATTGTTCTATAATTTGAGCATTCTATAGGGCTACCTTTCTTTGGCATGGGTACAAATATGGATCTCTTCCCGTCAGTTGGCCAAGTAGTTGTCTTCCAAATTTCTTGGCATAGATGAGCGAGTGCTTCCCGTGCTTGATCAGCTTGCTGAAATATTTCATCTGGTATTTCATGGATTTTTTGAAACCTTGTTTTTGGCTAATACTTTTGGTATAGCTTTAACTATTTCCTTCGGTAACATTGGTTCCTGTTCTTATGCTACTTCCTGAAAGGGTGGACTATCGACTAGTTCATTTTGGTACAGTGGCTCTGTATATTCTTTTCATCTTCTTTTGTGCATCCTGCATCATTGAATATTTTGCCCATAGAATCTTCCAAGATTGCAATTCAAGACGTATTTTTCTTCAGTTCTTATAGTTTAAGATAGGCTGAGTGTGTTCTTCCTTTTTGGTTTTCTAACTCTAGGTCTTTGTACATTTCATTATAATATTTGGCTTTGTCTTCTCAAGCAGTCCTTTGAAATTTTCTATTAACTATTTGACCTCATTCTTTCTTCCATTTGCTTTAATTACTCTATGATTAAAGAGCAAGTTTCAGAATCTCTTTGACATCCACTTTGATCTTCTCTTTATTTCTCATCTTTTTAATGACTTTCTGTTTTCTTTTATGAATGATGATCTCTTGATGTCTTCCCACAACTCCTCAGATCTTCTGCCATTGTGTTCAAAAATCAGGAGGAGTAGACTCAAGGTTGTATTTTCACTCTTGTGGGCTTGTTTT
This sequence comes from Echinops telfairi, assembly GCF_000313985.2. Taxonomy (NCBI): domain Eukaryota; kingdom Metazoa; phylum Chordata; class Mammalia; order Afrosoricida; family Tenrecidae; genus Echinops; species Echinops telfairi. The sequence continues at coordinate 41,314,400 of NW_022111300.1, forward strand.
CATTTTCTTAAGCTTTATCCTGTACTTACATATGAGCAGTTGATGGGCAGTTCCACAGTCAGCCCCTGGCCTCTTTTTAGTTGTTGATAATGAGCCTCTCCCATAGATGTGGTCAATTTGATTTCTGGGCATTCCATCTGGAGAAGTCCATGTGTACAGTCACATTTTGTGTTGTTGAAAAAGTTCTTTGCTATTAACAAGTCATTGGTCTTGCACATTCTATCATGTGATCTCCAGTTTCATTTCTACTGCCAAGACCATATTTTCCAACTACTATCATCAAGACCATATTTTTCAACTACTGTCCCTTCCTCCTTGCATTTGAATTGTAGTGCTAGCGAAGAATTTTGAAAGTACCATGGACGGCTAAAATGACAAACATCTGTCTTGGAAGAAGTAAAGCCAGAGTGCTCCTTAGAGACAAGGATGCCAAGACTTTGTCTCATATACTTTGGATATGTTGTCAGGAGGGACTAGCCCCTAGAGAAAGACATCATGCTTGGCAAAGTGGAGGGGCAGCTAAAAATAGGAAGGTCCTCAATGAGAGGGAGAAAATGGCTGCACAATGGGCTCTGGCATAGAAACCATTGTGATGATGGTGCAGGACTGCACAATGTTTCCATCATTTGGGGTGAGCCCATAGGCCTGCTAGGGGTCAGAACTGATGCAAGGGCACCTGACAACAATAGCAGGACTCCTTCCTCTTTGTTTCCAATGGTTTCATGCCACGTAGAAATAATTATCATTGCAGTTTAATTGCACGTTTGACCATTTGAACTGAAAACTTTGGTAAACTTCTTCAATTACTTCATCTCAAGCTTTTGTAGTTAGTACATAAATTTGAATAATAGTTGCATTGATTTGATTATTTGTAGGCACACAGACATTTTTCCATACTTCAAGGTAGATCTTGAAATGTCCCTTTTTGACGATGAATGCAAGGATGAAGCAGGCTCACCCTAAGCGAGCAGGTTTCAGCAGAACTTCGACTCAGAATAGACTATGAAGAAGCAACACGCAGTCTACTTCAGAAGAATTAATCCAGGCATTCCCTATGGATAGTATCAAAACAGGGTCAGTTACTGAAAACCTTATGGGGAGAAGCAGAGCATTGTCAGAGATGGTGTCAGAAGACGAGCCCTCGGCCCAGAAGGCACTTGAAGTATCACTGAGAAAGAACTGCCTTCTTGGAGGAGAGTTGTCCATAACGGAGCAGCCGGAATAAAGCCTGTGTGAAGCCTTGGGGCCTTAATGTGCTGGTAGGGCCTGCCTGAAAATGTGAGGAACCATCTGAAAACATCAATTAACAGTTTGAACTTGGAATGTAAGAAATATGAATCTACAAAATGTAGGAATTGTCCAAAAGAAAATGGAATGCATAAAGATGACTATTGTAAGCATTAGGTGCTGAAATGGATTAGTATTGACCATTTTGCATCAGAAAATTATATGGTTTACTATGCCAGGAATAACATAATCAAGAGGGAGGAGGCCAGAACTCATAGCAGCTTTAAATTGGATGAAAAGTTGCCAAAGCTTTGCTTTAAAACATTGCCGAGGAATACAGATATCGCTTAAAAATCCCATCACTCCATTGAGTCAGTTCTGACTTATAAGGACTCTCCAGGTCTTCACAAAGTCCAACTTCCTTTGGGAGCTTCCAATGTAAGTCTGGAGCTTCTGGAAACCTTGAGCTTCATCTCCGCGTCGTGGAGTCATCGCTACAGGGTAGCACTGCACTCCGGCACTCTGTGGGTGTCTCCGACTGGAACTCCTTTCAGAAGTCGACAACCTCCTCTTTCCCCCTGGAGCGACGGATGCATTTGTCTTGCTGACCTTATGGTGACCAGTCCAGCGGGCACTCCACTGTGCCACAGGGCTCCTTGTGATGTAATAATCACTCAACTGTAGCTGTGCAACACTAAATGAGAAGGAAAAGGGGGAAATGGAGATAGAAAGTCACCTCCCAGGTTCCATTTGCATCTTCTTCACCAAGGGGATTACTACCCGAGTGTGGGTTGTGAGACACCAGAGAACATCCAGTCCCAGCACAGACCGCTCATTTGGGGGCTGAGTTACCTATTCTGAGCAGGACTAGAGGAAGCATGGAACGCTTATTTACTAAAAAGTTCTATTGTTTATAACTACGTAGAACAAGCCTTTCTATGTTTATATGTCAAGATCGTACATAAATTGGTTTTATACATAGGATTAGTATTCATAAAGAATTGTTTCAATTTCTACTTGAAGCGAGGAACAATGCTAAGTGCTGAGGTGATGAAGAGAAAGATAACATAATCCCATAACTGTAGAGAAAGCGGATAAACAGTTACAATCAATAAAAGTGCATGCACTTACATTTTAATGTGCTTCGGGAGCAAAAGGAACATGGCAGTGCTGTCAGGAAAGCATTGGCGTGCGAACCCCAAGGTCAGTGGTTCCAACAAACCAGCTGGTCTCTGGGGGGTGGGGGTGGGGGTGAGATAAGGCTTTCACTGCCATGAAAACTCACAGCCTTGGAAGCTGTAGATAGGCTTGATAGAGATGGGAATGGACTTGTGGCAATGGGTGACTCTATGGGAGCAAAGAGTTTGGAAAAGATTGCATGAAAGAAGTCTTATATGGGACGAGTGGGAATGTGCCTGGCAGGGAACATGCAGGGACTGTCCTTTGGAACCTAAGGCATAACATGTATAAGAGCCTGGACATAGAAGAGAGCAAGACGTAGTCAAGAAGAGTCAAGGACTTAAGAGTCGTTTGAGCTAAAGTACTTGATTGGAAATAATAAATGCTGAGATCTATGTCAGACAAACTGGGATCAGACAGAAGAAAATAAAAACAAACTGCTTTTCCAAAGAAGCTTAAACTTAATCTTTCAGACAATGGTGCTTCCTAAGCAGGAGTGTGCCTTGAAAAACCTTATATTAAAAAAAATAAGGTAAGTATATTCATTTCATTGGGCTGTGATATCAAAGTATCACAGACTTCATAACTTCTAAGTCTAGAAATGTATCATCTTGTAGTTCTAGAAGCTTTAAGTCTAAATTCAGAATGTCAACAGGATCAGGCTTTCTCCAAAGGCAGAAGTGGAAGATCTTTTCATATCTCTCTCAGCTTCAGACATCCTTTGACTTGCAGCCACAGCTTAACATTGCCTGTCTATGTGTTCACCGGGCCATTGGATTAGGACCCATCCTGTTCCAATATGACATCATGTGAGCTCACTTATGGGGATTGCATTTCCAGACTGTCCAAAAGAGGTCATATTCACAGTCACCACAAGCTATTAGTTAGCATATCTATTTGGCGAACACAATTCATAAAGTCCAAAATACAACTGGGAGGTAGAAAACCCGGAGATTGAGTCGAGTGGGGAGAGTGATAGACTAATATAGATGAAAGGTGATGGGCACCAAACAAGTAATAAAAGTGGACAGGAGGGGCCTCTTTCAGTGCTAGCTTAGATCATTTTGGCAAGTATTGGATTCTGGGAACTCGGGGAGTGGAGAGGAGGCTGACCATGGTGTCTAGCTGGAGTGACTGAGTCACACTGTAGTAAAAGGAGGCAGGAGGAGAGAGAAGAATGAGAAGAAAAACAGCGCATTAGTGTGAGATGTGTTGAGTGTGTGACCCCCGAGGAATGTCCAACTAGAGGTGTCTAAATATGCCTTGGAAATATAAGTCTATAGTCAACAGAGAGAAGGATGAATACATTGATTTGAGAGTTGGCCTTGTTTGGTGGTAATGGAAACCAGAGTGAATGAGATCCTCAAAAAGCATGAGCATGAAAGAATGAGAGCAAATTTCACAATCATTTTTAAAAATCCTGGAAGACTATCAAATGTTAAGGAGAAATATGTAGCGAAATGGGAGAGACAAAAGAATCCTAGAGTGATGTTACTGGAGTCAGAAAGGAGAGGATATTAGGAGAGTACTATTCTTGTCAAACTATTAATCATTCATATAGTTGAGGTGGGACCAGGACTGTAAAAGGAAAAGTCACAAGTCATTAGCACATCACTAAAAAGGTTAAAACCATATGCTAGTTGTGGTAGGATGGGGTAGAGTGTAACTGACAGTGCAGAGAATGTGAGGAAAGAGGAGCCTGACCTCTATGCCAAGAAGTTTGGGGCAGCTCCCTGGCCAGCCAACTGGAAAAGACACATATTTGTGCTTATTCCACGGAAAGTTGATGCAATGGAATAAGGAAGTATCTAATAATATCATTCATATTACATACAAGTCAACTTTTGCTGACCATCATTCAAAAGCACTTGTGGCAGCACATTGACGGGGAGATGCCAGAAACTCAAGCTGGATTCAGAAGTGGACATGAAACGAGAGATAGCATTTCTGATGCTAGATGGATCCTGGCAGAAATCAAAGAATACCAGCAAGATGCTTCCTTATGTTTTATTAAATATTAATTTATTAACTCACAAAAACATTTGACTGAGTGGATCATAACAAATAATGTATAACATTGCAAAGAGGGGATTTCAGAATACTTCATTGTGCTTCTATGGAGCTGATACATAGACCAAGAGGCAGTTGTTTGAACAGATAGTGAATAGCTTAAAATTTGGAAAGGTATGTGCCAGGGTTGTATGGTTTCCCCATACTTTTCCAATCTGTATGCTGAGCAAATCATCCATGAAACTGGACTGCATGAAGAAAACCTCATCAGGATTAGAGGAAAACTCATCAACAAGGCGTGTTAGACAGATGATGCAATCATGCTTGCTTTTAGTAAAGAAGGCTTGAAGCACTTACTGATAGAGATCAAAGAATAGAGCAGTTCGTATAGATTACAACTCACTATAAAGAAAACAAAATCCTCAGAACTGGAATGGTAAATAACATTATGATCAACAGAGAAAAGACAGAAATAGCCAAGGATTTCATATTACTTGGATCCACAATCAATGCTCATGGAAGCAGATGTGGGCCTGGAGCTCAGGACCAGAGTCTCAGGGACATCAAAGTCAATGGCATCACATTGTCCATAAAAGACAATATTCTACATCCTACTTTGGCGAGTAGAAATGAAGATCCTAACAGCTCATCTGTGGCCATCTAAAGTGCAACTCTTAGTCTCTCTGTTGGGAAGAAAGAAGAATGATGAAAATAGAAGACACATGGAAACAACTGGTCCCATGAAGAAATGAGTTAAATGGATACTAACCTGTGCAACCCTGCAAACAGAAGCACTAGAGGATGCTACGAACAACTGCTCTGAAAGGGACTCCATTGTAAGGTTCTGGATCACCTGGTACAAAAACACGGAACAGACTCAAATCAGAAAAGATATCAAGCTTACTAGTCAGATAGAGACTGGTGGAACCGCCAAGATTATGACTCTTTGTCACCCTTCAGATGTGTAACTGAACTCACCACTGTGGCTCAGTTTACAGAAAAATCCATCTATAATGTCAGGGCAACAATACTATGAGTGAAGTGTGCACACTGTAGAATAATCTGAATTTGAGCTCAAGGCAGCAGTATTTTCTCAAAACAAAGTTCAGAAGAGTAAAGAGAGAGAGAAATGGAGTGGAGACAGGAAATACAGAGAAGGTGGGGGAGGCATGGTGCTGCATGGAGCGGGCTGCAATAATCGAGGCAAAGCAAAATGTGTAGGAACTGTTGAGTGTAAGGCTGATGCTGTGCTTGGTAAGCCTTCATTCAATTCACAACGATTAACAGCTTATAAAGAATAAAAATTCAAATTAAGTGCTGCATTGGGAAAATCTGGTGCACAAGACCTATTTAAAGTGCTAAAGAGCCAAGCTGCCACTTTGAAGACTAAGGTATGCCTGAGCCAAGCCATGGTATTTTCAAATTTGCCATATGCACCTGAAAACTGACCAATAAGTACATGAAAAATTGGTAAATCTGAATTATCGTGTTGGCACAGAATATGGAATATTCCATGGACTGCCAGAAGAACAAACTAATCTGTCCTTAGAAACAAGGATGGTGAGATTTGGGCTCAAGCATTTTGGTTGTATTATCATGAGAGACCAGTTCCTGGAGAAAGACATCATGTGTGGTAGACAGTTGGTGAAAAAGAAGTCGACCCACTGATAGATGGATTGACCCAGTGGCTGAAGCAATGTGCTCAAACAGAGAGTAGATTGTGGCGATGGTGTAAGACGAGGCAGTTCCACTCCCTTGTTCACAGAGGTGCTATGAGTCAGAGCCAATTCAAAAGCATCTGAGAACAACAATGCCCACTGAGATCACTGTCAGTAGGACTATGCTTTGAACCATGAATTTTAACACCAAGAACACTAGCAGTAAAGGGGGAAATAATAGGAATCCAATGGAAACTAAAGGAATTCATAGAAGCCCTTGTAGCATCATGGGTTACATATTAAGCTACTAACCACATTTGAATCATCCAACCACTCCTTGCAGAACTATGAGATTGTCTGCTTCCACAGCCAGGTAAAGTCTCAGAAACCCAGCTCTCTCCCACAGGTCTCGATGAGGCAGAGTCAAATTGATGGCGATGCAGTTGGAGGGCTATCGAGAAAGTTCTATGGGTGCAGGACCCATCTGTTATCTGGCCTTTTCGAGGCCAACTTCATGAATGTGAGACCCATGCATCGCAGGGTCACATGCTTAGAAGAGCCCTTCAAAAACCAAAGCCAAACTCACTGCCATGGCATTGATGCTGACTCCTCATGACTTTACAGGGCAGGGTCGAACTGCTCTTGTGAGTTTCAAGATCGTCACTCTTTACCGGAGTAGAGAGCCCTGTCTTGCTCTCGCAGAGCAGCTGATTGATTCAAACTGCTGACCTTTCAGATCACAGCCCAACTCATAAGCATTACACCAATGGGTAGAAGAGCTCTCAGCTCCCTTGAAGGTGTTGCGGTCACCATGGACATCCTTCATCCTTTTTTAACAAAGGTCTCTGCATTTTCCTTTGGCACTGGGTTCTGCAAACTGTGCAGCCAGCTTCTGGGCCTCTGCACCTCTTAGATCGGAATGGAGCTGGTTGATGTGCAGCATGGATGATCCGCTAACTGCTAAACAGGAACATGTTGCACGCCAAAAAAACCCACAAAAACACCAGAGCTCCTTATCTTCTCTTTAGTTACCCTAAGTCATCTCTACCCTAATATTTCTATTCTTTTTAGCAACCACCCTGATTGTTAAGACATAGTGACCAAAGCATTGTTTTATGCATGTTACCCTTATTAGTTCATTTCATCTTTAATCAACAATCCCACAAACAGCTGTTATTAGAGCTGTTTTCAACAGGAGCAAGGGGGGACCGAGCACCACTCAACGGTATACCCAAAGTCATGCAGGTAATAACGAGTCCAGCTGGGTTTAAACCTAGTGTCTGCTCTACTTTACCACTGTGCTGCTCCATCATCTTCATTTCCTGGGTTCACAGGCTTGACATTCTTCTGCTCTTTGTCCCCTTGTAGCTCCGTCTGACCCCTCCTGCCTGGCAGAGAGTGACTGCATGGCTGCAGAAGGAAGACCCTCCATCCCCATTTGAAGCATCAGAGACCGTCTAGATGCGGGATTAGAGATCCATGACCACGCCTACATCGCAGGCCACACCCCCTCCTTCCTGGGAGACACGAAAGCCATGGCGACATGGACAAGCTGCACTCTGATTGCGTGGCCTCTCTCCCTTCTCTCTTTGCACTCATCACACATTGGCGTGTCATTGGAACCTTTCAGTCTCCTCAAGAGAGACTGAGGTTTGAATTGAGCCCATCCCTTACAGAGACATCCGACTAAGGAGTCGCTGATCACTGCTCATGGGGAAACTCGCACAGTTCCTTGTCTGTCGGAAATTTTGTTTCTGAAAACTGTCAGAGTGAGAGAGTGAGGGAGACCGCTGACCCAATGACTTGTCCGTGAGGATGGAGTCTGGGGGCATTTCTCTGAAGGGAAACAATAGAAAGTACTTCCTGATAGAAGGCGGGGAAGACGGGAGGGTGGATCTTAGACTTTTCTTGCCACCAGAAACTTTTGGAAACAAGATTCTTTGACAGAACCCCAAATAGATGACATACGAAAACGACACTTTAGGAACAGAAATTATTGTCACGTTTCTAGAACTAGATAGATATTTGCTTCCTAAGAGACCGTCAAAGGGGGAAAGGAGGGAATTTCCAGAAGCGCAAGTATTTTTGGTGACGTCTGTAGGTGGCCAGGTAAGAATTAGTTTGGCCTGAGCAGTCACGTACCTCTAACCAGGCATTCTTGCGAGTTTCAAAGCAATGAGTCGATTTAAAAAACATAGTCATATTCTGCAACAAAAGGCCTCAAGTCAGCACTGAAGAGAAAAATGACAACAGTTCTGTGCTTGCAACTGCCTTTCTGTGAACGGAACGAGACCCTGAACATACAGGACTTTGCAAAGTGCGAGGTAAACAAAGCCCCAGCGCTGACGTTTGGCTCCAGTGATTAGTGGGGAAGCGCAGGAAAGTGAGCACAGCGGGGCGGCCCTCCAGGTACTTTGTCTCCGACTGTGTTTATTATCCAGTATCAGTATGGAAATATATGCCTGACTACATTTATGGTGCCATTTAGAACTTCAAAATAGACTCGAAGACTCAGAAAGAGGTTACTAAATTACTCACCCTGGAAGGTTCTTCTGGATTAGCATAATGTCACCCATCCCATGCCTTATCAAGAATACATTTCCATTGTTGGGCACGCATTCTGAAGAGACACTGGGGGGTGCATTTTCCCGGTGCCCTGTCAATCCTGAGATATTGACCTTCCGCCAACAGGAATGGGAGCTTGTTGGATCAACCCCCTTGCTGCGTGTGCAAAGTAAACTTTTTCAGGCCTGGGCTTTTCCCCTGTTGATGAATATGATGGATGATGAGTTCAGTGTCCTTCCTTTGCTCAACTGTTTGATCTTTTGGGTTTTTTTTGGTTTGTTTGTTTTTTGGGGTTTTTTGGCTTTTCAGCGGGAGCCTGTATACACATCCATGGCTGAACCACACAACTAGAAAAATCCCGTGGAATTCGGGCTTCCTGATGCCTCATTACCGAGTGCTGCCACGATGGAAATGTCAGCTTCCGTGAGCAGACTTTGATTTTCTCATCGTTTAAGCAGCTTCAAGTTCAAACTCAGGGCATCAGCTTGCTCCTGCTGTGGGCTCTGGGGGAAGGCCCTTGTCTCTTTTCAGTTTCCATTGCTCAGTCCCTTGGTGATTTTCACACGATGTGCATCTTCCCCTCCGTGGGTGCTTCGTTCTCTCTGCTTGCTCTGCTCTTTCTTTCTCTAAAGGTGGTGGGTTTAAGACAAACCCTACACCAATATGGTCTCATGGACAGAACAAACACAACGGTATTGCCAAATGGATCATGGATCGCATCCACGAGTGTAGGAGTTTAGGGCTGACTTCAGCCCTTGTTGTTGTTCATAGGTACCTGTTGTTGCACCCACAGTTCCAACACATCTCGTTGAGGGCCTCCCTCTCTTTTCACTGGCTGCCTTCTACATCACCGAGCATGATGTCCTTCGCCAGGAACTGAGCTCGTGTGACAACACGCCCAAAATCTGTGAGATGAAGTCTCCTCATCTCGATTCAAAGGAGCATCATTTGGGGGGGGCACCATTCCATCCATACACCTTAAGACGGGTAAGGGGACTGGTTAGAACCCAAACCATGACAGTAACCAGAAGTGGGTTATCTTGTCCAGGGAAAGGAGATCACGGTTCTCCTACTACTTAGCATTCATGTCTGTGCCCATCCTTGGGAATTTCGGGAATTGGAGCCGCCTTCATTTTCTGCATGTTCCTCTGCACCGCTCAAACACACCCAGAAGTTCGGGAGCCCACACTAGATGGCAGCATGGTATATGGGTCTAGTGGGGAGAACAGCTGCCCCAGCAGTTAGCACTGACATCACAGAACACCAGACACACACACACACACACACACACACACACACACACACACACACACCCTCTAAAGGGCCCAGGCTCCTCAAGCATCATCATCTGGGGCTCCCTGTGACCACATGGGCTTCAGGGTTGGGACTGTAGCTGTCCTCCGCACTGGGTTTCCAAAAACTTCGGCAAAGTGTTTTCATCCAACATGGGCAGGTCTGTCTCTGATCTTCCCATCTTGGCATCTGTGGGTTTACAAGGTGAGTGAGGTCTGCAATCACCTGGTGCTTCCTTGTGAACACTGACAAGGTGTGCTCGCTTCAGCCCCGAGCGCACCAGAGACCACGCACATTTGAATCGGAGGATTTCTCTTGCAGAACTGAATGTTTTTCTAATTGTTTAAAAATTCCTTCCTGGGTCAGTCTGATCCAGCCTTCCTGCCTTAAGAGCCAAGTCAGCTCCTCATGGGCATGGAGCTCAGCACTGTGGGCTTGCACAGTTGGTACCTGTTGCTGTGAGTGGCTGCAGGTGAAAACTGCTCCCTAAGCCTTTCAAGGCTGTGAACCTTCTGAACAAGATGGCCAGGAATTTCTTAGGAGGTGCGTCTGAGTAGATGCCAACCACACACCATTCAGCAAATCATTGACAGTTTAACCATTTGCACCGCGCAGGATCTCTCAGTACCCCAAGCCCAAACTCGCAGTTAGTGAGTCAACTCTGATTCGCAGGGACCTTATAGACCAGAGCAGAATTGCCCATGTGGGTTTCCAAGACTTTAACTCTTTATGAGACTAGAAAGCCTCATCGTGGCCAATGGCTTTGCCACCGGGGCTCCTTGGGACTCTCAGGAATTGCTTAGAATTCTTCACAGTCAAATAATCTCCTTTGACAGATGAAGAAACTGAAGTCAGGGGAATCTGGGCTTATCCAAGACCACTCAGCTTGATAAAAACCAGCCAGGGCTGGACAACGGATGGTCTCCTGTCTTGTCCTTGGTTTTGCCCGTGTTCCATAGGGGACTGACAGGAAGTTGCAAATAGACCACAGATGAGCCTCAGAGCTGGCCTGGTTCACCTCGCATCCCCACTGCAGCCACTGTGTGCTTGTCACAAGCTCGGCCTTGTTACTCCCACGAACTACTTCTCTCTGCCCCCAGGGGCTCCTCTGTCTCCAGGGGGAGGGCAGTGGACCACCGAGAGAAACCAGGGAGTGGACAGTCCCAGGGAAGTTAGAAGAGACACCGATGAACTGAAACGGCCCTGCCCCGCGCTGGGCATTTCCTCCTGACCAGAAGAAGGAAATGCCAGAAATCTCATAAGTAAGCTCGCTTGGGCAGCTTCTCTTTTCCCCTTCACACTCATACAATTTCATATGTTGCCCCCACCTTTTGAGTCCTAAGTCAAACTGCCCTGTCACCCGTTCCCTTAGGTAATCGCCAGCTAGGATGATGATGATGATTGCTGATGTGTAAAACCCACAGATTCTTTCTTTCCCTAAAACAGCCTCTGCCTGCATAGCTGTCTTGTTCGTCTTCGTCTTTTTTTTTTTTTTCCGGTCAGACACCGAGCCTTGTCCCAATTAAGCGATGGCCCAGCCTCTCTCTGGTTAGGATCCCAAACAAGCACCACCACCCTTTTGCCTCAGCTCCAGCCACCCCTCCCTTCTTTTTGACACATGGTTCCTTTGATCTCAACCCCAGACCATAGCAACAGGCTCCTAATTATTCACCAGCCATAAATCATGGCTTAACGGGGCCCTTGCTGAAGGAAAAGGAGGATTTGCTGGGCCATCGGGAGTCTGGAAAACTGGGTGTGTTTAGAGTTTCCACAAGCAAAGCAGAGGAGGGGGCAGAGAGGCAGGAAGAGAAAAGATGTTTGAAATGTTTGTCGAAATAGTTGCTTTGATCTTAAACCCTCTCTCAGAGGAAGTCAAGAGTCTGAAAATTTCATCTGTATGTTTTCATACTCAGAGGGGTCATGAAATCCATGAGCCCCCGCCCCCCACCGTCCCCGCCAGAGGCAGGTGTAAACAAGACCTCCTAGCGTGAATACCAAGTGGACCGTCCCAATCCTCAGAGCCAGCAGAACAAACACGCTCCTCTCCAGCCTCTCTTGAATGGGGTTCTTGCAATTTTAGCAACTCCCCTTGCCTGGGAAATCTGTTTCATTTCCTTGGCACTTTTTAGAATGGTGTTGAGCTGGTTAGGTTTGGCATTTTCACCAGGCAACTCTGAGAGTAGCCAAATTTTTAGAAAAGTTTTAAAACATTTGTTTGTGGTCATAATATACTACTAAGTTGGTGAAATTCCTCCTAATTTCAATAAAAGTGGTCGAGGTCAGTGTAACTGGTGTTCACATCATGAATTCAATTTCATGTTCCTGATGCGATTAATGGGTAAATTAACTGAAATGGAAGTCCTTCTATTTATTTCGGGTTGATAACCTTTGAATAAAGGCCGAGAATAAGCTATAGCTGTCCATCCATTGGAAAGCAATTCCTTAGAAGCAAATATAAAAATATGGCTTGCTTGTTTGTTTGCTAAAGTCATTGGGCATTTTGATGGCATAGTGGCCATCCATGCATGGCCATGCATGGTCATCCATTCCAACCCACTAACTGTTCCATGAGAGAAAGTGGAGGCTTTCAACTCCCATAAAGACGTATTTTCTCAGGAACCCACAGACAATTAATAGTCTACTCTCTACACTAGCTATGATTCAGAACTGACTCAATGGCAAGGAGTTTTGTTCATTTGTTGTTTTGTTTCTGTTTTGTTTTTCGTTTGTTGGCCTCTCTAACTTGCTGTGTTATCTTATAATATGTTGACAAGCCTGTGATAGGATAAAAATTTGAAGTGCTTCCTTGTCAACTATCTATTGATTACCTGTTCTTGGCTAGATCCTTGGGTTATGACACTGAACCTTTGTCAGTAGCAGACAAGACTAAGGAAATTATTGATCACATGGTGCTTATAGTCTATAATAGGAGTAAATAAAGTCCATAAGGGCTACATAGTAAATGTTTGAGGCTTTACTGACCATGCGTCTCTGTCTCAACTACTCAGCCCTGCCTTTATATAAGGAAAGCAGCCAGAGACAATCTGTAAACAAATTAGCACAGCTGTATCCCAAGAAAATCTTACTGAACAAAGGGGGAACCGATGACAAGGATCTACATATAACCTCCTCCCTGGGGGGCAGACAACAGAAAAGTGGGTGAAGGGAGACGTCAGACAGTGCAAGATATGATAAAATAATTTGTAAATTATCAAGGGTTCATGAGGGAGGGGGGAGCGGGGAGGGAGGGGAAAAATGAGAAGCTGATGCCAGGGACTTGGGTGGAGAGCAGATGTTTTGAGAATGATGAGGGCAATGAATATACAAATGTGCTTTACACAACTGATGTATGGATGAATTGTGATAAGAGTTGTATAAGCCCCTATTAAAATGATTTTTTAAAAAGCCATACATGCTAAATGGAATAAAATAAGTACTGTGACTTTGAAAAAAAACAACAACGGGAGAGGGGCATGTCTGATCAGAGCAAATGGAAGCACTTAGGGGGAGGAAAAGAGAGTGGAGCACATCCTGACCCACCAGGCCTGGAAGACCACATCCCTGCTTTGAACAGCCAATGGACAGAGTGGACAATATGGCTGATCCCACCATGAGACATGCCATCCCTTGAGGGCCCAGGGCCCTAAGGGGGACAACACTGGAGACAGTGTCGGGACTGGGCCAGACGGACCCTGAGACACCGAGGCAAACCACTAAAAGCGTGCGGCAGAGCAACCGTGGGAGCAGAGCAGAGAGCTCCTGAGGGAGTACAAAGGACAGACTCTGGGCCCAGAGCATGGTACCCCATCGGACCTGACTGAAGGATACGCCTAGATATCAAATATCAGACCTTGATCTATTTACAGGTTTTTTTTCGGTTTTAAATTTTTTTCTTTTAATTAATGTATTCTTCTATGGGTAATTCGTTTCCTTTTTTGTTGCCAGCGCTGTGTTCTCACTGATCACCTATCTTGCTATGGCTTGGTTTTTGATGCATATTATTATCTCTACAGATCTATCTAGATAAAATAGACTGGATGAATAGTCTAGAGGAGAAAACAGCGGACCAACGGTTCCGGGGGGACACGGGAGAGGGGGAAGCGGGGGGTAAGGAGGTGGTGATGACCAGCCCAGGGACAGGGGAGCAACAAGTGATCCCAAAATAGTGGCAAGGAGGGTGTGAGAGGCCTGATAGGGATTCAGCAAGGGCAATGTAACCAAGAGAAATCACTGAAACCCTAATGAAGGCTGACCATGATAGCGGGACAAGAGGAAAGTAAAGGGAAATAGAGGAAAGAACTAGGGGACAAAGGGTATGTGTAGAGGTTTTAAGACTAGAATGTACATATGTAAATATATTTATATAAGAGTGTGGGGAAACAGATCAATGTGCATATATTTATAGGTTTAGTAGTAAGGTAGCAGCAGATGGACATTGGGCCTCCACTCAAGCACTTACTCATTGCAAGAACATGTTGTTCTATTAAATTGGCATTCAAGGATACACACCTTCCTGACACGATCACTGAAGAAAAATGTGAACATCAAAGAACTGAAAATTATATCAGTGGGTTCCCGCTTTACTGACACAATCACTGAAGACAAACGTGTGCATAAGCAAAGGTGGTGAAGAAAGCTGATGGTGTCAGGCTATCAAAAGACATAGCGTCTGGGGTCTTAAAGGCTTGAAGATAA
>NW_022111300.1:41329717-41337575 GCF_000313985.2 Echinops telfairi
GAATGTACATATGTGCTTGACACATGGATGGATGTATGGATTGTGATGAGAATTGTACGAGCCCCCAATAAAATAATTTTAAAAAAAAACATACCCGGTGCGGCCAGATTAGCTAACCGTTAGTCTAGAGAAGGAGGCATCTTCAAATTTAGAAAAAACTGATAAGTGCATTGAAGGAAAAGTACAGACAACTATGGGAGGTTAGAGAAGGCTAACTTGCCTAATTGGAGAAGTCATGGAAGGCCTGCCAGAAGGCAATAATCCAATGGATAAGATTGGGGAAGCACCTCTCAGGGAAAAGAAATGAGTTGGACATGGTCCAGAGATGAGAGCACACCTGGGGGGCTGAAAGTAGCTCAGAGTCCCTGGACCAGAGAGGACGAGGTCAGCTGAAGCTGGAGCTAAAAGAGTCAACATGAAGGGGCTCATTGAGGCAGAAGGAGTCTGAACAAGATAGTCTGACTCAGGTATAGGCTTCAAGGGAACCATCTGGGCCCTGTGGCCAGTGAACTAAAGGAGCTTCATCCAAGAGCCCCACTGGTTCGTATCCAAGTGCAAGCAGGCATTGTATTCTGCTGCTTCTCTCCAAAGATTCTTCCAGAGGCAACTGGACACAATCCATGACCTCCTTCAAGCATCTGTGTTTTAATAGAGATCAAAGCCTTGGCTAAATGGATGAAGTTTTAATGGTGGAATTTGAGGTGACGGCCAATGCAAGGAAAAGGATTTGGTTGTGGGGAAGAAGAGAGTGATGAGAGTAATCCCAGCCTCCCAAAACCATAACCACATAGTCATTTTCTCCACCAGTGCATAAGGTTCTACTTAGGGATTCCTCTTGGGCCAAGTTTTATGATTAAAATGTTCACTTGTTCCATCAGAAAGAGACTTCACCTTAAGCAAGTGCTCAAGGTTAACATCACCAGGAATAAGATACATTGACAATATATGAACCCCTTAATATGATACATTGAGAAGGATAATACATCATCCCTGTGATATTCTTGCCAAAAATGTATAACCTCATCTGAATCATGAGAAAGTATTAGGCACACTCAAGTTGAAGAACATGACATTTAACCAGTACTCTTCAAAATATCAAGAAAACCAAAGACTGAAGAACTGTCGCTAATGGGAGATGAAGAAGAAATAACAACTAGACGCACCGTGGGATCCTGGGGCAGAATGACCTTAGTGGGAAATGATGGAACGCCCACTAAAGCCTGTTACCCCAATGTGATCATTCTGGTTTCAATAATTATGCAATGGCTAGTTCAGAGGTTTTACATTAGGGAAAACTGAACTCACACCATCAAACTCCCTGCCATCCAGTCACTGCTGCTTCCTCGTGACACCCCCAACCCCACCTGTGGGTTTCTGAGTCAGTCACTGTTGACGGGAGGGGAAAGCTCAGTCTTCCTCCTGAGGAGCTGCTGGTGGTGAGAGGAGGGCTGCCAGGTAAGGGGGGCGGAATAACTGCTCTAGGTTTGGAACTTGTCAGTAAATCTAAAAGTAGTTCAAACTGAACATTTTAAAGGAAAGAAAGAAGGAAATTTCTTATTAAAAGATCCTAATATAGCCCCATGACATGTAAGTGTGGGAATGCTAATCACAAAGTCAATGGTTCAAATCCATCAGCTGCACAGAGGAAGACAGATGAGGGTGTCTGCCCTATGAAGACTAATCGCCTCCCAAACCCTATATTGGGTCACTATGCATCAGAATGTACTCTAGAGCAGTGCGTTTGCTTTTGTTGTGTTTATTTTTTCAATCTATCCATGACAGGCAAAAGGGGATTTCCTGGCAAGCAACCGGTTCTCTACAAGTAATAGATAACTATTGGCAAGAGGATCTAGTTTGTTTGCATCATGGAGTACTTGGAGTAACAGTTATTATCAGGGTAACATGGAAAATCTTTCCATTTAATCACTCACTCATTTTGGAATATTTCTTTCCATTTCATGTTGACCATTGTGTTAAACCAGGTTGACTAGAGAAACCAATCCGGTGACACTCGTGTACATATAAGATAAAGCTTTATATCAAGAAGTAATTATATATCAAGCAAACAATCTAGCACAGTCCACATCAAGTCCATAAATCTGATACTCCTCCATAAATCCCTCGAGACTCATGCAGTCACAAGCAATGATGCCGAATGCAGAAAGATCACAGGCCAGTGGGTGGAAAGTCTTGTGGATCCAGTGGTGGTGGAAGCATCTCAGTGCTGGTGTGGGGCTCCACGTTGCTCCTCTAGCTCTCCTAGCATCTCAACAGCAGGAAAGTAAAGCAGAAAGAGAGTGGCCCGTCTCCAGAGAGTCATTTATCTTGGAGCGGGGGTGGGGAGGGCCCATCTCCAAATAAGGTATCATGCTTTGACCTGATTGACAGGCTAACCTCCACCCTTCACTTTCATATCTTCAAGTTGACACAAAATCATGTAACTACCACAACCATACTTAACAGAAGCTTCCTCTTGTAAGGCTACATCTACTTTTCTCTCCTACATGGTATTGTATTGGGCAAATCTGCTGCAAAAGACCACGTCGGTGTTCAAGAGCAAAGGTGTGACTTGGAGCACTAAGGTGTGCTGAACAGAGCAGTGGCATTGACAATGGTCTCATATGCACTTGAAATCTGGGCAAAGGCAGATGACAGAAAAATTGATGCATTTAAATGATAGTATTGGCAAAGAATATTGAATACGTCATACACTAGCAGCAGAATGACCAAATCTGCCCATCAGATGGACAGGCAGAATGCTCTTTAGAAGATAGGATGGTGAAACTTCCTCCCACTTTCTCTGGACATGTGACTGGGAGGGAGCAGATTCTGGAGAAGAACGTCATATTTGGTAAAGCAGAAGGTCAGCAACAAAGAAGACCCTCGAGCAGATGGGTTAACAACACCAGGATGGACCACTGGAAACAGTATGAGATAGAGCGGAACTGTGCGGTGCTTCCTTCTGGTGGACAAAGGGTGGCCGTGAGTCCAAACTGATGGGATAGTATCTACAACAACAATAACAAGGTTTAGTAACGACTATTCTTCACCGATCCCGTCTGAATTTTGAGAACATCTAAAGAAAGGAATCGATGCATTGGACACTAATGACAGAGACCTGAAAAGCTGCAGGATGCCATCAAGAACATCCTATGTGAAGAAAGCCAAATGTCATTAAAAAGAAAAGAGAAAGAAAACTTCAAATTGGATGTCGAATGCGACTCTGAAGGTTGCTCTTGAAAGTAAAGCAGCTAAAGCAAGTGAAATCAATGAAGCCAATGAGCAGACCGGGAAGGTGCAAAGACATGGGGTTAGAAATCCAATAAAGAAGGGTGTGCTTCGCATATTGTAAGCCGAAAGAATTGATGAAAATCTTCAAGTCCAGAATTGAAATATTAAAAGGGCCTATGGGTAAAATATTAAACACTTCATGAAGCAACAAAAGACATTGCACAGAATCGTTGGTAGCATATGATCCCGAAAGGAAGGTACTAAAGTAAAGGAACAAGATGCTTTAAAGGCATGACAGGCAAAAGCCAGACTCCAGAATTTTGCTGAATACCAATTGAAATGTCTCAACAAGCGGATGAGGCACTGGAAGCACTCACTCTCCTTATCCCAAGAAATTGGGAAGACAGTTACCTGGCCAACCAACTGGAAGAGATCCATATTTGTTCTTCTTCCAAAGAAAGGTGACCCAACAGAATGCGGAATTTACAGAACAATATCATTGGTATCACAAACAAGTAAAATTGGGGGGAAGACAATTTTAAAACAGTAGCAGCAGTCCATCCAGAGGGAGCTGCCAGAAATTCCGGCTGGATTCAGAAGACAGGACACAAAGCATATCGTCGATGACGTCTGATGGCTCTTGGATAAAAGCAGAGAATACAAGTAAGACGTCTACCTGTGTTTTATTGAGTGTGCAAAGGCATTGGACTGTTTGATTCATAATAAACTACGGGTAACATTGAGAATAATGGTAATTCCAGAACACTTAAATGTGCTCATGAGGAACCTGTACATGTAGCACGGACTACTACATATTTAATAAAACTGCTACATATTTAAAACATATTTACACACATTTAAATGTGTGGGTCAGGGTTGTATCCTTTCATCATATTTGTTTAATCTGCATGCTGAGCAAATACTCTAAGAAGTTGAATTACATGAAGAAAATCAGGTTTGTAGGTAGGCTCCACAACCTTTACTATGCAGATGACCCAACGTGGCTTGCTGAAAGTGAGGGAGACTTGAACCCCTCGATTATAAAGATCATGGATCGCAGCTTTCACTCTGGCTTGCAATTCAACTTAAAGAAAACAAAACTCACAACTGGAGCAAGAGACAACATCCGGATAAACAAAAAATATTGAAGCTGTCAAGGATTTCATCTTGCTTACAGCCACAATCAATGCTCAGGGAAGCGCCGCCAAGAAATCAAACAAGATCTCAGATGGAGGCAAATTTACTGCACAAGATATCTCTAAAATGTTGAAGAGTTGAAATGTCACACTGAGGACTCCGGTGCACCTGATCCACGTGACGGTATTTCCCACCGCCTCATATGTGTGGGAGAAGTTGAACAGTGAATTAGGAAGACTGAAGAAGAATTGTTGCGTCTGAATGATGGTGTTGACAAGGAATATTGAGCATACCAGGGACTGCCAGAGGAATGGACAAATTTGTCTTGGAAAACTACTCCCTAGAAATAGAATGTTGAGACTTCAT
Source organism: Echinops telfairi (assembly GCF_000313985.2). Classification (NCBI taxonomy): domain Eukaryota; kingdom Metazoa; phylum Chordata; class Mammalia; order Afrosoricida; family Tenrecidae; genus Echinops; species Echinops telfairi. The sequence goes on from NW_022111300.1 coordinate 41,334,452, forward strand.
ATCAAGTCCTTTAGGCGTGTGATCAAATGGGACCAGTCCCCGAGAAAGGCTATCGAGCTTGCTAAAGCAGAAGGCCAGTGAAAAAGGAGACGACCCTTAAGGAGATAGACCAATGCAGTGACTGCACAATAAGCTCGGACGTAGCAGCAACGGAGATGTTGGTGCAGATCGAACAGCGCTTTCTTCTGTTGGCCAGAGTGTTGCTCTGAGTCGGAAACCCCTCACCAGCAATGAACAACATCCTTCAAGCACAATGAGTCAACAGGAGGAGCTCCCTATTTGTAAAGAGATGCTGGCTGCGCGCACCTAAAAACGATAGCACTTCCCCCTTGTTTCTTCAAAACGCTCCTCTCTGGGCGATCTGAGTTAGCATCATCTTGACTAATGCCTTACGAAAACTAGCTTGGGTATTTGATATACTCGGGAGGAAATGAAAAACTAGACACACATACCTTAGAATGGAGAAGGGATTTCTTTACCGTCACCACCTCATTTACCTACCTTCTTTCTTTCCATCTCCCCTTCTCCCTCCAGCTCCATATTCCACTTCCTCGAGTCCTTGGGTGGCACAAATGGTGAAGCACTCAACGAGAAACGTTCAGGTTGGCAATTCAGACCCATTCAGCAGCACCTCGGAAGTAGTTTGATGATCTGTGGGTGAAAAGGCGCAGCTTTGAAAGCCCACAGAGTTCACTTCTACGCTGCACACATGGACTCAATTCCACGGCCATGAACAATAGGCAAACCCAGATACCTACCTTTGCATGAAAGGAAACGTGTCTAACATGGATGAGGTGTCCCCATTTGAGGACTGTTGAAAATAAGGCAAGACCTTCAGGCAGGAGTAGCAGATTCCAATGTCTACAGGAAGACAGATGAGAAGGCAGACTATGGGAAGGCAGGGCCACTTGGGAATCTGAGTGCACCTGCCTCTCCTGAGGGGTCCCTGCCACTCTGAGCCAGACCACTGTGGCCCAAACACGCCTGCTGGCCCAGCAGGGCCGTAACTTTTATGTGCAAAAGAATCCAGAAATCCATAATTGTGTATGAAGCTTCTTATTTGTAAAGGCTGGAAAGTATGTTTAAGGTAAATATAAACACTGTGTAGGCCAAATCAAACACTTCTGTCAATCAGAACTTGTCTGATGGCAACCCCTTCTTTACAGATTCAAAGCTATGATGGTATCAAACTCATGATCACAGAATGGATTCTGACTGACTCATGGCAACACTGAAGGACAGAGTAGAACTGCCCCCTTGGGCTTCGAAGGTTGTCATCTTCACAGAAGGAGCCCGCCACAGTTTCTCCTATTGAACAACGGATGGGGCCAAACTGGCAACCTTTCAATTAGCAGCCAGCTGCCTTAAGTTCAGCACCAGGATTGTCCCTTTGATACAATACCATGACAAGCAAAACTGAGAAATGAAAGGGGTGTTCATGTTGTCTACTCTGGAGGATTGTCATAGAGGAGCCTGTCTGTCACCCTCAGAGATCACGGAAGGAGCCCTGGTTGTGCAGCGGTTAAGGGCTGGGCTGCAAACCAGAAGCTTGGTGGCTTGAACCCACACAGCAGCTCTTCAGAAGAAAGACCTACTGGTCTGTGCCAGTCAAGAGTCCCACCTAGGAAGTCCTACGCATGGGGTCCTTGTGCAGCTGCACCAACCCGATGGCTCCTGAAAACAAGATGCCTCCAGTAAAGGCTGGTGGGGAGAAGGATGGACATTGGTGCCCATAGGACCGGGCCTGGATAAACTAGCACAGATACAGTGCACTCTCCAAGTTCACAAGGGGTTCCTTGGTCAAAGGCAAAGGTAGCACATCTGGAGAAGAAGGTTTGAACGTCAAAGGGAGGGTCTGGAGAGCATGGGGAGAGACAACCTGGAGTTGACCAATTCTGCAATGGCTGCCTCTTCAGAATAGGCTGCCTCCAGAGGGTGCCTCTAGCCATTCAGGTAGAAGGCAGTGTCTTAGGCCGGGTAGACTACAGATATTCATATCAGTATAAGAAGGAGCTTTATATCAAGAAGTCATAATATATCAAGAAAACATCCCAGCCAAGTCCAACTTATGTCCCTATGTCTGATGTTAGTCCAAGTCTGCTATGAGTCTTTAAGTCCCTCTTCAGGCGCACGAAGCCACATGCAATGATGCAGAATGCAGAAGCATCACAAAGTATGGGTGCAAAGTCTTGCGGATCCAATGGTGGGGGATGCATCTCCAGGGCTCTGGGAGGGTGCCACTGTGTGGCTCTGCAACAGGAAGGAGAAAGTAGAGAGAGAGAAGGGGAGGTTCCTAAGATCCTCCTTATGAGGCGGTCACGCCCACAAGGAGGCACCAACAGGCTGTGGCCTGATTGACAGGCTAGACTCCACCCCTACACCTCAAATTGACACAAGATTATGTAACTACCACAGGCAGGAAGAGTGCATTGGCCCTCACCGCATAGGCTGGGATTCAAAGTAGAGCTCAAGTCACCTCAAGGGGTCTGAGAAATCCCATGGACTGAAGTAATGTGGAAGCGTTGACATGAGGAAAAGAAAGTGTTCAAATTTTAACTTTGCCTATGGCTCCAAACACCACGGGCTGCCATGGATCACCAGAGTCAAATCCAGTTCATTCTAAACTGGATCAGATGGAAGGCGCATTGGTGGTACAGGGCTTAAAGAACTCAGTTCTGATTGGAAAGTTGGCAGTTCAAACCACCAGTCGCTCCATACAAGAAAGATGTGACAGTGTTTCCGTAAAGATTTACAGCCCTGGAAATCCTATTGGGCAGTTCTACTCTGCCAGACAAGGTTTTAATGAGTCAGCATCAACTCAGTGACAGGGGGGTTGGTTTGGGGATCAGATGGAAACTGGGAATATAAGCGAATTTCTACCCCATTCAGGACTAACTCCAGAATGTAGATCTTGATGTACAAGTGCAACTCATTTGTAGATATTGCTGTGGAGAACTGAGGATGAACCAGGCAAGAAAAAAGAGGACTAAGTCCCAGGAGCCCTGAAATCACCCCCAAATGGACAGGTGTCTACCCTGTCTATGTTTGAAACACAGGGGGAAAGAGAGAGAGAGAGAGAGAGAGAGAGAGAGAGAGAGAGAGAGAGAGAGAGAGAAGCAAGAAC
>NW_022111300.1:41337675-41358786 GCF_000313985.2 Echinops telfairi
TCATTTGTAGATATTGCTGTGGAGAACTGAGGATGAACCAGGCAAGAAAAAAGAGGACTAAGTCCCAGGAGCCCTGAAATCACCCCCAAATGGACTGGTGTTTACCCTGTTCATGCTTGGAACCCGCGGGGAAAGAGAGAAGGAGACAGAGAGACAGAGAGAGAGAGAGAGAGAGAGAGAGAGAGAAGCAAGAACCTTCATATCCCCCTCCTGGGCCAGCATTACCTTTGTGCACTGGAAACCCTCTGTGTTATTTATTCATACACAGACCTAGTCTCAGAATAATTCAATGGTAGACTCAGGATGGACTATATCAGAAGCATTCTAGGTACATTTGCAGCCATCTTTGGAGTGGGTTTGTTTTTCAGTTGCCATGAGTCGGGGGGAAACAAATGACGACCACGGTCCTTCAAAACAAATCTTATTACTGGCATACTAGCCACTAACCCAGCTTTCTTAGGGCCAATTGTCAGCAAATGCTCACTTCACCGAACAAATGCCATCTTTCCTTTTACTTCTGCTCTGAGTGATTGGGCAATGGGCCGTTACAGAAAGAGCCTAGAACTGGACCTGTGAGATATTTCTGAGCTGATGGCATTTTCTGAGCCTCTTTTCAAATTAATATCGCAGCGCCTGTTCCACTGACCAACTTCACAGGGTTGGAGAGAGAGTCAAGGAGATACCGTGACAGAAACACTTCAGGCGTCAGCAGTTGTCCACTCAGGAGCAATCTACCCCGGAAAGGATGTATTCAAATTTCTGGGAAGCTTGGAAAAGGCCTGGGACTAGCTTTTTAGGTGGAAAGCGAAGCTCAGGCACAAGATGCCTTCTTTGTTGATCGTCAGCTCATGGCGGCCACTCTTGGCGGGATGAGGGCTGTGGGACATATTTAGGGTTTCCAAGGAGGGGTAGGGTTTTGAAAAGCTTTGCAAGACTGCACAACATTGTTGTCTTTGCTGCTGTCGGGGCTGTCATGTCAATTCTGAGTCATCAAAGCCCTCTTTCATCGGGCCTATTAGGTCCAGGGGACGGAAACATGGCCTGACTGCACCAATTAGATAAATTAGATAAATAGAAAATGTGAAACCTTGGCTTTTCCCACTCTGCACTTCCTTATTTCTCTCGAGTGAACAAAAAAGTGCATGGCATATTATAAACAGGAGGCCAGGACTACTTTCGCTCCTTTAAATCTGGTGTGCTTTGTTTTTGTTGGTCGGTTGACTGTTTAAAACAGCTTTCACACTAAAAGCCTTGAACTTGACTTTCCTTTGGTGTCAAAACTCTCTAAGAGACTTCAAAAGAAACCTAATGTAAGCATGGCATTTGAGCAGGTAACCCCACGGGAGTGGCGTTCACGGAAGAGGTTTATTTTATTTTATTTTTAAAGAGAGGTTTTTACAAGTTTCCTCCTCAGTGGTAGAAACTGTGTCGTTGGCTTGACTGCAGCTGTGATAAACAGAGCGCTCGGTGCTGTTTTGCATGTCGATGTTTATGCACGACCAGAAAAGTGCTGAAGCATTCATCGCTAACTCACACACCTACAGATTTCCTCAAACCTGAGCGAAAACAATCCGTGCAAAAGGCCCGAGTTCTGAGTCACACTGCAGAAATCTCAACCCAGGCTGCACATCAGCCTCGTAAAAGCGTTAGCTTGCCTTTCCCGTAACACCTTAGTGTTTCCATCCGGCTCTCTCTTTTGGGCGCATCCTTCACACACACCCCTCCCTGCCCCATACATTTTTCAGGGACGGTTTGACTTGATGGAAGCATGTTTTTTGGTTGCTTTTTTTTTCTTTGTTTCAAAATGTGAGTCGCTTCTGTGGTTTTCGAGCTGGATGGCCTGCCTTGGGGCTAAGTTATCCAGCCTTGCCGCATTTCTTCATCTGAAAAATGGAGGAAACCTCACACTCTTTTGGGTGAGGAATAGGAAGTCAACCTATGGGAAGAAGTACAGGGTCTAGAATGTCAGATGAAATGCCCCATGAATAATTCCTAATTCACTTTGAATCTTTGACTGCTGTACTTACTTTGGTTCTTAACTCATCTGCTCAAGCTTCTCCATCTTCTTGATAATCTTAAGTCTATTTCTCCAATTTCAGATAAAGGGTGGCTTGGAGGAGAAGGGCCCCACCACGACATGTCATTGACAGGGCCAGGTAAGACAGTGGGCACCAAGATAGCAGCATGCGAGCTGAAACGATCATATGTCCTGATTCCATTCAACCATATTTAACCATTTTTCAGTTAAACGCCAGGACTTATATTAAGCCTATTTTGATTGAACTTGTTTGTAAGCCAATACACAATTCTTTCATGTGAATTTTTCATTACCAATTCATGGGATCTCTTCACTTCCCAGAGCTTCCCTGTACAGCTATCTTCAAGGAACATGCCAATGAAGACACACGCCAGAGGTTAATTATAACAGGTATTTTTGCTTCTTCTGTAACAATTCTGGAATCACTCACAGCATAGGCGAAGCCTTCAAACATTCATTACAGCATAGACCCTTTGAATGGTTTTTGTCCATTTCCCTGAGGAGCATGGTGCCATAGTGGTAACGTATTGGACTACTAACCAAAAGGTCACCAGTTCGAGATCACCAGCTGCCTTGTGGAAGAAAGACTGGGATTTCTGCTCCCATAAATAGTTACAGTCTCAGAAACTCAAAGGGGCAGTTGTACTCTGTCCTATAGGGTCACTATGACTCACCATCAACTCTATGGCGGTTAGTTTAGTTTTGGTTTGATCCCTTTCCCTGTGGGAGAGTGGAGAAGAGTCATTCTATTGCTAACAAGTGCTGTGATCCAAACATTGGGTGGAGATGATATGAATTACATGTATTCTTAAACTATTCTCTGACAAAACTGAAAAATAGGACTCATAAATTTAATAGCCATGATAGTGTTGATAGGAGTAGAAATAAGAAACAGCGTATAAGGTTTTAAAATTGAAATACAGTGTCTTTAAGCCTTGACCTGAATGTCTCAAAAAGAACCCCACCCCCCCAAAAAATAAATCTGGAAATATGAACTAGATATCCTTATATCTTAAAATCTCTGATCAGGAAAAGCATGGTTTGTGAGATGTTCCATACTTTTGTTTTTCAGATTTCGATCAAAGATATCTTCTTTTTCTAAGCAAATCACATCAGGAAATACACCTGTGACTACTTTGATATTGCCAATTATGTTACCAAGGTAACTAAAAGGGTTCTGACAACATTTTGTAACCAAACTAGATCGAGTGAGCTTGAGAAGGGCCAATAACTCAATCTCCAAGGTCAGGGGTGGTCCACCAGCTGACCCTAGAAAGTGGGTTCTTGTGTTTATCAGGACACGTGGACTGATGAGACTTTCAAGATCATGGATCAAGTTGTCTTCATCCTTTTATGAAAAATAGGTGGGGGCTTTAAAGAGTTTGTGGCGAGTAGAAATAAAAGAGAATGGAATTTCTCCATGGATTTTTTTAAGCTTCCTTGTCCCATTTAAAATTTGACAGATGTTAAAAATGATTTTTTTTAAGATTACTGGACAAGACAATTTCATTTGTAAATTAACATATAATTAAAAGCTAGAAACATTTGGAAAGCTATCTGTACCAGCGCCCCAAGTTTTCTCCACATTTGTGGGCCCTGCTTCTTTGTACAACCTGCAGACCATTTTGACTGGAAGGGCACCTCCCCAGAGACAAAGGCTGGTTTGGTTTTTTGAGGGGTTTTTTGTTTGTTTTTTCAGTTCAAAGAGGATGTGCCTGTATGCAGGGATGGCTTTGAAAAAGCATTTGATTGATTGCAGGCAAAAATTTGGAAACCAACTGGTTGAGACTTTGATTGTTTTCATACTAGTATTTAACTTCTGCCTTGTTTTATTTTGTTTTGCTCTTTTAATCTTATTTGTCTATGTCGGGTCATGCAGAGATTCTCTGCATTTAAAACACAGTGAGGTGGCAACAAACCATTTGACATTATTTGGATCAAGCACCCAGTTGATTTAAATCACCTATTTCATTCCTCTCCACCTGCACTGCCAAATGCTAGTCCAAGCCCCTCGACAGCTCCCACCTGGTCCCCCGACTACTCTGCCTCCGTCCAATCCATTCTCAACCTAGAAGCACACATGAAGGGATACGAATGGCGTCATGTCACTCTCCTTCATTCCTTAACCAAGTCCTATTTACAACTCTGCAACAGTTACAGCCCACATTTTAAATAAAGCCTGAACTCCTGGCTCCAGCCTTTCAAGCTGCCCTTGATCTGTCCCTGACTCTTTCCAGCCTTGGATCCTGCTCTCTCCCCACTTGTCTTCATTCCTCCAGTTCCTAAAACACAGGGGCTCTTTCCCACCCCAAGGCTCTGCCTGTGCTGCTTGCTTTCCCTGGAAAGCGCTCTCCACTTTCTCAACCTTCTAAATGAAAGACCCCTCTCCAGTCAGGCCTTCTTTGCCTGATTCAAGATAAAAGAGGCCCCCAAACTAGCTCTTCTTTTTGCTGGTTACCTCTATAGCGCTTACCACAATGGGAAACTAGTCTCTTGGTTTATTCATTTTTACCCACTTTTTACCCATCGAGTCTATTCTGACTCATAATGACCTGATCAGATAGGGTTGAACTGCTCCTGTGGGTTTTTGAGACCATAACGCTTTTTTTTTTTTTAATCATTTTATTGGGGGATCATACAGTGCTTTTCACAATACATATATGCATCCATTGTGTCAAGCACATTTGTACATTTGTTGCCTTCATTTTCAAAACATTTTCTTTCTACTTGAGCCCTTTGGAATCAGCTCATTTTTTCTCCTCCCTCCCTCTTGAACCCTTGATAATTTATAATTTTTTTTCATGTCTTACACCGACCGACATCTCCATTCACCTACTTTTCTATGGTCCGTCCCCCAGGGAGGGGGGTTATACGTAGATCATGGTGATCTGTTCTCCCTTTCTACCCCTGCCTGGTATCACTACTCCCATTATTGATCCTGAGGGGTTTATCTGTCCTGGATTCCCTGTGTTTCCAGCTCTTATCTGTACCTATGAATGTGCTCTGGTTTAGTCAGATTTTTAAGGTAGAATTGAAATAGAATCATGACAGTGGGGGTGGGGAGAATTGGGATAGAATCATGTAAAGTAGAATCATGATAGTGGGGCGGGGGCATTAAAGAATTAGAGGAAAGTCGTATGTTTCATCAATGGTACACTGCACCCTGACTGGCTTGTCTCTTCCTTGTGATCCTTTTGGAAGGGGATGTCCAGTTGTCTGCTGATGGGTTTTGGATCTCCACTCTGCACTCCCCCTCATTCACATTGATATAATTCTTTTGTTCTGGGTCTTTGATGCCTGGATACCTGATCCCATCGACAACTCATGATCACACAGGCTGGTGTGCTTCTTCCATGTGGCCTTTGTTGCTTCTCAGCTAGATGGCTGCTTGTTTGTCTTCACGCCTTCAAGACTCCAGATGCTATATCTTTTGATAGCCAGACACCATCAGCTTTCTTCACTACATTTGCTATGTACCCATTTTGTCTTCAGCAATCGTGTCGGGAAGGTGAGCATCACAGAATTCCAGGTTATGAGACTGAAGTGTTCTTGCATTTCGGGAGGACTTAAGTAAAGTCCCAATGAGACCATAACTCTTTATGGGAATAGACAGCCTCCTCTTTCTCCCACAGAGCGGCTGGGGGGTGGGGTGGGTTCAAACGGCTTGCTTATATTTTATACATTTCTCCCCCTAGAAGGTAAATTCCATGGAGACTGATGAACATTTTCTTGCTGACACTTGTATTCCCTGCATCTAACAGAGTTCCTGGGCATAGTGCCAATAGATATTTTTTCCAGTGAATGAATGAGTGAGTGGAGAGTTCTCAAATCTTTGCACTTCTTCTGATATGAGATTTGGGGATTTGATGGGCGAATGTTGCAAAGAGAGTTGATTACAACACATGGCGATCCTACACGACAGAGTAAAACAGTCCCCATCGGATTTCTACAGCTGTAATCTTTATAGACACTTAACCACAGCACCGCCAGGTCTCTTAGAGAGTTGAGACATTTTTATACAATTTTATATTCAAAATGCAGTCCAGATTTACTTCTCAGATGAGTTGATTAGACCTGATTTTTTTCCTATGGTGGAGGTGAGGGTTCCCACACCCATAAAGAGAGTCCATTTTCTCATTTTGTGTCGGCTTTTTCATTGTCCTAGTCTTACGAGAGTTCTGAAAGATTCCGAGGGTGGGAATACAGGAAAGACCAGATGCAGGATGGACTAGAGTAAGCATTCCAGATAAGGTTCCAATAGTTGTCCCAATGGCAGGTAGCTGGATGCCGAGCCCCCTTAGGTTGTTGCAATGACACCGGGGAGATCACTTACATATGCTGAAGGCTTCCTTAGTACAAAGCCACACTTGTGAACTACGCACAACTTGTGATATTACATGAACTCTTTCTCCCCAGTGAGTATAGAAAGAGGCTTTCCTGGGTCTGGGAAATTCAGTTTCTGAAAGAAAAGGTCCTTCAATAATTTTTTTTCCCACCATTGCGGTGTGTGTCTGTCCATGGTCTCTTCGAATAGAGACTAGACGGGACTGGTGATCTTACTTGATGCAATCCATCTGGTTTGGACTCGTAATGGCCAACAAAGTGAAGCCCTGCTAGTCCTGGGCCACCCTCACATTCTTGGTTATATTCAGGCCCAGGATGGGAGCCATTCTCTCGATCCTTTTCATTGATAGCCTTCTTCTTTGTTTGCTGACCCTCTACTCGCATACTGTCCTTCTCCAGGGATTGGTCCCTTCTGATAATATGTCAAAAATACATGAGGTCAAGTATCACCCATCATCTTCCCTTCTAAGGAGCACTCTAGCTGTACCCCATTCAAGATAGATTTACTCTTTGCTCTGCCAATTCAAGGTCTATTTAATATTCTTCACCAATGATATAATTCAATGGCATCATTCTCTGATAATCTTCCTTACTCATTTTTCAGCTTTCACATGCTTATGAAGTCATTGAAAAGATCCTGTCTTAGGTCAGGCACACCTTAGTCTGCAAAATTACACCTTCACTGTTTTTCAATGTTTAAAAAAAAAAAAAGTTTTTTGAAGCAGATTTACCCAAAGCGATAAGTCATCTGATTTCCTCACTGCTGCTTCCATGGGCATGGCGTGTGGATACAAGTAAAATTATATCCTTGACAATGTTGCCACGCTACTCAACAGCCAATAAATGGCATCAGGAATTGTACAGAGGAGGAGGAGGATACTCTCAGTCATCCAAGGAATGCTGGAAGTTTCTACTTCTTCTCTTCAGCCTTATGAAGAGATTTTCTCCTGTATGTACCACTTTGAATGGGCAGCAGCCTTGGTGGCACAGTGGGTCAGTGCTCAGCTATGAACAAAAACAACAGCCATCTGAAACCACCAGCGGTTCCGAGGTAGAGAAGACCAGACAATGTGCTCCCATAACAAAGACTGTCTAGAAAACCCTATGGGAAGCTGTACGCTGACCTACAGAGTTGCTGTGAGGTGGAATAGACTAGATGGTCCATAAGCATGTGCATCAGAGTCCACGGATGGCACACATGGTTAAGTGTTCAACTCCTACCTGAAAAGTTGGTGGTTTGAGAAGACGGGCCTGCTGATTTACATCGCAAGGTCGCAGCCTTGAAAACCTTGTGGAGCACAGTTCTAACCAAAGGGATCAAACTTCTGGGGAAATGGTGAAAGCAATGATTCTACCACCTGCGTACTCATTTAGCATACTGAGATGCCCGGATGTTGCCATAAGAGTGGGATTTCAAATACCAGCAGTGGGCTGATTTCAGCAGAGCTTCCAGACAAAGATAGACACACACACAAAAAAAAAAACAAGGAAATACCTCATGATAGACTTTAGAAAACTAAGCAATGAAGACATTATGAATCACAACAACATATTGTCCGTAACAACACACAATCAGGAATCCCCTGGGGCTGGCAGGTACTCCACAGCAGCCAACACAACAGACTCAAAACATGCCAATGACCAAGGAAGACCAGACAATGGTTTCTTATGTTATACATTGGCTCACCTCATGAGCTGGAGTCAACTTAACAGCAAATAACAATATGAGGTGGATAGAGTTTATCAGATAAGCTCCCCAGGGAAGCTAGCTCGTTAGGACTGGACACCCAGAGAATGAGGAGTCCCAAAGCCAGAAACTGAAGTCTTGAATGATAAACCAGTTGTCCTAGGAGAAGATGTTGCCTGAAAGAGACCAACAAAGAAATTCCCCCAGATTTATTTTTGTCATTTGTTGGATCATTTTCTTCAGCAGGCTCTTCCTTAACTTCACTCCCACCTCTACCTTTGCTTGTCCAAGATTCTCATGTATTGACTTTAACTTAAAAATAAACCTTAAATACGTTAGCACAATAGAGTGTCAGTGGTTAAGTGATCGACCAGCACTTGCCCTAAAGAAGGAGACAATTAAAACCCAATCAGTTTTGATCACGTTCTGTTCTGTGGTGCTAGACTTCCCTTCGCTTTGACCCCTCGCCTTCCTGCATCCTGTTGTGGGACAGAAATGACACCGCGCAGGTTTCCTGTGCCTGTCCTCTCCACTTCTGACCCCGTACGGCATCCTGTTGTCATCTATTTGGAGAGCCAGGGTCCCCTGGAACTTCTCCCAGTTCATATACTCAATGACACTTGCTGCTAATTTGGGATGGTAAAACTGCTGGCCCAACACTGGACAGAGTTCATGGCAGCAGTCAGACTCCTTGTCCTCTTGCTCATTCGCGAAACGGGAAATGTGATCATTCCAGCTATTTTTGGTCATAATTCACTGTGGGTTCCCTTCTCACTGCAGTTCTCCTGATTACCCTTGCTGTTGGTGCTTGTCCTGGGATCAGTCCCATCTCATGGAGTAGGAGGGCTCCCCAGGGTTTTCAAAACTGACCTTTCTGAAGCAGATTATCAGCTCTGTCTTTCCAGGATTCTGAGTAGAGTTGAACCGACAACCTTGTTGCTAGTAGTTGAACACACACAGCCCCTCTGGTGCCATGCAGGGACTCCCCAAACGAATTAACGTCTTCAGCTCTTTCAGACACTTTCTCCAGGCTCACTCATTTTGAAATGGCTTTCTGGAGGCTTTAGATGCCAGTTGTCCTTCAGGGCAACTGGTGGGCGAGGTTTCTGTGGAAGGAGCCTAAGGTCATGGGTGTCTCGTCCTAGAGGAAGGAGCTACCTTTCTGCTGTTTTCCCTCTGGCCTTCTCAGCCTTCCTTTTGCTCCCTGGGGATTCGCTGTCTGCCAAAGGAACATTTCTGTCCTGTGATCTGCAGAGCACAGAGCCCATCGGTGCCACTCAGAATGAATACATCCACTTGTTGTCCTGACCATCCTACTGGAGAGCCATCATGGGAAGAAGACGGGTCCTGTTGACTTCATGATCGCTGCCCCACCACTTACCAGCCGAGACCAGGTTGGGAGGTGGGCCAGGTTGGCCACAAGGCAGTGGCAGGGAGGTGCTACCTGCTGTCTGCTCTGCATCGGGGGGCCTTTGTCTGAGCCCCGAGTTGCCTGCCTGCTGGCTAGATGCCTGTGGACACTCGTGGTGGACCTCCTGCCACTCCAGACACACCACTGGGATTTACTTCCCATCTGCACATGCTGGACACCTATTTTCGTCTCCTTCCTTCTTCAAGTGAAGTCCATCTCTGTCCCTCCACTGAGAGACAGGGCTCTTTCTCTTACCTGACCCTGAGCAGGATCATGTACTTCTCAGGAACTCGGGATTTGGTATGTGGGGGACAGACCTCACTGAATGCCCTTGGTCACTATACTTGGCCTGGATCTCCTGTTATTCATACAGCAGCTCCCTCCCCTGCAGTCTCCCCAAACAACGGCCATGCCTCTTCTCGTGATTGCCTCTTCCACTCCCGTGAGGGGGTGACGCCAATTTGAGCTCTTTCAGCTGGATGCCACCAAGGCTTCTCGGAGTCGCTGCTATGGAGACAAAGCACAGGTACTCTTCCATGTGCCACCGCTTGCTATTAAAAGACAGGCACGGCATGTGAGCCCAAGATGTTCCGTGAATCAACCTGGAACTTACCCCTTTTTAAAAATTCTAATAGAGGGTAATTCATGCAACTTGGTTGGCAAGCCATCTGCCTCGGGGACTGAGCACAGGTTAGGTAATTAAACTCAACCTGTTCCTGCATGGATGTCTGATTTACCACTTACCTGGGCTCAGACGACTCCGGTTCCAAAAAACCCACTCTCCAAACTGGTTAACTCATTGTTCCCCCGAAACACCTGCCGTGCCGACTTATTTTTACTCATGCTATTCCATCCACCTGGAATGCCCCCACTTTCCTCTCCGGCTCTGCTCTCCCCAATCCCTTTCCTTTGCTTCACAATATGTTCCCCAATCACTTCCCTCACAACCATCCGCTTGCTCCCGAATTCCAAGAGCGATGCATTCGCTAGTTTTCCCCTGCTCACTTATCATGCCCCAACTAAGAGATTCATCCTATCGTGACCTTGAACTCTGATTGAAAGCTTCCATTATTACACACCAGTTTCCATATGTGTCTTCCTGCTTTAATCGGAATCTCAGACCTCCTCTATATCTCCAAATCAGAGATATATGGGGAGGCTTTTAAAAATTTGTGGAAAAATGGAATTGAAAGATGATGGCATTTTCCCCCATAAATGTTTGGAAGCCCCCATGTATTGTATAATGATTTCAGTACCTAATTATGAGGCTGCTTCCCTGATGGGATTTTTTAAATTTACATATAAGACCAATTGAACAACCCAAAGTACAAAGCTTTGCCCAATTATTTTAGTCATAAGAGATCCTATTTACTGAGTGGCAAGAAAGTGTCGGCAATTGGAGAGTAACATCTCTGAAGCATGGCTAACACAGAGGCTTGAGCAATGACTGGGGGAAAGAGAACAGGGATGCTGGTGTGGTGGGGACAGGGAAGGGTTTGAAGGAGTCAACCAGCCAAGTCTCTTCCAAGCAGCTTTTATTGGTGTCTGGGGTATCTAGTATCGCTGTCACAGAAATGCCACAAGTGGATGGGTTTAACAAACGGAAATGGATACTCTCCCTGGATAGGAGGCAGGAAGTCTAAATTCAAGCCACTGGTTCTAGAGGAAGGCCTGCCTTCTCTCTGTCCTCGGAAGGATGGTCCATGGCTCCTTTCAACATCTGTGAGTCTTGGAGTTCTCCATGTGTGTTGGCAGACAGTCTTCCCCTGGGTCTAGGAGGTTCTCAGTGCCCATGAATCATTCTACTCCTGGCTCATCTTTCCTAAGGTTCCTTATTTTTGCTTGCTTATCTCTTGTAAGCTAAAAAAAAGTGTGTAGGTAACACCCCAGGGAAACCAGAACAAGGGTGTTGCAACCCACACTAATCTCCTTAAAACTGACTGATCCCATCAGATCCCTTCAGGGGCGATGCTCACGTCATTACCTAACTGTCAAATCACAGGCAACCATGGCGCAGAGAAGTTGACACATATTCTGGGGGCAAGAAACACAATTCCCATCATGATCATCCCTCTCCCTCTCCTACAAACAAGAGCATATTAATAAATGGAGAGAAATCTATGGGGGTAATGTAATTTTTGGTCAAGCACTTGGGAAATACTGATAATGTTGAAACAAGTTGCATTGTAACATAATTTCTCAGAAGTGAGCCCTTAATAAAAATTTTAGAGGAGAACATAGAATACAACAGTAAAAACATTTTTTAACCCTTAAGGTTCTGGTTTTAGAGAGTCTAGTGCCCAACTCCTGAGTAATGCTGCTCCGGTGCCAGGAGGGCAGAGGTTTTCAGAGCACTGACACAGAGCGTTCGAACAAAATGGAGCAGATGCACAAGCATTCTTGACTGTGACTCACTGAAACCTCAACAATTTGGAAAGACAGAGGGAGGAGAGCTGCTTGACTGGGCGGCCCGTATGTAACCAAGTTTTGAAAAGGAGGGTGGACATTGCTTGTTAAAAGTGGGGCTCTGTGGTGGCAGAGCCAGCCTCATTCAAGAAATCTTAAAGATAAAAGAAGAGCAACCCACTAGCTACTTCAGTCACTCACCAATTTTCTATCACGCAACCTCAATAGTACCTGTAAGGAACATAGCGGGCATGAAGAGGAGTCTAAGTCTTAACAGTTCATATGAAACAATAGATTCTGCCGCCAAATCTAGTGCAAACCTTTGTTCTAGAAATGAGGAAGCTGAGGGTCAGAGAGGCCATGCTCACAGGTGGTGAACTGTGGGCTCTGGACTAGCGTTCCTACCCGTGTTGTGGCTGCACTTTCCTTGGCACCACACTGTCCTGCTTGTGACCCGTGGGACATATTTTCTGCATGACTGGCCCATGTCCAGGGACCTAGTCCCGAAGCCTGGGAAATTGCTAGCTTGTCCACAACCTCAGCTGAATCAGCATAGGATGAGAAGAAGAACACCAGGAAGAGTTTGATGAGTTCAAGTGAAGGCAATAAATGACAACCATGACATACCTATAATAGGATGTAGCGTGTGATGTTTCCCGTTGCTCCAGAACCCTGGCCAGGGTCCAAGGCTGAGTTTGAAGCTGTTGGTATCAGTACCTTCCCGCAGGGTTTCCTAGAGGTTCCAGGTCAGAACTTTCTTCAATGATCCCTGTCCTTGATCACGTTGAGAGGAGCATGGAGTTTGGGAGGTGGGGTTGGTAACCAACCTTTGGTGTATTAAATTATTTTCCCTTGCTTCTCTGTATTGAATTCTGTATTAATTAAATTCTGTATTTTCTCTTGCTCCTCTGAGGTCAAAGAAGGTGTCTCCCTCCTCTCAAAGCCACAAAAGATGGTCTCCAAGAGAAACCGGAATAAATCCTGAAGACGACTACAAGAGAAGAGAGCTGGGTGGACGCATGCTGGGCTGTACTCTCAAGGTCCTCTCTGACACAGCTCCGAGACGGAGCTACTGAGAGAGCAAACAAGAGCACTAGATGGTCTCCCCCCTTTTCCAATGAGGGGCTTGGAGAAAGGAGAGTATTGGATCAACTTAATCTGGAACTTTGGTGGGGATACATATGTGAGCACAGAGAAGAGTTGATTTTGAAAGAATTTGACCTGGGTCCAGGAGCCCTAGTCAGCAGAATGTGTCTGTAAGATGCCGAGCAATAAGGTGCAGGTAGACCCTCCATGTTTCCAAGCTCTGCGTCTTGTGGGGAGTATGGAAGAGGATTACATGAGCTTTATCTGTTCCATATAGAGGAACAAAAACCAGGATGGAAGAATAAAGGCAGTGTAGTCACTCAGGCAGCCACTGGGCCGAGTGATGGGAGGCTGAACTTGGACCAGGGTGTAGAGATATTTACCACTGCTGGTGCCCAAGGGAAATAGAATCATTTCTGAGATTAAGGTAAGAACGCTTGGTTATAGAAGGAATATCTTCACACACACACACACACACACACACACACACACACACACACACACGTACTCATCACCTACATGGTGGTCATTGCATGAACAGAGAACAACAGCTTCAGAGATGACTAGACTGAATGAGAATAGATCAGAATGCCTCCCATCTTAATTGCCTCGTGCAGCTATAACCCAAATATCACAAGTGGGTAGCTTTACAGAACAGGGCTGTGCTTTCTCACGATTCAGGAGATTAGAAGTCCAAATTTAGGACTGGACTCTAGAGGGAGGCCCTGCTTTGTCAGTACTCCCATGAGGTCTTTGGCCTACCTAGGGGACTGTCTGCCCCATATGTGCTTCTGTATTTATCATTCTTTGTCTACAAATCAGAATTGTTTAGGTTTAGCATCCACCTGACACTGATGGGTTCATTAGCGTAACAAAAGAAAAGTATCTCTTTCCAACCAGGGTCTTAGTCATAGGTATAGCGTTAAGGTATCAAGACATATGGGGAACACGGTTCAGTCCTTCCCCACCCTGGTCTAATTCAACTGCTTCCTCCCTGCTGATCACACGGGAAGAGGTTGGAGTAGACTGCAGGAGGATTCTGCACAAGGAAAGACATTCAACCAGAAGAGGAAAGAGGTAAGTCGATGAAGAGCCACCTGCCACCCTTTGAGCACTTGGTCCAAAACTAGAAAAGAGCCAGCCCTGGAGGCGAGGAGGACTGAAGCTCTGCCAACGATTTGAGACCTAAATACCACAATTAGTAGGACTGAGTCTTGAAGCACAAAAACGAACTGTGTTCATAACCAGAAGTGAAAGGAAAGTTAGAGGATTGGGCCGAGATGCTGTTAAGGAAGTTGCTTTCCAGCAGGAAAGGTGGGTCAACGCATCCTGGTTGAAGACACTGTACTGGATAAGGATAAAACTATTTTCTTTTATACCCACGACGTGTTGTGACTCCCCAGTGAATGTGCTATGTAGGGAAAGCACTTTGGACAGAAATGTTATGTTTGCATGTTTCTAATGCATCTCTCCTAATGGATTCTGAGGGCAGCCGGCCAACATTTCCTCCATTCTATGAGTGAAGGCACAGAAGAGAAGAGTGTTGGTTATCAAAGGCATGCTGGTTCCATCTACATAGTCTTCTGTCAGCTACTCATATCACGAGGCACCTAACTCCCCCTCATAACAAATGGGATTCACTTTTAATTGGGAACAGAGTTTTCCATTCTTGAGCTCCCCCTCCCCCCAGATTTAAAAGAATGAGAAAGAGGAGTGAAAAGAGGGGGAGCAGAAGCAGAAGAAAACATTGTACGTTTCTACGAGCTTGAGGATGTGAAATTGAGGATACGAACTTGAGGATGTGTGCGCTCACTGGTTTTTATAAATGTTGAGGCTCTTTTGTTTTGTCTTATTTTGTGGGTTCCCCGCTCCCTTCTTGTGTTTTCCTTTTTATTTTTTTCACAGTTCTCTTTTTGAGACTAAATTTATCTGTTTTTTAAAAAAATCCATCTGGCTTTTGTGCTATCGAAGCCCACACATGCCTGTACCAAGCGTTCTAGAAGCAACCAGGCGTTATCAAATGGAATGAGTCTCCAATAAAGAGGCAGCAAGCTGATGAAAAGCCACGTTTCTTGATAAGGAATAAAGCACAGTGGCAAACTGAATAATGCCAAAGTACATGAACGTTTCAAAGACGAAAGCAGTGTGTGAGAAGGTTTTCCTTTCCAAAAGGACACATGAATTGGCTAAATAATCTACTGCCATTTCTATCAACAGACAAATGTAAATATCACTCAAATCATTTCAAATGAACATTAAAGCTAATAATATAATAAAATAACAAATAACGTTAAATTGCGTTATATTGATTTCTAAGAAAGTGTCACTGATTTTCTTCAGAAACTTGATTGTTTCTGCCTCATACTTAGATAGGTTTTCCCTCTTGCATATTATTCATTCAGGATAGAGTTTAATTTTCTTTTGTCCTATGGACGAATAATTTCCAATAAAGTGCAACTTTTCTGCAGGAAACAAAACGGTATTTTGTTTTCTGTTTCTTTCAAGGAATTCTGGTACAGGCATTGATAGGCACATCAGTCTGTTTGCCTAGTACATGCTGACTGTCTGTGCTTCAAACCTCCAAGCAGCCATTAAATCCCTAGAAGTAAGACCCACTGGCACGAACCATTCTATGGGTAACAGGTTCATCAGGGATGAAGCCCAACACTCAAGACATTTCCTTATAGAGTGTTGACCAAAAGGACATCATTCTTAAAATCATAGAAAACAATCACAGCAGATTCTCACAAGAGAATCGTCACCCTTCCTCAAATGATGCATGCCTATTCTCGTATACAGTCCTCCTTTCTACCAGCTGAGCCACCAAAGGATGTACTAAGCATGTCTTCTTATGTCACAGGGCAGGGGTGCATGGTTCCAGTAAGCTGTGTTCATGTCACTGTTACCTCTGACTACCACTAAGCTACAAGGGGTAGCATACCGCCTCCTCCACTCCTGAGGCTTCTGCTGCCACGGAGCCTCCCTAACCTTGACTTCCAGCTCCTGCCATGCTCCCTAGACTTGTGGGCTCGCTCACTTCCTCACTGCCCTTGGCCTGAGTGGAGCAGGCAACCCTTGCATGGAGCATTTGGTCAACCAGGGCTTTTGCTCTGCTTGAACAAATGCTGTGACCCTCGTAACTTAGGCAAACCTCCTCCCTGAAGACACTCATCTTTTGCTCTGTGGGCCAGGAAGCTCACATTGCTCTTTCTTTGGGGGGAAGTAGGTTCTTGGTGCAAGGATCCCAAGTCCTTGGTTTGAAAGGTGTGTTCTACTGCAGACTCTCCTGGATAGTGTGAGCCCTGCCCCCCACCCTCACCCCTATGTAACCTCTACTAATCGGCCCTTAGATAGATCTTTCCATTTCTTTCCATTCCAAGGCATGGTCCTCTCACATACTGACCATTCCCCTTGGTAGGCCATTGTCATTCAATTTGCCGAGGACCAGCCAGTCATTTTGTGAACGTTATATACCACATGGCTAGAAAAGCCACATACATTTGATCCTGTGCACCACAGGGTCAAGTGTACTACGACTGTCTTTATTTGTGTATATTTGGTATCACTCTTAGTGGGCAAGGGGAATAATCACCTAAGAAGGAATATATGTTCCCAGTTATTGAAAAGGTTGTTGAATTAAGATGTTAATAATATACTCCTGTCATATTGGCACGATCTAGGAATGGACCTATTAAGCTAGAAATGACAAAAGTCTGAATGTCCTTTTCCATTCTGCCGCAGATGGCTTTAGGAAGATTATTTATCCAAAGGGGTCTCTGTTTGCCCCTCAGAACCAGAAAGCTGTTGATAACCTCAGCCAATGGTTCAGCCTCAAAGAAACGAGTTAAGAAGCCCTTTGTGGAATGTCTCTGAATTTTATAAAGAAGTGGCATGTTATAATTATACACCTCAATGCAAAGTCAAGGTGTGGTTTTGTAGGAACATTTCTTTGGCGGAACCAAGACAAGCAAGCCACCCATTCAAGATGTCTCACTTTTTCTCAAAGCTGATGTCCTTAGAGGAGGGAACCAACGTGTGGTGAGTTATAGGGAAAGAGAGGGGAGAAGGAGACGTGAATGGAGAATTTGGAGGAGGGCATGGACCAGACAAGCTCAACACACTCTGTTACCATCCTGTGAAAACATAGCCAACAGAAAAATTCCCCCATCGCATTCTTCACCGCCATCTGCTTCTGCCATCATCTCTGATTCCCACAGACAGATTTCAAAAGTTGGATCTGGCCCTTGGTGAGTTTTGAAATGTTCAGCAGGCTTTGGGGGATGAAATTGGAACATTCCCCATGGAAGTCTCCATTCCTGCCTCTGGAAACCACCCACCTTCCAACGAAGGCTTAGCCCGTCTCATTGCTCCGCGTGTCGTCTCCCATCCTTCACGGGGCCTAGCCTAGAATTTGAATATTGCAAGTATCCCAGCCCCTTATCTCCATCTTCACCGCCAACCCCACACCCAGGCCTCATCACCACCGTGTCGACTTTTCTCAGCAGGTTCCCTACAATTACCTATGACAGCTTTTCTGCTGTATGCTCTGGACTCCCTGTGATCGCTTCTCCATGCGTAGTGGGATGAGGCCATTTTAAAGGGAAGTTGTCAAAAGTAAATCAGAGTGTGTATGCCTCTGCTTAAAACCACTCAGTGGTTTCACATTGCCCTCTGAAAAATACATTTAAACATCAGAACGATAACTACTAAGACTGGGAGTTAGCTATGGCTGTGTAACAAACAGCAACCAGTCCATTCTCAGGTGCCTAGAGGGTTTTGCTGAGATTGGCTGGAGGCAGTTGGGCCCACATAAGTGTCTGCAGATTGGCAGGGGCTCACCTCCTCACCTCCTTCCTCCTCCTACCTACAGAGTATGTGTTAAGAAACCAGTCTGTCAGCAAGCATTGCCTTTTGTTGTTTTATTTTAATCTGCAGCCAAACACATTCTGTGCCAGAGACCACGGAACTTTTTGACATCCTCCTCAATGTTCCATTTAAATGCATTTCAAAATCAGAAGAAGAAAATGGACATGACAATAATGAATATATCATAAGAAAGCCAGCATTAAATATTTATCTTGACACCAACTTAAAAATAAAAAGACAGAATGTCAATGAGTTGATTCCAACTCATAGCGACCTTATTGGACAGAGTTGAACTGCCCCTGAGGGTTCTCTAGAGAAAATTTTTATAGGACTAGAAAGCTTCATCTTTCTTCCATGGTTTTGAACTGTTGACCTGGCGGTGAACAGCGGTCTAACGTGAAATGCACTGCACCCCCAGGGCTGGCACAGTGGTCGCCTTTTCAGTACATCTTGCGGATGAAGTGTCCGTGCACAATGGCATTCATCACCCACCTGCAAGCGGCATGGTTGGTCCTCAGTTCTTCCACTTCAGAAGCCATCGAGCTTCCAGAAATGTCCGTTTCTTCCCTGAATGTGCAGTGAGCTAAGCGATAGCAGTGTCATTTATTCTTTACAGAAAGTGCGTTCAGCAAGAATGGATGTGTCCACTAGGGTTGCTGACCCCTAATACTTTTAACTGTTTCCTTTTGTCTCTACAAGGCACACCTGAGGAGCCCTGGGGTGGGGGTAGGGGTAACACTTTGGGCTGTTATTTGAAAGCTCAGCAGTTGAAAACCACCCGCTGCTCCATGGGAAAGAGATGGGGCTTTCTGTTCCTGTGAAGACTTACAGGCTCAGAAACTCACAGGGGCAGTTGGACCCTGTCCTATAGGGTCACTAGAGGTCAGCATCAACTCAACTGGATGGCAGTGAGTTGGGTTTGGTATGTGGCACACATGAGTCCCTGGGTAGTGCAAAGGGTTAACTCATTCACCTACTAACCAGACATTTGGAGGTCCCAGACCACTCAGTGGTGCCTTAAAAGAAAGGCCAGGACACCTATTTCTGAAAACTCTACCAATGACAACCAAATGGAGTAAAATTCTACTGTCCACATATGGGGTCACCATGAGTCTGTGTTCAGCTGACAGCGATTGGTGGTAGAGGAAGGAGACCCAAAATGTTAAAGGACAGTTGTGTAAAGGGGTGCTGTCCCTCAAAGGAGCCCTGGTGGGTTAACGTTTAGGCTGCTAACCACTAACCACTCCATAGTAGAAAGAGGAGGTTTTCTCTTCCCATAAGGATTCACAGCCTTCTAAAAACAAAAACAACAACAATAAAAAAGATTCACAGCCTTCTTTCATGCTTCATCCACCCACCCCCAACCCCCCAACCCTCCAATGATCATGATCCCAATTCTATCTTACAAATCTGGCTGGATCAGAGCATGGACATGGGTACAGATAAGAGCTGGAAACACAGGGAATCCAAGACAGATAACCCCCTCCGGACCAATATCAAGAGTAGTCATATCAGAAGGGCAAGGGGAAGGTATGGGGAGATGGGGGAACTGATCACAATGATCTATCTATAACCCCCTCCCAGGGGGGTGGACAACAGAAAAGTGGGTGAAGGGAGACATGGGTCAGTGCCAGACATGAAAAAATAATAATAATTTTTAAATGATCAAGGGTTCATGAGGGAGGGAGGGGTAAAATGAGAAGCTGATACCCAGGGCTCAAGTAGAAAGAAAATGTTTGGGAATTGACAATGGCAACAAATGTACAAATGTGCTTGACACAATAGGTGGATGTATGGATTGTGATAGGAGTTGAACAAGCCCCCAATAAAATGATTAAAATAAATAACTAAATAAAGATTCCCAGCCTTGGAAGCCCACTGGAGGAGTTCTACTCTGTCGTGCTCTGCTTGGTGGGGTCGCTATGGGTGAGAATGGACTTGCTGGCAGTGGGTGAGTTTTGTCCCTCAGATTGTCTGCCATCTATGGGTTGCTAATCTGTGGAGAGTCACTTTAGTGCCCTGCACAGAATGCACCAAGATTCACCTTTCTCCCCCGGTTTTCTTTTTTGGTTGTTTGTTTGTTTTTGCAGTCACTGTGTTAACTTCTCTCCCTGTGGCAGAGAGAGCCTGTGCGCACTGTGATAGTCTGGGTACTTCGGAGACACAAATCCACAGAAACTCATGTACAAACGAGAGTTTTATATAAACGTTCACTGCACATCAAGAAAACATCCCAACCCAGTGCTGCCCAAGCCCACAAGGCCAACATTAACCCATGTGTCCGACACCAATCCACAAAGTCCTCCTCCATCTCACAAAACACATACTGTGACTTGACTGCAGGAGGAAAGCCAAGTCAGTGAACATGTAAGCATCTCAGCGCTGGCAGGGGTCTCCACACGGCTGCTCCAGCACCTAGGGCTGCATTGGGGTAGGTCCATGTGGCTTCACCTCAGGGATGTCTCACAGGAAGTGAGCCTTGCCAGCTGAAGCAGGGAACTAGCTAAGGCAACTGCACCTGGTCCAACCATCAGAAAGCAAGAAACCCGAGAACTCAAAAGGCGAGGCTCGCTGAGCCATTTATCTCTCTGCCCTTCAATTAGCCCCACATGTGTTTATCAGCCAGGTTGGCACAATAAACTACCTACCTCACTCATGTTATTAACATTGAAGTCCCCTCACATTGACATTATCCGTTCTAGTTAGGTTTTTAGAAATCTAATCCTGACACAAAAAACATCATGAGATTCTGAAGGGACACAATTGAGGCTACTCTTTGAGGAAAGGAGACAAAACTATCCTTCACTTGGAAAGATAATGAGATATAGTCCAAAACTTAGAGCTTTCTCTATTTAGCACAGTCCTCATCTTTTTACGGGAATAACTGCACTTAGCAAATCTCCTTTCTCAGGCTGAATGCTGAGCAAATCCTCTGAGAAGCTGGACTGTAGGAAGAAGTGCTGCGCCATTGGACGGACTCATTAGTCACCCGTGGTATCGTGTGGCCTCTGCAGCCTGTGACTCTCCACCCTGCTGACTGAAGGCTAAGAGGACTTGAAGTACTTACTTAGGAAGATCAAAACTACAGCCTTCAGGAGAGATTATACTCCAGCTCAAAGAAAACAAAAGCCCTCACCACTGGACCAATAAACAACATCATGGTAATTGAGGAAAGATGGAGGTTGTTTACAAAATATAAATTTGGTTCCGATTACAAGGATCTACATACCTCCTACCTGGGGGATGGATGACAGGAAAGTGGGTGAAGGGAGA
>NW_022111300.1:41359594-41431997 GCF_000313985.2 Echinops telfairi
TGGTCCTGAGAGGTTCATCTGTCCTAGATTCCCTGCGTTTCCAATTCCCATCTGTACCGCTGTGCATCATCTGGTCTAACCAGGTCTGCAAAGCAAAATTGGGGTCATGGTAGTTGGGGGGAGGAAGCGTTTAAGAACTAGAGGAAGGTTGTGGGTTTCATTACTGTACCCTAGGTATCTCTAGACAACTGGACATACCTTGCAGAGGGGTAGTGGGGAGAAGAGTCACCATGGTCCTTTCTACGACTTCCTGCTCATGTGACATCTGGACAAGGACTAAGGAGAAGGTAGTGCCTTGTACTTAGGGTGTTGCTGAAGACTCGAACACTCCATAGAAGGAAGGCTAGCACGACAGTATCTGACCTCCTTTGGAGGTCATGTTTGGTAAAGCGGAAGGTCCACGAGATAGAGGGAGAGCCACAGAGATAAGCTGCCACAGCGGCTGCCACAACAGGCGGACACAGCAGCCACAATGAGGATGGTCCACGAGCGGACAGGGTTTCCTTCCGGTGGGCAGAGGTTGCTGATGGTTAGCACCGCCTCGGACAACCTCTAGTATTCCTTTTGAAAGAAGGCATGTGACTTTATTATTTTTTAAGATCACAGTACACCGGACATTCTCAAATTAACTTTATCCCACAGGGGAGAAAAAAACATTTAAAGGTTGCTTATGAACTCAAAATAAGCCCTACAATTTTAAAATTATTTTGGCATAATTCTGTTTTGTAATAGGTAGACCCTTTCCTGTGTCGGTGTGCGTCTTGATGGTTCTTTGAGAGCCGGAGTACTTTTCTTCTAGGGGACCCAGACCACAAATGGAGAAAGAAAAAAACCCCAAACCCGAAACCCTGTAATGGCCCTAAAGCTACCTAAATATTTTCACAGATTCTATGATTTCTTTCCTCCAAACTGAGAGAGAAACTCACAAGGCGCATGTTTGCCCTTCTGGAATGCAGACTTCACCTAATCTCATCTGTTTACACAGAATTCTGGGCACCCAGTATTCCAAGTATTTCCTAGGAGCTTTGTAACCATATGGTTTTTCGTGGCCGCCACACTGGACGGCTATGCTCCATGTGTGCGGTGCCCCAAGAACGAGAGAAAATGCTCCCCGAGCCTCGGGTCTTTGAACTATGACGTCCTAAAATCTCATACCGTGAACCTGTCATCTGCTCTTCACCAAACATGCAAGCAGGAAACGGAGCCATCTTCTCAAACAACACAGACGGGCGTCTTGAAAGGCTCACGTGTGACCTCTGCAGCTCTGACCCTCCGGCCCCAAGCAGAGGAGACCCGCAGAGTCCAGCTCAGCCAGGAGTCGCCTTTCTGGTCCACGCATTTGGTCTGGGAGAGAGAAACGGAGAGTGCTCGCTTGAGTCTGAGCAAGGGAGCCACTTCCTCCCAGTCGTTTCCTTTCTCTCGTGAGGAGCTCCCTGACAGCGGTTACCGGGCGGTTGTTAAGGGGAACCGTTGATGTTCAACTCAGAGCGACCCCATGTGACATCAGGGTTCCTAGACTATAATCTTTATAGACGATTGCACCTCAGCATCTTAAGTTATTTTTTTTTTAACCTCTGATATTCAATGGTAGAGCCCCTCAATGCCCGGAACGGCTAAGCCTCAACTAGTATCTTAAAGGTTGGCAGTTGAAACCCACCCAGAACCCACTAGAAAGAAAACAGGCATAGCCATCCGTTCCCGAAACGCCACCTCCTTCAGAGGGCACAGTACTCCTCTACCCACATGGGCATGAATCCAAATCAACTCGACAGCAGCAAAACCACGATATTCTTACCGAGGTAGTGAGTTTATTGTGCCCACCTAGCAGATAAACACATGTGCGGTTAATTGAAGGATGGAGGGATAAATGGCTTGGTGAGCCTCGGCTTTCTAGTTTTCGGGTCTCTTGCTATCTGATGGTCAGACCAGGGTGCAGCTGCCTTAGCCAGCTCCCTGCTTCAGCTGGCAAGGCTCACTTCCTACAAGACATCCCTGAGGAGAAGCCACATGGATCTACCCCGATGTAGCCCTGGGTGCTGGCGCAGCCGTGGGGAGACCCCTGCCAGCGCTGAGACACTTACATGTTCACTGATTCGGCTTTCCTCCTGCAGTTAAGTCATAGTAGGTGTTTTGTGAGATGGAAGAGGACTTTGTGGATTGGTTAATGTTGGCCTTGTGGGATTGGGCAGCACTGGGTTGGGATGTTTTCTTGATGTGCAGTGAACATTTATATAAAACTCTCTCTTATACATGAGTTTCTGTGGATCTATTTCTCTAATGTACCCAGACTAACACACCTATATTTATATTTTCTTCATTTTATTATGAAAGATATACCGCAAACAAAACCTCTTTGCCTTCATTCCATTGTCTTCTCATGACATTTTCCCACAAACTCTCTGAAGCCCTCTCCTAGTTTCGTTTCTTCTTCTGGATCATAGACGCATTAGATGGTGTCAGTGATGGAGCCGAGAACAGGAAGGGTCTCCGGGAAGCATCCGGAAGTGCAGGAGACACCCTCCCAGGTGGAGAACAAACAGATCACTTAGTCAACACTGGCTCTGAAATTGCTGACCTTGCTCAGACATGGCACCACAGCCCTGCATTGCGGACACATCGTGAAATTATGTCGAGGAAATGCTGAGCTCAGCCGCTCGCCCAGCAGGGCACCAGCTGACTTCATACACCACATCCCGAGAACACCGTGAACTAGCACAGGAGCACCGTCCAGGGTCAAGTCCACAGCACCCCAGACCACAGACTGCAGAGTTATAGAAAATACGTGGTCGTTCCAAGATTCAAGTCCTTCTAAGTGAGTGCTTGGTACAGAGATAAGTGAGCCTAGGCCCCAAATGGTCATAATTCTAGAACACCCCATTTCTAAGAGCTGGATTGGCATTTCTTGTCAAACCCAGTAGAGGCACGGTTGAAAGCCAAAGAGCTCTTAAGAGTAAAGGCTACACGCATGGAGGATGAGTGTCAAAACAGCAATTTATTTTTCCTCAGATCCCCAAGAATGATTTGAGTGAATAATGGAATTGGGTTTATGAATGTGGAATAAATTACCTACAAATTACAGAAGCAATATAAAGTCAGCTCTAGGTAAATTGCTATAACATAATCACTTGCTGTATAAATGCTATGGGAACAATAAATCCAGCTTGCTTTTAATTACTATGGTATCTTTCAGTATGTTCAATAACATACAAAGATGAATCCTAAAATTCCACAAATTTATAAAGTAGCAACAGCTGAAAGCACGCATAGTTTTAGGGAGTGCTCTGAACTGGCGGATGGCCCTATCATTAGCCTGTTAAAATCCACTATAATTTTCCTTTTACTGTGCTTTAAACTCCATCTTCATCCCAGTCAGGATGCTGAACACATCCATATATTGCATACAGTATATCCCTCCATGTTTCACAGATGGTGCTTGATAAGATGTAAACAAGAAAGGCAAAATAGAAAAATAGATGGAGTGTTCCTATTTTTATTCTTGAAGCAGCTTCTCACCTGATAGGGAAAAAATATACAAATATGGACCTACCTACTTAGGGCTTAATAGCAGACCTTCCAAAGACATGGTTCCTTTGGAGAATACACATATTGGAGCCCCTGGTTCCAGCTATTCATTGGCCTTCAGCCAATCTCTACCAACAGTAAGTGAAGATTGCCTTACTCACATGTCGTTGTTACGTGCCACCTAGTTGGTTCCGACTCACCGCGACCCCTTGGCTTAACAGAACAAGACACTGCACAGCCCCACACCATCCTCACAATTGTTCCTGTGCCTCCGCCCATGGTAGCCGCTGTGTCCGTGCATCTTATTGAGGTCCTTCCTCAACTTACCAAGCATGATGTCTTTCTCCAGCGACTGGACTCTCCTGACAATGTATCCAAAGTACATGAGATGAAGCCTTGCCACCCATGCCTCTAAGCAGCACTCTGGTCTTACTTCTTCTAACACAGATCTGTTTGTCCTTGTAGCAGTCAAGATTCTTCTCCAGCCCCACCATGCAAATGCAGGGAGGCTTCTGTGGGCCTTTTCCGTCAATGCCCAACTCACCTGGGCTATGTGAGAACCATTGGCTACAAGTCGGCTCTTGCTAGATTTGTCCTCTCCTTAATCACCTACCCGATGAAGAAATATCCACACTTGCAGTAATTCTGATTCTTTTTAAGCAAGCATTGATAACCTCTAAGACTTTAAAGATCTAAAACTAACATGTCAAATGTCTGCATCAGGAAAAAGAAATCAATGTGTCAGTTCAGAAAGAAAAATACCAAAAGCACCTATAAATCAGATCTGACTTCTGTCCCAACTTATAATCTTACAATGATGGTTAATTTTATGTGCAGAAAACATACCAATTATGATCATCTGAAGTATATGTGTACATTGTATAGTTGGAAAGAAAAATTAGTAATTCTATGCACTGTTATGCATAATAAGTATTTCCACATAGAATGTACTTCCCCCCCTTTCTCCTTTATTTATCACTAGACAAATTAGAACCATTTATCAGTGCTGATGGACTGAAAGCATGAGCCCCAAGAGTGAGTTGGTTACAATAATTCAATTGACCCTCTGATCTCGGGAGAACTGGCATTTCCACTCAGGGCGTGTCTCCCATGTTCAGGGAGGTGAATCTCCTAGTGTACCAGTAATACTGAATTTGAGCACCTTTTGGTGGTGTGGTGGTTATGCTTTGGACTCTGATCTGCGTAGCAGGCAATTTGAAACCACCAGCCGCTCCTCAGGAGAAAGCCTGAGCTTTCTATTCCCATAAACAAGTTGCAGTCTCAGAAACCCACAGGGGGTCGCTGTGAATCAGCATTGACCCTGTGGTCAGCTAGTGACTAGTTTCAGCTTTCTTGACCAATAATGTCGTCCCATGTTTCTTATCATCCCAAATAAATACGCGAAGTGGAACGCAGGTGACCCTCTTCTATTGGCTCTCCCCACACACTGAAGCCATCTGCTAGGTATTCAGGTGAAGGAAGAATGGCTGAGGTTTCAAGCTCTGTCTGAATCCCTTCATTCTAAATGAATCTCACCTGCCCATGAGCTGGCCCACTCATTTCACGGAGACGTGGTGGAAAACGACGCCTGGATTCTTGTCTCCCCATCTTATATGAGGTCCACAGCCTGTGTAAGCTACAAAAATCACGCTGAGCCTAAATTTGACCCTCTGAAAATGGTATTATACTTCCTCTACTATAGGGTTCTTCTATAGACTAAATGGGACGTCTGTGAAGCAAGTATTAGGAATTAGCTAGCATATGCTAACTGTTCAAGCAACTCAATGTACTTTTTTATTTAGTCCATGGTATGTCCTTTTCAACCATCCCCAACTCTCTTTAAGGGTTATTTGCTTGTTTGTTTCGGCTCTTCTATGAGTCGTTCTCAATCAACACTACTAAAATCACGTAGTGACAGAGATCCCTTCCCACTAAATCCAAACTCACTTCCATTGAATCGATTCTGACTCAGCGATCCTATGTAAGATTTATGAGACGGTAAATCTTTATAGGAAGCAAATAACCCCATCTTTCTCTCCTAAGAAAGTGGCTGGTGGATTTGAGCAACAGACCTTGCAGTTAGCAGCCCAACACCTAGCTCACAGTCCCACCACGGCTGCTGGAAAACCCCTTAACCCAAAACCCCACTCACATCCATCGAGTTGATTCCAATTCATGGACACCCAATAGGACAGGGTACAATTGCTCCTATGGGTTTCTGAGACTGTAACTCTTCATAGGAGTAGAGAGCCTCATCTTTCTCCCTAAAAAGAGAAACGCTACATCAATTATACAGATTCATTAGTCTAATGGAGAGGGTCCTAAGATTTGGGAATCAGAGAGGCCTAAGTCTTAAAATCCTCTCTGCTTTGAACTAGCTGAATGACCTCGGACGATGCTCTTAAATTCTGTCCTCCTCCATTTCATCAAGGGAGAAATGAAAGGTTTGAACAAAGTGGCCTCTCTTAGCTGTAAAACATTGTTACCATTACATAGAGCATTATAATCACCTATAGTTTCCTGCTGCCTCCCAGATGGATGTATCTAAGGAATCCCTGCGCCCCTGGATCCCAGGATGATTGAAGGCCTGTGCTGAGGTCTGTGTCCTCAGCATTGTTCCAAGCACATTCTGAATTTGCACACTGTACAGAATCATGAGTGTGCACGCACACAGAGAAAGACAGATGGCAACAGACAAACTTGCTAACCTTTAAAAAGATTCCAGTCTGGCTACCCCAGCAGTCTAGTGGCAGGGTTCTGTGCCCAGAGGAGCAGAGACAGGTGAAGAATTCCCAGACTACGGCACAAAGACACTGAAGATTCAGCAAGCTTTGCCCCCTGCCTGGAAAGGAGCATCTTCCTTGCTCTGCAGCAACTGCCCTGGTGCACACGGCCCTCTGAGCAGTGAAAGCTGGGAGGAAGCCCCTGTTTTCTCTTGCTCCTGGGCCAGTAGTGGCCAGGGGGTGTTGTGAAATAGTGGGGGGGAAAAGAAATCCCAAATAAGATTTTGGATAGACTTACTTTCTTTGTGTCGTGGAGTTCCAGTCTGTTGGTGGGTCTGATCGGAGTCTCCAAAGTCTGGGAAGGTGAAGAACAGGCCCCCAAACAAAACCAGCTGCCCTGGAGTCTTACTGACCCCATAGGTGTCAAAGCAGAACTGTGGGCTACAGGGCTTCCAATGGCTGCTTTTTCAGAAATCCTGCCAAGGGTCCTCTGGGTAGACTCGAACCTTTAACCTTTTGGTTAGCAGTCAAGTACTGAACTATTTGTGTGACCTTGGGACTCTGAAGCCAGATGAGTGAAAGCTAAACAGGAAGGTCAGAGATCTCTACTTGAAAGCACAACATCTCTAAACGCATGCCATCCTCTGCGGAGTGGGAGACTCTCACTTCCACTGAACAAGGTGGTTTTTTTTAACTGTTTTTATTTTAACTTTTTGTGTGTGAATCAGTGAAGGTTTATAGAGCAGATCATCAGTTTTACATTCAGCCATTCAAGCATGTTTTTTCATTTCACTCAATATCCTACTTCCTCCCTGGTTCCTCTTCCATGCCCCTACCTTTCCTAACCCTTCTGAACTTGTCCTTGGGCAAATTCTGCTTTTTCATCTGAAAGGGTTGGTTATTCTAAGGTGTGTACCTCACCAGTGTTATTGCTCCCTTAGAGACCTATCATTCAGCTGAAAATTGGGCCATGGGTGAGTTCCAGAACTGAAGGGTAACAAAAGGCCCAAGGCCATAGTCTTGTAGCTCCCCCCACCCCCCACCCAGTAAGCTTGGTCTCCTTTATGATTTTGAGTTCTGTTCTAAATTGTTCTCTAGCACCTTCTCATGTGACTTCTTTCAGAACAGCCATGGTGGTAACTGGGTACCATCTAGTTCTTTAGCTCTCCGGCTTGTGGAGATGAAGTTTGTGGACTCATTGCTTCCAGGGTCTTTCCACTTCCATCATTCTCCTTTCCTCCGGATGGAGACAGATCAGTAGTTGGGCCTTTGCTGGCTACTCACTCGCTTTTCAGACCCCCAGCACTACTCACCAAAACAGGATGGAAAACATTGTCTCTGGGAGCAAAATATGTTAGCAACTTGCTTGGAAGAACCTGGTTCTCAGACAGAGGACTGACCCATCTGACTTCAAGGGCTATAACCGCGTCATTTGATCTCCCTTTTGATACACTTTGCGCTTGATCTAGTTTTGAATATTTTCTGAAGTGGTTTGGGTTGTTTTTTAATTTTCATTTGGGGGGTTGTCATGGTGCATTTGTGTTTTTCTACATGTGTCGGTATCTGAAACCCAGGATGGGTGAATCTGTAGAGATCCCGACAAGAATCGGTGTTCGTAAGGGGTCTGGCAGGAGAGGTAAGGGCTTAGGGGAAGCTGACATCAAGTTGTTCAAGAAGGAAGAATATGTTTTGAAACTGATTGTGGTAGCAATTGTATGACGCTGCTTGATATAATTAAACTAGGGAATGGCATGATGTCTGGACTAGCTCCTAATAAAATGATTTGGAGGGGAAAAAAGAAAGGGTTATAGACTCTAGTGGCTGAGGCTTGCATCTTAGTTTTATCAAGTACTAGTTGTGTGTCCTCTGGGCAAGTTCCTTCACCTCTCTAGGGCTCAGTCTCCTCATCTGCAAGATGGGAATACTGATAGTCCCTGCCTCGGAAGTTGTCATGGAAATGAAACCATCAAATATCATTCATTTAATAGTGAAATGCATGTTCATCATCTAGTAAGAGCGATGTATCTCTTTGCAACGATGACAGTCACCGTGAGGGTGGCAACGATGATGGTAACAGTGATGACCGTGAGCCTACATGGTGTTCTTTCAAAACCCACCCACAAGGATGCTTCATCTTTTGACCTAGAGTTTTGGAAATAGCCAAATGCTTTTGGAGCTGATTGTTTGAATCAGGCTGGACTGACTTGCTTTGGATTCCAAATAGGACTTGAATACTCAAGAGAAGGCAAATGCCCAGGCATGCAGATTCACAACATGTAAATGATATTTGAAAAGCCCAAGATGCCAATACGTGTCAAGCAAAGAGCCATAGCCAAAATCAAGAGGAAATTACCCATCCACGAATCCTGCCCCTGAGGTCACAGAAGAGCAAGGTTGCACGTTGTAAGCCAGAGAGGAAAGGCTGCACATGATCGTAGGTCTCAAGTTTCCTTGTTTGGGGAACTGTCTTCCTTCCTGTCTGGGCATGTCTGAGCTCTTGTGCCAAGAACACCATTCCTCCCTGCCCACAACACAGTCCATACAAATCACTGTGACCCCCCAGCTAGGCTCTCTGTCACACCAAGGAACATGCAGAAGCCTAGCCGTTTGGGAGTTAGCTGTTAGCAAGAACGGAGAAAGCATGTTACTTTCAGTGCAAATATCCCTCTCTTGTGCACAGCATCATTTTAATTTGGGCAAGTTCTTCTTGGACCATTTTGATAAATAATTTGCCTTGAAATGCTCACCTTGATTCCCTGGCTGGAGACGGGTTTTACCTCCCTTATAAAGAAAGCAGTAGTCTTATGCTGAAAAAAAAAAAGAAAAGCATCTTTTTACTAGGAAGATAAAGTGTCTCAAATTGCTTAAAATGATCTTTTCCAAAATAGGGGGGGGGGGGGCGGCGCGAAGGGGAGAGTGCTATTTGTTAGTATGATAAAAATGTCATTAAAAATACTTTGATGAAAGGAATGTGCTAATTTACTTCTGACAAGGATGACATAGAAATTTGAGGTACTTCCCAAATTCAACAATGAAATTACAACCAGAATCAGTAACTGTTGAACCTCCACTCCATGCTTGGCTTTAAGTTGTGGGTGATATGACGTGATTTCTGTGATTCAGAGAGCAAGATCTAGATTGAACACATACTATTCCATGACTCATCATTGATCCTTTCCACATACATTCCCTTGTGAAATCTCACAAGACATGGTGTATCTTTCGCCCCACTTTACAGGTACAAATAGAAAGCAATAAAATGCAGATAAAGTCGTTAAATTCACTTATTGTTTCCTATCAGGTCAACCATCCAAAACCACCAGCTGCTCCTTGGGAGTAAGATGAGGCTTTCTGTTCCTGTAAAGAGTTAGAGTCTAGGAAACCCACAGGGGCAGTGCTAATACGTCCTATACAGTCACTGTGAGTCCGTTCTACATGGTGGTAGTGAGTTTGGTCTTGGGGGGATTTATACAACTGGTTGGCTCAAACCCCCAGCCACTCCATGGAACAAAGATAAGAGTTTCTGCTCCCATTAAAATTTACAAAACGATTCTATATACCTGGGATGGGGAACCTTTTTTCTGCCAAGGGCCATTTGGATGTTTATAACATCATTCTTGGGCCATACTGGCCAAACCTGTAATCAATTCACTTCTAATGTAATGGCTGGAACTGCTGCTCCGTGGTGAGGAGTGTGATGTTAGCTGGTGTTAATGATTTTTGAGGGCCCTATGCAGTCAGCATAGGAGTTCTAGTTGCATAGTGGCTACAAGTCTCGGCTGCTAACCTCAAGGTCAGCAGTTCAAAACCTTCATCATTCCATAGGAGAAAGACAGGACTTTCTACTCCAGTAAAAAATTGCACTCTCAGAAACGTCCAGGGGCATCTCTACACTGTCCTCTAGGGTCACTGTGAGTCAGCATCAACTTGATGGCAGCGAGTTTGTTGTTAGCAGCCAGCGGTCAGACATTCCCCATCACTGCTATACAGAGTCACTGGGAGTCAGACTTTGCTTGCTGACAGAAGGTTTGTTTGGATTTGGGGCTAGACAGCTACTGACAGGAGTCCAAGTGACGTAGTGGGTTACCCGTTGAACTGCAGTTTAAACCCACAAGATAAAGATGAAACAGAATGCAGACTTCAAAGCCTAAGCAGTAGTTCTACTCTGCCCTAAAAAGTCATGAGGGGCAGTGGGTTGGTGTTTTGGGTGCAACTGCAAAAGGAGTCCTGGTTGTGCATCGGTGACGCACATGGTTGCTAATGGAAAGCTCGGTGATTCAAAGCCAGTTCTCAGGAATAACATGTGCCAGTCTGCTTCTGTAAAGATGCCCAGCAGAGGAAACCCAATGGGGCAGTTCTACTCAGTCTTGTTGGGTTGCTGTGAGTTGGTATTGAGGGCATGAGGGGCAACTAATGAGTGTTTCCGGCCACTGGGTAGCTCACTCATGATTTGCCTGTAGGATTTCTCTCTCCAAAGGCCTGGATCTTTCTACACCTTTTATGCTACTCGGTCTTGGTGCGTACCAAAGAGACACTCTTGAAGAGAGAAAACACAAGATGAGATGCATTTCAGGATCAACGTTTCTGGTTCCATGAATGGAACTGGAGGAAGTTATAAAACTTGAAGAAAGGATCCAGTGTGGGTTGGTTGGCTTGTATGTTTCTCTTGTGTCCTTGAGTCTATTCTAATTCAGAGTGACCCCATGTAGGACCTGGCTGTAATCTTCATGACACAGACGGGTAGGTCTTTCCCTCGCAGAACTACTGGGTGGGTTCAGACCACCAACCTCTCAGCAAGCAGTTGAGCATGTCAGTACTGCACCACCAGGACTCCTCGCGGTGCTGGAAGAGGTAGAAAACACCTGTGAATATGTCTGTCTGTCTACTAGCGGGCAGCAGAAAAAGAGCACTGTATTCTTTTAAAAGGCTTGGGATTCTAAGACACCCAGACCATGGAGTATTCAGAAGGTGGAGCATCCTTGTCTGCGTAAATGTTTACTGCCGGTACTCAGAACCATGTCGGGAGACAAAGGGCTTTGATCTGGTCACATCCTGAGACAGAAGACAACGCATATGTGAAACGTTACAATGGTGAGACACAGTGCGTGTGAGGAACTGCCTGTGCTGGGACAAGCCCAGCGATCACTCTCCTCTGAATCTTTATTCATGGATGAGTTGATTTCATTCTTCATTCTCTCCGTCAAATATATGTTGAGACACTTCAGTAATCCCCGAACTTCCTTACCATCTTTCATCACCATTGACCTAGGTAAAGATCCTGAAATGGTACCATTTAAAGCTATCCAATCTTGATCTCTTACAAATCTAATAAAGAAATATTCCCCACTGAAGAAGGGCTTAGGAGGCAGGGAAAGCTACTTCTTAAGGCTTGACTGTGTTGTTATTGTTAGCTTAAGTACCAAGACCACTAGCAATTTTTAATTCTCTGGAACCAAGCCCAGCAGCTAAAATGAGAAATCAAACGGCCATGGCTCAGAACTGTCCAAGGGCCTGGGGAGAGCGGACAGGCAGCTGTTTCGAAAGCAATACTAACGGCTTATCCTCTGATCTTATGTAATCGTTCATAGAATCCCGTAAATCACAAGGCAGGAATTGCTTCTATTTGTAGCCGAGCTTATTAAAATAGGGTTTGTTTGGGCTTCATGTCAAGGTAGAAAATGAAGGCAACAATGTGCTTCTTAGATCTGGCAAGACAAAGATCTGCTTTCATTTCATCCCCTCGAAAAAGACTTCATTTACTCCGTCATTCGGTCAGTTCGTCAGTCACTTTCAGGAAATGTTTGCTGAGTGCGCCGACGCGGCAGGGACTCCTTGGGCACAGGAGATGCAACAGAGTAAACCCTCCTGCCATGTACACTCTCCTGGTGCCCAGCGTGTAGGTAGAACTAGAGACTATCGAGGAAATCAGGACACAAAGAGACAGCCTTCCTGTGGGAGTGAGTGCTATGGAGAGAAAGCAATCGAGGGAGGGTGGGAGAGCCAGCAGTTGGTAGATCAAGTCAGAGAAAGCTTCGCCGAAATGGTGACATTTCCCCAGCGTTCTGCAGGAGGTGGCACAAGCAGAGGCCGGAAAGGGTGGGGGGGGGGGGGGGGGGGGGGGGGGGGGGGGAGGTGAAGTCCAAGCAAAGAGCAGAGTCCTTCTCAACAAGCTGAAGGAGGCAGAGTGCTAGAGTGGGGTGACCAAGAGGCCACTCCACGCGCCCTGCAGGGCCCCTCAGTGGGATGGAAGCTATGGTTTAGGTTGTCAGCAGATAAAAATACAGGACATCAATGGCCCTGGCCTTGCTGACACAACGTGGTAGGTAGAACAAGGTCCCAGCCGAGAGTCACATTCCGCTGCCATGCCCCGGTGAGTGTGTTGCATTGCATGGAAAGAGGGCTTTGCAGGGGTGATGAAAGTTAAGATCTTAAAGTGATTTTCTCCTGGGTGACCCTTGTGAGCCCTATGTAAGCAGGACATCTTAGAAGATAAAAGAGGCAAGAGGGTGTGATGACAGAAGCAGAGGTGGGCGTGCTGATTGCTGGCTTTGGAGCTAGAGGAAGGGTCCACAGGTCAAGGAATTCAGGTACCTCTAGAAAAAGGAGAGGAAATACATTCTTCCTTAGAGCCTCAGAAGAGATATAAAGTTTGGTTCAAGGCCTGGGAAACCTATTTTTAACTCCTGACCCCCATGTAAATATAAGATCATAAATGTGTGTAATTTTAATGTTATTTATGGTAACATTTATAGTAATGTGTTACAGCAGGAATACCCATCTAATACAAGAAATAAATTTGCCTTGTCAGTATGTCCCAGGCAACTTTTGAAACCTGTTCCTACTAGAATTATCTGTTGCCTTCGAGTTGATTCTGACTTATCAGGACCCTATGAAACAGAGAAGAATTAGTCCCTTGATTTTCCAAGGCGATACATCGTCACAGAAGCAGACAAACTGCTATCTTTGTCTCCCAGAGCAGCTGATGGACTTGAACCACCAATCTTCTGGGTAGCAGCCAAGTGCTTTACCACTGTGCCCCCGGGACTCTCTTTAAAATATTAACATAGCAACCATTATGTATTTGAAATTCACATTTACCTGGGTTTTCTGTGCTGCATCTGGTAACCCTGGCACGGCAGCTCAGAAGACTGAAGGATCTAATGTTCATCACGAAAGGAACACTACAGTGATGAGCGGGAAATGCAAGCAGGAGGACAAGGCAGGGAGCTCCAAATGGAAGCGCCTACAATCATCCAGAAGAAATATGGGAATAGCTGGCATCAGGGTGCTGGTGGTGGTGGAGGAGGACGAGGACAAGGACGAAGAGGATGAGGAAGAGAAAAGTGGTCCAACCCATCTACATCTTGTTGAATAAGATCTGTGGATAGCTGCACCAGGGGAAGTGTTTCCACATCCACATTTCCTTTCCAGCCTGTAGCCTTTGTTATTCTATGCAGAATTCAACCCTGCAACCCACTCACATGTCTCCAGTTGCAGAAGTCCCCAAACAAAGAAGATTCTAGGGAATGAAACTAACAAATGATACGTTCCTGTATGCAAATGTGGAACGAACCATTCTTTCCCCACCAGCACAAGCATGGACCCCAAGAGGATGATGCTATCCCCTATTTAGAAATAAGACTTTGGGAAACCCCAACCAAAACCCACACTCTGCCGCCAAGTTTCTGCCTACTCTCTCTGGCGAGACTGAACATATGTGAAAATCAATCTCTTGGTTCCTTTGTTAGTTGATTCCAAAGACCAGTGTTCCAGTTCCTTGGTGCCACGGCTTCCCTCGGTTAGTCTGCTATCTGGCAAAGCTTGCTGGGAGAGTCTCCTGCTCCACTTTTCCCCCTCCCTGGTGTACTTTCTTCTGATTTTTATGAAAGGTTTAGGTATAGGGCGGTGACCAAAGACTTAGCTTGTGAATTCTCTCCTGTGTACTAGCTGGCCAGGTGACTACACTCTGTCTGCATTGTCAGCTGCCTCTGCTTCTCTGCTGATGTGCTCGGTCACCATATCCCACTTTCCAGGAGAAAGTGGTGGTCGTTTCCGTTCATGTGAATGAAGCCATTGAACAGGCAAGAGAGGGACACTCAGGCTCCCAGGAATCAGCTTCCTCCAAGTCTGTGGTTTTCGCCCATTTGGGAGGACACGTGGCTCTGACCCAAGTTTTGAAATGGATGAAAGAATGTTCATTCTAATTCTGGCTCTCTCAACCAGAGAGAATAAATGAGACGACGGCTACGACAGAAATTGTAGTGATCCAAACATCTTCCCAATTCTATTCTATAAATTTTACATGCTGCCTACACAGCTAACCTACATACTTCACAGATGACTGAGACATGACCTCCACAGTCCATGTTTCCAGAGGAAGACAAAGAAATACCTCGTGTTTTCCCTCCTCAGTCTCTGCTACCGCCCTAAGCCTCATTAACCTTTCCTCGTTCTCCAGCTCACCTTTAGTGACTTTTTTCTCGTCGTTCCAGAAGATTTGTCAGCAGATCTGAAACTCGAGAGCCCAAACACAGTGATGTATAAATTCGGGATTCAAAAAAATAAATAAACTCACTGCCATCAAATTGATTCCAACTCATAGCGGTCCTATGGGAGATACTAGGACTGGGCCCGGTGGGGCTCCAAGACTGCTGAGCTGTAAGAGAGTAGAAAGCCTCATCTTTCTCTTGCAGACTCCCTGGTGGCTTCAAAGTGCTGACGTGGATGTTAGCAGCCCAAGGCATAACCCACTGTGCCCCAGGACTCCTATAATTTCTGGAAGGTGTGCCTATATCTGGCCAGCTCCCCTGTCAGCCAAGCTTTTCTCAATCTGTCAAATCAGCAACTCTTTTTTGAGTCCATGCAGGACATTTTATAAAGTACCAGCTGCTTGGGTACAAATAAAAGGCTAGGCAGATTTCTTTCCCTTTAGGGACTTGTCGTCTAAGTGAGAGAAAGAATTATCAATCGAATGCAAACCTTGGAAATGTGTACAGGCAAACATGGTCCTTTCCGTGTTTGGGAACTACAAATGGATTAGAGACAGATTTGGGAGAGAGGTTAGAAAGGGGAGAGGAGCAGGCTGATCCTCTGGGGGTGGGAGGTGCCCACTGGATGTTCCCAAGCCAGCATCTCCAGCAGCAGGGGGGGAGGGGTGGGTCCTGCCCTAGTGGGAGCTTCCTGTGCATGGCTGCCAATGAAAGGGCCTGTCTGACATTAGCCCATCATCTCTGAGAAGTCGTTCTTCCCTGGAATGTTCTTGACAATGAAGTTCACAGAGCTACTTCTCCCCTCCCCACCACCGGGTGACATAAAAACCAAAACAAATCAAAATAGTCTGGAAGCTGGCTTTTCTGACACAAGTCTAGTACAAAGACATTTTTTACCTAGCATCCTAGAAAAGACAGCTGATCAGCAAGACAGTCCCTTCCCCCAGGTCTGGGTGCTGGCCCACCCTGGCCTTCTTTGGTAGATGGTCCTTCTCAAAACAGGCCATCGAGTGGGCCTGAGGCTGTCACGTGGGGACGTTTCTCCTTCATTCCTTCTGATCAAGACTAGATCAGGGGAGGAGGGCTCGGTGTTTCGGTGGCAGAGTTCCTGCCTCCCCTGGGTGTTCTGGGTTGAACTGTGCCCCTCCAAGTGACATGTGGTAAATCCTAACTTCTGAGAGCCTGATGATCAATGAACCCATTTGAGGGGAACAGTTGTTGTTGTGATGTTAACAAGGCCAGATTCCTCTCTTTCACATGATCAAGCAAGCGGAGACTTGGGAAACTGGATCCCAAGCCGCATGGAGATCTCCAAGGATCCAGAAAGCAGACTCCAAAGAGACAAAAACCTTTCCCCTGGGAAGTCAGAAGGAGAAAGCCTTCCCTGAGTCCCCGAGATCCCAAGTGCTAGCCTCCCAGCCCATGAGAAAACAAATGTCTGGCTGATAAAGTCACACACTTGTGGTAGTTCTGTTATAGCCGCAATAGATGACTAAGCCAACGCAGGAGACCCATTTTCACCTCCCAACCAACCTCATAGATAGCTCCTCACCTCTGTCCAGGCTGACTTGGCACTGTGATGCTGAACTTCAGAGTTTCTAGATTAAGACCTCCAAAAATTCAGCCGGGAAAACCCTATGGATTGCATAGATCTGATCGTATGGATCGTCATGAGTGGGGAGTGACTTAACAGCAGCTAATAACCCAGGGAGCAGAAAACTTGAGATAGTTAGGTTTATTGTGCTAACCTGGTCAATAAACACATGTGGGGTTAATTGAAGGGCAGAGAGATAAATGGCTCGATGAGCCTCACCTTTCTAGTTCTCGGGTCTTTTGTTTCTGGTGGATGGACCAGGGTGCAGCTGTCTTAGCCGGTTCCCTGCTTCAGCTGACAAGGCTCACTTCCTGCAAGACATCCTTGAGGAGTAGCCACATGGACCTACCCCGATGCAGCCCTGGGTGCTGGAGCAGCCGTGTGGAGACCTCTGCCGGCGCCAAGATGCTTACACACTTAATGAGTCGGCTTTCCTCCTGCAGTCGGTGTCATTGCGTGTGTTTTATGAGATGGAGGAGGACTTTGTAGATCGGTGTCAGACATATGGGCTGATGTTGGACTTGTGGGCTTGGGCAGCACTGGGTTAGGATGCTTTCTTAATATACACTTACCCTTTATATACATATGTTTATACATATACATATGAGTTTCTGTGGAATTGTTTCTCTAATGTACCCAGACTAACACACAGCTTGAGGCAGGACATCCCAACCTATGTCTGCCTTTCTGTCTCCAGCTCTCTCCATCTCGCCTTCCTGCCTCATCATCCTATGCAGTCATCAAAGGCTGACCAGACACGGCCAAGAATTTCTACCAATCTAGTGGTTTCACCTTAAAAAATCATATCCACAGATGAGACTCCTTTGGTCCGATACTCACTTCAGTCATCCGGCAAGTGGCTCAGGAATGCTTTCGGCCAGGGCCTCTCATTTCCTGCCGCTTGTTAAAGGCGTGCACCTGTGCTCTGTGCACACAGGAGGTTTGCATTACGAGCAGCCTCGTGGAAGATGGGCTGGCCTCCCGGATCTTTCAAATGCATTTTGAAGTTGTAAAGCTTAAATCAGAACACACTTTCCTCAATGTTGTCTGTTCTCCGGGACATGTGAAAATGCTAAAAGGAAAACAACCGTTTTCTCTCTTTTTCTTTGTAAAATAAAACAGAGGGGGTGGCTTCAAGGCTTCATTCTTTCAGGTTAAACATTCAAGAAAAGACAAGGGTTGTCTTCCCTGGGAGTTGTTTTTTAAAAACAGGCTCTATTTCCAATGTCTCAAACCTAAAGACAGAATATTCATTGATAGGCCAGAGTCGAAAAATAGCCAAGCATGGAATGAAAATTCATAGCGACACAACCTCAGAGACTTTTCAGAGAATCATTGTCACATATAAAACCACAGAAAACAAGGCCATAAAGGAAGATGGTGCATGTGCAGCCATTCAAGGGCAGTGAGCTACCTTCTAAGGTGACAGCCCCCTCTCCCAACAGTCCCTGTTTTATGAAGAGTACAGTATAGGTAGGTAGTGCCTGGCTTATGAGTGTTGGATTTACGGGCAACTAGTACCTTCATTCTGAAATGTTTGAGCCAATTCATCCAAACTCACTGCCACTGCGCCAATTGTGACTGAGAGAGACCCGCAAGGGCAGAGTTAAAGTGCTCTTGTGGGTTGCCAAGGCTGTAACTCTTTACACGAGCAGGAAACCTCATCTTTCTTCCAAGGAGCGGCTGGTGATTTCGAACTGCAAACCTACACCACCTTGGCGCCTACTGGCAGCACATTCCTCACTCCCACTCCACTTGCTGCACGTGCCACTTTTACATCATCCAAAAGGCTTTGCCCCTTGGCTGCCCTAAACCTCCCACTGAAACTCACTGCCATCCAATCCATGCCGATTCATGGTGACCCTGGAGGACCAAGTAGAATTGTTCTTGTGGGTCTCCAAGACAGTCAGTCCTCACAGGAGAGGCAACCTCATCTTTATCCCTCAGTGGGATCGAACCCACTATGCCACCACTATACACTAAAGTAGAGCTAAGTCCTAACTGTAGGCACCTGTTCCATTTCCCCTACAAAGTTGACTTCACTCATGGTTAGGGATGGATCTCATTGGGACCGGTGGCTGCCGGTAGCGATGGCAGCTGTCTCCTGTCACAGGAAATCTGGACAAGACCTCTTTTTTCTTTTTTTAATACTTTTATTGGGCCCTCTTACATCTCTTATCACAATCCATACATTCATCCAGTGTGCCAAGCACATTTGCACATATGCCACCATCATCATTTTCAACACATTCTCTTCCCACTTGAGCCCCTGATATCAGTTCCCCATTTCTTCTTCCTCCCTCCCCCACCTACCCTCCCTCACAAATCCTTGATAAATTATAAATTATTATTTCCATATCTTACATCGTCCTCCATCACTGTTCAGCCACTTCCTTATTCTTCCCCCCGGGAGGAGGTTCTAGATTGATCCTTGTGATCTATCGATTTCCCCCTTTCTCCCCTGACCCTCCCTAATCCTCCTGGTATCTCTACTCTCATTGTTGGCCCCGAGGCGTTTATCTATCCTGGATTCCCTTAAGATCTGCTTTTGCAGATTGGGGAATGGAGACTGAGAGAATTCAAGTCACTTACCCAGGGTCCCATAGATTGCTATTCTCAGCTCCGGAACTTAAAGCTTCCTAATCCTTGCACACAGAAGTTTCCAGAAAGCCCACAGAAGATGCAAGGGCCATGGCAAGAGCACAGATCAGAAAGAAAGTCTCCATGTGCCCTCCTGCTCAGTCACTAACTAGCAGTATGCCATGCACAAACACTGGGTCAATGTCTCTTCCCTGCTGACAGAAGTACCTAGCGGGCTTATGAAGCATCCCCACAATCATGCCTCCCCCTGGGAAAGATGGAAACAGCAGGTCTGGATTTAGGGCCTGACCTTTGGTGGATCTTATCTTTAGAGAAGTAGCCTTGGTGATATAGTGAGTTATATGGTAGGCTGTTAACTGCAAAGTCATTGGTTCGGAACCACCAGCCACTCCTTGGAAGAGAGATGAGGTTTTCTACTCCCATGAAGATCAACAGTCTTGGAAAGCAACAGGGACAGTTCTCCTCTGTCCTATAGGAATACGAGTCAACGCTATGGTAGTGAGTTTGGTTTTTATCTTTAGGGAAGTTGTGAAAATGAGGGACTAAATGATTCCTTCCAGTCGTAAGAATATTTTATAACAAAAGAAACTCCAAGAATATGTAGCAACAGGAACACCAGGCTCCACTAAGGCTCTGGCTTCTAAACTTTACCAAGTTGTTTCGTTGAGGACTCAGACTGCCTGATCATCTGACCAGCTTCCGAGGCTCTTCTGAGGAAAAGCACTCCGTCACATAAGAGGATTCATCCTGCCAACCATAACAAGTCCCCTGGGACTACAGCCTACTATTAACAGACTGATTTGACTCTGTGCAAATGTAGGAGGCGTGTGAGCATGTGGAAAGACCATGTAGGGAGACATATGCATCTCAATAGACAGCGCAGGTACAGCAGAACCCGGGAAGGGCGAACTCACTAGGCTTGCTTGGATTTCCCAGGTCTCGCAAGTTGTCCACCATCGACGGAGCACAGACTTTACACTTTCCTATCTCTTGTCTTCCTGGGAAATACTTGAGAGGAAAGTGTTTGACCTGCTTCTGCCTGTACAGGTTCTGGTGTTCATAAAATGTTACTGTATTGCCACCAAACTTTTCACTTGGCCCATTCAAAGTTTCTGGGTGGTGTTTTCTGAATGCGTGTGTTGTTGTTGTTATGGCTGTTGTTGTTGGATCCTAATCGTCTGGCTTCATTTTCTTTTGTTGAAAGAGAAATTTTGCTCATGTTCCCCCCTTTTGCTTCCAAGGTGCACGAATAGCCTTTTCACGCCACCGTTCTGATAGGTTAAGGGCTCCTGGCAAGAACGCATGGGGGCCTTCAGCTTAAACCAAATGTGCTAATGCATTTTCCAAATGCAGGAGCCACAGGAGGAAGGCTTTGGAAGGACTCCAGTCCAGTGAGTGCCAAGGGCCCAGCCAGGCAGGGTACCGCGTAATGAGAAAGAAACCTTGTAATTCCAAGAGTTCTGTGTTGGCTTTCCTTCCATGTCTCTGAGGTCCAGGGTTAAAGATATTGATCTGTGACCTGGAAGAAGAGCTGACTGGTGACATCATTTGGGGGAGGTCTTACACTTGCAAAATCTCAAAAAGCCCGAT
Organism: Echinops telfairi; assembly: GCF_000313985.2. Classification (NCBI taxonomy): domain Eukaryota; kingdom Metazoa; phylum Chordata; class Mammalia; order Afrosoricida; family Tenrecidae; genus Echinops; species Echinops telfairi. Next base: position 41,380,114 of record NW_022111300.1, read on the forward strand.
GAGCAGCCAGAAGGAAAATCAGAGAGCAATGAGACTTGAGTAACTTGAGAAAAATAAAATTGTTGATGTCTTAGCATAAAAACGTGTCTATGTGAATGTGTTTACTTCTTCCGAGTGTCTTCATCTGTGTTCACAAGAACAACAACTACACCAACAAAACACAACGCTGCTGTAGCTTGCACTCCAACTCTTTGTGATGGATGGAGTAGATTTGGTCCAGGGCTTCCCAAGCCTATAACTTGACAGAAACAATCTTTCTAATGGCAACCAAGCACTGCACCACAGTACCAGCAGAGCACACTTATTCTAGCTTGAACCCACTACCAGCAAGTGATCTTTGATTTACACACACACACACACACACACACACACACACACACACACACAGTCACTGCCCTGGAGTCGATTCCAACTGAGAATAACCTTCTAGGACGGGACAGAACTGCCCCCTTGGAGTTTCCAAGCTTGCAACTCTTTGTGGGAGTAAAAAGCCAGTTTCTGCAGGAAACTGATCCTGATATTTACAGGATCAGATAGCCTCATCTTCCTCCTGTGGAGCAGTTCTCTGTCCAACACCTACCCAACAGGGCCACCTCTAGTCTACGGCAATCGAATTGTTTATTCCTCCCATAGATCTTGATTGGCCTCCTCCTCTGTGCTAGGCGCCCTAGGTGGTGCAAACAGTTAAGCCAGTGGGCTCCTCACCAGAAAGTGGGAGATTTGAGTCCACCCAGGGGTGCCTTGAAGGAAATGACTGGTGACCTACTACTTAAAAATCAGCCACTGAAAACCCGGGAGACGCAATCTTACTCCAGCACATGAGATTCCCAGGCGTGGGAATCTGCGTGACAGCAACTAGGTCCTTTCCGGTCTTTCATGCTAAGCACGATTCTCGAGCAGGTGGAAGAGCCAGAAAGACACTATGCCTTCGTTGCTCAAACTCTCCATGATTTCTCATCTACAAAGTGAGGGTGGGGACAAGAGAACAGCAGTGAGGGCAACAAAAGGAGAAAAAGGCAGAAAGAACGTGAGTTCTATTCTTTGCTCCTCTCCACACTGTGAACTGAGCCTCGGTTTCATCTATAAAATGAGAGCCTGTCTAACCTTTCCAGGTAATGCAGAAGGTTCGGTAGAGAAGAGCTTAAAGGTCTGAAAGGCGTATGAAAATATGGGCAATACTCATTACTTCCTGGTGATAACTCTCTACTGCCATTGTGCCTGGAGAGAGTGGGATATTTTGGTTTGTTAGATATGGCTTTGTTTGTTTGTTATCCTTTCTTTTCTCTCCTTTCGCCTTCTCTTCCTTTCTTCCCTCTTTCTTGCTCCCTTGCTCCCCATTTTCTTTCCCTCTTTCGGAAGGGGAAGGGAGATGGGCACTGCCCTTCCTTGTCTCTTCCCTCTCGTCATGTTCTGAAGGAGACCCTGGGACCCCGTGTTGTGGAGGGCCTGCCATTACATCATGCCTCTCCCGAGTCCCATGGAGAGGGAGAAGGCAGAGCCAAGGTAAGTCTTTGGGAGCAGACTTCAAAATGTAAACCTCAGGCAGGAGTGTGGATTTAAAATTCTGAGCCAAGCACAAACCTCTTCATTTTCAAGTTCATTTACCCTTGGCAACATGCAACCTCCAGTTACTATGAAGGGGAAAGGGGAGGGGGGGCTTAAAAGGCTCATTTAAAAGGCTGAGGAGCCTTTAGGGATCTCTGCGAGCTCTTGAAAAACATATTTTGATGATACAAGTGTAAACAAATCAAAAGCATATGGATTGAATTTCCCTTAAATTACACAGGATTTTTTAAAATGAGGGGAGGGTGGCAATGCATTTGGAAAAATATGTTTTTGGTTTGACTGACTCAGAAACATGCGAGCACGCTCAGGCTTTGACAGCCCCGACATGACGGCGGGTTTGCCCATCGCCTGACTTTGAGGTTGTGTGACCCTTTGAGAGCCTTCGCTGTCTCTGTGCGTGAGCAAGGAGAGCTTTCTGATAGCACAGGCCCACAAACCAGCAGAGAGAGTGCAGGACCCCCTCTTAATCCCTTGAGCTGAAGAACCCTTGTTCTATGGAATCTGGATCCATCCAGATTACCGTGCCATTTTATATAGTGCAAGTCCACACAGCAAGACAGGACTTTCAGGGACCAAGGTACCAAGCTCAGCATACAAGTTGACCCCCTGCATCCCACAAATGGTTGCCACCCAAAGCTTTTACTTCATATTTCCCAAGACCGCACCAATAGTTGAGTTGTTAATCTTGGCCTTCCTTTCTCCGCCAACCCCAACAGGTGATACAGCAGAGAGAGAAAAAAACTATGGGCACGTTGGAGGTGTGGGGACAGAGTATCAAGCCAGCCCAATACGTCTGCATGGTTGTCAAAGCCAGTGTTTCCGAAGAGAAGAACCAGAGCCATAAATAGAAGGCGGTGAGCAGGGTGGCTGTGTCCTTGTGGGCACCACGGCCTCCTTTAGAAACAGTGGCAGGGCCTCTCATTGAGAAGCATCTGTCCAAGCCTACAGGGAAGCTGTTGGGAAAATGGCTTCTACTTCCTGTTTCCTTTGTCTGAAGAGAAATCGTCATCCGAATGAGGAGGAGCAGCGCCAAGGAGCATCAGGCAGTCCAGGAAGCTGTGAGGTGGGATTGGCCCACCAGGATCCTGGGACACTCTTTTCCATGAGCCAGTCGATGAACACATGGGCCACCAGGCTTCCTGAGAGGCAAGCAAGAGGTCCATGTTCCAATCTTCACAGAACAATCTGGGGGAAACTGGTTGGAATGCTCTGAAGAAACTTCGACGTGGAAAGTTTAGTTGGAAACCGACAATCACAGAGCGCTTGATTCACCCGATAAAAAACCTTCTCATTTTTTAGGATGAACTGGAAACACGTGCAGTACTTCCTTTGGATATGCACATTCTAAGAGAGAAGTTAACACTCCCACCTCCCTCGTCCTCACCCCCTACCCCTGCCTCTTTTGGCCTCTGAAGTGTTTACTTGTTTATTTACTTCAGAGGAGTGATGTGAGAGAGTATTTTGGAGAAAAAAAAAAGAAAGCTGTGTCACAAAAATAGCTGCTACCCCCACTTGTACTTCTAGAGACTTCTGTCCCCTTGCTACGATGGTGAATGCCTAACCAGTGCATAATTTTAACAGCACAATCTGCATTGCCTAGGCAGCTGTCTGCCACACCAACTCTTTATGAAATCCACCCACGGCATTTGACTCAATTACCTCCTGCAGCTGCGAATTCCACAGGTCGACCACACTAGGCATGGAAAAGTATTTCTTTGTATTCATTCCAAATTTATTAGCCATTTAAACCATTCCTTTTAGTGACTTGTATATTTTTAAGTGTTCGTATAGCACCATTTTAGGCCCAAGTCCCTTTGGCCTGGGTTTAATATGCAGCTCAGAATATTAGAGTATGCTCTTCAAAGGATTGCCATAAAAGCAGTAATGGGGTGTTGACCTCCGTTTGAGCCTTGCTCAAAGTTCTCCGGCCATAGATTCTGCACAGCCCGCCAGCCTCACCCACACATGTGCACAGTCATGGGAGGCAGACGGACTTGAGATAGAACCATTCAAACTGCTCTCCCTCCTGGGAGGATGGGTTGGGGCCACACCTGGTTTCCAGGGGCATCTCATGGGGGTAGCTACCTTAAGTACACTGGCTGGTAGGTGAAAAACAGGGAGGTCGCTTCCAATCAGTCATAGAGGTATGGGCGACTAGAGTACCAGGTGCACAAACTAGGCGTTCTGAAAACAAGTTCACTGCTAATAGCCTTACCACATAAGGCTCCACATAAGACAGTAAAGACAAAAGACATACATTTGAAAAATGATGTTCTGCAGCCAGTCGGAGCGGACACCCAGAGCCAGGCCTATGGTCACTGCTTCTCCCCCTGACAGGCACCTCAGAAGGTGCTGTGAAGGCCTCTGGGCAACTCTAGGTGGTGCCAACGTTGACCTGCTTGACTGCTAACTAGAAGGTTGAAGGTTCAAATCTACCCAGAGACACCTCAAAAGAAAATCTTGGGGATCTACTTCCAAAACACCAGCTCAGTTCTGCTCTGACAACATGGGGTCACCATGCATCAGAGTTGACACCACACCAATTGGATACACAGGCGTCCTTTGCTCTATTATGCTTCATGTACTGCCCTTTGCAGACATGGCTTTTTTCCCCAAACAAATTGAAAATTGCTGGCAACCTGCATGGATCTGGCAAGTCTGTTGGCGCCATTTTCCCCAATAGCATATGCTCACTTCCTGTCTCTGTGTCCCCTCTTGGTCATTCTCACAATATTTCAAACATTTCTATTGCCTGCTTCACAGGCTTCAGCAGAGTATGGACATCACGGATATTCACTCTGGGAAACCAATGTGGTCAGGAAACTGATCAGCAGGGCCTCTGAAATCTATCTATAGCCCCCTGCAGAGGCTTCCAGCACCTTCAGGGAAATGTAACAGTTCTAAGTTTCTGCCTCTCCCACTGGGCTCTGGATGTAAGGTGATGAAAGGCATACTCCCATGATCCCCTGCTTCAGGTAACCTTACTTCCTGTTCAGGCCAGGCTCTATCCCTTCAGGTGGTCCCTCTCCTTCCTTCCTTCCTTCCTTCCTTCCTTCCTTCCTTCCTTCCTTCCTTCCTTCCTTCCTTCCCTTCAGTCTCTCTTTCTGTAAGCAGCCCCCAAGGTTCTGCTTATGGTGGGTGTTGAGCCGTTCCAGGTTTGCAGCTTCCAAACTGTGTGACCGCAGGATGGTGCCTTAACATCTCAGGGCTGGTGGCACTTCCTAGACTCCATCCTAGCCTGGGGAATGCTTCACCCTGCCTTCCTGCTGTGAAGATTAGTTAGGATGGATTCAATAGGCCCAGCTCTGGGTTCAGCCCAGAGGACTCAATAAATGTCAGCTGTTTTGCCTTTTACAAGTTTAGGCTACACTTTAATAAATGGTGTTAGAGGACGCTGAAGATACCAAAGGCTGTTACATCCTACGTCTTTTGAAGGGGTGGTCAGACTTATTTTTAACAGCTCAATCTTAAAGCCAGGTGTTGCAGAGACAAAGTCCAGAGCCAAGGCCTACTGCTTAAACCTTTTGGCTTAAACCTTTAGCCATAATTAAAGCGTGACCCAAGATTGATTTAGCGTGGCACACACCAAAACGGGGCTGGTTAGTTAGCAGAGAGAGGCCAACCCCCTCCTTCCCACAAAAGGGGAAGAAAATGCCAGTTGGAAGGGAATTTAATAACGACATGTTCAGTTCTGTGCATCTGCTTCCATTCCATGTCAAGAAATTATAGTCCACATTCGCCTTCAGCAATTTAGTCTTTTTCTAAAAGTTTCTCTACTGCCATGTTCGGGCTATGTTTAGGGTTTAGTGTTTCAAGATGGCTTTACAGTATAGTGCAATGAAAACAACTATGGAATATTTGGAATCTGTTGATCTTTCGGATCTAGAGGGCCAGCATTTTCTTTGCCTTGTTGAATGAGACAGTTGCCTTAACCACAGTTTATTCTGCAAATTCTAAATCAGGATATTGTTTTCTGATGGTAAATAAGAAACCTCTTGTCAACAATTCCAAAAGGCTTTGAGCTGCCCTCCACCCCCCACACTTCCCCCAGCATGGAGTCACAGCATTACTCACTCAAAGGGGCTGCAGCACTGGTTTCAGGCACCAGCTCAAGCAGCCTGAGTGCCTTTGGGCAAACCACCGAACCACATTCTGTCTCGTATCGAACATCTGTAACAAGAAGAAGCAGGCCTCCATGCTCAGACCCAGCTGAGTGCTGACTATGCCCAATGCCATGCTATTCTTCAAAAGGCAGCAGGAGTTTTGCAAATGCTCTTTTCCCAATTATTAAAAAGCTAATGATTCACTATATTTTGTGAAAGCAACTTTTACCCCCTCTGGAGCCCCTGGGAGGAACAAAGAACTAAGTGCTCCACGACTCTCTGAAAGGTTGGTGGTTCAAATGCACCCAGAGGAGCCTTGGGAGCAGGGTCTGGAGATCTGCATCCTGAAAGTTACAGCTTTGAGAACCCTAGGGAGTAGTTCTACTCTACACAAACTGTGGCAGGTATGTAATTTCATGTCAACTTTATAAATAAATGTAGGGATGCCTCCTTGTGGGCATGGCTTTCTCATAAGGATTCTCAGGAACTTCCTCTCTTTTTCCCAGGAGGTGGGACACACTCTCTCTCTCTCTACTGGAGGAGCCCCATGGAGACCAAGGCTAACACTGAGATGCTTCCACCACCACTGGATCCACAAGACTTTTCATTCACCAGCCTATGATTTCCTGCATTCAGCATTGTTGCATGTGCTGCATGAGTCTGAGGAGGAATTTATAGACTAGTATCAGACATATGGGCTAGTGTCCGACTGATGGACTTGATCTAAACTGGGTTGGGATGTTTTCTCAATATGCAGTTGCTCTTTTGATATAAAGTTCTTTCTTATACATTTATGAATGTCCCTGGATTTGTTTCTCTAGTCTACTGGACTAACTAACACACACACACACATACACACGGTCGCCATGAGTTCTAAGACATTTGACAGCCACCAACAACTACAACACAGTTTACACAAAGAAAGTTTGTGACATTGTATTCTCAAGAAACAATGTGTACAATTGCAGATTTGACTATAAAGTGGGATTTGGGCAAATCATCCATTAAAAGTAGACCAAAAGAAAGTATCTACTTGACCTAGCTGAGGAAGGAGGTGATTGGAAGGTGCTTCCTTTGAGCCATCTCTGCACTTGCCTGTGGGCAGACCAAGAGCTGCTCCTCTGTAGACTATCTCAGCTTGGGCACCGAGCTTAAGCAATCTGGGCAGCATTGTGTCAAAGTGTATTGGGATATAATTCCGACACCACATAATTCACCCATCGGAAATATACAACTTAATGTTTTTTAGTAAATCCAGAGATTGGTCAGCAGTCACCAGAATCAATTTTAGAACATTTCGACTCCGCTCAAAGCAATCTTGTGCACGTTAGTCAACCCTGGTCCCAATTTCCACCCTATTTGTTGCCACCAGCCCTAAGCAGCCTCGAATCTGCTTTCAGCATCTGTGAATTTGCACATGCTGGGCATTTCCTATAAATGGAATCATAAATGTGGCCTCTTTGAATGGCTTCTTTCACTTAGTGTAATGTTTTCAATGTTCAGCCTCAGTATGGTAGCATGTGTCAGTCCTTCAAACCTTCTGATGTCTGAATAATATTCCATTACATGGTCATGCTATAAACAGACATTTTGTTTATCCATTCACCAGTTGATGGATGTTCAGATTGCCTCCACTCTTGGGCAATTATGAATACTGCTGCTAAGCACATTGAGATACATATCGGTGCGTCCATTTTGGCATCTACAAATTTCTGTCGTTTTCCCCATGGATTTCATGAATAGAAACTGATTTCGCTAAAACTGCATGATAATTTGAAGGTCGAACCATCATCTTCCACATGATCATCTGCTCTCTGTGCCGCCTTGAGGACAGCACCTTTGCTCCAGGTACTTGAGGTGCTCCAGCATCGTAATTCTCCCTTTGCTTTGCTTTTGCCCACCACCGCCCATGACGCTCGCACCCTCTCTAGCGATCAGGGGTGTCTTCGGTCCATACTTCCTTTGCTTTCCTTGTGCTTGTCTCTTAAATTCATAGCCTATTTCTTCTAACCAGGTACTTTACTCATCATTAACTGGGGACTCGTCCTTTCCCCTTTTTTCCAACATAAAGTTTTGGTTCTAGTTATCAATTTTAAATACATGTATTATAAATATTTATAGTTATACATATATTTTGTAGAAACATAAATTATGTATTTTATCATAATATATGTAATGTATCATAAGATAGATAATATGCAATCACATTTTATTTGATATCAATTATATGCAAATTATATTTAACATAAACTGATTATAAATGTATAAAATATATATTTTTATAAATTTTAAATAGATAGATATACATAGAGATATGGTTCACTGTGCTAAATTCCTTACTAGCTAGGTACAAAAGGTATATGCCACAGATGTGGGTACATATATTTAATCCTTTTTTTAATATATAAATGCACTTAAATTCTCTCTTAAGTCTCTTTGAACCTAGTGTTAAAAGGGGGAAAAAATGTAACATAGTTTCGGCCAATAAATTCAGACACCAGATGATTTTCCAGTCAGTGCTTTCTGGTTTGGAATGTGTTTTCAGAATTGACCTCTCCTTACCTGTCCCGTTGGCTGGGGGCGGTTTGCACTGCACCCAGGTGTACATGGGTGGAAAGGAACCCTCCATTCCACAGATAGCCCCTCTTCTCCCGGGCCTGGTAAGCTGGGTCCTGGCCCATCTGCTCTGAGCTTCTTCCACACGCTCCGCTTTGCTTCCCCTGCAGCCAGCCAGCAGTCTTTCTCTTCGAGCCCACTCCCTTCTTGTTGTCATGGAGGCACCAAAGGCCCTTCAAGCATCCAGGTCGTGAGGCCTATACATCTTTGGGATTTCCACCATCCAACCCTCATCTCCCCAGGTTTGTTGTCAGGGGCCTTTGAAGCTATTCTCACACAAAGACACTGGACAGGACAGAGAAGACCTGCCCCATAGGGTTTCCTCAGCCACAATCTTTCCATTAGCTGCCAAGCACTGAACTGTTGTGCCCCGAGACTCCTTCATCCCGGGATAACCAGCAAGACACAGACAAAAGACAGAGGGAAGCTCATGCCAGTCGTCTTTTCTCTCTCCAAAGTCCCTTCTCTACCAACTTGGAAAGATCTGTCGAGTCTCAGCAGACAAAGATCTTGAGCTCTTCACAGATTTCATTCACATAGATATATGAGCGGTTCATTGAACACACATTTATATACACACATACACATCTACAAATATGTGTCATAAATTGAAGACTCATACTTCTTAAGGTGTTCTCTTTTCCAAAATCATTAACTCTTAGAAATTAGAAGCTTTAACTCACAAGGCAATTGTCTCTTTTATGATCTCTAAGAGCGCTGTTGTGACACAGTGGTTAAGCCCTCCGTTTATAACGGAAAGGGCAGTGGTTTGAGCCCACCAGCCGCTCTGCAGGAGAAAGACGGTACAGTTGGCTTCTTCCTTGGGGTCCTACAGGGTCACTGGGAGTCAAAATCAACTCCCCTGCCATGGATTTGGAAGATCCCTTGGGAATGACGAGTTGTCAAGTCTATGTGATTGCCGTGCCTGTGCCCTGATTCATTAGGGTTCCTCTGATGGGTGTCATGGGCTGGGACCAGGAGCCAGCGCTCCAGGACTCTTCAGAGCCTAGTGAGGCGCTGCGATAATATCCAGGGAGTCCGGACCTCATAGCTTTTCCAAATTAAAGTTGTGTTCCTTTTATGCTTGAAGCCCCTCAGACCTCCTTGCTGCCCCAGCCCGGTCTAGGCAGACTCTCTAATTGGAAAGGCCAGTCTGGTCTCTGATGTGGCCCTCTCCTCGACTATCGCCCAGAAGGCAGCAAGGAGTCCAGTGAGTGTTGCCTGCAAGAGCCCACCAGCCTTAGGTCTGACACTTCTGAGGGCTGGGTATGGACCCTGGGCAAAGCATAGACAAAGGAAAGTGATGATAGCACAGGGGGCCATGGAGGTCACTTTCCAGAACACGTGCAGCAACATATGCAGAGCAAATACTTTTTTAATCGAAGGGAACCATAAATTTTGTATATTTGTTTGGGGGTGGGGGGGTCATAATAAGTCATCTGAGGTTGCAAATGAGTTCTCATTGCATCACAAAAACAGCCAAATATTGTCACTGCAAAATAAAATAAAACCCTACTTCATTGCACGTCTTCTGAAAGGGCTCCAGAAATAGAAAACCAAAGAATAAGGTGCCTAATTCTATAAAAAGACAACCAAAAGTACAAATGGTGTGTGTGTGTGTGTGTGTGTGTGTGATGGGCGTGGTATATTTTAACTGCTCATTGCTTGCCATCCATGGAAAAAGATAAAGGCTGTCATGATGATTGTAGTGAATGCCTCAATCTTCTGGCGAGAGTGAGCTTTTGAGTATTCAAGCTTTCACTGCTACTTTAATATCGTTTTTGAGGGGTCCCCACCCCACCCCGCACTGCGAATCCTTATCCCTTTTAACATAATTCAAAGGATGAATTCATTGGGCGAGAAATGCTACCAATATTCAAATTTTGTTCTCTAACAGAAAGATTGAATTGTGTGTGAGAGAGAGTTTGAGGAAAAACGAAAAAGAGATGGCATTTTTTGCATATTTGTTTGCAAAAGACACATTACACTCCCATGGTTTTATTGGGGGTAAGGAGTTGTTTGATTCTCTTTCCTAGGCTGCTACTGTCTTGAATGTGGGCCATTGTAGAGGGAGAATCATCTTGCAGGATTGCTTCACTGTGTTATATCTCTTTAAAGACTTAAAAACAACTCTTTATCCATATTATCTCATGATAAATCCCCTGAAATTCCCTGCTAAAACACGTCCAATTGATAGCAGATAACCCAGGCTCAGCCTTCTTAAGTGTTATTTGGATTAATCTCTGATTCATGTTAATGATCTTTCCACTGCATTATTCCTTCTGATGCTGGAATTTCTTATCATCTTAACATGTTTGTGCCATCCGTAATCCACCCATTTCTATCCTTGGTTGACCACTGCCTACATGGCTTCTGAAAGCTCCTTCTCTTCACCAACGACTTGCAGTCATCCTTGGGGAATTTGCCTGGGCCAAGCATCCCACATCCTTAGTTTCAATATCTGTGGGTTTCTAGTTTGGAAAAAAAAAATCACTTTATTGGTTTTTATTTTGTTTTTGTTTTTATTGGTATTCTTTTTCTACATTGAATATTCATCCTTGCATTCATATTCAACTGTCCTTTTCCCAAGGGACCACGTTTCTCCCCAGTTATTTTCTAATGACCCATTTTCAAGGGCATCTGCACTGCAGAGGCAGCAGCTGATTTTGATTATACTTTAATTTTCTCAGCAGGAACCACCATTGACCTAAGCATCCCTTTCACAACACTGTCCCCGGCACTGCCACCAGCCAGTGGCCCAGCCAGGCCCTCAGCCGCCTGGGCTTAGTGAGCTGCTACTTCTAATTATTTTTTAATTATTTTAATTGCTTGAAGCCATTGAAAACGCACACTCCACATTTGTGCATTTTTTAAAAGCATTGTGTGTCTTCTCAAAGCAACATTTGTTTCCACTGACACAATATGACTTAGAAGGAACATCAAAGGTTTGCAATGGAGACCACTGAAAGCTCCTTGCTTCTCCACCCATCAGGGCTGAATATTGTCTACAAGCAATGTGATTTCCAGAAGGAGCTGCAGACTGTGAATTCCGGTGAAGCTGACGAGGGCAGAGTCTGAAGGAGTTGGGGTTTGCTGCTCTTACTTGTCTATCAGTGTGTCCTACTGTAGTGGCTTCTATGCTGCGGTGATGCTGATGCTATACCCCCATCTTTCAAACACCAACAGCATCCCCCTGGTGGATGGATTTCAGTGGAGCTTCCAGACTAAGACAGACTACAAAGATAGACCTGATTGTCTACTGCTAAAAAACTTGACCCATGACAATTCCGAAAAAGCAGTGGAACACTGTCTGATATTGTGCCAGAAGATGAGCCTGGTCGGTCAGATAGCACTCAAATTACAAATGGGGACAAGCTACCTCCTCAAAGTAGAGTCCATCTTAATGACATGGGTCAAGTTTTGGGAACCTTCCTTTGTTCATGTGGCGTGACTCAAAACTGGAAGAAACAGCTGCAAAGATCCAATAATAATTGGAATGTGTAAAGTACAAAATAGGAATCAAGCAAAATTGAAAGTTGTCAAAAATGAAATGGGATACTTGAAGATTGATATCCTAGGCATTAATCAGCTGAAATAGTCTGGTATTGGCCATCTGTATTAGACAAACCCAGAAATAACATATTGAAGAGGAATGATGTCACATCATTAAAAAGAACATTTCAAGACCGCTCCTGTCAATGATAGGATAATACCTATTCATCAATAAGGAAGGCCAGTTAATAGAACTGTTATTCAATTTTACATACCAACCATAAGCCAAAAATTAAGAAATATAAGAATTCTACCAACTTCTGCAGTCTGAAGTTTATTAAGCATGGCATTAAGTTGTGTTATAAAATCAGTGGTGGAGAAGAAGGAATAGTAGCTGGAAAATAATAGTCTTGGTGATATAGAAGCACTAGAAATGATAAATCTATAGAGAGTATCTAGATGAATAGTTTCATAGGGTTGTGGCAGGAGAAGTTGGAGGGCAACAGGGAGCTAATAATAATGAGCACAAGAATGTAGAAAATTGTTCTAAAATTGATTGTAGAAGTTAAAGTTTTGATTCCTAGAAGTTGCCTTTGGCTAATCCTATCTGAAATAACAAAAATGAATGTGATAAATTTTGAGCTAAGGGGGTGAAATCACTCCTGAACTTCTCCTCTGAGATCATGTCACTTAGTCAAAGTGGCTGACAGAAGGCCCCGCCCTTCTTTATTAGAGGCCTAAGGCTATATTGCATATGAATACAAACAGGTTAAATAAGATATATAAGACTGAATTTGACTTTGAACAATTGAATTTAGGATCTGGCTGTACAAGGTTTATGCTGTTTTCTTCTTCCTATTGTTATTGATATCATGTGTTGTAGAAATGATTATTAGGAAGTAAAAATAGAGAGTTGGTAAGCCTGCTTGCTTTCACTCATTAAACTGAATCTTTAAATGGGTATAGGACACACCTGCAAAGAAGACCCTGAAAAGATAAGTTCCAGCCAGTGCTTTGAGTGCTCTGGACATTTGCATTTTAAAAGACTTGCTGAGAAAGCTGATGATACACTGAAGAAAAAAGGAGACTTTGGTTTTTTGAATTTTGAACTAGTGGTTTGTGCCTGAAGCTGGAAAAATGTGGCACCAGGAAGGAACTCTCTTCCCTAGAACTGAATGTTAAAGCGAGCCTGCAGGCAGCCTGGAATGCTTGTTAGATGACCACCTGGATCCACTTGTTGAGCCGAAGTGGGAGAGACACTGCAATAGAGGGACAGCTTGAGTCTGGCCACTGACACCTGTGGACCTGATTCACAGGGACAAGAGAAGACAAGGGCAGGTTGACTGATCTGAAGTTCATGGCCTAGCCCAAGGTGGGTAGGAGAGTTAAGAATTTGTGATGGGGCTGTGGTTGAAAGGCAAGGCAGCCAACGGGCACCTCGGTGAGGCTAAGTGAGGTGGCCCACATTGAGTTGACCAGAACCCGACCAGATGAAGATAAGATTTTTGAGTCTGTGAATTGGTGCATATTGCTGCTGATTTTGTGGATGTCCTGTCATGATTTGAATTTGTTTATTGATCTGGACTCACAAGCTTCCAACTGGAATAATGATTCTTTACATCGAAGAACATGCTTGCCTTCTCAGAGCACTGAGTCAATATAAGTGGTCAATATAGAAATTAGATACCCCAAATTGGAGGACAAAGGCATGAAGTAGCTGGCTTACAAATTTTCATAGGTGGGGGAATAGGTTTATAAAATTATAGGATTATGGTATAGGTGTTCATATAACTACAATTGTTAAGCATAGGGTATTTTGTTTTGTCTCCTATACAATATTATGTTTAAATGAGGATGGCACACTTCGAGTTGTATGTATTTTATGAGTGTCCCTCGATTTGTTTCACCAGTCAATTGGTCTAACACCGTCATTAAAAACTAGAAAGAATGAAAAACCAAGTGGCTATCCAAATTGAATCTGAAACTTGCTCTTGTTTGTTGCTAAAATAAATGGAAGAAATGAGGAGTTAAAAGAGCTGAACAGAACATTTCAAAGGGTAGCCTGAGAAGACAAAATATTATAATGCAATGAACATTATAACATGACGTCGGGAAAGGAAAATGGAGAAGGAAACGCACCAGCATTTCTCAAAGTAAAAGAACTGAAGAAAAAAAATTCAAGCCTCCAGTTTTAATATTGAAGGGTTCTAGGGGCAAAAAATGTTCAACAATACAGGGAGTTTAAAAATCATAGCATTGAATGACGGGGAGTGCAGAGTGGGGACCCAGGGCCCATCTGTGGGGAATTGGACATCCCCTTGCAGAAGGGCTGCGGGAAGGAGACAAGCCAGTCAGGGTGCAGTGTAGCAATGATGAAATATGCAATTTCCCCTCTAGTTCTTTAATGCTTCCTCCCTCCCCACCCCTTCTACCCCACTCCCACTATCATGATCCCAATTCTACCTTACATATCTGGCTGGACCCGAGGATGTTCACTGGCACAGATAGGAACTGGAAATACAGGGAATTCAGGACAGATGAATCCCTCAGGACCAGTGGAGAAAGTGCCAAAACTAGGAGGGTGGAGGGAAGGTGAGGGAGAAAGGGGGAACAGATGACAAGGTCTACATATAACCTCCTCCCTGGGGGACAGACAGCAGAGAAGTGGGTGAAGGGACACGTCAAATGGTGTAAGATATGACAAAATAATAATTTATAAATTATCTAGGGTTTCTGGGGGAGTGGGGAGTGAGGAGGGAGGGGAAAAATGAGGAGCTGATACCAAGGGCTCAAGTAGAAAACAAATGTTTTGAGAATGATGATGGCAACATATGTACAAATGTGCTTGACACAATGGATGGATGGATGGATTGTGATAAGAGTTGTACAAGCCCCCAATAAAATGATTTTAAAAAATACAGGGAGTTTTAAAAAAAAAAAAAGGTGGAGAAAATACAGTCACTATACCAAAAAGAATCCATTGATGTTCAGCCATTTCAGAAAGTAGCATATGATTGAGAACCAGTGTTAATTGAAGTCCAAGCTTCAGTGAGGCATCAGCAAGAAACAAGGCTCGAAGAACGATGAAATACCAACCGCACTGTTTCAACAAGTCCATGTAGCATTGGAAATGCCTTATCGTTGCCAAGAAACTTGGAAGACAGCTACCTGGGCCAAGAGTGTGGAAATAATCCATCCATGTGCTCATTCTGAATGTGGCACCCCTGTTACTAAGAGTTTGGTTATGCATTACATTAGAAAAGGGCAGTCAGGCTGTGGTGCAAAATCTATGCTTGAAACATCGGATGAACAAAATATCCACGGCTTTAAGAAAATGCAAAACGAATTCTGGGAGTGGTGGTGGGGGTGGTATATCATCTTCTAGTATAGTTTAGTTGTGGATGATTTAGAATTTGAGAAATCAGATAAAATGTGTAGGAATAATTTCTGGAAGGTTCCAAATTATTCTGGAAGTTCCAGCTTGACATGGTTCATTATGGGGGGAAAGTATGTGAAGGAACCATATTGTATCCCAAGCATGTAACTCAATACTTGGCAGCAAGTATTGGCCCTCATTCCACACCTCTTTTGAATCTGGTTTGATTTTTCTAGTAGCTCCCTTTAGATAAACTGCTGGAATTGTTTTTGAATGTCATTAGCAAAATGTTACTTGCATGTGCTATTAATGATATTCTTTGATAAATTCTGCGTACTGTTGGGGCACCTTTTGGATGGGTACAAATAGGGATCTCTTCCAGTTGGTTGGCCAGGCAGCTGGCTTCGAAATGTCCTGGCAGACACTAGTGAGTGTTGCCAGGGCTGCATTCGTTTGTTGAAACCGTTCAGTTGGTATTTCTGCAGTCTTGTCTTTCACAAACACATTCAGGGAAGTTGTGACTTCTTATTTAAATGCCATTGGTACTTTATGCCACCTTTTAAAATTATTGAACCTGACTGATTCTTTTTGGTATCATGAGTCTGTGTATTCCTTCCTTCTTCCCTTAATGCTTCCTACAGCATTGAATATTTTGCCCACAGAATCTTTCAACATTGCAAGTTGAAGTTTGAATTTTTTTTTTGTTTACTTCCTTCAGGATCAGATATGCTGACCCTGTTCTTACAGGGTGGGTACATGTCATTACTTTACTTTGTCTTCTCCAGTTACCTTTTGACATTTTCTGGTCAGATTTTTATAACTATTTTTTTAGTTGCTTTACCTTTTCTTTGTTCAATTGAAAGTTTCAGAATCTCTTCTGACACCCACTTGGATTATTTCTTCCTTGCCAGACCTTTTTTTTTAAATCATTTTATTGGGGCCTCATACAACTCTTATCACTATCCATCCATCCATCCATGTGTCTAGCATATTTGTGCATTTGTTGCCCTCATCATTCTCAAACCATTTGCTTTCTACTTGAGCCCTTGGTATCAGCTCCTCATTTTTTCCCTCCCCTCCCTGCTCCCCCTCCCTCATGAACCCTTGATAATTCATAAATTATTATTATTTTGTCATGTCTTAACTGTCTGACGTCTCCCTCCCTTCACCCACTTTTCTGTTGCCCATCCCCCAGGGAGGAGGTTATATGTAGATCCTTATAATCGGTTCCCCCTTTCTACCCCACCTTCCCTCCACCTTCCAGTATCACCACTCTCACCACTGGTCCTGAAGGGATCATCTGTCCTGGGTTCCCTGAGTTTCCAGTTCCTTATCTGTACCAGTATACATCCTCTGGTCTATCCAGATTTGTAAAGTAGATTTAGGATCATGATAGTTGGGGGGAGGAAGCATCTCAGAATTAGAGGAAAGTTGTATGTTTCATTGTTGCTACATTGTACCCTGACTGGCTCATCTCCTCCCTGCAATGCTTCTGTAAGGGGATGTCCTGTTACCTACAGATGGGCTTTGGGTTCCCAATCTGCACTCACCCAAATTTACAATGATATGATTTTTTTGTTCTTTGACGCCTGATACCTGATCCCTTCGACACCTCGTGGTCACACAGGCTGGTATGCTTCATCCACGTGGGCTTTGTTGCTTCTGAGCTAGATGGCCACTTGTTTACCTTCAAGCCTTTAAGACCCCAGATGCTGTATCTTTTGATAGCCGGGCACCATTGGCTTTTTTCACCACATTTGCTTATGCACACATATGTCTTCAATGATGGTGTCGGGAAGGTGTGCATCATGGAATGCCAATTTAATAGAACAAAGTGTTCTTGAATTGAGAAACTACTTGACTAGAGGCCCAGTGTCCATCTGCTGCCTTAATACTAACCTATAAATATATGCATGTACATCTATTTTCCCCATCATCATATATCAATATATGTACATGCCTGTATTTAGACCTCTATAAATGCCCTTTGCCTCCTAGACCTTTCCTCTATTTCCTTTCACTTTCATCTTGTCCCACTATCATGCTAAGCCTTCATTTGGGTTTCAGTAATTTCTCTTGGTTACATTGCCCTTGATCAATCCCTACCAGGCCTCTCACATCCTCCTTGCCACTAATTTTGGATCACTTGTTGTTCCCTTGTCCCTGGATTGGTCAACACCACTTCCTTTCTCCCACCCACCCCTCTCCCATGTCCCCCCAAACCATCAGTCTCTTTGTTTTCTCCTCCAGACTGTTCATCCAGCCTATCTTATCTAGATAGACTTCCCAATTTTCTGGTCTGGCAGCAGGAGCTCCGTGTGGGTGAGTCTTAACTAGATGCCATTTTCCCAGGGTCCTCCTTGCCAGACTTTCTAATGACCTTTGGCTTTCTTCATGTATGATCTTTTGCCCTGAAATCCTTTAATTTAAATTTTCTTAACAGTTTTATTAACATATAATTCACATACCATACAATTTCATGGCTTAAGCTTATTAAAAAGTGTTGGACTAGCATTGCCATAATGAATTTTAGAATATTTTCTTTATTCTTGTGTTCATTATTAGCTCCCCATCCCACCCCCCACCTCCCCCAACCTCCCCTGCTATAACCCTCAGAAATTATTAATCCAGTTACTGGTCTCTATAGAATTTCATTTCCTGGATTTCATATAAATAAAAACAATGCATGCTGTTCTTGATGGCATTTCACAACTCATCGGGTTTGGTCACTAGTGTTCAATGTATTAAATCTGTTCTTAGGATGGTCTCCAACTTCAGGTCAGATGTACTCATGGTCATATGTTGGCTCTTCAGCATCAGCCTGTACTTCCATATGAGTAATTGATGGTCTGTTCTACTGTCAGTCCCTTGCCTTATTTTTGCTGATGATACTGAGCTTCTCCACAGTCTCTTCTCATGAACTTAGTGAAGTTGATTCCTATGCATTCCATTTGGCAAGCTCCACATGTAGAGTCAGTGTTTATGTTGTTGAAAGAAGGTTTGTAATGAAGTCAAATTCTATCATGCGACTTCCAGCTTTCTTTCATCACGACCATATTATCCAACTACTGATCCTTACTCTGTTCCCAACTTTCACATTCCAATCACCAGAAATTGCCAATGCATCTTGATTACGTTTGATCAATTTCAAACTGAAGAATTTGGCAGAATTCTTCAATTTCCTCATCACTAGCTTGAGTGGTTGGTGTGTCAATTGAATAATAGTTGCATTAACTGGTATTATTTTTATGTGTAGATAGTATCAATCAGAGGCAGCATTGAGCTTCAAAAGAGATTTTTTAAAATAATTTTATTGGGGGCTCTTACAGTGCTTATAACACTCCATACATCAATTGTACCAAGCATATTTGTACATATGTTGCCATCATCATTTTCTAAACATTTGCTTTCTATTTGAACTCTTGGTATCAGCTCCTCTTTCTTCCCTCCTCCCCACCTTTGGGACCCCTTGATAAGTGGAAAATTATTATTATTTTCCTATCTTACACCAACTTCTGTCTCCCTTTACCCACATTTCTGTTGTTCGTCCCCCTGGGGAGGAGTGTAGTCATCAACCTTTGTGATCGGTTCCCCTTCCTCCCCTCCTCCTCCCACCTTCCCCAGACCCTCCTGGTATAGCTCCTCCCATTCCTGTTCCTGAGGGGTTTATCTGACTTGGATTCTGTGTGTCATGAGCTCTTATCTGTACCAGTGCACAAGCTCCAGTCTAACCTTCAGCGAAAGGCAGGACTGGAGTCATGAGAGTGGCGGGTGAGAATGCCTCAAAGAACCAGAGGACTATTGTGTGTTTAATTAATGCTAAACTGTGCCCTGGTTGACTTATCCAATCCTTGTGACCCTTCTGTAAGGGGATATCCTATTGTCTACAGATGGGTTTTGGGTCTCTGCTCTGAACCCCCTTGTTCTCAACAATATGTTTTTTGTTGTTGTTTGGGGTCTTCTGGTGCCTGTTACCTGATCCTGTGGCCACCTCATGATCACACAGGCTCATGTGCTTCTTCCATGTGGGCTTGTTGCTTCTCTGCTAGATGGCCACTTATTTAACATCAAGCCTTTAAGACCCCAGATGCCATATCTTTCGATAGTTGAACACCATCAGTTTCTTCTCCACATTTGCTTTTGTACCCATTTTATCTTCAGTGATCGTGTCGAGAGGGTGGGCATCACAGAATGCCAGGTTGTTAGAACAAAGTGTTTCTACATTGAGAGAGGGCTTGAGCAGAGGCCCAAAGTCCGTCTACTTCCTCAATGTCTTGCCATATAAATATATGTACATAGGCCAATACCTCTATTTTTAAGATTACTATCTCTACAAAAGTGCACACCTATATCTATCCCTCTATCCATTGCTTTGCTTCCTAGATCTTTCCTATGCTTCCTACAAAAGAGATCTTGAAAGGTTGTCTTTAATGGTCAATGCAATGCTTCTTGAATTTGTCATTCAAGTAAACCATATTATTGTCCAACCCAGAACGGCCGAAACTAGTCCATTTCACCTCATTCGTGCCGAGGGTGTTGATCTTTATGAGATCCATTTCATTTTTATTGACATCCAATTTTCCTAGATTCATACTTCATACAACTCACCTTCCAATCACTAAAGGATGCTTACAGCTACTTCCTACCATTTTGAGTCTTCCCTCATCAGAAACTGCAGGTCTGGAAAGCTTTGCTGCATCCACGTTATTAAGGTCAATGACTCTGCTCCACCCACCCGTCCCACCCCACCCCATCTCCATCATCAACCCCACCCAGTTGTCTTTGAGTGCCTTCCAACCCGAGGGACTCATCTTCCAGCACTGTAACAGGCATTAGTCCACTGCTAGTCATTAGTGTTCAGTGGCAAATGCCTCAGAAGTGGGCACCCTATTTCTTAGCCTGAAAGCGCCACTGAAACCTATCAACTATGGCGACCTTGCTGGTAAGAAATCTCACTCGCCGAGCTTCCAGCATCACACCAATATACGAGGCACCAACGAGGAGTTGGAGGCAGGGGTGGCTTAATAGAATGCTTGCCTTCCATGCAGGTGTCCTGGGTTAATACGCCTAATGCACAGTGGAAGCTTGCATGCTGCTATGAGGCTGAAAAGCCAGCTTCATGTGGGATTTCTCCCTGGTGTAAAGGAAACATCTCCTCCACTATCTTCAGAGAATCAGGACCATTTTCTCCCCAGGGTTCCATCCTGCCCCTGCCCATCCCTGCCCATCCTTGAGCACATACCTCTGGCCAATGGATGGAATTGAATGTTTATTGGTTTAAACCAAATCAGGCACCAGCCCTGGACCTGAAAGTAGGGTAAATCATAACCAACCTTGATTAAAAGGAGAGGGGTGATTCCCACAAAGAGAAGCCAGAGTACGGGTGGTGTGAATAGGCAGATGGCTGCTGAAGAAGCAACCATGACTCTCTAGTGTAGGCGTCAATAGGAGAGGGTGGACATGAGCATCTAAAGTGCATGCATTTGTTCAGATAGAAGGGGAAAAACATAAGACCGGAGGTCATAAAGAATTTAGTAAAAAACATAATTGTATGAGCCCCAATAAATTAAAAAAAAGAAAAACAACAACAACAAAAGGAGTCAAGAATCTTTGGGCTAGAGTAGTGCTTCCCAAAGTTGGTGACACTGCCCCAGAGGGGTGCTCTTGAATGATCTAGGGGCTGCCAAAGCAGATCTTTAAACTTAGATGGGGTGACAGTACCCAAGCTTTTCATTGCCAAAGGGACACTGAAAAAAAATTTTTCCCTTCTGAAAAGGAGGCAATAGATCAAATAAGTTTGGACACCTATGGGGGCTAGGTTCCCAAACTTGGCTGATTGTTAGAAATCACATTGGATCTGACCAAACTACAGGTGCCTGGTTTCGATTTGAAACTTACTGAGTTGGAGTCTCCAGGGAGAAGAACCCGGAGATTTGTAATTTTACCAGATCCCCAGGTGGATTCCAATGGTCAGTCAAGTTCAGGAACCTAGAGGCCTGAGAATGACATGAGTTCACGAAGTTCCATTGAAGTGATAGTGACCCAAGCTGCTCAATTCTCAGGATCCAGTGGGGTAGTTTGGGGTAGACTTCTAGATCCCATCCCCAGATATATCAATTGAGTCCATCTGCAACTCTTAAATGTGGCACTCCTGTGTGTATGATGGAGTTGCCTGAACACCGGGGGAGCAATGCAAGGTTTCTTGGATGCAAAGGTGGGCTGAGAAGGAAAAGATCCATTCACCACCAATTCATCCCGACGCCCCCATTGAAATGTGAGAGAGCAATGCCCTTCTTTGTTCGCCACTGGGATCCACAGCAGCACACCATCATGTGACTTTTTAAAATATCACACACAGTGGACGGGCAGCGGAGTTAAATCCAGTAGGAGTAAATGCCCCTTATTTCCCACTGACTTGATGTCTCTGATTATCTGGTTAGATGGGAAAATGTATATATATATATATAACTTATCAGGAAAAAAAATCCATGATTTCTATCTGTATAAACTGTTTTAGGTAACCACCACCATTTAATAAATGGTATGTTTATATGTTTCACTAAGGAAAAGAAAGACATTTTAAAAGATCATTTGTTACTTCATGTCCTGTTTGCTAGACAGGACTCTGTATTGGATTTCAAGGGGGAAAGAGGAGGTGATTGAATGGTAAGCTTTGAGGTTAAAAGAAGAAAAGAATGGAAAAGCTCAGAGGTAGAAATGAGAGCACGGGTCTAGTTGGAATTTGGTACTCTATAAACCGTCAACAGTCATACATGTTGAAGTCAGTTCTATATGTATTTCCTATCAACTCCCATGACCACACACACACACACATCCCTAGCTCTCTAGTGGCATAGTAGTCACACTTGGACTGCTAACCACAAGGTCAGCTATTCAAAACAACTTGTGGCTCCACTGGAGACAGATGAGACTTTCTGTGCCCAGAAAGTGTTTCAGTCTCAGCAACCAAGAGAGGCAGGTCTACCCGGGTCTGTAGTTGCTATGGGTCAGAATTGACTTGGTGGGAATGAGTACGGTCCCAACCTTTAACGAAATGTGAAGCTGAGTTGCAATTTGGAAGAGTTTTACTGCTTCCAAATGAAAGGCAGGAAAATGCTTAAAGAAATGCTAGGACTCTTCAAAGCTTCCCTCCTTCTTGAGTCCACAGCTTTAGTCTCTGTGGGGAATGGGAGAGCCTGCTTGGTCCCTGGGGGAGGGGGTTGCAAGCACCTGTGTATTAAGGCGCTGACCAAAAGACTGGGGGGTTCTGATTTACCCAGGGGCATCGTAGAAGACCTAGAAACCTAGTGCCGAGAAATCAGCCTTGGCAGCCCTGCAGAGCACTGCTCTGCTCTGACACACAAGGGCTAGGAGTCGACGCCACAGCAACTGGGAACCGGTCCCTCTGTCCCGGACGACCCCCACCATGCGCTCCCAGCCTGAAGTCATCCGAAGGGAATCGCACTCCACGCTGAGGGCTGAAAGATGAGAAACACAGTAGCTTTCTGGTACCATTTTCTTATGTGTCTGATCCGAAGCCAATTGTTTGAAGTTGGGGGGTTTTGTTGTTTTTGTACCAAGGTCCAGTACATCTATCTTGGGCTTCCAGCCTTCCCTGGGGAAGAGCACAGCACAAGCGCCCCAGAGACGCTGCACTAACTCTCCATTCTACCGAGCCCTTCATTTCATTTTGGCCAAAGATCAGCATCGATCCAGGTTGTTGCCAGCTGTGCAGCAGCTGGGAAATTCAAGAAAACCACCCTGGGCTCCAGAGGCTAGGGTGGATTAAATCAGGAGGGAGGAAGGGCGAAAAAATGCTAGCCAGGGGTTTCTTCTCTCCACCTCCCTTAAATAATTGTATCCAATATTGACGATGCGATGTATGGCGAGACTCAGGTTTCATACGACTCCAGAATTTAATTAAAGAGCTTTCCTTTCTGTCAGGAGGAAGAAGACAGAGAAACCAAAGCCTGATCATGCTCCGTTCACGATGAACAAGATGTTTCTTTCAGGTAAACTCTCAGCAGGCAACGTCTTCTCTCCCAAGAGTTAGTATGTAGGATGGGCCTCTTAGAGGAGTGAATTTCAAGGTTAAAGCAACTCTTTACATTACATATAATGTGCAAACGGCCTAGGTCCCTTAGTGAAATGCTCCTCCCAAGGTCTAAAATGCCTGAAACGTCAGGAAAAGGCCTTTCTAATATGAGTGATAAGAAATGTATTGAGATTGGTCAACAATGGACCCATACTTTATTTGCAGCTGGTTCTCTGGAAGGTTCAATGAGGTGGTGTAGTGGTTACACATTGGGCTGCAATCTGCAAGTGAGCAGTGTTTAACCCCCAGCCACTCCTTAGGAGAAAGACATAGTTCTCCACTTCTATAGTTACAGTCTCAGAAACTCACAGGGGAAGTTCTACCCTGTCCGGTTGGGCAGTCATGAGTCGACATTGACTCAATGTCAGTGAGTTTACGTAAAGATGGAGAAATGAAGGATATACTTCTATCAGCTACTGTTATTTCATTTCAGAATAGCTTGTAAGCTCACGAAAAACATTCAAAAGGTACCTACTTGGCTGAAATGCTACTATAGTCATGCTGGGATGGTCAGGGGAATAAACAAACTATTGGTGTTCAGAGTGTTCCTGAAGTGAGAAGTTCAGGCAGATAGAGAGCACAAACTCAGTGCTGTACGTTACTACCATCTCCTCAGCGTCGACATACTGTTTTACATCAGTTTTGGCATGTTGGAATTCTTTCTTGCTTGGCAGGGTCAAAATGTGAAGACTTGCGAACAGCATAGAAGATGCCGTATTTTCTTGGCAGAATCTCCTTAAATAGAAAACAACCCACCCAACTGTCCATCAAAAAGATGAATATACAAAATGTGGTATATGCAGGTAATGGAATATTATACAGCCACAAAGAGAAATGAAGTTCTGATACACACTGCAACATGGAAGTCCCTTGAAAATATGGAGTGAAATAAATAGACACAGAGAATGGCTATTGTATGATTCTCCTTCTACAGCCTAGTGAGAACAGGTAAAAACAACAGAGAGCAAGGTGAGTAGGGCTTACCAGGGGCAGGTGGGCGAGTGTGAGGAAGGGAGGTATTCTTTAAGTGACGGTGTTTCTGTAAAGGGAAGTAGAAAAACTTGGAAACTGAGAGCGGCGATCATGACACTACCTGGCAAACAACAATAATTGGTTGTTGTTGTTATATGCTGTCGAGTCCGTTCCGACTCCTAATAAGCTGTTGCCGAACAAAATGAAAGGTTGGGTCCGGTGCCATCCTCCCAGTTGTTGCTGTTTGAGCCCATTGTTGCCGCCAATGTGTCAAACCACCTCATAGAGTGTCTTCCTCTTTTTGGTCACAGCATGATGCGCTTCTCTAGGGACTGATCCTTCCTCATTCAATGTTGAAAAGAAGAAGTCTTTCTATGCACCCTTCCCCTGAGTCTTCTGGCTGCACTTCTTCCAAGACATATCCATTCATTCTTCTGGCAGTCTGTGCTATATCGGATATTATCAGCCAACATTCTCAGTCCAAGGCATCAATGCTTCTACAGCCACCCTTTTAATGTCACTTAATTGTATCTAGAAAATGGTTGAAATAGAAACTGTTTTATAGAGCTCCACTTAAAAAGCAAAGTCTCCCTTTCCAATGAACGTTTGAATGAGATGCCTGGAACTTTAGGGATAGTATGCCTGATTGTTTTATAGGAAACAGAGGTGACATTTGTGCGGCATGCAGGTGATTTCATTAATGAGACATTAGCTATGAGATTCTCAGCTAGAAAGGGGGTAGATTCTTCCTTCTCAGTTTGCTTCTCAACCCAGCAGGTGAAGCGGGGCTCTGTGCATGGGTGCATGGCAAGCTGGCTGGCTGGATCCCAAAGAGCAGCCTGTGACTCAGGAAGAAGAGATGGAGGCTGTCCCCTGTGAGAAAGAAGCCTGCTACCTGGAATGGATTAGAACTCATTTGTGAATTAATCTCGGCATCTGTTTCAAGAAAGCGAGCGAGTGTCCATCTTACTCTGAGGACCCCTGACTATCTTCAAAGCACAGCGGACATATGCCGAGTGTGGTTTCCAGTTCATTTTACATTTAGTATAATGATAAATTCATCGTTTTCTTTCTTGTTTTGACAAGTGAAATCTCGAGAGAACAGGGGAAAAGCAGTAGTGACTATCTGTGTTTTGAGCCTAACTTGCTGGCTGGAGGCCATTTCAGACTCTCTAATGTATGCATCTCTCCTTACATCATTTCCAAGAATTTTCTAAAACAGAAGGTTTAAGGAAGTCTAAGTTTTCTTTAAAGGCAGCTTTCCTTAAGTTCCTCAGTCAAAATTCATCTTTTTATTGAAGGTTACTTTATTTTTTATTGCCAAAAATGTGTTAATAAAATGTAGAATCAGCAGAGATTGGATACCTTTTCCCATAAAGAGTCAGTTGCACACTCTTTAATCATGGCTCCAGTGTGGTTAGTCTTCTGTCCTGTGAGTGGTCTGTGGGTAGACAGTGAGCATGCAGGTCAATCAGAGAAGCCAGATGGACCCCGCCTCTGAACCCGTATTTTAGACACCACTTCTAACGTAGTCCTATCCATCTCCCAATTTTCAACAGCCGTGCCCAAGTATTTCCAGGCCAACAGATGTTTAGCATGTATCCATGTCTTCATAGATGTTGCTTCATGTATTCAAGTAAAATAGGATGAGTTGAGGGGAATTGCACGATTGTGTTTTTGATCGTGCTCCACTTCTTGTGGTTAAATAACTTTCTACTCCCAGAAAGAGTTACTTTCGGAAACCCATAGAGACAGTTCCATCCTGCCCTAAAGGCTGCTATGAGTCTGAATCTACCCAATGGCAGTGCCTTTGGTGGAGTTTGTTTTGTTTTAATGTCATCCGTTGAAATGTATTCCATCTTGGAAGGAGCCCTGGTGATGTAGTGGATTACACATTGGGGTTCTAACTCAAAGGTTGGCAGTTCAAATCCACCAGCCACTCTATGGGAGAAAGACATCTTTATGTTTCCATAAAGATGTACAGGCTTCAAAACACAAAGGCAGGTCTCCTATGCCCTTTAAGGATGTTACAAATCAGGATCAATTTAGTGGCAGTGAGTTGGGTTCAGGCCTTTACACAGAGCTCTGGTGATAACAATAGTTAGTCACTTGGCTGCTAACTGAACTCACAAACTGCTCTGAAAATGGACATCTGGCAATCTGCTCCTCTGAAGCTTCCAGCCTAGGAAGCCCTATGGAGCAGTTCTGCTCTGTATGATCACCATAAATTGAAACCAGCTCAGTAGCACAGAGGGAGCTAAGGACCGTATAATCAGATGACCTGATAATCCAGGTCAAAGATGTGGGCATCCTCTGCCCAAAACTAGAAAAGCAAGGCTGGAGTCAGTAATGCCCTGTCACTGTGCTGGCAACAACAACAACAAAAAGAAAAGTACCCTGCAAAGAAAGACTCTTGATCTAGACGAGTCTCGATCAATTCGTTTGGGTTGGAGAATTCGCAGAGTAAAACGAATCTCCAGGAAACTTAGCAGACTTAATGAAACAAGCAGAGGCAGCAATGACTGTCCTAGAGAGAACACACAGACGAGCATCCGAGAAGCCATGAAAGCCTAGGACAATTCACCGCACGTTGCTTTATATTTCAGAAGCACCGTGAGGCATTGGCATTGGGGCTTACCTCTTTCAGCTGTTCATGACCTCCATTTGTTGAGTGATGTCTGTCACCTTCGCTCCAACCCACAGCAAACATGTGGACAACAGGAGGAACTACTGCCTGGTCCGGCACCATCCTCACAGCTGCGATGCTTGAGTGCACTGTTGGAGCCACTCGGTTAATCCATCGCTTTCTCTGACTAACTTGGTCAAGCATGATGTCCTTCTCCAGGGGCTGGTCTCTCCCAATCATGTTCAAATGCATGAGACAAAGTCTTGCCGTGCACGCTTCTAAGGAGCATTCTAACTGTGCTTCCTCCAGGCCGATTCGTTTGTTCCTCAGACAATCCATGGCACCTCCAATCGTCACTGCCAACATCATCGTTCAAAGGACATCAATTCTCCAAAGACAAAAAAATAAAACCTGTCATCGAGGCAATTCCAGCTCATGCACTGTCCAGCTTTCACACGCATGGGATCATTGAAAATACCATCACTTAGCTCATGAGCATCTTCATCCTCAAAAGGACATCTTTGCTCTTTAACATCATTACAACGCCTTGTGTAGCTGATTCACCCAATGCAAGACATCAAGGCTTTCATTTTGCTTGGATCCACAATCAATAGTCAAAGCAGTGATCACTTTGAACATGTTATCAGTAGAGACAAATCTCTGGTAAAAGGACATCTCGCTTGGGACAATAGAAGGCCAGCAAAAAATACAACCCTAAGGAGATGGATACAGTGGTTGCAACAATGGACACATGACAACTGTGATGCTGATGATGCAGGACCAGGCAGTATTTCTTTCTGTTGTCCACAGCCAACTCTGAGGCACGCAAGAACAACAACTTATGTCATTTTATTTCTTGGCAGCTGCATTCATGGACATTGATCATAGATCAGCAGTTCTCAATCTGGGGGTCGCAACCCCTTTGGGGGTTGAGCGACCTTTTCACAGGGGTCGCCTAATGGTCTTAGGAACTGAGACATCGCTCCACGATCCGTCTCTAGGCAGATCTGCCCACATGCAGATAAGCCTACATATGGGCTTACACACGGATCAAAGAGTCAGTCATTAGAAAAAACATGGGAATACTATGTGGTTTAAAATCAGGACACACAGAATAATAATAATTTATAACTTATCAAGGGTTCATGAGGGTGGGAGGGTGGAGAAGGGAGGAAATAAATGATAAGTTGATACCAAGGGCTCATGTAGAAAGAAAATGTTGTGAAAAGGATGATGGCAACATATGGATTGTTATAAGAGCTGTAAGAGCCCCCAATAAAATGACTAGAAACTAATAAAAACAAGTAAAAGCAAGTTTACCCCTCCCCCAGAAGAACCCAAACCCTTAGATTTCACAGTACCTGCAGGAGCCCTGACTGGCCCTGCTGGTATAAGTGGACCTCTCAGCGGGAGAAACAAAAGGCTAGCTGTTCGCGGAAAGATGTAGTCTCAGAAGCCCACAGAGGACAGGTCTACTCTCTCCTACAGGATCCTTTTTTAAAAAATAATTTTATTATGGGCTCATACAACTCTTATCACAATCCATACATACATCAATTGTGCACAGCACATTTGTACATTCATGGCCCTCATCATTCTCAAAACATTTGCTCTCCACTTAAGCCCCTGGCATCAGGTCCTCATTTCCCCCCCTCCCTTCTCCCTCATGACCCCTTGATAATTGATCAATTATTATTTTGTCATATTTTGCTCTGTGCAAGTTCTGCATGAGCACCGTGAAGTCTTCTGGTATTTCCATTCTTCTCTGTGCCATCCATAGTTTATCAGGATCTATGCAGTCAGATGCTTTGGCACACTCGATAAAACACAATTCATTATCTTCCTGGTTTCTCTTCTTTAAGCCACGATGCATGTGACATCAGCAGTGATGTCCCTCATGACATGTCTTCATTTCAATCCAGCTGGAATTTCTGGATGCGCCTTAAGAGATAAACTGCTACAACCAGTTTATCTTCAGCAAAATTTTACTTGTAGTAATATGGCATTGATGGTTTCTAACCTCCAGGTCAGCAGTTCAAGACCACCAGCAATTCCGTGGGAGAAAGATGAGACTTTCTAGCCCTCTGAAGAGGTACCCTCTCAGAAACCCACAGGGCCGTTTCTACCCTGTCCTATAGGGTCGTGATGAGTTGGAATGAGTCTGAATTATTTTTCAATCATTTCTGCATTCTTTTGGGTTGCACCTTTCTTTGGGATGGGCACATATATGGATCTCTTCAGTCAGGTGGCTGTCTTCCAAATTTTTTGGCATCAACTAATGAGTGCTTTCAGAGCTGCATCTGTTTGTTGAAACATTGTAATTGGTACTCCATCAGTGAACTCCAGGCCCCCTGAAAAGAGCCAGATGCAAGTGCCCTGGCAGCCATGAGACCCAAGACAATGTTGAGGCATTTGGCTTAAACCAACTGTTACTTGTACCTGAGTTTTACCCCCCAGAAGAGGGTCTGATGAGGGTCACTGAACTCTAACTAGAGTTGGTTGTTTTCTAGACATATGGGAGGCAGGAAAAGTTCAGGTGCGGATGAAAGATGCCTATGATTACTGGAACCAAGAAACCAGAGACAGGCAGGAAGTTCGCACTCATGTTCCAGAGAGAAGGGTCAGGCTGGTGCTATTTCTTCACAATAGGTGAACGTTTGGGCAGCTGCTCGGGTCATTGCCAAGATAATTCCCTCTTGTCACCGCAATAGGAGCTAGGCTCTTCTCCAGCTTACCAAGGAAAAGACTATATTATTTTCTTTATTTAAAAAAAATCATTTTATTGGGGGCTCGTACAATTCTTATCACAATCCATACATATATCCATGTGTCAAGCACATTTGCACATTCATTGCCCTCATCATTCTCATTCTCAAAACATTTGCTCTCTACTTAAACCCTTGATATCAGCTCATCATTGTCCCCCTCCCTCCCCGCTCCCCACTCCCTCATGAACCCTCTCCCTTCGCCTACTTTTCTGTTGTCCATCCCCGAGGGAGGAGGTTATATGTAGATCCTTGTAATTGGTTCTCCCTTTCTACCCCACCTTGCTCCACCACTGGTCCTGAAGGGATCACCTGTCCTGGATTCCCTGTATTATTATTTTCTTGAGCAAAAAATACTCTCCTCTCCTTCGTAGCTCCCTCTTGCCCGATAACTCAGTGTGTGCATGTATTGGAGGTTGTGGTGGTGAGTGGATGGTCAGTGATAGCAAATCTAATCCTCTCCTCCACTGGGCTGAGCTCCATACCCCACTTGAGTAACTGTTTTAAAGAACCTTAGCGGGAGTCACTGGAATCCACTTGATGGCAATGGGCTTGGATTTTTCACTCTGATGCCTATGCTTTTGATCTTGAAAAAGGAGTGAAGAAAAGCAAACATTTAAGGAAATGATGAATCCAAAGGACCAATAAATCACATGAATTTCTCCCAGGCAAAGAAAGCTCGGTGTCATCTAACCACCATACGAGCAGCTCCGTTCAGGGTGGGAAAAGAACATAGAACCCCATTCAAATGCATAAAGATGATCAGATTTAATGCTGATGGAGCCTGGTGGAACTCTGAGACTGCCCCTTGTGGCTAGGTGCCATCGAGTTGGTTCTGGACCATAGCTGCCCCAGGCTTTACGGAACAAAGCACTGCCTGGGCCTGAGTCTTCCTCCCAACCCTCCTGGGCTCGAGCCCCTTGTTGCAGCCACTGTGTCAATGCACTTCCTTCAGGGAGTTCATCTTTCTCAACGAGCCTCCTTCTCCCAGGATTTCTCCCTCTCGATAACATGCCTAAAGTGGGTAAGACAAAGTCTAGCCATCCTTGCCTCTAAGAGACACTCGGGCTCTGTTTCCCATACCAATTGGTTTGTCCTTTTGGCAGCCCATGGTATTTCTAATTTTCTTCTCCAGCACTACAATTGAAATGTACCAATTCTTCTATGGCAGCGGTTCTCAACCTGGGGGTCGAATGATTCATAACTGTAGCAAAATTACATTATGAATTAGCCATGAAAATAGTTTTATGGTTGGGGGTCACCACAACATGAAGAACTGTATGAAAGGGTCGCGGCACAGGGAAGGCTGAGAACCACTGTTTTATGGTCTTCCTTATTCAGTGTCCAACTTTCGCATGCATAGGAGGCAACTGAAAATACCATGACTTGGGTCACGGGTCAAAGTAAACTCTTTGCTTTTTCAATACTCTTTATCCAATATACCATATCTTTTTATCTCGACTGTTCCTTCCATGAGAATTGATCGTGGACCCGAGCAAGGCAAAATGTTTGACAACTTCAGCCTCTTCTGCAGTTATCCCATTGTGAGGATGGGGGTTTTCTTTATATTTAATCGTAATGTATAGAGAAGGCTACAATCCTTGATCTTCTCAGCAAGTGCTGCGAGTCCTCACTTTCAGATTTGCTCAGTGTGGACATTGAAGGAGAATGGTGAGGGGACACCACCCTGACACCCATCTTCCCCGGTTTTCAACCATTCAGCATGCCCTTGGTCTGCTTACACAACTGCCTCTTGATCCATGTGCTAACTCCACATGAGCACAATGAGGGTTCTGGAATTCTCATTCTTCTCAAGGTTACCTGTAGTTTGTTATGATCCACAGAGTTGCATGCCTTGGCATAGTCAATAAAACACAGGTAAACATCTTTCTGGTATCCTCTGCTTTCAGCCAAGATCTCCCCAACATCAACAATGAGATCCCTTGGTCCACATCCTCTTCTGAATCAGGCCTGAACCTCTGGCAGCATCCTGTCAATGTACTGCTGCCACTGCCGGTGGTCTTCCGCAACACTTTGCTTGCATGTGAAATCAAGACGGACTCTTGGGCGTCCTTAGACCGCACTCTTCCCAATTCATTCCTGGGTTTCTTGTTCCCATGTGCCCGTTTTCCCTCCCTGTCAGGCCCTCTGAAATGTGGGGGCAAGTGCTGCCCTTTTGGGTCGTCTGTGGTTGATTGCTCTGAAAGCACATTCCTCACAGGTGTTTTGTTCACTTCAGAGGTGTGTTGTTTAGTTGAAAGGTAATTCCTGGAGGTGAATTCCATTTCAGGCTTAAAGGATAACTAAGAGTCAGTTGAATCAAAAACACGCAGGGATACCTGGAAACACTGGGGCAACTTATTCCCAAATGGCTATAAAGGTCAACTTATTGACAGTGTCCATTTACTGCAGAATTTTAAAATGCTTATTCCAATATGCTATACACTCATTCTCATAAATTTAAATGTACTTACTTACAACCTGCCTCTAGTTATAAGCCAAGACCTGTAAAATCTACTATATGCAAAATTCAAGATACATACAATGGTTATAACAGGTGCTCATTTACGATGTGGATCAAAACATTATTATTACAATTGTATTGTTTCAGTGTATCTGAAAGTGTTTACTACTTTAATGCATAGAAAATACATCTTCTATATACTAAGACATTTGACTTGAATTAGATATGAACTGTGCTTAACTGTTTTGACTTAAGTACAAATTTGACTTAAAGGCAACACACTTAAGAACAGAATTTGCTTATAATCTGAGGACTCCCTGTGCTTCAAATGTGGATATGTTGTTTTCCAACGCTGCATCTTCTAGGCTGCTTCTCATTCTTAAATACAGCATTTGAATATTCTTATCTAGAAAAGATCCCTTTCAGAAACTAAGCCGTTAGAAATTCCCCTCCAAATTTGAGCCAATGAAGACCACAGTGGACTAGGCTGGTTTTAGAACTGTGCGATCTACAATAATAGCCACTAGCCACGTGGGATGGAACACTTGAAATATGTCCAATATGAATTCAGATGTACTATTAAGTGTAAAACACGAGGTTGCATCAAAAGAGCATGCATTACATCCGAGTCCCTCCATCCTCTCACATTCCAATCCCCAATCCTCTCTTCTCACACAACAGAGAGACACAACAAGGATATTAATCAAGCCTGGCGAGTAACCAACAAGAAACCTCAAAATAGGTTTGCTGTGCAGGCAACATTAGCCTATTTGCAGGGTGTTGGAGATAAAGAAATCCGCTCAAACTATTAGCTACCAGATCCCACATTTTGGCTTGAGAGATGTGCTGCATCTGGAACCTGCTAACTAGAGTCAGCAGAGACTTTATTTCCTTGAAATGACTTCCTGAAATGATTTTTTCACAAGCTCCCAACTTTCTAAGATGTTCTGCCATGAATGCCTTTTCTGTCATCCGGCACGGAGTCTGCCAAACTTGGCCTCCGCAGGACATTCCAGTGGGTTGTGCACTGCTCCTATGAAGTCTGGGACCTTTGGAGAGGAAAAGCCACTTTCTGTCTTCCTTTGCTCAGAGACTACGGCTATGGTGGGCAGTCCCCCAGGACTGGAGCAGCAGTTTGCACAGCTATACATTCTCTCCACATACTCTGATCGAGAGAATGGAGAACAGGAAGTTGCTTAGCCAGTAACTCTGATCACTGAGAATCAATGTGCACCAAATAGAGAACAGAGATGCTGTAATGAACAACAGAAGGGGATTGGGGGGGGGGGCAGAATGCTGACAAAGTACTTGAAGATTTCATAAGTACAGGAGACAAAAACGAAGTCTTCATTCGCTGTACCTCGAGTGTCTGTTTCCTTTGACCATTCACTCCTCCACACGATTTGTCATGACCCCCTGACATTGGAAGCTCCCATTTATAAGCGAAATTTGTCAAACCAGCCAGTGTGTGAAACAACCCGCTGCTCCCGAGGATGAGAAGAGCCCAAGGTTATTGGTTGAAATGTTTAAGTTCAGAAGATAGAAGATGTGAGGCCAAGGCCCAAGGTGACTTACTTCTAAATTGGTAAGGTTGTCAAATACATTTCTAGGGTTTGAGTACCAAGCATCTGGAGATTGTGAGGAAGGGATGAAATGCATGATCCCATTTCACTGCGGGTATTCATTGGAAGAAACGTCTCTGATTTTGCAGTGAGAAATTTAAATGTGATAAATACTAAGCGCATGTGACAGTGAGGCTGTTTCTCCATGTATTCTTCTTCTGAGCTTAGTAGCTGGCCCCAGCTAGACAGTAAATGTTGGAGGAGAGGATGAATCGAGGGTAGAATGAAGACTTTGGCCTTATCCTTCTTTACACGTCAGAAAGTCGTTTTAGCTCATGTCTTCATTTCTGATCAATGATGCCAAGTTCAAAGGAAATCATATGAATGCTGAACTTCAAATGCAAAAAGTAGTCATGGCACCAATGATTTAGTGATTGTAGATTTTGTACGACTCCTTCCTGTGTTCTTTAATTGAAAAAAATTGAAAGTCATCCAAAGTGAAATGGACAGTCATCAAAAAGGAAATGAACCGATGTTGGCCATTTGGAATAGATCATAAAGCTCCATATGCTAATAATGACACATTGAAGAGGAATGAGGCCCTGTACATTGTCAAGAAGAACATTTCAAGCTGTCAGTGATAGAATATCCACAACCCTACACGGAAAACCACTTGATAACTATTCATCAAATTTGGGGACCAACCACTAAAAGCAGGGATGAAGAAACTAAAAAATGCTTCCAACTCTGCAGTCTGAAAGGACTCAAATAAGCAATCAAGATGCATTGATAATTACATGTGATTTGAGTGGGGAAGTTACAAAGAGAAAGTTTAAGTAGTGACAAAATATGACCTAGGTGATAGAAATGATGCTGGAGATCTCATAAGAGAATTTTTCAAGACCCCAAACTTCTTTATTGCAAATACTTTTCAATAACAAACTGAGTATACATATGGTCTTGCCAGATGGAATACAAAGGAATTAGTAGACTACACCTGTGGCTACACCATAGATAAGCTTGGTATCAGCCCAAACAACGCCAGGGCCAACCACAGAACAGACTATCAATTGTTCAGATTCAATTATCAGTTGAAGCTGAAGGCAACTAAAACCCACAGGAGCCTAAGTATGTTCTTGGGTATACCCACTTGAATTCAGAGACTATCTTAAGAAGAGATCTGTGCCACGCCCACACAGAAGCAAGCCAAGAAGGAAAAAGAGAGTGAGGATCCAGACCCCATATGGGCACCCCAACTTCTGAGGACGACATCCCTGCATGGAGCTGCTAAGGCACGGAGAGGACTGTAGGGCTGACAACAGCTGGAGACATGATGTCCCCTCGCTGGAGCCTACTGTGACAGAGGACAATACTGGGGACACAAGGCGGGAAGTGAGTCTGGGCTAGACAACCCCCACCCCCACCCCAGTGGGACAAACAAGAAGGGAACATAACCAATCAGCAATGGGAGCAAAGCCAAGCCCCAAAGCCCCCAAGAAGCCCCCCAAAATAGACTTCAAGCTAGGAGGGGCTGTTCCCTGGACACACACACACACACACACACACACACACACACACGGACCTATGGGGAGATAGTCATAAAGATCAGCAGACAGACCTGGAACAATGTATGCTTTTTCAGGGTTGTTGGGTTTTTTGGGCTAGTTATTCCCCCCCCCCTTTATTCAATCTTTTGTTTCCTTTTTGTTTTGTCTCCATTATTGTTGGTTTGCCTACCAATATAAGACAGGCATGGGAAGCAAGCCCCAGGAGACAGCAACCAATGGGACACCAGCTCCCAGAGGGACCTGGGGGGAGGAGGAGGAAACAGGGAAAGGGAGCAGTGGGAAAACAATGCCCTAGACAGGGGAACAACTCAGGAATTATAGTCAACAATGAGGAGGACATAGAGATCCTGGGAGTGTTGGAGCAACAGCAATCTAGCTGAGAGGAATTACTAAGAGGCAGAAGAAGGGCAAGCCTGATGGTGGGACAGGAGGAAGGTAAAAGGAAACAGAGGAGAGATCTAGGAAATAAAGCTATGGCTAGAGGTATAAACATAGGTGTGTGTATATGTAAATATATTGATTCATGAAAATAGAGGTATTGGCCTATGTACATATATTTATTTGGCAATACATGGAGGGAGTGGACAGATTTTGTGCCTCTGCTCAAGCCCTCCCTCAATGCAAGAACACTTTGTTCTAACAACCTAGGAATCTATGATGCTCACCCTCCTGACATGATCGCTGAAGACAAAATGGATGCATAAGCAAATGTCGTGAAGAAAGCTGATGGTGCCTGGCATGGAAGAAGCACACCAGCCTGTGAGATCATGAAGTGTCCATAGGATCAGATAACTGGCACCAGAAGACCCAAAACAAACAAACAAAAAAACATATTGATGAGAACAAGGGGGTGGGGTGGAGCAGAGACCCAAAATCCATCAATAGACAACAGGGCATCTCCTCACAGTAGGATCACAAGGAAGAGATAGGTCAGCCAGGGTGTAGTATAACACCGATGAAACACACAATAATCCTCTGATTCTTTAAGGTTTCCTCACCCCCCACTATCATGACCCTTTCAGTTCTGGCTAGACCGGAGCATGTACACTGGTACAGATAAGAGCTCATGACACAGAGAATCCAGGTCAGATAAACCCCTCAGAAACAGAAAGGGGAGTAGCAATCAATACCAGGAGGGAAAGGGGAGGAACTACAGAAACTGTGGGGGAAGGGGATGACAGTCAGTGTAAGATATGAAAATAATAATTTGTAATTTATCAAGGGGTCCTAAGAGGGGAGAGAGAGAAAAAAAGAGGAGCTGATACCAAGGGCTCCAATCGAAGGTAAATATTTAGAAAATACTGATGGCAACATATGTACAAATATGCTTGATACCCTTGATGTTATAAAATGGTCTTGATACCCTTGATGTTATAAAATGGTCTTTAAAATAAATAGAGATTTGACCCACTGACTAAAGACCAAATGAATTGTGGGATGACATAGAAATCCTCATACATGATGAAAGTAAAAGTCCTGACATAGAAAAGACCAAAACAACACATGTCAGAAGAGACCCGGCACTTGCTCCTGAAAAAAGAAAAGCGAAAATAACTGGAAGAAATGATAGAGTTGAAGAGAAATTTTCGAAGGACAGCTCAAGAAGACAAAGTACTGTGTGCAAAGATATGGATTAAGAAAAAGGGACAACCTTAGCATTTCTCAAGCTGAAAGAACTGAAGAAAAAAATCGAGCCCGAGTTGCAATATTGAAAGTTTCTATGGACAAAACAGTACAGGTTACAAGAAGCATGTTTTTAAATGAAACATACAAGTCACGGTACCAAAAAGAATTTATCAACGTGTTTGGAATGAGTGAGTTTATTAAGTGGATATTGCAGAATGGAAGACGGAGGGTGTGCAGCTCACCTGGGGGCTGAATGGGATGGAAAGTTAAGTTTTGAATCCTGCTATTGGTGGACCTTCACCGTGGACTGGTCTCCTGGTAGATCTGCTGCTGTTGGCTGGCTTTCCAAGTGATGCTCTTGCAGCCAAGAGTCCACGCTGTGGCTTTGTCCTCGGGTCCTAAAAGGAGGGTCAATTCCACCATTGGTTGATGTGGGAGTGAACAACTTGTCTTTTGTCACCCCGACCCTTTCATTTTTCTTTGTTTTGGGAAGCTATCAATCATGTGATAAAAGAAATGTACTTTCACCTCTCTCCCTCCACTGTCTCCTGCCTTCCCCTTTCCCCACTTTGTCTACCTAGTATTAGCGCAGAACTCTGGCCAAAGAGAGACTCGGGACTTGCCTGTTGGCTTGAAGAAGCATTGTTGCTGAACACTGTCCCTTTAAAATGGAATCCAGGAGCCGGTTTTCCCAAGTCAGTTCCTGGTTCCTCAGTGCTCTGCAGGTCTGCGTCACGGTGTTCCTGAGAAGGCGCCATCTGCTACTGTGAATTTACCGTCACTTGCAGCGAATCGGGAGCGCAGGAACTGACATTCTGCAACCGAAAAACTGACACAGCACAAACACGCTCTGGAGAAATATTTGCAATAGTGGGGCCCAAAGTTAAGTGGAATAATTCCACCTTGTTTCACCGGGCTGGTTTCCTTTGAGAGCGATGCAGGTAGAGCTCTTGCCCACTGATCTCCACTTTCCTGCAGTCATGCACATTTCAGCTCCAGCCTTAGCTGCTCTGGGTCCATGGAGAGCCAGCTACGGCTCCCATGCATAAATGTATGACATTATTAACTAGTCTGCCAATAACTCGGGGAATACTGGGGATGCGTCCCTACACATCAAGTGCTCAGAGACTGCGTTTTAAAAAATAATACCATGTTATGGAAATGAATCTCTCTCAATAGCCTTCTCTCAATTAACTTTTTCCAAAACCTCGCATCCTGTTATCTTAAATACACATTAGGTCAAAGTGAACTACTGCATCCCAGATGCAAAGCTCCTTCAGATTACCTTTGCCTCCAGGGATATACCCAAAACCAAACCAAATTCACTGTCATGAGTCAATGCTACAGGACAGAGTAGAACCGCCCTGTGGGTTTTTGAGGCTTATGCCTCTTTACGGGAGTAGACGGCCTCATCGCTCTCCCTCCAAGAGGTTGGTGGTTTCAAACTGCTGAGTGTGGGGTTACTAGCCCAATGTGCAACCCACTAGGCCACCAGGGCTCCTTCATGGATCTCGCTGGATAAAATGATTGCATGTAGCAATGGCTGCTTTCTGCAGTGAAGCCCATGGCATCCGAATACTGTTTTCACAAATTAATATTAGTGAGGCCTTGGGAAAGGTATCGTATAGCCTGGTCTGGAAAATGCTAGTAGTGGTTTCCACCACACAGCACTTGAGAAAAATCACACGGGGCAATTGCATGGAAAAGTCTTGGCACTTATTCAGTGGATTGATAATGAGCAAGTCTATTCAGGATTTTAAGTATCCGTGAATGAGTTCTATGTGTTGTGCCTTACGAATGCTGGTTGTCTTAAGCCAGCATTGAGGGCGTGGTCGGGGGTGGAGTGTTGGCCTTCTTTGCAGACCCCCAGCTTTGATTCTCAGGTAGGGCACTGCGAGCCCCGCCACCCTGTCAGAGGAGATTGGCCCTTGCTATGAGGGTAAACAGGTATCAGACTAGGAAGAAAGTCCTGAGTTTCCTAACTATCAGCCAATGAAAACCCTCTGAACAGCAACGATCCTTGTCGCTGGGGGCTGCAGGGGGGAGGCCATCATCATGAATCGAACGTTGCTAAGAACCTCGCATCCTGCAACTAGAAACGACGCTGATGTTTCTTAGAGTGGTGACTGACTCAGAGACTGCAGGAAAGGACCTTCTAGAATCATCACCTCTCAGTTGTGTGTGATGAAATCCAGACTAAAGCATTATCCCCGGGCCTATTGAAAGGACTAATAAATGAGAGGACTATTTGACATCCCGATGTGCTGATATTTCCACCTCAGTTCATGCAAATTCCCTCACCCCCAAATGACCAACAACTCCAAGTACAGGTATGGGAGAGCAGGTGTGTTTAAACAACCTAAACTGGACTGTGGGGGGCCAACTTCACAGGGGGGCCTTTTGAACATGATCTCAGGCAGCCTCCTCTTAGAAGCCTTGTTATCACCACAGAGGAACCTTGCTGTGTAGTGACCCCGCCTGTCCCATCCAAGTGCTGACCTCGGAGTTACTGTCATTTGTTAACGGGAGCTGGGGGGTTGTGGGGGGGGGGGGCGGTGGAGATGAGCTCAGTGGAGACTTACAGCAACAGAGGTTGGTCGTTCTGAGATTTGAAAGTCATTTCCTTTGAAGTTGCTAGGAGAGACTGTTTCCACTCATTTTTTCTTTCTTTGGCTTCTCCCTTCCCAAGCCCTCCCCCTACCCCACCCTTTTCCTCTTTTAAACAATCCACAGTACAAGTAATTGTCACCTTAGTATCTGAATTCAGCGATCTAGAAGGCTCTTTATTCTGGGAAACACGTAGGCTGAGCATTCCTGAAATGGAATCAACAAAACCTGCCGCACTCCCAGGTGTGAAGAGGTAATTGCAGGTGCAAACCAGCGATGGCACGCACACCAGGCTGCGGAATGTAATAAGCAAGCTGCAGCCCTGCGCCTGGGTGCCGCTCCTCGAAGCTCGTCTTTTTACTCAATTTCATTTGCATTTCTTCAGCACCGGAGGTCCAGACAATTGTCAGGCTGTGGCCCAGGGACCTCATGCCTGGGTGCAGGGGCTCGCGTGTTTGGGTCCTGGAGGGCAGAAAAAGAGGCGGCATTTTCTGAGACCAGGGCTCCCATTTAGATCTTTCATCATAAGAGCTCTATGCTGGAAAACTATCAAAATGCAAGAAGCTATGGTTTCCAGTGCCCTAGGGGCACACATAGCACTGAGAAAGTGAAAGTGGGGGGAGGGGGCTGAGCAGGTGATGGCTGTAGATGGCTTGACTTTTATCCATCCGGAGCTGAAGGACCAGGACTGCTCTAGGCAGTTCTTAGGTCTGACCCTTCTCCCCCACCCCCTCTTGCTCCCTGCTTTGCAGCTGCCTTCTTTCCCCTCAAAGAAAATCGCAAGTGGTGAGCCACAAGGGGACAAGAAGAAATGAGACGCAAGCCTGCCATTTCCGTGTGGCCTTTCACCCCACGTCTGGACAAAGTAAGACTTTCTGCGACGTGAGCAGTGAAAATCCACCCAGGACTGTGATGGCCCCTCATGGAGGGGCGCTCCCACCATGCCCATGGGTCTTGTCCTCTCTGTGGCTAGGAGTCCAGGTCGAGGACTGAGCGTGACTCAAAAGCAGTGAATTTTATTCTTTTTCTTTTTCTTCTTTGAGGTTGCAGACCTAGCTTGCCAGCCTAGCTGGTGAACAGGAAGCCAGCGCTATGGCTTTGTCCGCACACAGCCCACTGCCCCAGGCCCCACTCTTTAGTAGCAGCTGCTCTCACCGCCGGACAGGAGTGACCTCCCAGAACACTGGAAAGCACGTCTCACCTCCAGTAAATAAAACAAAACCAGTTTTGTATGAGCCCTAACCAGAGCAATCCTTTCCTATTGCTGCTGTAGCAAGTGACCACCAGGGTAGTGATTGAAGGCAACACACATTCATTATTTTATAGTGCTGGGGGACAGACGTCCAAACTTGTCTAAAATTGGGGTATCAGCAAGGCTGCCTCTCCCTACAGTCTCTAGGGAAGTATCTGTTTCCTGGCCTTTGCCAGTGCTGAGACGCCATCTGCAATCCTTGGCTCCTGGTCCCATCCTCCCTCTTTAAAGCATCTTGGAAGCTTCCCTGACTCAGCCCCTCTGCAGCTTGCCCTTCCCACCTTTAAGACCCCCTGTGATTACATTGGTTCCATCTGGCTACTCAAGGCTGCCCCCTCCATTTTCAGAACAGCTGATTAACGCACTGCCATCAGGTCAATTGGGAAGCCAAGCATCCTTCAGGGCAGAGTAGAACTGCTCCTTAGGGGTTTGCAGACTGTAAGATCTAGGTGCCCAAATCTGGCTGTCATAGAGATTACCTGGGGATCGGGTGCAACCAACAAATTCCTGTGCTCTATTGGCAACTTAATGAATCAGAATCTATAGGGGGAGGGGCCCAGGAAACTGGAGGCGCACCCAATCCCCAGGGGATCTCAATGACCAGCCAATTTGGGAAACTTAGGCTGTCAATCCTTCTGGGAGCAGACAAGCCCCATTTTTCTCCAGCAAAGCAACTGGTGGGTTTGAACCACTGCCACTGAGGTGACCAGCCTGATACTTAACCCGCTGGGCTCCCAGGACTCAACCTGCCACTTCAATGACTCTTTTCCACATTACATAACATCTTCAAAGGTTCTACACTGACGACGTGGATGTCTTTGGGAGGCTAAAATTCTGCCTGCCACAAGGGAAGGAGGATAACTCAGAATTACACACTTACAGAACATGGCGACGTGGAAAACACACACACACACACACACACACACACACACACACACACACTGCCATGAAGCAAAAGAAAACCGGACCCTACTATTTCAATGCAAGCTAAAGGATCTTAAGAACATCATCGAGGCAAGGAAAGCAAAACCTAAATTTGAATGAGAAATTCTCAGAAAAGAAATGCTAAGCACGGTGCTACCTGCGAGAAGCGTGCCGAGAAAGCACAGGCATGAATTAGGAAGAAAGGAAAAGTGGCATTTAGGAAAAGCCCCCCACCAGTGTGTTGGGGGGGCAGCATCCCTGACAAAGAAGAGGCGTCGTTCCTAGGTGGAACGTCGACCCAAACACCACAAGCTGAAGGCAGCCACCGCAGGCCTCACTCGGCAGCCGCCCCTCGGTGGCTCCGGTGCTCCCTCAAGGTCTCATCTCAACCTGCTTTTCATGACAGTGCTGCAGAGGCCCACCAGAGGGCTAAGGGGACTGCCTTCATTACTCCCCTGGGGGCATCCCTGCCCAGAGCTGCCAGAGGAGTCTGGCTAACAGAGCCTCATCAGGGGCCCATATCCCTCTGGCATGGCTGGCCACAGTCTCCTGGAGATGCTCCTAACAGCTCCCTTGCCTTGGAGCAGAGAAGTATTTTCAAAGTGCCCCTCACTCGTCTCTGTGACTTCCGAACCCAGCAGAATGCCTGGCACACATTCGCGACACAACACCAAGCAAAACCAAACCCATCGCCATCGAGTTGATTCAGACTCACCTAGCCCGATACAGGGTCTCCAAGGTTTTGTAAGGATTTACAGGAGCAGAAAGCCTCATCTGTCTCTCGCAGAGCAGCTGGTGGGTTTGAAACGCCAATCTTGCAATTGACAATGCCAGTGCTTACCCCACCGTGCCGCCAGGGTTCCAGGCAGTCTT
This sequence comes from Echinops telfairi, assembly GCF_000313985.2. Taxonomy (NCBI): domain Eukaryota; kingdom Metazoa; phylum Chordata; class Mammalia; order Afrosoricida; family Tenrecidae; genus Echinops; species Echinops telfairi. The sequence goes on from NW_022111300.1 coordinate 41,422,601, forward strand.
ATTAAGTGGGTGTTGCAGGGAAATGCATTAGCATTAGGTGAATTCGATTGGCGTTTGGCTCCTTAACAGCAAACTACTTTTAGGTCACCGGATGTGGCCTGGGAGAAGAATGTAGTGCTTTTCAAGGTGTTTTCCCATCATCACTATCAGGGACCAATGCTCAGGGAGGCAGGGGCTTGGAAGGACCCCTGGAAAGCCTTCTCCCTAAGAAGCAAGCCAAGAACCAGGGCTAATCCACCGCTCTGCATTTCCTCCCTCTGGACTGAGGCTGTGTCCTGATTTTGTGATATTCTCAGCAGACCCCACCGCAGACTTGCAGCTACTGGTTCACGCACCCCTCCACCGTGCTGGGTAGTACATGCCTGCAGATCCCCCAAAGGAAGCCCATACTAAGGCAAAGGAAGCGGAGGGGGGAGCCTATCTCTCAGGCTGCTCAAACCCCACTTGAGAGGTAGTTGCCTCTGACCACCAATTGAGCTGCTGTATTCAGCTCCCTGATCCTGGACAGAAGTAAAGCCCTCCTTCACAAAGATAAGGATGAAGTGAGGAGGGCAAGCAGAGGTGAGGGGTTGTCTCTGTGTTCGTTCCTAGGGCAAACCTTTCTGGAAAGAAATTCAGCAAGTGCATGAAATATTTCTGAAATGTTAATTTTGGGAAGCCATGACTTTAATTTTAGGGACGATACAGAAAAGGACACTGTGCCTGGTAAAGCAGAGTGGCAGGGGAAAGGAGGAAGACTCTGCGAGATGGAGTGGCACGATGGCTGCAGCCACGGCTCCAGGCCGATGTTGGTGAGGATGGTGTAGAACAGGCGGTGGTTCGGCCTGTGATTCAAGGGCTCGCTATGACTTGGAACCAACTGGAGGGTGCCTGGCCACACACACACACACACACACACACACTGCAGAAGAAGCCGTCTGAAGATAAAGGATTATAAACCAAGATGTGTATTGTAGCATTATTTAGTAGTCTGAAATACAAGAGATAGGTTAAATCAGGCCTTGGCAAAGTTGTGAGACAGAAAAGTCAATCTTGTCCCTTGCAACCGTTTAAAAATTATCCAAGAGTCATAAATATACTTTTACAAACAAATGAAATCACCAATATCTGAATTATGTCCTCTAAAGTATTTCAATTTTACTTCAGAGTCACATGTACGTACCGAAAGAGCCGCCTATGGCTCAGGAGCCGCTGTCTGCCTGCCCCTGGCCTAAATCAATAACACATTGATAATTGGCTACATTGTGGGAATTTCACATGATGAAACACGTTGTGGCCTTTAAAACTATTTTTGAAGATGTGATGGCTGGGTAAAATGAATCAAATCAATTAAGTAAGACTCAAAACTTTAAGCATAATTATCCAAGTTTTTATTTTTAACATATTTATAGAAAAGCTGCAATATGTCAAAATTGTGATAATTATCTCAGAGAAGCAGGTTATGTCTGAACTGACTCTTCTTTTCTTCCTTCCTCCTTTCCTTCTAGCTGTTTGCTCTTTCTTTCTTCTGCTCTTTCCTTTTTTACTTTCTTTTATTTATGTTCTCTAATTTTTTTACTATGTGCATAGGTTGAGTTTATAACTGGGAGAGAAATGAAGGGAGACATGTTCATATGAAGATGACTTAAACTGCAGCGCAATATTTCACTCCCTTCTATCTAAGAGAATGGAAAATACATATTTAAAATTTTTTTTTAAATCTATCAATTGCAACCAAGCAAGGAAAGGCTTCACCTAACATCTTTAACTGGAAAATTAAATGGCCTAGGAAAGACAGTGGATCCCAGACGAGCAGAGCAGGGCATTTGGTTTGTTCCCTAATGGAACCTACACAAGAAGCCAAATTATTTGCGATTAAAAACCAATGAGAATTCTTGGTAATAGACTGAAAAAAGAGAGAGAGGCCATTTGAGTTATTGCCTATCCTTCATCCACTTCTGACTGAGGAACAACGTCATTGGTTGCTGCGGAGAAATAAAAGTCCTGGAGGAAATGAAGTAGGGGGGGGGGCGGCTTCCTCTTTGACGGAAATACACTCACTGGGATGACAGATTGAACTGGGGAGGGACTTAAAATCGGAGAACACCAACTTAGAAGGGATCAACCTGGGAGTGTGGCTTTAAGTAAAATCTCAGAGAAGAAAGCAACCCGCTGTATTCATGTACGAAAGTCAAAAATTGAAGCCTGACCATCTCAACAGATGTAGAAAAGTAACGTGACCAATTTCAGCACTCATGAATGGGAAACTCTTTAGCCCCAAATCAGGACATTTCTTAAACCTATGAAAGAGCCTAGAGGAACAGCCTAGAATTAAGAACCTTTGACTGTTAAGAGACTCACTATTTCTGCCCAAGATTAAGAGCATAGCAAGGAAGACTGCACTGACCACTTCTGGGAAGTTCTAGCTGGGGAATAAGGTAAGAAAAATAAAGTTTCCCCTGGGTCTGGTCAAAAACATCACGTTGTATTTAGCAGTCAGGTCTCCCTGTCCCCTCCAAACTTGGAAAGTTCCACCATTTCGTTTTCATGACATGGTCAAGATTGCTGTTTGGGTATTTTATAGACCGTACTTTAATTTGGGTTTATCAAACCAGCAAGCAAAGTGCCATCAAATCAATTCTGAGTTAGGTTTATCTGATGCTGTCTCTTGGTCAGACAAAGGTTATAGGTTTTTGGATAACACCACAGCTATTGTGTGCTCTGTTCCTTACATAAGGCGCCCTGGTGGTCTTGCGGTTATGTGAAGGACTGCTAAGTACAAGATCAGCAATGCGAAACCGCCGGATAGGGTTTGCTATTTCTGTAAAGAACTGAAGTCTCAGAAACTCACAGGGGTCGTTCAAGGTGTATGGAAAAAATGCTCAACGCTATTTAGTTATTGCAAATGAAGACCACACTGAGCTAGTGCAACCTACGTACTGGAACGGCTAAAATGAAAACTGGCAATACTAAGTGTTGGTGAAGGTGAAGAGCAACAGGAATGCCTGATCATTTCCTGTGAAAAGATAAAACCGTTTGGTTGAGTCTCATAAAGTTAAACCCATGCTTATTTTAGAGCTCATTAATTTCATACCTACATTTTACCCAAGATAAATTAAAACATACTTTACACAAAGACATACTCAAAGACATGTAGTCATCTTACACTTTAATGTCCCTACACAGACACAACACAGATATCCATTAAAAGGCAAATAGATAAAAAGGATTGTGATAGATCTAGATCATGGAATAATACTCAGTATTGAAGAGAAACCATCTCAAAAGCATTATACTGAGTGAAAGAAGAAGCCAAGCAGAAAAGTGCATACCATATTTCATTTACATAAAATTCTAAAATTGGCAAAACTAATCTTTAATGACAGAAAGCAGAGCAATAGATGCCTGGGGCCTTGACCGAGAGAATGCTGTCAACTGTTGAGAGGCACCCAAAAAACCATTTTACGTTTACAGAAATGTGATCTCTCTTGATTTTGATGGTGATTACATGGGTTTATACCTTTGTCAAAATTCATCATAGTCACACTTAAGATGAGTGCAAATAAAATTAACCAAAAATAGTCTGTTTAGTTTCATGTCATACATTTTGTACAAGAGAGTTACTTTAGTAATTCTTTTTAAGCAACACATATCACATCGCATTATTGAGAAACAGTCGGGTAGGCCAGTGCCTCGTGTGGCTTTTTGGAGTGCTAGAGCCCTCCTGTTAATTAGAGCGGACAGTAAAATTTGTGTGTGTGTGTACATGTCCATGAATGTGTGCATGTATGTATATATACAAACTAGAGGGGCACAGAGGGACAAACAGACAGAAAAATAAATCACATTGACCCTTCTGATACAAATACATACACCACAGGATTCTTCATTACCTCCCTCCTCTGAAAGCAGATTAAAGACAGGACGATTAAGATCAACCTATAAAATCAAGGACTATCTCAAGATTGAAGGGGCCTTTCAAAAAGGCAGAAGACAGCTTGAGGAAGCTTTCCCTGACCAAATGTGAATCAAGTTAAGCATCCAAAATGGAATTGTGGCAGAGGTATGCTACTTTGAATAAAGAGAGTTCGTGAATTTTCACTAAGGATGGAACTGAAGTTCCGACTACAAAGGGAATGCCGTCAATGAAGCAATTGATTTTGAAAAGGGTCACCAGTCGATGCTGAACACATCAGATGCAAAGTGGTGGAATGTGATGTTATACATAGAATTTTGAAACATCATTCCAGAGTTCCCTTACAAATTAGAAAGGGAAGAAAGGTAATTTTATCATGGAAAAATGTAGCAAATACCACTATAACCAAGTATTTAAACTTAGCATCACTAACCATGGGACACGCAGGAAGGATGTGCCTCTTGATGGGAGGTTCTGGGAGTGACTCCGTCTCACCCATTTAATTCTCCACTCTCACATGTTTGAACTGTATCTCATCCCAGTTTTGGAGACAGTCGATGAGTTAGCGGCCTGGACTCTTCAAATATTTCAGTCGCACAAAGATTAAAGGAGATTTCAGAGATATTCTTGATTGGATCAAACAGAAAATCACCGAAGGAAAGCTAGAGAAGAAAATGAGAAGTTGGGTTTCTTGGTTTGAAAATGCTATTATTGTTTTGCAAGAAAACACTGGAGCGGTTTACAGGCAAATACCTAGGATTTGATATTTCAATGTAGAAAATCAGGAGGAAGATGCTACTTAGGAAAAGGCGTTAAGTATGACTTATGAATCAACAATCCTAGCATATCTAGTTCTCTGGAGAGACGCCAGTGAAATAAGAAATGGTTTCTAACCACCACCCGTCCCCCAGCAGGAGATGGCAAGTCAAATGATCGTTTGTAGTGTCGGAACAGAGAAGGAAGAGCGAGCGTCGAAGGACATACATTGAGCACGTCTTGCCTCCCCTGCTGTTCTGGATTCTGTAAGGGACCGAGGAAAAGCATGAAGCACAGAGCGTGCCCGTGAAGAGTTTAAGCTCCAACCAGCGAGACACAGCTTGTACACATGAAGCAACTTAAAAGCAATGCAAGACACCATGTTCTCAAATGCCAAATTCTGTGGTTTGAACTAAAAATGTCACGGGAATTCTTGGAAGGAAGAGATCAATGTCGAATGAAGTCGCTGGGAACTGGGACTTGTGACATTCAAACAAGCAGAGCTCGCGCTCCCCACATGTGTGCTGAGGAAAGTCACTAATGGGGCGTGTGTGATTGAAGCCAGGCTTTGTTCCTCACAAGAGCTTCATGGGGGGGCGGGGGGGGGGCTGGAGAAGTTTCAACAAAATTTGAAGGAAAAGCAGAAATTGTAGGAACGGCTTGGTGCAAGCAACCTGACAGATGATCTTTCAGGGCCCATGTGCTTCTGAGTCAAGAACTCTTCTCATGGTCCCAGAAACAAAGCTGTAGCCTTTCAGGGAGAAAGGGGGACATTGGGGGCAAAGGATGCTAAGTTGGCCTGGGAATCTAGAGACTTCCCTCGCTTTGGGCAAGCCACGCCACACTTCTGAACCTTGCCTGTGTGACGGATAAGGTACCCCCTTCAGGGTATGGCTTTCGACCCGCTCCTTTGTTTTCATCTGGGCTCGGGGAGTGGCTGGCTTGGCTAGCTGCAAGGAGTGGCGAGGACACTGGGGGGCTCCTGGAGCCACCTTGTTGAAACACTCAGCCTTGGAATCCTGAGCAGCAACATAAAAAGCCCTGCTACTCAGAGGCCACGAGGCTGTAAGAGGTTCAAACCACAAGGAGACATCCCGGACAATAAGGAAGACCGCACAGGGAGCGCCAAGGCACCGCCGTGAGCAGGAAGACGCGGTCTTGGAAGGGAAGCCTGCAGCCCGGGTCCACTACACTGACGCCGGAATCCCTGACCTGCATCATGTGACCAGTGTAGCGTGACTCTTTCAAACCACGAAGATTTGGGATAGTTTGTGATAGAGCTTTTTGATGACCAAAAGCTCGTTTCTATTCTCCTTTGTAACTATATACTTTCCGCTTTAACTAAATTCCACAAGGGGTAAAAATGCTTGCAAGTGCTTGGTGAAGGGGTTTGGCAAATACAGTGCAGGGTGCAGTGGATTATTTAATACAGCTTTTCTAGCCAAAGACTCGGTCACTCCCACCAAGCCACCTGTCCCTGCATAGGTCTGGGTAAGACGTGAGGGGAGACACGGAAAGGATTCACGGCAGTGCCATCTTTCTGGGTATAAAATGAACCCTCTGTAGAGCAGGAGCTGCAGAGTGTGACGATCAGCAAGAGCCAGGCGTGGAGTGTATCCTCTGGATCCGGACAGCCCCGTGCAGCGAACCTCGGGATTCAGAAGACAGCTGGGACACCAGAGGAGCAGCAGCCGAGCCAGGACTCGGTGCATCAGACAGAGTGGTGAACTTCCAAGCCAACAGAGGAAATAAAGCCGAGTGCTTTCGGGCAGGAGGCTGGCTTCTGGAGTGGGGTGCCTGTGGGCCCTTAATTCGGGGAACTAGGTTCAATGACCCACGGAGCCTGAGCTGAATGCCTTCAGCTGAGTGGCATGTGCCTTTGGATCATTGATTAGCAGCCCTGAAGGAACTTGTAACACGTGCTGACAGAACAACTATAGCCTGAGCATTCCCCCCTGCATGGCCACCTGTTACCTTTCTTAATAAACCCCTTTAATTCTGAGCATTGTCTGTGAGTTTGGGGAGGTCTTTACAATGAATGCTTGAACTCACTAGCTAAAAGAGTACAATGATGTGAATGACCGAACAATGAGTAGCAAGTTAGAGTACACGCATAGAATATGATCTATGGCGGTGATAATAGGAAGTGTCTCTGGGGAACATGGAGATGCCCTAACATAAGATTCTTATGTCTCTTTTTAAGAACAAACAAACACAAAACACTGCCCCACAGTCAATTCTGACGCACGGTCCAGGGTGGAACCGCCCCGTGAGTCTCCAAGACCATAGCTATTTACAGGAGTAGAAAGCCCCATCTTTCCTCAGAGGAGTAGAAAGCCCCATCTTTCCCCAGAGGGGCAGCTGGTGGGTTCAAACTGCTGACCACACGTGCAATCTACTATGACACCAGGGATCCCCTTTATAAGGATATAGAACGTTATTGCTCATCACCAAAAATCTGTTTGTTGAGGGAAGGTGGGATAGAAAGGGGGAACCGATTACAAGGATCTACATGTAACCTCCTCCATGGAAGACGGACAACAGAAAAGTAGGTGAAGGGAGACATCGGACAGTGTAAGATATGACAAAATAATAATAATTTATAAATTATTAAGGGTTCGTGAGGGAAGGGGGAGCGGGGACGGAGGGGGGAAAATGAGCTGATATCGAGGGCTCAAGTAGAAAGACAATGTTTTTAGAATGATGAGGGCAACAAATGTACAAATGTGCTAGACACAATAGATGTATGTATGGATTGTGATAAGAGTTGTATGAGCCCCCAATAAATGATTTTTTAAAAATCTGTTTGTTTCTCTTTCCACTCAAGTAATTAATGCATAGCCAGCCTTCTCTTTGAGTCTATTTTTTCCTTTTCTGGAAGAGCGAGTCCTATCTGTTCTTCTCACTTTAAAACATGGCTGGGATCACTTAATATGCTCCTCCTCATCACGCAGTTGCCTGACTATTCCCAGCTCTCCATTTCTGGGTAGAGGCTAAAATTGTTCTGCCTGTTCTGTGGTGGTTGAATGAAGTCATGTCATTAGTTATAACCAATGAGTTGAGAGTAGACATAACACACGTCACTTCCAAGCCATCTCGTGGCTTGTCCTAGACCTTCCAGCATTCTCTTTCTGACTAACTCCATGACCAACAACCATTGGGATAGTGGTGGCTCCATCCTGAGCGAACCTGATCACCGAAGGCCCCCAGCCAACCTCTGATGGACATGTAAGACAAATGAGAAATAAACCTTTGTTTGTTGAAATCACAGAGAACTTGGAGATGTCTTGTTACAGCAACCTACAAGGTAACCTGGGCTGCTGCTTCAGAAAAGATGAGAAATGCTTGAGGAAGCAGGGACATTCACCTCATTGGCTTTGAACAGGTTTGCAGGAGCGGCCCGTCCTGGAAAAGGACAGCAGGCTTGGTAAAGTAGAGGGTGGGCAAACAAGAGGAAGACACTCAGGGGGTGGGTGGGTGGTGGGTGGTGTTGTTGACATAGTGGCTACACCAATGGGCTCATCCATAATAATTTTGAGTATGGTCCAGGACTGGGAAGTGGTTTGTTCGATCGCTCGTAAGGTCACTATGAGCCCGAACTGATTAAATAGTAGTAATAAATCAGAAAAGGTGTGTGTTGGGGTTGTGTTCTTTCATCATACTTCTTCTTCAACAACAACTACTGAAAGAGCCTCAGTGGCTCAGCAGGTTAAGTGTCGGGCTGCTACCTGCAGAGTCAGAGATGTGGATCCACCAGCTGCTCCTCCGGAGAAGGACTATCTGCTCCCATGGAAACGTAGTTTCTGAAGTCCTGGGAGCAGTTCTGTTCTGCCCTGTAGGGTTCTTATGAGGAAGAATGGATTCAAAGATTATGGGTTTGGGTAATAGCAAGAATGAAATTATTCTAAAGTATAAAATATGGTTCTTTCAAAAAAATAGACCATAGTTAACAAGCTTCTGCATAGAGATGCAACCCAAATGATTCAGTCAAACATGGATTGCAAGTTTATGATGTTGCTGGTCACTATCAAGTTGGTTGGAACTCAGGGGTCTACCAGATACAGAGGGATGAAGCATCACCGAGTCTGGCATCATCTTCACAATCTTTGGTATGTTCGAGGTCATAGTTTTGGCCACTGTGTAGCTGAGTACCTCCTAACTTCACGTGTGAACCTTCCCTGGATCGCACAACACTCTGTGGTGATTCACCCGATTCTCATTTACCAATTCCCAGAAAATGATCACCAGGCCTCTTTTCCTAGTCGACCTTGGTTTAGAAGCTCTGCTGAAACCTGTCCATCATGGCTGGTCCTTCTGGTATTTGAAATGCCAGGGACATAGCTTCCAGACTCCTAACCACATGCAAGCCATCATAGTACAAAAAAACAGGTAGTGAACACATTTTGTAGATACCCAACAATGAACATTTGAACGAGTTTCTCTGAATCCAATATCCCTATGTATATGATAATAACAATAACAACGGCCAAACAACCATTGTTTATTGAACGTCTACTATGTGAGCTGTTATATATACAGAATTTAGCATCAATAATATGTTCCATGAATTGGGACATTATGTGACTTGGACATAGTGTGAATACCATATTATATACAGTGTTTGTAGTGAAAGCCTACAACATCTATTTAATGGAAATCCAGGGAATCCAGGGCGGATGAGCCCTACAGGACCAGTGGTGTGAGTGGCGAAACAGGGAGGGTAGAGGGAGAGTGGGTTGGAAAGAG
>NW_022111300.1:41432247-41512617 GCF_000313985.2 Echinops telfairi
CTTTACACAATTGATGTGTGTATGGATTGTGATAAGAGTTGTATGAGCCCCTAATAAAATGATTAATAAATAAATAAATAAATCTGCAAAAAAAAAGAAAGAAACCTTGTGAAAGCCCATCCGAGAGATCCCAAGAGCTGCATCCACTGGATACAGGAGGCCAGCCCTGCCATGTGTGCACCTGGGCCAGGTGGGGGCCAGGTGGGAGGGACCTGCAACACCAATCAGATGGAAACTTCACAGAAAGGTGTGGACTGGGAGTGCAGGTCCCAGACACATGTCTGGCAGTGGTGGCCGTGAGTGCCATTGCCCTTCTCTTGTGTCGGCATGTGGTCATGTGCAGCTGCCCTCCCTGTCCAGAAGCCGGAACCTGTGTGGACATGCTTGGCAGGCCAGTACCACTGACACCACTGGCAGGAGTGTAGAAGCCCAGCAGGCACTGCCGTGTGTGTGTGTGTGTGTGTGTGTGTGTGTGTGTGTGTAAGGTTGCATGGCCGCTGGGCAGGTGAAGGAGGTGACCAGCCAGAGCAGAAGGAGGCAAGACGGAGAGGCACTGTGGAGATTGGGGGTGGACCTTGGAGCCCTGTTTCTCACTCACCTGGAGGTTTGTGGTCTCTAACACCAGGTTGTTAGGTATGTCAGGTGGGTGCAAAATCACAGGAACTGTATGAACAAGAGAACGAAACAGGGCCCGGTTCCGGCCATCTCCCAATTATTACGTTTGAGCCTATTGTAGCAGCCACTGAGTCAATCCATCTTCTTGAAGGGCTTCTTCTTACCCACTGGCCCTCTCCTTTGCCTGTCACGATGTGCTCAAAGAATGGTCCCTTCTGATAACCTGTCCAAGGTGCCTGAGACAAAGTGTCACCACACTCCCTTCTAAGGACCATGCTGCCTATTCTTCTTTCAAGACAGGTTGGTTCATTCTCTTGGCAGTCCCTGGGACGCTTGCTGTTCTTTGCCATCAATACAAAGGCACCCAGTCTTCTTCGGCCTTCCTTATTCATTGTCCATGTTTCTCACACTGCACTGAAAATAACAAGAGTTGATAGGAAATACCATGGCTTGTGTCAGGCGTACATTGACCTTCTTTGCTTTTTAATGCTTTAGAGAAGTCTTGGACAGTAGAGTTGCCCCAGTGCAATGGGCCGTTTGATTTCTTGGCTCTTGCTTCTGGAAGTGTTGGTTGTGGTCCAAGCAAAAGAAAATGAAATCCCTAACCAGTTAAATCTTCTTCTCCATTTAGCATTATGTTGTTTATTGGTCCAGTTATGTAGATTTTACATATATAAATATTTAAATACATATGTACCGTATGTATATAAATATGTGTATATATATAAGTATACACACACACACACACTGAGGTGTAATCCATACTGAAGATCACAGTCTTTAATCCTCATTAGGAAACGCCTTAAGTGCTTCTGGTTTTCAACAAGCAAGGTTGCAATATCTGCATATCACAGGTTGTTAATGAGCCTTCCTTCAGTCCTGATGCCGCATTCGTCATACAGACCAATTTCTTGGATTATTCGCTCCGCGGATGGAAGCAGTATGGTGAAAGGCTACCACCTTGACACATCCCTTTCCTGATCTTAAACCATGCAGCCCCATGGTTCTGTTCAAACCAGCACAGGGAAATCATAAGCAAAAGGAAAGTTGCTTCTCCTTTTTTAAAAGCAAAGATGATCTTCTGGAATCACAAGTATTTTTGCAGCCATTGCCTGAACGAGCATTAAGCAATACATCCCGGAATATGCTTTCTAATCCTCAGGAAATCTGGGAAATGGGCTCAAGCATTCCTCTTTGTACAGATGTTCAAACAGACGCTAACAAGGCTCCATACTGTGTTTTTTCCCTTTTCTTTTGATCTGCACTTTGGAAACGAAGCCGAGGGCTGTGGTGAGGAAAAGTGTGAGTCTTCTCGATCAAAGCCATATAGAATGTGAGCACGTGATACGCATGAAAACCAGCCGAGCCAGCTCTGTGTCCAAGGCATCTGGGCCCCATGTGTGGGATGTGCGTGCTTTCCTGTGTCCTCCCAGGACGGCACAGCTATTAGTAATTACTTAATATGTAAGAGGCAGGGGATGGGATTAATAATCCTCCCTTCCAACGTCTGCTTCCTTTCACCTTCATGGGCCCCAGCATTGTGCTACCCACAGGCCTCTGGGGGCTTGAAAGCGCCAATGAGGGCTTCAGCCTCTCCCACGCATGTGGGGAATGGCATCAAGGCCATGGCTGCAACCTGGTGAAGTGCACATGGTAAACTTGAAAGGCAAAGATGTTCAAAGTACCCCCAGCTCCACCACAAATGTTGGGTGGTCCCCAACACTGAGCATTTGCATGCAGCGGTCTTAAATTAGAGTAATCCAATAATTCCTCTCTCGGTGCTTCAGGCTGTCCCAGGGCTGGAGAACCTGGGGACAGGTTATGGAGGAAGGGATGGAGACACTCACCATGGATGCAGTTCCTTTCTGAGCACCAGGATCTCCACACATTTTGCTGTCTTCACATTTTATCTCGTACCCAGATGTGATGGTGCCAATAGGGCATCTGTAGCCAGATATGGGTGGAGGTTAGCCTGTCAATCAGGTCACAGCTTGATGACCTCCTTTGGAGGTGCAAACAAGATAAATGACTCTCTGGAGGCTGCCCCTGGCCCTCTCTGTTTTTACCTTCCTGCTGGCAAGCCACTCTGAGACCTGCGAGCCCTGTGATGTAGCCACGCCATTGGATCCAAAGGGTTCTGCATGCACCAGCCTGAGACCTTCCTTCATTCTGCATCATTACATGTGGCTGCGTGAGTGGGACTGAAGGACAGTATCCATCTTAGACTTGATCTGGACTGGGCTGGCATGTTTTCTTGATATACAATTACTCCCTGATATAAAGCTCTTTCTTTTTATAACTTATTTTTAATTTTTATAAATCATTTTATTGGGGGCACTTACAGCTCTTATAACAATCCATACATCAATTGTATGAAGCACATTTATACATATGTTGCCATCATCATTTCCAAAACATTTCTTTTTACTTAAGCCCTTGGTATCAGTTCCTCTTTTTTTCCACTCCTCCCCCACGCTCCCTCCCTCATGAATCCTTGATAATTTATAAATTATTTTTATTTTCATATTTTACACCATCTGCTATCTCCCTTCACCTATATTTCTGTTGTTCATCCCCCTGGCAGGGGAGAGGGGGTGTTATAGGCCAATGATTCAATCGGTTCCTCCTTTCTCCCACCCACCCCCAACCAACCTTGCCCCTACCCTCCTGGTATTGCTACTCCCATTACTGGTCCTGAGGGGGTTATCTGTCCTGGATTCCCTGTGTCGAGAGCTCTTGTCTGTACCAGTGTACATGCTCTCATCTAGCCGGCTATAAGGTAGAACTAGGGTCATGTTAGTGGGGGTAGGGGGAGGAAGCATTAAAGAACTAGAGCAATGTGTGTTTCCTCAGTGCTCTTCTGCACCCTGGCTGCCTCTTCACTTCTTTGTAACCCTTTTGTGAGGGATCCAACTGTCTACTGATGGGTTTTGGGTCTTCACTCCAACCCCCCTCGTTCGCATCAAAATGGTTCTCTGTTTTGGCTCTTCTGATGCTTGATACCTGATCCTATCAACACCTTGTGATCACATGGGTTGGTGTGCTTCTTCCATGTGGGCTTTGTGCTTCCCTGTCGGATGGTCACTTTTTAAACTTCAAGCCTTTAAGACCCCAGATGCTGTATCTTGTAATAGCCAGGCACCATCAGCTTTCTTCATCACATTAGCTTATGCACCCATTATGTCTTCAGTGATTGTGTTGGGAAGGTTATAAAGCTCTTTCCTATACATACATAAGTGTCTTTGAATTTGTTTCTCGAGTGAACCTGGCCTAACACACCAGACAACACAAGACACTCCGCTTGCTGCACCCAAACTTCTATTTGTTTTCACCTAGCACTTCCAACCTCTCCTTCCCGCCCCATCCTTCCTCAAAGGATTCTGGATGTTTACAAATCTCTCAAGGAAAATGGATTCCCTGTTCCACACATCTGGCCTCTGTTTCAACGTGAAGTCTTTTCTTCTCAGAAGCAGATGTCTTCCCTCCTACACCTTACTCGGGCTTTCTGGATGGGAGCAGACACATTCCTTATTTGTTTATCCAGTTGATGAGGGCTCACCGGCCTCTTCACACACAAGGCAGTGGGCACACAGCCACAAAGCACACAGATACCCAACCTGCCCTCATGAAGCTTCCATTCTTCCCGGGCTCAGCCGTCTTGCCCTTCTCTACCCTCCTGACCCTCTACCACCACCTATCCCCACCCCCAACACCCCTCCCTCTGTGTGTGTGCCTCTCCAGAGAGGTGCCAAGCCTTTTTGTAGAGTATCTTGTAGGTATATCTACATGAGGGGGTACCCCCCAAAACTGGACTTTGTTTTTCAAAGCTATGTATTGAAATGTTTTTACAAAACAACTTTATCACCTTCAAAGTACTCTCCATGACACTGAATACATTTGTCAAATCTGCCAATTCCATTCTTGGAAATATTTTTCAAACTCATCTGTTTGGATGGCTGACAGCACCTCCCTCGTTTTTTTCTCCATCTCTTGTATGTCATCCACTCACTGTCCTTCTCATGTCCCTCTTCATTTGCAGAAAACAAAGAAGTCACATGGAGTGAGGTCAGGTGAGCAAAGTGCGTGGGGCAAGAGAGGCATCCTGTTTTTCCCAAAAACTGGTGCACTGAGATGACTGCATGAGCAGGTGCATTGTCATGGTGGCAAAACCAGTCTCCCTTCTGCCACAAATCGGGCCTTTTTTGTTAAACATTGTTATGAAATCTTTTCAGAATCTCTAAATAGAAAGCTTGATTAACAGTCTGACCTGGTGGAATGGACTCCAAATGCACTGAGTCAGCATTTTCTTCCTTTCAGGAAGTTGAGGGATGTCCAGAATGAAGTTTGTCATCAGTCGCCATCTCACCCTTTTTGAAATGAGCAAGTCACTCGTACACTTGAGTTTTTCCCATTGCACAGTCCTTGTAAGCTGTGTTCAACATCAGAACAGTTTCTGTGGCATTTTTCCAGAGCAGAGAACAAAATCTCACAGCCACACACTGTTCTCTTAAATCAGCTATCAGAAAAAAAATGAGGTTTGAGTGAAACTGCTTTTATTAAAAAATTCACTATGACCAGAAAGAACCTTCCCAGGTGATGCCACTGGGTGCACTAACTCAGAAGCGAGTTGCTCGATGCTTGCCTAGTGGGGAAAATGCATATTACCGAAGCTCCACTCCACCCAGTACAATTCTGGGTTTCTTTGGGTACCTCGTCTTATCTAAGCTAATTTCCTCTTAGCTAAACACCTCCCACTGCCACTGAGTCCATTCTGACTCATGTTGTCATTGTTAGGTGCCATCGAATTGGTTCCGACTCATAGCGACCTTGTGTACAGCAGAAGGAAGACCACCTGGTTCTGTGCCATTCTCACAATTGTTCTTAGAGTCGAGCCCATTGATGCAGCCATTGTGTCAATTCATCTTGTCAAAGGCATTCCTCTTTTTACTGCCCCTCTCTCTACTTTACCAAGCATGACGTCCTTTTCAGGGATTCATCTCTGCGGATAATATGCCCAAAGCTCATAAGACAAAGTCTCACCATCCTCGCCTCAATGGAGACTCCAACTCACAGTAGCACCTGCAGGCTTCCCCAGGCTGGAGATCTTTACAAGAGCAAAAAGGTTCCTCTTCTTCCCAAAGAGGGGCTGGTGGGTTTGAACCACCAACCTTGTGGTTAGCAGCCCGATACTTACCCAAGAGAATAGCTGCCCTTAAAAAGAACTGTAACTGTGATGGTGGTGATAACTACATCGAGTGCACTTTCTACATATTGTCAAAAAAACACAGTTGTTGTTCTGACCTGCACACAGAGAATGCAGAAGAGAGGTCATTTGATGCAACATAAGTTATCTTATTTTTTAGAGAAACTCAGGTTTCTTCTAATCAGTCAGAAATTAATAATTGAACACGCACACACACCATACCTATGTCAGACACTACTTTAAACTATTAGAGACACAAAGGTGGGAGAGTTGGGGAGGGAGGGAAGAAGGAGGAGCTGATAGGGAGGGTTCAAGTAGAAAGAGAATGTTTTTAAAATGATGATGACAACATATGTACAAATGTGCTTGATACAATTGATGTATGGATTGTTACAAGAGCTTTTAGAGCCCCCAAACATTTGATTTATTAAAAGTAAATAAATAAATAAACTATCAGAGGATATTTTAATTGTTTGAGCTATGAACAGGACAAGGTGCTTGCTATTCAAGTTCTAACAAACAGCATTGTGGTTTCAATCTTTTATGCACCTCACATCCGTGGACTTTCGTAATGCTCTCTCACACTGACGAAAGTGACAGTATTGTCATTTTACATCAAGAAACACATGTTACATAGTTTTTGCACACTGTACCACCCTGTATTAGTCTAGGTACTTTGGAGAAACAAATCCACAGCAACTCACGTATAAGAGAGAGTTTTATGCAAAGAAAATGTGCATCACGAAAACATCCCAACCCAATGCTGCCCAAGCCCACAAGTCCAACATTAACCCATACCCAACACCAGTCCACAAAGTCCTTCACCTCACAAAACAGAGGCAATAATGCCGACTGCAGGAGGAAAGCTGAGTCAGTGAACGTGTAAGCATCTCAGCACTGGCAGGGGTCTCCACACGGCTGCTCCAGCACCCAGGGCTGCATCGGGATAGATCCATGCGGCTTCTCCTTGGGGATGTCTTGTAGGAAGTCAATCTTGCAAGCTGAAGCAGGGAACTTCTAAGGCAGCTGCACCCGATACAAGCATCACAAAACAAGAGACCCGAGAACTAGAAAGGCGAGGCTTCACCACCCATTTATCCCTCCGCCTTTCAACCAGCACCACATGTGATTATCGGCCAGGCTGGCACAATTAACTAACTCACACCCCCTCATGCATTAGTTTCCTGTGAGCACTATGCACGTAAGTGTGTGTGCAGTAGGTATGGGGGGCATTATATGCAAAATATATGGGAGTCACTTCTAAGTCTAACATTCAAGAGGCTTTGTGCATAATCTAATCTAGCTCTCGGAATAAACTCTAGCTATCCTGCTGGAGCATGAGCAAGCATTCAGAGGAGGGGCAAGGTGTCCCCGCTCACAATCTGATTAAGTACTAGACACTGACACATGAACGTAGTCCCTTAAGACCAGAAAATCTACCCTGCTGGTCCGTCACTATTGGCAGTAAGAAACCAATAATAATACATGTGTCTTGTTGCCGTTGAGTATTGGGTTGATTTGCTTGACAGCAATAGGGGGAAATGGGTAGTAGTCTGGCTCTAAATTAATGGTGCACATACACCCCAGAGTTGGATACACATGAAGGCACACTAAGGAAATAGCAGAAAGAGGCATGGAGCCATGGAGAGGGGTTGGCGAGGACTGCTGAGGAACAATTTGGTTAGGGGGCCCAGGAAGGCTTTGCTGAGCCAATAGCATTTGAGGCTTAACTAATCCAAAGATTTCACTCGCCCTGTTTCTATCTGGAGGAATGTCATTCCAATGGAAGTGGCCATGAGAGCCGTGGACAAGTAGATGGTTGACTAGGCCGTGAGGCCTGGGGGCGTCCAGACTGGAATCAACATTTATAATGTCCCAGGGATAGGCTTCACGCCACACACTTTAGATGATGCTATCTGGGAAAACCAGTCCCTGGAGAAGGGCATCGTGCTCGGTAAAGCAGAAGGCCATTGAACAAGAGGAAGGCCCTCAAGGAGATGGACTGACATCGGGGCTACAAAAATTGACTTGAACAATGCAGACATGGTGAGGGTGTCACAGGACCAGGCAGTGTTGCATTCTCTTGGACACGCTTGTACCTAACAATGACCATGGGGCCAAGAGGAAGCTGCCTAGAAAGCGTGTGGCTAGCAAGGAGGCGGGTCTGTTTTCAAAGCCCAGAGGTATAGCAGCATTCCCTTGGGAAAGAGAAGCAGGCAGAACGATTAAAAATGAGAAACTTGACACCAAGGGAAACCCATTGTTGAGTTGATTCTCATCCAGAGGGGCCCTATAGGCTGCCCTCTTTCGAGAAGCCAGCAGCCACATTGTTCTCCCACAGAGTAGCGGGTGAGTTCCAAGTCTGTCTCTTGGTTAGAGCCCAGAGCTTAACCTTTGTCCCTCCCAAGCTCCTTTGAGAAGAGAAGCCCTTGAAATAAGAAGAAAAGTGTGGGAGCCTGAGGCCCCTGGCACCAGGAAGGGGCAAAATTCTTCAAGAAGGAAAGAGTGATCATTCAAGTAATCCTTCACAGACCCCACTTCTTTCTGTGCCCTCCACAGGCACTTAGCCTGGGGATTAGTCATAGAGACACAAGCAAGATCCTGGTGGCCTAGAAGATTATACATTGAGGTGCTAATCTCAAGGTCAGCAGTTCAAACCCATCAGCCACTCCAAGAACAAAAAAGGAGGCCGTCTGCTCCCGTAAACCTCTAAAATCTCCAAGGCCCAAAGGGGCAGTTCTGTTCCATCCTAGAAGGTCACTATGAGCCAGAATCAACTCGGTGGCAATGAATTTGGGGTCTTTTGTTTTTCTCTCTCCTCCAATTGCCCCCACATTGGCCCACCCTGCCCCGGCTAACTGAAGCAATCCTGGTGATTCATACCCAATGTCTCCATCTTCTCTGAGCCTAGCCTTCTTCTCCCACACTCTGCAATGTCAATTGCATGAGTATCTCCTTTCTCTCCTGCCTCCCACTGTAGTTTCGTCCACTGTGGCCTGGGTGCCAACTAGACCACAAGTCCAATTTTAGCAAAATGTCACGTGACCTGCTTCCCTGCATCCCTCACAGTGCCCAGGACCCTTCATGGGGCAAGGCAAGTCCTGGCTGAATATTTTGTTGTATGCGCCCCCCCCCCCCCTACTCAAGCCACAAAGCATATTGTGTTTGAGCCTCTGCCTACACGCTGCTAGAGCAGACCCGTTCACTGAAAATCAGTGGTCAGTTCCATGTTTGAAAAGGAAAGAAAAATCAAATCAATTCAGCCGTTGGTTTAATCGAATGAGCGAGGTCCTGCAGTTTTTCCTTGTGTAGCACGGAGTTAGGAGGAAATGACTTCAGCTGTTTTCAAATTACATCGTGTCAGAGAAAGCTCATTTCACTTTGGCAACTTGCGATGGAAACTCTTCCCCAGTGCAATGTGCTTGTGCCCCTGAAACGCCGCCCTGGTTTATGACAGCCGATTGGCTGGGACTCAGCTCATAAGGAGCCCCGGGTCTAGCGCGTTCAAGCAGACAACCTTGGCGGGGTCATGTTGGGCCCAGACACACAAGCTGAATGGAGATCTGTGGGGGTGGGGGGTTGTTTGGGGCTTGTTTTTGTTTCTTCATGTTCAGTATATACTAACAGAAAGAATCCTGTGTTGTTCGCTGAACGTTTTCATGAGGAAATGATCCCACAAGCCAACCTGAGAAACGGCGTCAGTGGTCTCTGAGCGCCTTCAGCTGCAGCAGCCTTGACCTAGATGTGGAGGAGCGCCAACAAGCTTGCAGATGGGTGGGAAAGGGACTTGATAAAGAGATATTTGTTTAAAAGTCTATGGATTAGCTTGTCTCTTAAACCTTTCCCTCTCTTTACCCTGCCCTAGATAGCAAAATGCTAGGCCCTGCCATTGGCAGATGCCTGGGGCATCTCTCAGAAACCCCAGGGGCTAGGGGCAGCCAGTCAGGCTCTGCAAGATCCACACACTACAGCCCCATCCTCAAAACATCACTCCAGCTTACTGGCAGTGCCTGCCTGTCTGGCTGCCGGAAAATAACAAGAGCCACGTCATTCTGACCTATTTAATCTGGCTAAATCCTCTTTGGCCTTCTGTGGACCTCGGGCTGAGGGTTACTTACTCTGTGATGGCAAGAGTCAGAAGTCTGAATGCCACACAAGGCCATGGGGAGTGATAGGTCTGGGTCAGAACCAGGAGTCCCAACATGTGTCCTGGGCAGGAGGGGTTCAGACAGAGGGTGGGAGAGATGGGAGGCAATGGTACAGCCATGGACATTCGTGATATGCCAAAACCAAAACACACATGAAAACAACAGCCAACCTCCTGACGTCCAGTCGACTCCAGCTCAGAGTGAGCCTACGATGACTCCAGATTCACTGCCGGCGAATCCATCCCGACTCCAGGCCACCCTAGGGACAGAGGAGAACTGCCTCTGGGGGCTTCTCAGGCGGTAACTCTTGATGGCTGGAAAGCCTCCTCTTGCTTCCGCTGAACAACGGATGACTTTGCAACTGCTGACCACCGCCACCAAGGCTCCTTATATATGTCCCTACGGGATAGAGTCAGGAGAAAGGCAGGCCTTTCTACTCTGGTCAACAGTTACGGTGTCAGACTCTCTCTTGTCCTATAGGGTCCCTGTGAGTCAGCATCGACTCTGTGCAGGGAGTTTGAGTTGTGTGTGTTTTCTTAACAGGATAGAGAAAAATGGCTCCATTGGCCTTCTGGGGGTTAGACATCTTTGTGGCAGGCGATGGCTTCATCGTTTCCCTGCAAAGTGGCTGGTGGGTTCAAAGTATGGGCCTCCGTTAGCAGGCTAGGGCTTGGCCCCCTGCGTTGGCAGGACTTTCATAGCACAACACACCCAGTACTGAGCTCATCCCCAAGCAAGCCAACTGCCATCGAGCTGACTCTCACTCACAGCACCCTGCCTCCCCCTCCCCGCAGGCCTGTCAGGACAGAGCTGGGTCCCACAGGGTTTCCAATAACTGTTTTTTTTTTTTTACTTCTTCTTCTTCTTTTTTTTTTCTCCCACAAGTAGAGCACCAGGCCTTTTTTGTTAAGTGCTTCTGGGTAGATAAGAACCATCAACTGTTTGGTTCATAGCAGAGCATTTAATCATTTGCACCGCCCAGGTTCTGTGCTAGGTGCTCGAAGCTGGGGTAGAGCATGGAATGGCATCAGGGTGCAGAAGAAACTAACAAGTCAATAACCCAAACCCACTCCTGTCAAATCCTTTCCGACTCCCAGCAGCCCTACAAGCCAGACTAGAATTGCTCCAGAGAGTTTCTGCGAATGCAAAACTTTACAGGAGCAGGCAGCCTCATCTTTCTCCCACCGAGTGACTGGTAGGCTTAAACTGATGACCACCAGGATAGCAGCCCAATGTTTAATCCACCATGACACCAGGGATCCTAACAAGTACATAAACAAATTCACTGTCACTGAGTCAGTTCTGATCCATAGCAACCTTGCAGAACAGGGAGAACAGTCCCTGTGGGTTTCCAGGACAGTAACTCCTTATAAGGGTAGAGCACCTTGTCTTTCTATCACAGAGCTGCTGGGGGTTTTGAACTACTGACCTTGAGATTGGTATCCCAATTCGTAAATCATGACACCTCCAAGGCTCCTTTCATCTAATATATGAGTGTCTAACTCTTTCTTGGAGCCCTATAATTGAACAATAAGTGCCTCTATTTTTGGCCCCCTTCAGGACTAAACTTGGGAAAGAGAAGATGTTTGTTCAGTGAATGAAGCAGTGTGTAAAGGAGCAACAGCTTTCAGAAAACAAGGGTAGGTTTCAGAGAGCTTTGTCATTGGAGAGGTGTTGTTTTTTAAAGCTTGTCCTTTTTGAACAAAAAAAAGATCATATGACAAAATCATTACAAATCAAAACTGATGGATGAACTGTCTAGGGCTGCAATGTACTGGTATCTGCAGCGGGCATGAAATCCATCAACATGAGATGGGTAGAAAGATGGACGTAGGGACACGTGTGAAAAGCCAGCCGAGCGCAACTGGAGTTCACATTGAATATAAGAACGCCAAAAGGAAGCGCCAAGACAATAAGCATGGGACAATAGATGTCTGCGTTGAGGTTTGAGTCATAGCAAATGGGGTTAATTTTGAGGTCCACCGCATTTCGGGCTTTGTTGGCTATCAGGTAACAACGTGTTAATCGTTGTGCTACCAACCAAAGTCTGTAGTTCAAGCCCAGTGGCACCTGCGAGGGAGAAAGCTGAGGGTGTCAGCTCCCAGGAAGATTTCCAGCTTCAGAAACTCACAGGGGCAGTTCTACTATGGCCTGTAGGTTGCTAAGAGTTGGGATCAACTCAGTGGCAATGAGTTTGAGTTTATGGGCATCAATTTATGATATCTATGAACTCATAATGATGAGTTGGCATATAGCAATGGCTTAAGAGTTCACAGGTATTCACAAAGTCCCTGGAAGTTGCAAACAGTTCTTTCTCCATTAGCAAATGGTTCGATGCCACCCTGCAGCTTCAAGATCAAAAGGCTTGGCCATCTATTCCCTAAAGAGCAGTTCTGCACATGGATTAGGAATTAGGATTAGGATAAGGAATCGGCTCAACATCAGCAGGGTTCGCTTTGTAGCTACCAAACTCCACGAGGGCAGCTACCAACACTGCCCCTTTGGAAGTTCTGTTTCCTGGGCTTAACACAGACATTCTTAGAAAAAATGATCAGATCTTTTCATTCCATTATGTCACAAACTTTGGAGCTACCTCATACTGTACCCTCAAAAGCATTTTTAGGAGAGCAAGTAGACATGATGCGCATTCAATTCATTGTTTTTTAATTCCTCCTGTTAGATCGGACCCTGTCACTCACTATGCAACCTGCAACCCAAGAAATAGGGCCCATTTCAGGAAATGACTTATTTCCTTTCTGGCTAAGATACGGGGGTTGGGGGGTGGGGACAGGAGAACAGAGACACAAGGCCCATAATTCGCGAATTATATTCATCTTCAGAAGGAATCTGGTCCTCAACTTTTCTAGTCTAGCATCCAACATAGCGGTTTTTCCTGGTAATATCACCTTGAGATTTGAGCACCAGATTTGAGACTGGGGGCGGCTGCTTTCAGAGCAGTGTAGACCGAATCCCGGGCAGCAGTTCAGGCCCTCTCAGTGGGCCTCAGAAGTTGGGCAGCAGGGACACCCAGGTGGCAAGTGGAGGAGCTAACTTGTGATGATCCTTGCCCAAGCCTTGGGAGCGGAGCATCTGTTCCTTGGACTCAATTGTGTAACAATCCAATAATTACAGTCCTTGGTGGATGTTTCTCCCCCTACCTCAGGAAACACTGCAACTAACTAGCAATTTCCAAAAATATGGCTCAAGCAAGTCTCTTTATTTCCTGGTGTCAGAGAAAGTGTGAACTTTAAGACAGGGCCTCAGAGCCTGCGGGGACTCTGGCAATGTCATCCTCAGGACAGCTTTGAATTGGGGAAGCTTGAGAAACCTAGACCTGCAGTTCTGGAACAATCTTCCAGGGGACACCGGTGGAAGCTCTCATTGAGTTCCAAGACGTTATGGCTAGAGGCCCTGGGTGCTGTCCACGGATACAGTGCTAACCAAAAGGTTGGAGATGCAGGTCCACCTGGAGGCGACTAAGACGAAAGGCCTGGCAATCAACTCCCAGAAGGGCACTTACTGAAAATCCTGTGGGGCACAGCTCTCGTCTAAGGCTTGTGGACTCACCAGGCGCCCGAGTCCCTTGTACACAGCAGGTGGCAGTGGCTCCAATGAGGATGAACCTCAGAGGCAGCACGGGACAGGGACAGGGCCGCCTGCCAGGAAGGACACAGAACCAGCGTGGCACTACCATCTCCCTGCACGAAGGCTGGTGGGTTGCTTTTGCTTTTGCAGAGATCCCAGGCTTGGGGAACAGGTTCAGAAGGAAAGACGAGCGTTCCAGGTGATCGGCCCACTCGGTGCTACAAGTAGCACGCAGTCAGGTGTAAGGACTGGATGCTGCAGGGCAGCAGATGCAGGGCACTGTGGCAGGACCACACACACGCACACACTCGGTGGAAGTCAGAGGAGGAAACCCATGACACTGACTTAGACTGACCTCTGCCAGGTCGGCCTGGAACCCCATGCCAACCACACCTGAGTTCACACTTGATCTCAAGGCTTGATGCCACAGCCACGCAAGGCAAGCCACTGCCTTGGAGTGGGCACCAAGGCCCGGTTCACCCTGTAGGGTAGAGTTAGAGCAGCCCCATCGCAGTTCCCGATGCTGTACATCTTTACAGAGGCAGCCCCCCCCCCCCCCTTCCCACCTCGAAAGAGCTTCTCACCACCATCAAGCTGATGCCAATGCAAGCAACCTCAGAGGGCCGAGTAGAAGTGTCCCTGTGGGTTTGCAAGGTTGTACATATTTATGGGAGCAGACATTCTCATCTTTCTCCCACAGAGCATCTGGTGGGCTCAAACTACTGACCCTCCAGCTAACAAGCCCTTGGGTAGCCTACTATGCTGCCAGAAAGCAGTAGGTCCAAACCATGGACTTTTGATTATTCGCCCATGGCTTTAACCACCACACCACCACGTCTGCTTTGTATCCTTAGCCGTCATTCTCAAACTCCGTGAGCGTAAGGGTCAGCGGGCAAGCTTCTTAAAACTCAGACTCCCAGGTTCAGCTGCCACTTGCGTCTTCAAGTTGCACTCAGGTTTGCAGAGCCCGCTCTTGGGGCTCCTGTGGTACCTATTCCAGGAACCTCTGAAACCAGGAGGGACACCTGCCTCCCACCTTTGTCTGTAGTCGGTGGCTGATCCTTAGCTTACAAGACCCATTCGTCTCAAGACTCGGGGTAATCAGCCTGCAGATTTAGTAAGGAACGTCCCAAGAGAGGTGCGTCTATGAATAATTATTGTTGCTGTTGTGTAGGTTCCATTCATAAAGACCCTACTATGTACCACAGAACAAAGCACTTCCCGAGCCTGACACCCTCCCAAAGGTTGCTATGTTTGAGGCCCGTGTTGCAGGCACTGTGTCCGTCCATCTCAGGGAAGGTCTTCCTCTTTTCCATGGCCCTTCTCCTTTCTCTACTTTCCCCAGCACGATGTGCTTCTCCAGAGGCTAAAATGAAAGGAGTAGATCTGCACATCCCCAGCTTCTCAGAGGATCCCTCCTGCTAATGATGAACTTGTTGCCGGCTCTAATTAGTTCAAGTCCACATCTCCCAACCCCCAAAGAAGAGGGGGTTATGACCCAGGCCATAAACATCTGCAGGGCTCCTGGAGCAGATACAGAGAGTGTTGGACTTGAAGATGGAAGGCTCGTGGCAAGACTCTGGGCCCTGCCTTTCTATGTTACAATTAGAATGCAGGAGAGAGGTGGTTGTCACAGGGACGCGTTGCCTGGAATCAAAACGTGAAATCAAACATTGTGAAATCAAGCATCGGTTAAATTTGACTGATGGGCTATCACAATAAAGACGACAATGGGACAGCTAGTTCTGATCTATAGAGACCCTCCAGGACAGAGACTCTATAGAACTGCCCCATGGGTTTCTGGAATTAAATCTTTACAAGAGCAGGCCTCACCTTACTCCTGTGGAGTGCCTGGTGGGTTAGAACTGCTAACCTTGCAGTTAGGGGCCCAACAGGTAACCCGCGATGTCACCAGGATGCCTGACAATAATGGTGCTGTCCTTAGGTGTCATCAAGTCAATTCCAACTCGCAGTGACCCGAGGTAAGGCAGAGCACAATAGCTATGCTTGAGCCCATTGTTCAGTCTCTGCATCCGTTCTTCTTGTTGGGGATTGCCCCCACCCCTTTTCACTGACTTTACCAAGCATGATGCCCTTTTCCAGGGACTGGTCCTGCCTGAGAGCCTATTTGAAATACATGCGACAAAGCCTCGCCATTCTCGATGCTCAGGAGCATTCTGGCTGTAGTTCTTCCAAGACAGATCTGTTTGTTCTTTTGGCAGTCCAGGGTCCTTTCAATGATCTTTGACAGCACCGGAATTCAAACGCAGTGATTTTTTTTTTGTCTTCTTTCGTCAGTGCTCAACTTCCACAGGCACATGAGAGATTGAAAATGCCAGGGCTTGAGTGGGGCGCACCTTAGTCCTCAAAGGGACATCCGGGTGTTTCAAAACTTGAAAGAGCTCTTGTGGAGCAGACTGGCCCAATGCCATGTGTCCTTTGATCTCCTGACTGCTGCCTCCATGAACAGTGGTTGTGGATTCGAGCAAGATGAAATCCTTGACAACCTCAATCTTTTTTCCATTTGTCATAATGCTACCTATTGGTCTGGTCGTGAGGCTAAGGGTTTTCTTTATATTGAGTTGCAATTCCTTTGAAGGCTGTAATCCTTGATCTTCGTCAGCACACGCTTCAAGTCTTCTTCACTTTCAACAAGTAAAGTTGTGCCATCTACAAAGTGAAGGTTGTCGATAAGCCCCCCCTTCAATCTTGATACCACATTCTTCTTCATATAGTCCAGCTTCCCCAATTATTTTCTCAGGATACAGACTGAATAATGGATAACCCAGACGCACACCTTTCCTTATTTCAAACCATGCAGTATATCCTTGTTCTGTCTGCCTCTGGATCCACAGACCGGCTGTACATGAGCACAATGAAGCACTCTAGAATTCGCATTCTTCTCAATGCTGCCCATAGTTGGTTATTATCTGCCCAGTCGAATGACTTTGTATAATCAATAAAATTCAAGTCAACATTTTCCTGGTATTTCCTTCTTTGAGCCAAGGTTCATCTGACATCAGCAATGACATTCCTTTTACATGCGCTCTCCGGAAGCCGGCTTGAACTTCTGACAGCTCCCTGTCAATGCACGGCTGCAACTATTGCGGAACGATCGCCAGTAAACTTTTACTTGCATGGGATGTTAATTTCCACATTCTGCGGGGTCGCCTTTCATTGGAATGAATAGTTATAAATATGGATCTCTACCAGTCGGCTGGCAAGGTAACTGTCTTCAAAATTTCTTGGCATAGACCAATGAGTGCTTTCAGTTCTTCATTAGCATGTTTGGTATTGAGATTCTGTCCATTGCTTTCCTAGCAACTAGGACTCAGTCAACTCCCGGAGTTCTGTGTTACTCTCAGGCCTTCGGTGCAGGTTGGGTTCCTTCCTTCAGTACCACAGGTTCTCCATCATATAGTAGTACCTCTTGGAATGATTGAACGTCAACTGATTCTTCTTCACATAGTGACTCTCTATATTCCCTCTATCTTTTTTGATGCTTCTTCCGTCGGTCAGTATTTTGCCCATGTTGTTGTTCGGTGCTATTGCATCTGCCTCACCACACACTGACTTTATGTACTGCCTTCTTCTTGGTAACAAGCCTGATGTCCTTTTAGAAATATTCTCAAAATCCAGAAAGGATCTACTCACGGTCATACTTTGGCTCTCATGGACTTGTTTCCATTTTCTTCAACTTCAACTGAGTTTACATATGAGCGAGTAATGGTCTGTTCCAAGCCAGCTCCTGGTCTCATTTTGGCTGATGAACTTGAGCTTCCTCCTTGTTTCTTCCCAGAGATGTAGTCCATTTGACTTCGGTGTATTCCATGCCGAGTAGTTCAAGACTATCGTCCTCGGTTATGCTGTTGGACAAATGGCATTTGTGATGAAGAGGCCGATGGTGGTCTAGTAAAGCTCCTTCATGTGGTCTCCAGCTTTGTTTCTATCTTCAAGACCCCGTTTCCCTGCTACTCTTCCTCTTTGTTTCCAAACTGGGCACACCAGTCACCAATCATTATCAGGGTGTCTTGATGGCGTGTTCGATCCATTTCAAACTGAAGAGGTTGGTAAACTTCTTCAGTTTCTTCATCACTAGCTTTAGTGGCTGGTGCAGACATTTGGCTAATGGCTGTTTGTCTGGGTTCCCTTGTGTGTGGATAGAGATGACCCTACCCCAGACAGCGCCGTACTTCAAGATACATCTTGAAATGTCTTTTCTGACCATGAATGAGACCCTATTCCCCTTGAATCGGTCATTCCCAGCATAGTAAACCATATGATTTTCTGATTCAAAATAGCCAATACCCAACCATTTCAGCTCGCGAATGCCTAGGATGTCAATTGTTACACATTCCACTTCATGTTCTACAACATCTAATTTTCCTAGCTGCATGCTTTGTACATCCTGAGTTCCCTTTGTTAACACATGTTCACAGTGGTTTCTCCTTATTTCTAGTCGTGCCCCCCTCACCCTCACCAAATGAAGGGTCAGAGAGCTTTCCTCCATCCACGTGTCGTTATGGTTGACTCAACTTTGAGAAGGCAGCTCCTCCTCGGTCGTCGTTTGAGTGGATTCCCCCCTGAGGAGCTCATCGCCTGGCACCACCTCTGGCCGTGTTCTGCTGCTTTTCAGCGGCTAGTTCCTCAGAGGTGCACAGTCTATTCCTTCTTGGTGGTCTGTCCTCAGTCGGGAAGCTCTGCTGGAGCCTGTTCACCATGGTGATCTTCCTGGTATTTGAAATACCCCCTGACGTCGCTTCTGGCATCATAGCAACATGGTTCTAGCACCATAGCCAGCACTACAGTATGAGAAACTGACAGACAAATGGTGGAGCAGTGATAGAGCTTACCAACGGCAACGACAAAACAGTGGCTTTGCCTGTGGCAACCCCGTGAATGTCAGAGGAGAACTGTGCTCTCTGGGGTTTGAGAAACACATCCTCAGGCCTTTCTCCACAGGCGCCTCTTGGTGCACTTGAAGCTCCCAACTTTGGGCTAGTTTGTGTGCTCTTTGTACCTCCTAGACCCTCCTCAATTAGCCTCGATGATAAACACGTTAGGTTGGCCTGGTTTTGCTTCACTGGAGCTGCAGCTGAAGCCCCAAGAGATACAAAACCACATTTATTAAAAAAGAACTTTAAAAAGCCAACAAGATTTGATTGGTTTTGGTGTATTGGAAAATAAGGGCAGTCCCATTTTCGTTTCATCTTTTTGAGAATATTTGTTTCAAGAAGGTGTCTAAGTGGCAGAGGAACAGGTGTAATTACTGGGAGCTGTTAGGTTCGAGTTGGGAAAGCCTTTTTGGTATATTTCCCAGAAAGTAGGAAAATGAATGACTGTAATGACTGGGTAAGAGGCCCTTTGACGAGTCAGGTGGTTGCTGATTCTGTGCCTCCATCACCACTGAACGAGGACCTAATCAAATTGTTAGCTGAGAGATCATTACCCGTAATTTTTGATGATAGAGCCCACACATAACTTCAAAGGCGTTCAGAGAATCGAGCGAAGGCGCTAAAACAAAATCCCTCCAGCCTCCACCTAGGCAACGTGAACAGGTTTTCTCAGTGCAGGCCAGCCTAGGGATAGAACTGATACTGACTACTGACCTCTTGAAATAGTGAGTCAGATTCATTCTAGGGTACAAGGAAATGCAGGGAGGGGGAGATCTTCCACCTGTCTCTTTCCAAATGCTCTCTACCTCGCTTTGGGTTTTGACTCTTTGACGGCTAACAGTTATTTATCAATATTTGTGGTATGCTTATGACGGTTTGCTTCATTGTGCACCAATAATGAGTGTAATAATAGCTCTGTCCAGGAGAGTTTTATGAAGTTATTAGAGCCTGCTGGTGACAGGAAATAAAAATAAACTTCAGTTTTTATGCACGGTTTTGATCTAGATGTGTTTGACAGGGTGACAAATGAAAGATTTTCAAGTATAAAAATACATTATATTAGTGTAAAATTATGTAGCAGAAGTTTAATAAAGGTATGAGTTGAAGGAGAACGAATCTGATGTAAAAGTACCTTCTGTTAAGTAACAGCTTGCTTTTTCTCATGTGCTTTGTTTGTTGCTGTTTAAGGGATAGAAGGAGATAATAAAGTGCCATTATATTTCAACATCAAGAGCTCTGGTGGGAGGGTGGGTTACACAGTGGGCTGCCAACTGCAAGGTCGGCAGTTTGAAACCACCAGCTGCTCCTAGATGAAGCTTTCTATTTCTAGAATCAGTTACAGTCTCAGAAACCTATGGAGGAAGCTCTACCCTGTCCTCTGGGGTCAGAATTGACTGGGTGGCAGTGCATTACACACGTTTTCGGGATCCCTGGTGGAGTGAAAGTTAGAGCGTGGCTGCTAACTGAAAGGTTGGCAGTTCACGTCCACTGAGCAACTCTGTAGGGGAACTGTTCGCTTATCTGCCCCCATAAAGATTCCAGCCCCATGGGCCAGTTCGCCTCTAACACATGTGGTCCCTGTGAACTCGAAGCTATGCAACGGCATCTAATAACAGCAACATATACATTTTAAAAAAGATTTTATTTTTAAATGCCTGGTTTTTTCTTCCAGTTTCCATGTTTTATTAACAAAGGTTATTAAAAAAATCTGTCTGTCTCGGGGAAGATGGTGGGTGGACACAGCCCGGACTGCAGTGGAGGCCTGGTGTGTGTGTGTGTGTGTGTGTGTGTGTGTGTGTGTGTGTGTGTGTGGTGTAGGAGGAACAGTAGCCGCACTCTCAGGCCTCCCTGTGGCCGTGCCAGTCTGCATGTGGGCTATGGCTTAGTAAATGCCTGTGTTTTTAATATACAAGAAACACTAAGCTTTTTAACTATTTTAAACTTCTGGTACAAAATTATACCCATAGACGTCACCTCAAGAAACGTAGACAAGGACTGTCTCGGGCACTGAATGCTTGAAGTAAAGCACACTGACGCTTTGTGGCTCAAACCCACAATCATCTCATTTGCTCCTCAGGCTGTGGCTCATGTGGGCTGGCCTACGCTGGGAGGTGGTCTCCAGCGTCTTTGGCTGGGTTCTTGAGAGAAGCAAAACTGGTCAGGCACAGAGGTGTATAGTACAAAGCAGGGTTTATTTCAAGAAAATAATGACTTCCATGGAAGAAGGCTTACACACCAGGAACCAAGGCAGCCATGTCCTTAAGTCTACACCCTTAGCCATTTTACGATAAACGAATTACCCTCGTGTTTGGAATCTACTGGGAGATCTCTCTAATGAAAGAAATGAAAGGTTTAACACCCACCCACATGATGTTCGTCCAATTTTTTAGATTCAGAGCTGAAGACATGGTTATGTTGTCCCACCTCTAGTTTTCATAGGTTCTTGCCAGCACCATTTGGTTGGAGGAGCCCTGGTGGCATTGTGGGTTGTGCCTCAGGCTGCTAACCACAAGGTCTCCAGTTCAAAACCACTAGTTGCTTGGTGGAGAAAGATGAGGCTCTCTATTCCAATCTTGGAAGCCCACAGGGGCAGTTCTACTCTGTTTTATGGGGACACTATGGGTCAGAATCATCTCGATGGTACTGAGCTTGGGTTTTGAATAGCTGAATTGGGCTACACGGCCTTCAAAGGGACCATCCATCAAGTCTTACCACCTTGGCCCAAACCTCAGTTGTTTCTTTTGTAAAATGCACTAGACCAGGGGTTGGCTAACTTGTAAGAGTCAAATAGTAAGTATTTTAGGCTTTGGGGATCATGCCATCATAACTAATTAACGCTGCCTTTGCCGAGCAAGCATAGGCATAGAGGAGACATAAAGGAACGGGTGTGGCTCTGCGCCCATAGACTCTACAGACACAAACAAGTAGTGATCAGATTTGGCTGGAGGCCGTATTTAGCAGACTCTTTCTCTGGACCTTCTTGAAGACCTGTGGAGCCCTCACAGTTCTGAGGACTGCTGGGGAAGGGGGAAGCAGGAAGGGAATCGTGGATCCTGACCCCCCAGCGGCTCGAAAGACAGCCCTGGCTTGCCTTGGGGGCCAGGGGTGTGGCCATCAAGCCGTCTCCAATCCGGAGAAAGAGGGGCAGGGTGGTGGTGGCAGGCTTGGTGATGGAGATTGGATGACAGTGACCACTTTCTTCCAGAGAAAGCTGGTTCCTCATATTTGCTTTATGGCAGGAGCTGAGATCTCTCTTCTCTTTTCCATCAAACCCACACCGTCTGGGTGAACATGGCTTTCAAAGTGAAGACTCCATTTCCCAGCCACCCCCCCCCCTTAAAGCAACGAAGGGCGGATGTGACCAAGTTTAGGTTCAGCTGGCTGCTTCCAGGAGCTGCCTTTGAAGAAGGTCAATGCCAGGCCTTCGCTTCATCTGCTTCGGCCCTTCCTTCTTCCCACTGCCCGGAATGTGGACAGAGCACCAGGTGCCGTGTGGCAGGCTGGGAATGGTCACCACACACAGTGAGACAGCCAAGGAGAGCCGGAGTGACGTGGGCACCCTACCCTACCAGCTGCAGGGGCTAAACTCTGGACTTGATGAACATGAGACACAAACCAATGTTTGTTTGGACCAAGCCACTGTTTTACGTGAATCCGATATGTACAGAGAGAGGATTCCTGTGTGCATGGCTTCTGGCAGCCACTGCTGCAACAGTCCCTGTTCCCTTTGAAGGGGACCGCTCTCTTTTTTGAGTCCTTGAGAGCAGTGTAGGCAATAGTTGCCCTTCATCTCACCCCCTGGTCAAGCCCTGCACCCAACCCCCATCCCCCACCCCGCAGGTTGTGAATGTGGTCATTAACTACCGAGACGCAGATTCCATAGGGCTCATCCACCTGACTTCCTGTTTAGTCTGGCACGGGCACCTTCCCAGACCCCCTCCAGCTGGCCGGGGTGATGCTAAACACAAAGAAGGCCTGTGGTCCCACATGGTTTAGAGCTGTGTTCGCAACCCTGCCTGCATGTTAACTGGGGAGCTCTTAAAATATACCG
Organism: Echinops telfairi; assembly: GCF_000313985.2. NCBI lineage: Eukaryota > Metazoa > Chordata > Mammalia > Afrosoricida > Tenrecidae > Echinops > Echinops telfairi. The sequence goes on from NW_022111300.1 coordinate 41,454,745, forward strand.
AAGCCTAGCCCCACCCCAGACAAATTAAATCACAACAGAGAGGAGAGGGGAACTTAAATATATATATATATATATTAATCTTCTGCAGGTGTTTCTAATGTGCAACCAGTCTTATAACCAGTGCTCGAGAACAGCCTTTCTTACAATCTCAGCTGCCCTGAAACACCCACCAGGTTAGCGGCATTCCACACAATTCGGACTGGTTGCTTTACCTGTTCACCTGTCTCATGCTGCTTCCCCAAACATACCCTCCTTCCTACACCTACATTCTGGGAATTGCTAGGTGTTCCTAAAATAATCTCTTTAAGAGCTCACTCTGGTGCCAGTTTTCTTCATTATGTCCATTCTCTGTCCTTTGTTTACTCTCGGTTGTTATTTTCATTAAGAAGTTGCGGTGTGAATGCTACATTTATATGGCCTTTCTTACAGCTCCCACCAAATGATTGGGTGGGACTATGCAAATAAAGTGCTTGGACCTGCCAAATGAATACAACAAATTGCTAATAAAGCAAGTAAGATGTATACCCCCTTGCAAAGAATGTGGATGGAACCTAATGAGGGTACTGGCTGGCTTTCGTCTTCCTCAGGCTTAAAAGAGAGCCAATCCCAGAGCAGAAGGAAAGGTAATTAGAACCAAGAAAAAGCGATAGAAGTGGAGGTGTCCTTTGGACCAGGGGTCCTTGAGCAGGGAACGTCCTATCCCCAGGAATCAGAGAGTCACAAAACCAGAGATAGTGAGAGATCATGAGAAGGCATATCAGAGACAGCAGAATCAGGAAACCAGTGGGAGATGGGGGGCTTCCCATCTCAAGGAGCAAGAAAGCTGAGCACCTTCAGGCAAGAACGAAGCTTGCTGATGAAGTGAAGTGAAGTCAGACACTTGATAGGGCATGGCTCATGAGCCCATTGAGTGAGAACTGAATGCTTTCAGGTGTAGGCTGACTGGCAGGGCGGAGGAATGGGCTTACTGGCAGAGTAGGGGTATCGGGCACTTACTGGTGGAGTTAAAGACCTTTATAAAACTTACCTGAGCAAAGCAGAGGCCGGGCTGGCCCAAGAGACCCAAAGGGCCCAAGGAGCTGAGGGACCGAGAGAGGCTTGCCTGGAGGCACAGCTGAGAAGAAGTTGTCTTGATTGAAGAACTGCATCTTGAGTTGTTTGTGATGCTGAATTATAACTTGTTACTTCCTTAATAGCCCCCCAAATCTGGGTCACTGCAACAAATAGTCAAACCTATCAGAGAAACAAAGCATGCCATGGGAAGAACAGCGGGGATTAGACTTAGTAGGAAAGTTGGAAAGAGAAAGTATGCCTTCCCTCCACCCCACAGCAGCCCGCTGATGCGGATGGTGAATCCTTTCTGCCTCTCATAAAGCTAGAGGTCAGATGCCTGTGCCATGGCATTTTGATAGATGCATCCTCTAACATGTTTCTGCCCCACCTTAAGTCCTCCACTCTACTGATGTTGCTCCTCAAAGCACTCTGGGCACACCCCCACTAAGGCACAGTTCACTTCTTTTGCACCCCAAATCTTCATTCAAATACAGTGTCTATTAGAAGACCCCATGCCACTCACCTCCCCAAAAGACTATGTTTCTCTCCCTTACCACAATAGCCCTTCCCCCCCACAGACTCTCATCCCATCCCAGTCCCCCTCCCTCTATAATCCTCCTACCTTAAGGAAGCCATGCCTAATTCCTACAAGACTGTCTAATTCTCACGGGATGGGTATACCTCAACCAGATGCCTGGGGATGCAATGTTTAAGTGCTTGGCCGCTAGCTGAACGGTTGGTGGTTCAAACTCATTCGTGGCTCTGAAGACCCAACAAAAAACCCAACTGTCTATCCCATCCAGGTTACAGCCTGGGAAGGCCTAGTGGGCAGTTCTACTCTGCTGACATTGACTTAAGAGACCCAACAACCTTGATCAAACATCTTTGTACTCCCAGCACTTTCTCAGCACTTGATCCACAAAGGTTTAAGGACCCAATAAAAAATCCTCTCTCCTGGGGGTTAAGGGAACAACAAGTGATCTACAATCGATGGCAAGGAGGGTGTGGTAGGATGCCTGGTAGGTCAAGGGCAATGTAGCAGAGATGAATTACTAAAATCCGAATGAAGGCTGAACATGATAGTGAGACAAGAGGAAAGTAAAAGGAAATAGAGAAAAGAACTAGGAGGCAAAGGACATTCATAGAGATCTAAATACAGGCATGTACATATGTAAATATATTTATGTATAATAATAGGGATTTAAAATGCAAGAAAAAAATCCACTTGTCTAGTTACAGACTGCAGTGACCTCAGGAAATAGAACCCCATGGGGCACCAAATTACATTTTCTTCCTAGACAATTTCCTATGCAGGTTGTGGAGAGCTGATTCCCCTTGGGGTGGCACCATTTCCTTGGTGACCTCAGGACCTCGTGAAAGAGGACTGTCCCAGTTGCTCTGAGTCCTGGTAGAGGGAATTCATCCACTCCTCACTGATGGACACGGTGAGGCTTCAAAGATCAAGTCATTAGGAGAACCACATCTCGGGTCACAAAACGGAGGATGATTACATCTTATCTAGACGCCAAATTCTATCATGACATAAGGACTAGCTCACTGATCATCACGGTCTCTCCACCTAACATTACCCACCACAGCCAACACGACTCTCCTCAGACCTCGGCATTTCTTGCTCCCATAGGTATGTCTCTAGTATTAAATAGTTATACTACGGCTATAACTGCACAGCGTCATATAGAGAAACAGTGGATGAACTCAGAGTAGGGGTCATGGGCATGGCTTGATGAAGTGCTGTCTGTGTGCTCTGTACGTCACTTGATGTTCCTTGAGGATTCCCCCTGCACGGGCTTCTTAGAGGATGCCTTCCTTGGGCCCAGGCCAGTGATCTCTCTGCCCCTACTCCATTCTTCCCTTTGGGAAGGCAGAGAGGTGGAGGGCATGGCATGCAGTATTTGGGGGGTCAGGTCATTCTGCATTTCAACCCCAATCTGTGGTCGCGGATTGGAAGCATCAGCTTGGTCATCTGACCTGCTGTCTGTGGGCACGTGGTTCCCTGCATATTTCATTGAGTTGTTGTGAAAAGAAATTGTGAATTTATTCTCAGATTCATGTCACAGAGCAAGATTTTGGGCCCTATTGACTGAATCCAGGCACTAGATTCAGGTGGCCTGGATATAAATCCTTCCTATGAATCATTTACCAAACAATCCTCCCCACAAACCTCAACTTCTTCATCCGGACGTGTTATTTTGGTACGTGCTGCCAAGTCAATTCTGAGTCAGAGACAGCCCGCAGGACAGAGTTGAACCTCCGCAGAAGGTGTTGGTCTCTGTACTTCGTATGGAAGCTCATCACCCATTTTTCCCTCTCATACTGGCCTGGTAGGTTCGAACAGCTAACCGTTAGGTTAACAGATGGACTCTTAAGCATCGGGCTGCTTTATTGTTGCATAGGGAAACACATGAGACCCACCTCATAGCATTATGAGGCTCCAATAAAATAATGTGTGAACTAGATTTGGAACAGAGTATGATTTTTTTATTCTCTATTAGTTTGTTTATTGAGATACATAGATTTTTAAATTGGTGTTAAAGTTTAGAATAACTGCTGGGGAAAAATGGCACTTGCTTCCCTTTGATTTATACTTGTCCATCCCTTCAAGAGATTTTAAGTGAGGCGCTCTGTTCCCACCAAGATTGACAGCCCCGGAAGCCCCCAGAGGGGTGTTTCGAGCCAGGCCTGATGCCATGGCAATGGATTTGGCTTTGTGTGTGGTGGGGGGGGAGGGTCGGGAGAAAGAAGTTTGCTTTCTTCCTAATACCCAACTCAGAGGCCGACATGTAAACTATGATCTCCACATGATGGGGGGAGGGGGAGTTGTAATTAATGGAGTGATCGTAAGCAGAGTGTAGAAGATGGTGGAGGCATATTTGGGTGACGGTGGAAGGAAAGCAGTGCAAGTGAAGGCGCAGGAATGAGCAGCCGAGGCTGGGCAGTCTGCTGGTCAGAACACAGCCTGCGGAAGCTGGCTACGGCTGAAGAAGGACATCATTCCAGAGGTGCTGGCTGACCTGTAATCCCCAGATGGCCTCCTAGTAAGGAAGGGGAAAGGCTATTATAGACTGTGTTGCTCCACACATGTATTGGCATTTGGCCCCTATGCCTAGAATTCTGTTTGGGAATAGACTTGTCTTTGTTATCTTGAGTCTCTAACAATGTAGTGTGGCCCTCGCCGTAATAATCCCTTCTGAGAAATAAAAAGACAGACTAGACCCAGAAGCACCCACAGACACCCCGTGGGGATCCTGGACAAGACAAGGATTGCCAATGTACTGAGGAATGCCTGGGAAGGAGCGCGGCTCGCAATGGCTAAGTGCTTGACTCTTCGACAAAAGTCAGTGTTTGAAGCCACGCAGTGTCTCCAGGGGAGATGATGGCTAGCAGTCTGCTCCGCTAGGGATTCGAATGTGTAGGAAACCCCAGAGAACAGTTCTTCGCTGTCCGCGAGGCTCTCCACGGGTCTGACTCCACCCTATGCCCCCCGCCAACAACAACGGCCAACAAGACAGGGATTCACACAACCAAGTTTCTGGTTTGAGCTTGTAGCCTCCAGAGCGGAGAGAAAACGCACTTGTTGAATCTGCGGCGCAGCAGCCTCAGGAAATGAAGACAAAGAACTTTAGGTGGATTTTGGTCCTAGACAGTGAATTCATTCACTCTACTCCAGTCCGACAACTGCAGGATCAGTCTCGACATCCAACGGTCCTGGATCTGTCCCTGAGTCACCTAGGCCCTGGCTACTCGTGATGGACAGCACTCGTGATGATGGGCAGCACCTTGGAGTCTGGCTTGCTCTTTCTGAGTGGGATGATAACATAGCTTATCATCCTGCCGCTTCCCGCAGGCTTCCTGCGCCCTGCTTGGGGAAGTGCCTTCAGCTTGGGACCAGAGCTTTCAACTCGGTGGAGCCTCAGGTTGAACACATTCCTTAAAAGATAGCGCCTTCTGTTTCCAGATCCTTCTAACACAAAGACAAGTGGGAGTTTCATTAAACACAGTAGAAAAGGGGAAGTCACTGTAGATCTTTTCAGGATGTCACTACTCTTTTCAGGAAGAGAAAGACGCCTCTTTTCCCCTGGGAGTGGTTCTTGGGTTCAGACTGCTGACTTTGTGTTAGCAGCCACACGGGTATGCTACGGCAGCACTGGAGCTCTTCTGGGTGATGATGATGGGGTGGAATTCTGAAAAATGTACTGTCAAAGTCTACGGTGTGAAGGCTTGCCATTGTCTTAAACTCACCATCTGCACTGCCTGTTGAAATCTGAGCCATACCTCAAGGACACTTCTACAAGGACCCCTTCTTTCTTGCGGCCACTGCCTTCCGCAATGCTTGTGTCCACTAGCCCTGAGCGTGGTTTACCATACCACAGGGTCAGCAGTTCAAAGCTACCAGCTGCACCAAGGGAGAAAGAGGAGGCTTTCTGCTCCCATAAGGATTTATCGCCTCTGAGATCCACAGGGGCCCTTCGACTCTGTCCACGGGGTCGCCATGACTCAGGATAGACTCGATGGCAGTTGCGTTTGGTTTGGGGGAGTTGTTTCTGGTCATCGACGTATCTTGTCTAGTGCATTTGACCTCATCGCACTCTGGGATGCACTCGCCGACCAGGGAGCAATTCTGTTTGCAGCTGCTCCAGGTCTCCCTCAACCCAGTTGTCCTACTGTGCCGCTAATGGCACGTTCACCAGAGCTCGATGGATGTTTGACAGAGGACAAGGGAGGAATTGGGGAAAGCCAATCATTTGGCTGGTAGGAGGGGAGAGGAGCCTGAGATGGGGGCTACTGTACAGGGTCTGAAGATGCCCCCAGTGGTGGTAGCACTCAAAGAGCAGCGGTGGGCCCGGTGACAGCAGGGTGGGACCCTGGAACAGAAAAAGGGTATTAGATAAGGTGACCAGATTTTAATATTGGTAAAGCGGGACACCATTGATAAAACTCCTAGCCTGGTGAAATAGCCACATGGCAGCCAAAAACTGTATACCCTAGCTTGTCGTGCATTCTTTCCAAAAATCGAGACTTTTTTAAAACGCTGCAGGATGCGGGGAAAATTGTTAAAAAGCGGGACTGTCCCGTCAAAAGCGGGACGTCTGGTCACCTTATATTAGTAGGAACCCTCCTCCCCCACCCCAAATCAAAGCCTTGTGAAATGCAACTAAAGTCGGTACATTGCAAATATCTTTGTAGATTCAGCTGTGGAAATGGTATTAGTGAGTTCAATATGGTTCTTTTCCTGTGATTAGTTTTTGTTTATTTGGGCCAGTCAGGAATATGCATTTTTAAATGTATCCACCACCACCACCAAACCAAACCAAGCCAGCCCTGTGACCCGGTACAAATTTGGACTCGTGAGCTCCCTCTGCAGGATTGCCAGGGCTGTAAATCTTCATGAGAGTGGCCAGCCTCATCTGTTTCCCAAGGAGGTTGGCCATCCACTGCTTACTTAGCAGCGCCACTAAGACCTGAACTGTCATTCCCTGACATTTCCTGGAAATGTCGTAGAACCGAAAAGTGGGTGAAGGGAGACTCCGGACAGGGCAAGATATGTCAAAATAATTTATAAATTATCAAGGGCTCATGAGGGAGGGGGGAGCGGGGAGGGAGGGAGAAAATGAGGACCTAATGCCGGGGGCTTGAGTGGAGAGGAAATGTTTTGAGAATGATGAGGGCAATGAATGTACAAACGCGCTTTACACAATTAATGTATGTATGGATTGTGATAAGAGTTGTATGAGCCCCTAATAAAATGATTTAAAAAAAAAAAGAAGTGATGAATTGTCCAACACAATTGTCCCCAGGTGAAGTTCCTCCTTTTGACAAATGGAAAACAGGACACTGGGGCAAGCTGAGTGAAGGCTATCCGGAACTCTCTGTACTAACCTTGCCAACTGTTCTGTAAACCTACAATTATTCCAAAACAGAGTGGGGGGGCAGGGTTGTTTTCTTAAAGTGGGCCAGGGCGAACATTTTCGTGTGGCTATCAGCTGCTGGTTACACGAACATTCTCACATCTGGTTATAGTCTCCAACCGTTTGTAGGTTGAAAAGGAGAATTGCAGGGGAGTTTGAAGAGTGTCATGTTTAAAAACACAAAAAACCCATAAAAAGGCAGCAGGAAAAATAGAAAAACAAACCACCACCAAAAAGGAAACCTGAATGCAACGAAGAAGCTAATCATGTTACGCCAGCGATCCGAAGGGCAGGTCCACGCCACGACCACTGGGCCCAAAGGCAGGCTGAAGGGCCCTCTTTAGCTCTGAAAACATCACCTGACTTTCACTTCTCCATCCGTGAAATGGCCCCACCCCTCGCAGGGAAGGCTGGGTAAAGGAATGTCTGACAAAATTCAAGGCCTCCTTTTTCCCAAAGTTGGCTCTTTGTGCTCCACAGCGGGCATTCCTCACCCATGAGCTGGTTACGGTCAAAACGCTCACGCCAGCAGATCTGATCCGGCAAGAACATTTTCACTTTGCACTTGGCAAGTGTCTGCTTCCTCTTAGAAGAATGTTCATGCCAATGCCAAAGCCATTTGACTGCTAAATATAGTGCAGCAGATGTGACTGAGGGCCGTAGTATTTTCTGTGCTGCACAAAGGGCCTTCTTTCACCCAGACAAGCCAGACACCAGCGCAGCCCTCTCCCTTCAGGTCAACGGGCTCACCTCAGTTCCTTGGCCAACCGCTGAAGCTTTCGATGCCTTACACTGGGCTTTCTGCACAGAGATCCAGGGCTGGATTCTCGACATGATATTGTTATCAGCTCCCTGACACACAGAGTGGCATTGCCCATCTGTGCGCTTCTTTCCCACCTCAGCGCTGGTTTTGTTTATCTTCAGTGGGTTCCAAACTCAAAAATGTCAAAAACAAGAACAGTCTCCAGGCACACACCTTTCCATAGTTCCAAAGCCTGAAGTGTAAGATGCTTGCTGTGTGCGGGTCCCGGTTTGGTCACAGCCAGCCAGTCAAAGCAGCCCGGGCTATTGGCTGGCTGGCTGATAGGACTGGTTTTGAACTCACAGCACAGAGTGGTGGCATCTTAAGGCATCCAGGCTTGTGAATACCGCTCCGTCCTCCTTTGACACCAGTTTCCCTTTCCTGAAGACAGATGGCCACTTTTGTGCATTGCTCCATCTAGCCTCCTTAAGGAATACCAAGGTGACTTTTGCTTTTCTTGACCTAAAAGCCCATGGATACCAAGTTCATTCTAACTCAAGGGCACCCATGCATGCAGAGTAGCGAAGAATTGCACTCTGTAGGGGGGTAGGGAAGGTTTTTTTTTGCTAAGGGTCATTTGGATATTTATAACATAATTCATGGGCCACACTGGTCAGACCTTTAATTAACTCACCCCTACTGTGATGGCTGGACTTTGCTTCTCATGGTGAGGTGTCTGATGCTAGCTGGTATTGATTTCGAAGGCTTTGTACTGCCCAAGGGCTAGACGTTCCCCATCACTGAGTTAGGGTTTTTCCCAAAGGTGATCTTTGGGAAGCTAATTGCCAAAACTTGTCTATCAAATTGGCTCTGAGTGGGTTCACCATCAGCCTTCCCATTACTAGCCAAGCACTTAGCCCTTTGTGCCACCCAAGAATCCCTCTGTCTTCCCAGGTTAGGTCTTCTCCAACTGGACATGTTTCTTTCCAAGTCTGTAGCGTGACCAGTGAGCAAGTGGCCATGGAGCCAGGTTGAGGCAGCAAGCCTTCCTGAGCATGTCATCTCTCTGGCAGACCAGTGCGATTTGAGTGCATAACCCTGGCGTGACTTGAATATATGAAGCATCTGTGTTGTCATGTTTAAACTCTTTTCAGTAGCTTCCAAATGATGTTTCTCCCAGGCAGGAGAAAAGTGGTCTAGAATGTGAGCTCTGTAAGAAAATGTCACTTGAATGTCAAATGAATGGATCCAGTTATAAGACTAAAAATGAGTCCCATTACCACTCGTTTGGATATTCTCATTTCCAACACTACCAATTGTGTTTAACTTTTGGTGACTTTCACACACATCCATTCCCCCAATAATTTAATGCTCCTTGGAGAAATGAACCAGTCTAATTTCAGTGGACCTTATGAAATGGTCCCTTAAAAAACAAAAACATAATGGTAAAGGAGAATCTGAGACCCAGAAGGGTTGTCCAGCCTCCGATGACCATTCTTAGCGGTAGTTTTATGACCAGATAGACTATTAAATGATTAAGTGTCTGTGGCTCTCATCTATTCAATACACATGGTAAGAAAAATAAGAATATCTTAAGTAGAAGGTAAAGGGGGCTATATAACCAACCAAAATCTTTTGACAAGTTCAAAAAGTTAGATGTCAGCAAGTCATCCAATGAAAAACTCTGACGTTTGGCTATGGGAGGCACTTCGTGTGTGATTCAAATCGTGTCACTTCATATGTTCCTACTCTTCAGTTGGTTACTAAACTCCACTAGCAAGCACAGAAGAGCAATACTGGAGGCACGCCCAAAGACCAGGGACTTAACCAGAACATTCTGGTGACGTGTGCACTGACCATGAAGGGGCTCCTGACTTCACACACGCTTCTCTTTTTTACAAGGCAACGCTGAAACAGCTTCTAAGTGTGGCAGACTGGTGCTCATTTTAGAGAAACACTTATAGTCCATGACACTGAGCAATCTTAACTTACAGAGTTTTCTTAATAGATGACACGCATTCATTTATATAAGTTGGGGGGTGGGGAACAAAGCCAAAAAGGTGCCCCCCCACCCCACCCAAAGCACATCTGGTTGTTTCCGCCTGGACTAAGAGTCAACAGAAGTGGTGGGGGCTATGGACAGTTTTAGAATTCAGAGTGTCAGTCATTTAACGGTAGTCAGTGCGTAACCAAATGATACTAAAGAAAACCACCTTTTATTTTTTTGGACAGCCTAGATCTAGAGGAGAATGTTCTACCTAACAGTCACCCAACTCATCCGAAAGGTCAAGGGTGAATTATTAGCAACCTGCAGCACAGCCAGAAACACTGGCCCACCAAGGGCTCGCCCCATGCAGCCTCTGAGTGGTACCCTCATTGGATTCCTCCCTTTAGGTAATCCCCTGGAGTCTAAACTGTTTGCCCTTTGTTCTCCGCGCATCCTGTTGCGTTTTCAGGAAGGGCCACTCTGCTTTGGTCAGTCTTGTGCTCTGCTTCTCAGTGTGCTGGGGGGACTTTTGTTACGTTTAGTTTCTTAGGCTCTCACTGCCTCCAACTCTTGTAGAGAAAGGCGGTGTGCCTCACAGAAGGCCAGCTCGGTGACATGGACAATGCAGAATGAAATGAAACACGTGTCCGAGACGATTTATAAAAATGGCACATTTATTGCTACAGAACGGTCATGTACATGACTTCATCGAATAACTACAGATGAAAACAGGTAATGGCCTAGACCAAGCTGGGTTTGTTTTTTGTCTCGAAGGAGCTCCAGCACACGACCTGTTTGGACACATCTACAAATCAGAAATACACCAAAAACATGAAAAAATCGAGGCACTCAGCCACACATTGAAAACAAGGTGTAACTGTTTATCTTTTTTTTTGAAATGTTTTCCCTTTTTTTCTTTTTTTAACAATTTTTTTGTTTTAATGCTGCAGCTATGTGTACAGTCGCAAAAAAAATTCCCCACTGCGACCTACAACTAAAATTAAAAAAACAAAAACAAAAAAAAACGACAACAAAAAAGCTACCATACAGCTTTCATCTCAGTAACACATGGTAAAATAACATCTTTTAAATAGTAAAATAAAGTAACAAACTTTTACTCATCATGATTCCAAAAATCTACAAAGAAGAAATATTCAGAATCTGACATTTTGTGTGTGTGTGTGTGTGTGCATGTATGTAATAGTCATGGTATAAAAGGATTGCTCCTGCGAAAAATAAGCCAAATATATTTTTATTTTTAAATTTAGGGTTTTTTTTCCTACTAGGGTGTACTACAGTCTATTTTATAGCAAAAAGAGCACTAGACAAACAAAGCTTTATAACAAAAAGCCAGGCACTGATAACATGGTAAATCTCTGCTTTTTTTTCTTATCTTCACTTAATTGCATCACAAGTAACAAGAATGAAAAAGGCCACAGTTCATATATTTTCACCATTACAGATGTGTCTATAATACTTGAAATGGGTATGGCAGAACCGGCACGGCACAAGGATGAGCCCACGTCAAGTCCCGGGAGAAAGAGCGTGTCTCTAAAGAAAAACAAACAAAACCCAAAGCAAAACAAAGAGTGGCCCACAAGGGCCTGGTGCCCCATTGTGCTGGAATTCGTCTGATCCCATCTTCACTTGTTTGTTTCCAGTCTCAGCCAGCAGACTACATTTTTTTTTTTTTTGTGCTTGTTTATGTGGAATCGGTTTCTTTCCTGACTCAAGTTCACTTTTGGACACAGATCAGATTTTCTGCCTGTTGGATGCAAAGACGAAAGTCCTCTTAACCCCAAGACTCGGTTTGACTCTCCCGCCCCACCCCCACTCCTCCCCCCTACCACCCACCCATCAAAATAAAAACCACAAATCAAAATCAAGAGATCGGGAAAAGTGAAAAGAAAAAAAAAAGAAAACGACAACAGCAAAAAAAAAAAAAGAGGCATTGGAAGACTGAATCAGAACAAGTTGCATCACTGGGTGGACCGACAGTTTGTATAAACATTAGTGTTCCTTGCAGCTACACAGAAGACAAATGGTAAGAAAGTTCTAGATGAACAGATCCCTATTCTGCATATTCATAAATTACTTGAATGTGGAGGTGGATCAACTGCTTCAAGATGCTTTTCAAAGTCCAAGTGTCTTTAAGCAGATCCCCAACTTAAATCTCATCATCTCTAACGTAGTCTGGAATTGTTGTGCAGTACTTTATACCCTGGGTTTTCCTAAATCTCATTTGAACATCCAGCGCAGGATATCAAGGTCTTAGTTGGGCTTGATAATCACAAAACAAAGAGAGAAGCCCAAATCCCATACACCAGGAAGGCCACCTTCCCTTTCACCTTTTTAATAAGAACACAACCCAGTTAGTAAGGAGAGATGCGGACTGAGTTTCTCCAAGCCAAGAAGTCTGGTGCAGCTTTCTGGTGGCTGTTTAAAAAAAGATTTGTGTGTGCGTGTGTGTTTATCTCCAAAGGGAATTCAACAATAGATGTACTACATTCTGGAATAATGAATACATCAAAGCTGGTGAGTGAGTCATTACAGATTTTACTCTGAGAACAAAATGTAAAGCACCAATCTGAAAAATAATCAAATGGTGATTTTTTTTGCTTGGTTTACAGATTTGAAAACAAAAACAACCCCCCCGAAAAAACCCACCCCCCACAAAACCAAAAAAAAGTTCATTCAGTGCTATAAAGCACACCTTGATGATAACATGTATCAAAAGTGCCTTTCTTAAAATGCACATCAGTGCAGGGAGTGTTTCCAGTTCCCTAAAGAGTAAACACCTTGCTTTCTTCTGTATACTGATCCTGCACCATCAGCACATACCTGCATCCTACCTGGTATAGTTTCTAGCGATACCCGCGCCTTGGCAGACTGTACAAAACGAGTGCAGAATGAGCCACTAAAATGAAATCTCAAACACACTGAGGAAAGGAGGACACAAGTTTCCATCATTCAGGAGGGAGAAGAGGGAGGGGTGAACGCCATGTCCTCCAGACCCTGCTCCAGGCCCCCTAGTTCACACATTTCATAGGAACAAGCCCCCAGACGACTTCTCAGGAAGTCTGATTTCTGCTTCTCCTACCATTTTGAATCCACCTCCACATTTTAGGAACTTATCAACAAATCAAAGTATTTTAGTTTTTATCACTACTGAACATATTTACAGTTTTCAACACACACATAGCTAATGACAATGTTTATGGGTTTGCAAAAGATGACCACGTGGAAACTATCTTATTTGTTCTTACATTTTCAGAAATGAACATAAAATTCAGATTCTCGAAGCTCACTATTTAAATGCCTTATTCTTTTTAACCCACAGTTTAAAAAAAAACAAACAAAACAACAAAAGCAGATACAATGTATTAAAACACGTAACAAGAGTCTACATGTAAAAATATAACTTTTACATACACCATTTCAAAATAATGATACGTTTGTCTGCCATTTGTTGCATAAAATTTACAAACGTATTTCATTACTATATAACTGGCAAAACAGGAGAACAGATGGAACATTTAGACCATTTCGATGGATTTATGGCATTTTACTCAGTGCTGATAGGTGGAAAAACTACTTGAACAGGGAATTTTTTTTTCTTAATACATGCCAAGATTGTGTGGCTGTAAAAATAGAAACGAGTTAGAGACAAAAGGATGCTGACAAATACTTAACTAGGAGCACTATTTGTTTACTGCACTATACACCAAAGTCAATCATTATAAAGATTCACAACGGAAGTTGGTTCAGTTGTGCCCAGACGTCAAAGCTAGCTATCTGATGAGTTGCTGTGCCATAGCTTGATCTATGTGTCTATCAAATATGTTAAGTATAAACTTCATTCATACTGGCCAGAGAAATACTGCACTAGCCCCCTCCTCACAAAAGTGCAACTACACGCGTTAGGACTTATAAGGCTTGTTATAATGCTGCAGGACGATTGGAATATTGGCATTTTTCAAACGAGGGAGGAGGCAGTTAAGTCATCTACATTTTAGTGAACCCATTTTGAAGGAAAAACAAAATCAATAAAGCAACAAAATCAGTCAGCTCTGTCACACTACTTGCAATTTTCTCATTTGATGGTTTTTGAACTTTTTTTGTTTTTGTTTTTTATTTTATTTTTTTGTGTGGTTTTTTTTTTCCAAAAATCTGACCATGTATTCAGAAACGCCTCACTGCACACTACTTCGGCTACACATGTAGGTAACGCTTTAATCATCTTGTAAATCACAGCCACTTTGATTATGTCATGTTTCCGATGATATAAACATTGGAAGGCACAGTGGTAATAACATTGTAGCATTCTAACCTTGTACCTCTGAAAATCCCAGCATAGGGTCACATACGCAACATTACAATCAGACAGACTCCGTTTTTATTTTTTTGCCATGTCTTGGTAATGCTGCCAGTAATATCTACACACAATGTGACTTTAAGTCCTGTGTTCCCAAAAAGACTGGAGAAACAACTTTCTACTTATTTATGAATGAGAAGCAACATCAGGGTCAGCATTTCATCCTGCCTGCACTACCTCTCTGGAAGCAGGGTTGGCACTACAGGTTACGATAACGAACCAGGGGAAGGGACAGAAAGAAGACCAAAACCAAATCAACCCCCCACCCCGACCCCCCCACCCCCACCCCAAAGGGCAGAGAAAAAAATTCCATATGTACAGTAAAATCTTTTCTTTTAAAAAAGTTATTCAGTACTATTTTTTTACAGGAGAAAAAAGTCTGAAACAAATGAACAAAAGCTTACCATAGTCACTAAACTTTTCATATATATTTATATATATATTTATATATATATTTGTCATAGGTCTATAGGATCCATCTGTCCTTCCTACCCCCTAAGGAATGGCTAATGTCATCACTTCGTTGTCATCAGGACGTTTGCTGGTTTTGTTTCGCGGGCAGCCGCGCTTCCCCTTACGTGAGATCCAGTAATTCTAGAAACACTAGCTGACTTGAACACCAACAAGAACGTTCATGTCGTTTTCTTCAGAAGTACACTTTTTTTTCATTATTGCAAGTTTACAATTTTTTTTAAATTAAATATTTTTTTTCAGACTTACAAATTAATTATATTTTCTTTTATTATTATTTGTTTTTTCCAAAAGAAGTTTAGGCACAAATGCATGGTTCCACAGTGTGGAGAGATTGCCATTCTGTCTCTGGGCCGGGTCTCAGCCTGCACGCGCTGCTCTGCACATTCTGAATGATATGTTAAGGAGGGTCACCCCTCAAGTTGCACTTTTTTTTCCCCGTTCTTTTTCTTTTCTCTCTCTCTCTCTTTTTTTTGTGTGTGTTTTCTGTTTTCTGATAATTGGGAATGCTGAAACCTCTTGCGTCTGTGATTCATAACTACTCAGACTTGTCTTATATTACAAAAAAGGGGTTTAAGGAGAAGTGTTTATGTGGGTTTAAGATAATACAGCTGTTAAGGAAGTGGTCTCTTGTTTTAATGAAGCAATGTGGCAACTTGGACCTGAGGAGGGAAAGAGAAGAAAAGGAATTAATACATTTATAAAAGATAGTGGATTTTAGCGTGTGTGTGTGTGTGTGTGTGTGTGTGTATTTTAAAAAAATCTTTTTCCAGTGGGTGAAAGGAGATGGTTGGCGGTGTAAGACGTGAAAAAAAAATTAATAAATTATCAAGGGTTCATGAGGGAGGGAGGGGGAGGGCTGTTAACAAGGGCTCAAGTAGAAATGTTTTGAAAATGATGGCAACATACGTACAAATGTGCTTGACGCAATACATGGATGTATGGATTGTGTTGAGAGCTGTAAGAGCCCTCAATAAAATGATTTTTAAAAATAATCTATTTCCCAAGAAGGGGAGAGAGACCAGCTACTATGCGGATGGCAGTTTGGCATTCATGGGGGCTTTTGGAAGCGATGCAAAACGCACTTGCCCTTCACATCTGTCCCATGTGATTGGATGCGTCTCCCATCCCGGGGTGAGGACCGGCCAAGGAGAGCGGGGGTGGCTCCGAGGACACCTTTTCTTCCTCCCTTCTCTTCAGGCAGGCGGCTTTCGGATTCAGGTTCCTTTCTGTGGAGGGAGAACAGAGGCAGGCGGCGCTGGGTCAGTGCCACTCGTGCTGCTGGGCGCGCCCTGCCACCCAGGTGTCCACCTCCTGGGATGAAAGACCGCTTGGCCAGTGCACGGGGGTTGGGGTGGTGTTCTGTGAAGAACTGATCACACTGGAGCGTGTGGGGGGCACTGGTGCCAGCCGTGCCAAAGCACTCCTGGAGCTGGTACGGAGCATTCCCGGAGCTCCGACGACGACCAACAGTCCCTGCGGCTGTGGCCCGGCACTGCCCTCATTTCAAGAGGAAGGAGCCCGGTGCTGCCATGGGCACTCACTCAGCTGCAAAAGGGAAGGCCTGGCCCTCCACTACCATCAGGATGACAACCCAGACACCTGAGGGGGGCTCTACTCTGTGGTATGGGGTCGCGATGGGTTGAGGACCGGTTCCATGGCACGCAACCCTGATTGAAGCGAGGGCAACAGGGCTCCGGGCCAGGCTCCTGCTGGCACATCTGCACAGCTCCTCAACCTCCCACCCCCCCACCCGCACCCCCGCAGCCCTGCCTGATCTGGGGCGGGGGGCTGGGGGGAGGGCGGCAGCACTGACCTCGGACCTGCTGCTCCAGGCTGAGGATGACCGCCACGGCCTGGTGCAGGATCAGGAGCTTGGTCTGGGGCTTGTCGCTCTTGAGATGAAGCTGCACCATGCGGCCCAGCTCCTTGAAGGCCTCGTTGATGTCGCGGACCCGCAGGCGCTCGCGGGCGTTGTTGGCCATCCTCCGCTCCTTCTCGCGCTCCGCCTTCTGCTCCGGCGTGAGGTCTTCGTCGTCGTTATTGCTGCGAGACAAAAGGGGACGCGGCCTTTTCTAATGGCGTGGGGGAAACCGGGTGTCTGACATTGCTGTTGTTTGCGCTCCGACGTTGTTTCAGAGCAGTTTACCCTCTCAAGCCATGCCCTCAGCAGGCGTGGCTACCAAGCTGAACGGGCGGGGCTTGCTTCTAGAACGGCAGGTCTGTCCAAGCCCAAAAGGTGCTGGGTTCTCCTGAGCGTGAGCCAGGAGGGGTGATGAAGAGCTCCGAGTGTGCCTTTTCCTACGGGGGTGGGGGTGGGGGCAGGGGACACTTACTGATGAGGTCACACTGTGCAACCAGGCCTGATGGCGCTGTCAAGCCCGCCCCAACTTACTGTGCATAACCACAATTCAGAAAGATGGCCCCAGGGTGAATTTAAAAAAATAAAACAAAGCAAAAATCCCAACTGAAACCAGAGGAAAACAAGTAATTGGGAAAGACAGACAAACAAACAAACTTGCATATGTTCAACTGACATGTCAAAGTCAAATGTCAAACACAGTGATGGACAGAGGAGGGCTGCAAAGGCAGGACGGGACAGCAGTGGGGGAAGGATGGAGGGGTTTCCCCATGAACTCGTTTCAAAAGCTTGGTCCGTCCAGTGAGCCTGAGTCTTGTTTTGTCCATGTGTCCAACGAAGGGTTAGAAAAATTGAACACCTGACGGCCTTTAATGTCACGAATCTTTCTGATCTTAAAAGTTGAAGAAACTCACTTGGTGAAATGCAAAATCATAAGGGCGCACACTCTGACTATAGTTAACAAGTGACCGCCATACGCATTGTCTCAGGCCGGGTGCAGTGAAGAATGACTTGGCTCCTGGCAACGGCCTGGCTGGACCAGCAGACCCTGCCAAGGAGAGGTCACTCCTGCCCTCTGTGGAGTGTCATAGTGACAGGATAGATACTTTGAATGGAGGGCAACGAGGAGGAGCCATCCAGAAAAGCACACGAGACAAAGAAGAGAGCGTGGCATCAGGGTTTCAAATACTTCATGGGCCATTATGCAAACACCACAAAAGAGGAGGCACAGGAGATGACTTGCCTTCCAAAGGAAGAGCAGAACCAAGAACCGCCAAGGTGAATACGTCCACCTAACAAACGCAGGACCTTCTCTGGGTATAATGGATGCCAAAAATAAAGCATCACTGAAAAGTGACGTTCCCCCGCCCCCACCCCCACCCCATTATGGAAACTAACATGGAAGGGTCCCCCTGTCCGGACATTAACCCAGAGACCTGGGCTCCCGTGAAGCGGCAGCAAGGATATCTGCAGGACCCTGAAAATTAGCCTCCCTTAAGAAGCCATGACTGACGTGCTGGCAGAAGGAAGAGGATGGAGCACAGCATCTCAGAGGGGGAGGGCGCCTGGGAAGCCCATTCCACTATTTAACGAGGGCTGGCTTAAAATGTAGGGCGGTAAGTTTACTGTCGTGGAGGCCATTTCTGGGAGACTTCCAAATAGCAACAGGGACCACATCCCGAGAAACCTGATCATGGAAATAGGGACATGGTCCTCTTGGATGTGAGGTTCATGTTGAACCTAAACATGATGCATCTAAGTCAAGGGCTTGTGGTCCCCTCTCGCCATGGGTCAAATTGCTTACTACATGGGACTGTTGGTTAGTTGGGAGACAGCCATCTGAATGGAGCCAATCGGAAGGAAAAGGCCCTTTCTCTGTCATCTTCCTTGCTTCCTCTGATGACCCCTTCCCAACCCATGACCTTGTCGGGGCCAGAATCATTCATTCAAGATGGTCTTAAGTGCTGGGCCGCTGACCACCAGATCAGCAGTTCCAATCCACTAGTTTCTGCTCCCGTAAGAACGTACAGCCTGGGAAACCTGAAAGGGCAGGCTCTATCCTGTCCTGTAGGGTCACGGTGAGTCAGAATCGACTCGATGACAATGGGTTTGGGTTTTTTTTTTCTTCCTTTTGTACAGAAAGTGCAGTTGGTTTAACTTTCAGACAAAAAACTATAGGGAATTGAGGTCAAGAACATGGTTGCTGCAACATTCCTAACCCATCTTCTTACCAGATTAGAGTTCACATCCAGGAACTAGACTATGGTGCAGAGATGTCAGACATTTGCGAAAACGTAACCAAGGGGCAGAAAAAAACACATAGTAATTGACCGTGCTCTTAAAATCACAGTATGTTTGCGATAAAGCCTGGGATCTCGGCATTTTCTCATATTAGACATAAGAAGAAAAGGTTACTACAGTGTTCACATAGTTTGGGTTCGTCTTTACTTCGTCTATGATTGCTTTTCAGAAATAATTTAGAAAAGAACATTTTGGATCAAATTTGTAGAATAAGTTTTAAAGCCAGTTTGCACTCGAATTGATGTCAAATCATTATTCTGACGGTGTGGAATTCACCTCGGGGCCAAATTCAGAAATGCAAAGGCATTTTGGGCCTCACTAGAGTACAGGCATCTCAAGCGATACTTTCAGTACTTCTAGAACCGGCCTTTCACTGGCGTTGCCGCTGTGGGTTTACCTGCCAGGAAAAAACGGAGTCGTTTCTTCCCGCTCTGTTCGCTTCATCAAAGTCCAGTAAAGGAATTAAATGAAGCGACAGTATGATATACTGTTACCTAGATCTTGACCTAGTAATGGATTTGATATCCTTCTTGTCGTCGTCTAATTTCTTGTCCTCGGACGATTTCGTGTCCTGCAGGTTCTCGTCGCCCTCATCGTCGGACTTGATCTCAGAGCTGCCGGACGAGACGCTCTGTCCCTGGAGGCCTGGTGGCATGCCTAAGGAGGAAGAGGGGAACCCACGTGACCCTCAGGCACGGCCCGCCGCCCCAGCGCCCATGGCCCAGGCGGGCCGGCTGGCTCTCGCGTTCAGACTGGGGCCCTGCCAGCCTCCTGCCACTGGTGAAGTCTCACAAACGGCACCTGCGGAAACAAGTTTCCCCGCACTGGCTCTGAGGTTAAGTTCTATTTTGCAATCTTTTGGAGTAGATGGTAATTTCACTGTCTACAAAACATCAACTTAATTGCAATGAAAATCATAATCATGGAAATCACACACCTCAATGTTCTGATTAAGAACCCAAGTAAATATCAGCTATTATATTGAGTTTCTTCCATATGCAATGATTTAATAGAAAAATGTCCTTAAAATATAATTCCCAGGGAGTGCGCTAAATGGGTGCAGTCAAGCCTTCAATAGATACCCTAATGATATTCCGAAATTAGGCTTCTCTTATTCTCCAGGCGTAATCAGCCCTGACAAACGTACATATGGAAGGCAGGGAGCTGCGCACGGGCGGCCTTTCTGGTGCTCTTACAGCTCACCTTTCTGTTCAGGGCAGGTGAGAGCTTGACCCAACATGGCCAGGCGCTCTCAGGTACAAGGTCGGCCCTCTATTGGCAATCTGGGCCATCTAGAACCTTGTCACCCTAAAGGTGGCCGATGGGCCAGCAGCATTCTGAAGCACCTGGGAGCCTGAGAGAAATGGAGAAGGTTGGGTGCCCCTGCAGACCTACTGACTCAGACGCTCCTTTTAACCCTGAATTGGACACATCCATGCAATCTGAGGAAGACTGATCTATGAATCGTTCTATAAAAAGAGCTAACCAAGTCATGTCCCGTTTCAAATGAGCAGACATGTCCATATACACGAAGGAGCTTTAGAAAATTCTTGGGAAAATGGATCTTCCACTTTCAAAGCCCCTGCATATAATTAATATTTAGATGCTATAATGTTTCAAAAGTTACATATATTTTTAAAAGCTTCCATCTCATCCGGAGTGGTAGTGTTATTACTTTCAGGGTAAAGGTGAGGAGATGAGAAGGTGTGTTGGAAGTTTCTCCCAGTCCACTGGCCAACAAGTGTGCTGAGTCTGGAATTCCACTCCTGCCCCAGGAGAAGGCCTCGGAGGTCACAAAATCCATGGGGCCCCAGCAGTATGAAGTAGTCATGACTGGACTAGATGGCTCAAGAGCTAATGCCACCCAACCCAATTCCATGTTTTAAGTGCACCTATGTTTCCTTCAGCCCATTAAAATAAAAACAAAACAGTCTCCTTTCCATCTTATTCATTTGGAAATGCCATTTCTCTTCAGGCCACCACTAACCACATTAAAAGTCCAGAATGAGCAAGATGTGGAAACAGTGAAAATAAAATTTCCTCCCGTCGTCCGGGCGTCTTATGCCTGCTGAAATAGGACAAGGGCTTCCAAGGGGTTTTGAGGGAAACACAATTAGCAGGCCGAGTCCTAAGTATTTTTCCGTTGGCTTATCATCTCTGCGCCCAACTGTAGGCCTGGGTCTCTGCCAGTGCTTCCTGAGGGAGGCACGCCAAGGCAGCTTGGTATCCGACGCTGAAGTCACAAGCGCCACTCCAAGGCCAACCTACCTCGGTAAGGATCCTGGGGTGGGTTCAAGTCCGGGGAAGTGGCAGACTGGACAGGCAGCTGTGGAACCGGAACCTGGTTTGGCACAAGGGAATGGCTGCCTCTCAGGGCCACGCCATCTTCACGGTGGGCCCCCACCTGAAAGAGAGAGAGGAGCCACAGTGAGCAGGGACCAGAGAGAGGGGCCACTAGCTATTTTGAGGCAGCCAAGACCTGGTGAATGCAAAACAGTACTCCTGACTACATTTCACTAGAGGGCGCTGGAGGACCACGCATGCACCTATAGTAACACGCGAAACACTTCACGCGCAGCGAGATGCGGGGCTGCTGTACATTCGGTGACAAATATGGCAGAGGAGCTCAGGCAGGTAAAACGTCAAATTGTCTCCCAGGGTGCTGCAGTGGAGCGCACTGATTCGTACCCATCTGTCTTCTATCATGTCCGCCAACAGATCTGACAATTATCTTAATGCCCATATGCTTAATTGTGGGCTTCTCAATTCCCCCATTGCTATCGGAAATCCTACAGGAATTTCAATTTGGCATTCGACTTTCATTTCAGGGGATAAGATTCTCAGGCCTGCCATTTTTTTCCCCCTTCCATAATGCCAGCTAAGCCTCTGACAGCGGAAGCTACAGCAGTATGGGACGTAGCCCCTGCTCGGTACAAATATAATAAAATGTCACCTGGCTTTCCCAAACTGGCAGCCCATTCCAAATTAATGTTTACTGTATTTCATCAGCTGCAGAGCTCCAAATCCAAAGGGGGACCATGCCTGCCAATGGCACCACACCGGAAAATGTACCAATAAAGGTTTTATTAAACACACCAGTAATGCCATCATTGCCATGCAAGGATGTTTGGACATTTTTCCATCCTCCCTCCCCCATGAGTCTGACGCTGGAGACGCCACATTGTACACACTCTTTGTGCTTCCAAGATGAAAATGAGAGCGGACGGCATGAGTCCTTGGTTCGAACGAGATGCTGCTGAGGGCTTTATTAACTACTACTGCCGACGACGCGGGGGCCAAAGACGGCAAGTGGGGGGCAGGCACGATGGCAGCGATCGCCCACTCAGAAACATGTGCCCTAAAGCAAAGGCGGTGGGCGTTTCTAGACCCCGCGGGGCAGGCAAGGAGTGTGAGTTTTCCTCTCATCGCCAAGCTACAGAGTCTAGCTCTTCACTCGGCCGCTTGCTTTAAGTGAGCATTTACAGAAGGGGGTGGTGGTGTCCCCCTAACAAGATTTATTTCCCGAGTTTAACACGACTATGGATCCAGACGCTTCATCTCTCCAACCCCAAATCTGAAAACCACAAGGTAGAAGTTTTCACTCTTACCCCGAGCCCCATCTGAGAAAAGTCATTTTCCAAAGAATGAAACAACAAACTTCGGAACCAGACAACAATCGAAGCCCCACGAGTCCCACCAGTGAAGCAGCCCATGTTATTGTAGAGGTGGCATGTCACCCTTCTGTACTTGGAAACAAAAGAAAGCCACTGAAGGAAATCATGCAGGCTGGTGAGACGTGAGGGAGTGCAAGCACTGGGAAGCGTCTGCGGTCGTGTGGGCAGTCCTAACGGGCTGTGCCAGCCCTAGAGGGTGGCAGAGCCTGGTGGAATGTGCCTCATTCACTAAGTTTGGGGGAACCTGGCTCTCTAGCCTTTTATGGGGGAGGGGGAACATCACTGGTACAGAGACCCTGATGACCTCCCCCAAGGAGCTCATTGCTCCGTCTGCACACGGAATCTGTGCTCCGTCAATCCCACCCATGAGTCTCTGTGTCAGCTTCTGCGGCCCCTTCTCACACATTCCATCCAGTGGTCCTGCCTTGCTCCCACCCTCCCCTCCACCTGACGGGCACCTCCCCCGTGTCCTTCTCCCCCTTCTATCTTTGTTCTCCTGCTGTACAAATGAGTGATCGTTAGATTCTATTTGGGTGTTGGTGTGCCATTTCTCTATCTGTGCTTGTACAAACCTGATTCCTTCAATGATTATCTTTCAGTCTAAGGTGTCAAGCTGGAGGCATGGATTTTACAGGTAGCTTTGGATGCCTGTCAATCAACGACAGCCTCAATCATGACCATAGTGCTGATTCATACTTAATGCTAGTCTCCAGGGGCCCCACAGAAGGATTATTAGGAAGCAGCCACGAATTTGACCACAGAGAGGAGAACACCTTCACTTTTCCACTCATCCTATTAACACTCTTCACCCTATTACTGTCCTTCAGTCGTCTTCGTCGGCATCTGTGACCTCATTGAAAGTTAACACTGGGCTTCTCTCGTTAAGAGGTACTCAGTTACCAATACTGAAGCTCCTCTCCCTTTTACCTTTTTCTTTAAAATAAATTTCCAGATTGTATTGCGATTCGTTTCCAATTGAGAGAAAGAAACCCCCCAATTGATTGCTTTCCCGCCCCTCAATTTTTGAAAGACAGTAGAACACCACAAAGATTATGATACCGAGAGGGAGAAATAGCTAGGTTTTAATTCTCCCTGGTTCCTTTGTTAGCTGTATAACCATGGGTAAGTTACTCAGATGCAAAATGAAACAAATATATAGGTTACAGAAAACAAATTCCAGATTTATTGTAAGTAGTAGCAATAATCGGTAAAACAATTGATGCACAATTGGTATGGTACTCAATAAGGGAAATACTGCTTGTATTTTAACTGAAAATACTGGCATGCTATAAGAAGAAAGGTGATAGCTTGAGTTGTCTCCCCTTATGGTCGCCTTTGTACTTTGTTTCTATTATATTCACAGCTATTGGATTTTAAATCTTTCTTCCGTACAATAACACACCAAAAAAACACCTCAAGTGACATTATAAATATAGTTGAGAACACAGTTGGTGCAACTTTACTTCTGCTTGGATTTTAAGCACATATATTGCTTAACTTCGTCATTTTCTATATCATCCTAAATAATATCCATCATTTTTCATAAAAGAAGTTGGAGATATAGTTATCCTTGATGCTCTAAGGCAGTGGTTCTCAACCTGTGGGTCGTGAACCCTTTGGGGATCGAACGACCCTTTCACAGGGGTCGCCCGATTCCTAACAGTAGTAAAATGACAGTGATGAAGTAGCAACGAAAACAATTGTATGGTTGGGGAGGTCACCACAGGAGGAACAATCTTAAAAGGTCGCGGCATTAGGAAGGTTGAGAACCACTGCTTTAAGGCCTTACTTATTTATCATTTACATGTATCCCAGAACAAATGAATGAATGACCCAAGATGGGCCCGGATCTGTGTGGGAATGAGCCTGGCTCTCGGCGTTTGTGAAGCGGAACTCCAGTTTGAAGAATGAGCTTTCTTCTGCTCCTTTCCTTGGGCATAAACAGTATGTCCTAGTCTTAGTTACTTCTTTCAGAAGCCTTAGTTCTGGTCACAGGGGCCCAGGCCAGAGGGACAGGCTTGGTAGTCCAGAAGTAAACCCTCACATATAATATGGTCAATGGATTCTGGACAACAATGCTAATGTCCGTTTGGTGGGGGAAAGCAGAGTCTACTTAATAAATGGTTCTAGGGAAATTGGATTTCTACATGCAGAAGAACAAAAATGGGATCCCTGCGTTACACCACACACAGAAAACAACTTCAAAGTGGGTTACAGGCCTAAAGGTGCAAACTGAAAGTAGGAAACGCTCAGAAAAACAGGCAAGGGTAATAGCTGTCAGGGCTCAGCGTTCCACAATGGACTATTTATGATAAAAACAAAAGCACAAATAGTAAGTGACAAAATAAATAAGGGCTCATGGATGGCTAAGGCAACAAAGCAGAAAATAACAAGTGGTAGTGAAAAACTGGGGACACCTTATCCATTGCTGGTGGAAATGCAAAACGGTACAGCATCTGTGGAAAAGAGTGGGGCTCGTCCTCAGAAAACTACACTGGAACAACAAAAGGGTTTAACAATTCCACTCATTGCTATGCCCAAAGCCTTGAGAGAAGAGATTCAACCGGAGATCTGGACACCAACATTCGCTGGAGCAACATTCAGAACAACCAAGAGGTGGAAACAGCCTTCATGCGGACCCACGAATGAATGGATAAATGAAATATGGTACAAGCTAGTCTCAACAGGCTTCATTTCTCGCAGCCCCACAAAGCATTATTAGGAAGTAGCCACGGATTTGACCAAGAGACGAGACGCCTTCGTGTTTAGAATCATCCTAGCAACGCTCTGCAGTCTTCTTCGAAGGTATCGGGGACAGCTCTGAAAGTTAACATTGGTCTTCTCTCGTTAAGACGTACTTGGTTGTCAATACTGAAGCTCCTCGCCCTTTAAAAAGTTTCCCTTTCTTTTCAAACATTAAGAAGACATTGAACTCACAAGTCGAGCACAAAGAGACAAAGATGGCATGGTCTCAATTATATTGAGCACTTTAATCAAAGATGCCATAGAAGAATCTTGATCAAAAGGAAGAGAATTCTGTAAAGCGGAGCGTAGGTGAACCTCTGAACCCTTGACAAGGAAAATCTTTAAACCTTAAATAAAAACGATCCCCTGAAACTACCTCGAAACCAAGCAACCTTTTAACTTAATTTGTAAAAATAAATAAATAAAAACACGGCCTATCTCTAGCATTATGGTCATTTAAGCACTATCTATATGGGATCAAAGGGCAACAGATGCTGGAAAGATGAGCTAGGGCACAGTAGGAGGCAGAGAGTGTATGCTAATGAGGGAGTTACACCTCTCTGAAGGACCGTGGGACTGGCTGCCCAACGTGAAGAAAAGACCCCGCTGCCACTAAACTGCCCACGTGGAGACTGTTGAATTGGTGTCCATGTTGCTGCGTGTGGACTGAACAACCAGATAAAGACACAAAGAAGAGATGAGCTGCCAAGAGTCCCATATAATGATGCTGGAAACTGCATTCGTAAAGAATATTTAATGACTGGATGTCTTATAATGCAATAAACCAATCACGGTCCCTCTGGTTTGGAAACGGGAGAACAGGAGAGGAAGGGGAGGGCTCACACTGACCCAGCGTTAGAGTAAGTCATGACCAGAGACAAGAATGCTGTCAACAGGCAGGATGCTTCTCTCCCCACACAGGACACAGGCAGGCCTCGGTGACATCCCCTCCCCAGAACCAAACTCACTGCCATCGAGTCGGTGCCCACAGCCACCCTATAGGATAGGGTAGAACTGTGGGTTTCCCAGCCAAACTCTAGAGGAGCAGAAAGCTTCCTCTTTCTCCCGCTGAGCGGCCGGTGGTTTTGAACAGCTGACCTTGTGGTGAGCTGGTCAACATGTAACCCACTATGCGACAGGGCTCCATACAGACAACCCCTACTTTCAGTACCAGGCTTCGGACCACTGCTGGCATGGTCAACAGATCGAAGTAGGAGCAGACTGGAACTTTTTCTAACAATTTGAGTGAGGTGTCAAGGCGCCAGATCCAGAAAAAGTGAAGGGTCTAAGTCCTGGAATGGAAGGCTGGGGAGAGGTGTAGCGAGCCTTTTCTAGAGCCCGATTCCAGAGACCGGACTACTGGCAGGGCTCTGAAGAGCCACAGCCATTCAAAGCAGTGTGCTTGGCTGTTCGCTTTGAATGGGGCACCGCCATGTTCGAGGAGGGTGTCTGCCACTGTTAGGAAAATGTGCTCTCCCTTTGAAGTGACTGCACCAACCCCTGCTCACAGGTTCGGCCTCACAGTCACTTGCTCATGCCGCCTGTGCAGCCTGTCAATCAGGGAGGGACCGTTGTGCCTTTTCTTGCACGAAAGTGAGGCTCAGGAGAACCAGCTGCACCTGTCCAAGTCCAGTCCAGATTCTTAAAGACACGACAAGGCAGGATCTCACAATAAATAATCACCAGGGTAACTACGGAACAGCAGACTCTGACCATCTACACATGGAGTCTAAGGACGCGTCTCCTTTTAGAATACCCACATGTACGCAAAGCTCTATTTCCTTAACCTTTTCATTTAGAGAAAACCTTAGGCAACAGTTAGAAGCCAGTTTAGGAAAAGAGCAGATCTTTATCCAAACTGACTGTCTGGTTCATTAAGAAAAGAGTTTTCTCTGTAGTTTTTGATCTTTTCCCGGAGAAAAACGAAACCTTCTGAAGCATTCGATAGTTACCTGACTGGCGGAGGGTGCATTTGGACAAACACGTGTTCCCTTCTTCCCCCACCTGGTACTGTTTCAGGGGCTGGGGAAGGAGGGGGAGTAAGGCAGAGGGGCCGCCTTAGGAGAGTTTCCGGGACTCCACGGGATGGATGCTGGATGGAGGGATCTAGTGCCGTAGTGGAGAACCATCTGTGCTCACTCAAGTGGAAGGTGAGTGAATAAAAATTCCTAGAACTTGGGTTTGGACGTGGAGCACTCTTGGATCCCGGGCTGCACTCTGAGTCCAGCGAGTCTCCTTGTAGCTCATGAGCCACGGCCGCTGCATGGCCTCCCTCTATCAGCACTCCAGGATTTGACAGCACTTTGAAGCTGTGCAGAGGGCTGCCAGCCCGCTCCCGCCTCAGACGTGGGGAGCGGGGTCCTTCTGTGTTGTCTGCTCTCAGTCTGGAAGCTCCACAGAAACCTGATCACTTTGGGTGACCCTGCTGGCTTTTCAAACACCAGTGACAACACCTCCAGCCTCACAGCAATGCACGAGGAAGGCCAACTGACAGACCAGTGGTGTCCAGCGGCTCAGGCAGAGGGACTACTGTGAGGATGGTGCAGGGCTGTGCAGTGTTTCAGTGTGCTGTGCACAGGGTCACAGCCAACTCAATGGCACCGCCATCACCACCACCATCAGCACTTCTGCCCCTCTGGCTTCTTGCCCCTTTGGACTACAGCCCAGGCTCCCCCTTCAAGGCTTCTCATGGAACATTCTCTCAGGCTAGTTCCTGATAACCCCTCTCTGTTTCAGTGACTCTGAGGACAGGAAGCCAAGAACATCTCATGATCTCGCATGTTATGTTGAAGCAGAAGGGAGTGTCCCACGAATGGGCTACCCCAGGGGAGTGGTCCTCATTTGAGGTCCAATGAACTGAACAAGGAGGAAGGGAAGCTGGGATTGTGGGGCCCACACATGGCTGCCTTGGCCTGTTCCTCTCTCGGGCTCAGCCAGTCATACCTAGTGAGCATCTTATATACAAGTCGCTCAGGGGAACGCTTGACTGCTCACGGAAGGGCTGGCGGATTGAGCCCCTCCGCAGCTCCAACGGAGAAAGTGCGGTGACCTGGTCCTGTAAGGTGGCTGTCTGGAAACCTCTAAGGGGCAGTTCCATTCTGCCTCCTGTGGGGTTTGAATGAAATCCGCAGCACCCAGTGAAACCCCCACCCCACCCCCCAGTATACCCCCTTACGGGCAGGTTACCTAGGTTACACGGCATCTCCACTCAAGTTACATTCAAATTCCGACACAGCTAGCTCAATTCTCCTGCGGACATTTAATAATAATTACCTCCTTTAGGTGTGCCTTTGCTTTCTGAATCATTCAAGTACGGTACATTTTAAGAAACCTCAATTTTGAGGAAAAGCGTCTATATGCCCGAAACACTTTTAAATCACAGAAAGTATGACTTTAGGGGC
Organism: Echinops telfairi; assembly: GCF_000313985.2. Lineage (NCBI taxonomy): Eukaryota > Metazoa > Chordata > Mammalia > Afrosoricida > Tenrecidae > Echinops > Echinops telfairi. Next base: position 41,483,282 of record NW_022111300.1, read on the forward strand.
TTGGAGGGACGTTGGGAATTGGTTAGGTTAAACTTCTCCTTTTTTCCCCCCAGGAGTAAGAAAGCTCTGGTCAAGAATGGGTAAGTGACTTATGGAATGAATGCCCACTTAAGAGGGCCGTACAGCTTGGGCGCATACTCACATATGGGGAGGACTTAATTTTTTAACTTCTTGGGTTTTTGTTTTTTTCTAAAACTGTATGTGTGTGTGTGTGTCTATGTGTGCCTGTACAAGAAACCCCGAGAAGACCCAGGCTTGTGTGAGGTGACTGCAGTGGAGAAGCAGCTTCAGGTATTTCCCACGCAAATGAGCAAAATTAGTCGGGGCGGTGGGGTGGGGAACTTTCAAGACCTGGAAAGACAAGGCCGGCCCACCAAGTTCCGGTTCTCACAGGTTTCTTCACACACACACACATACACACACACACACACACACACACACACACACACACACTCTCTCTCTCTCTCTCTCTCTCTCTCTCTCTGATATGAAAATCATTTAAATGTTCTCTACTATAGAGGGGGGTAAAAACCCCAAATAAAACACAGTTGACCAACTGAGGCCAAGGGCAAGATGTCTAACTAAATTACAAAATTTCATATTTGCTGCAACTCCTCCAACATAAACAGATTTAAGAGATATGCAGTTTGCAGATCAGGCGAGTGCTGGCACGGCGGGTCTTTCCACGCGGATGCGGAGCGCATCCTGGTGAATATCATCTTCGTTACCCTCAAGCTCACGACAAGCACCACAAACAAACAAGACATCCAGTGTTCTCGCTCCCTTTGTTTCCAGGGAGTATTGGGAAAGTAATTATTCTGTTGTATTTAAGAGGCCTATTTCATGGATGGGAAAATGTATTACATTTCGTTTGGCAGTTATTCAATACTTGTTAATGTTATCTCCAGAGATAAATGCTTCAAAACAGGCTTGCAGACGGAAGCTACTTCCCTGCTACCATAATCCTCCTAAAAGAGGGCAGGGTGGGAACTCTGCAAACTTGCTCTCCTTTGCTCGACCATGTGACAAAGGCAGAGCATGCATGCCCTTTCTGAGAGAGGCCACGCAACCGCCATGTGATTACAGCCATTTCAGTAGGTACCCCGGTCTTGAAAGTTGTTGTCAGTGGCATTTCGAGTAACAACGAAAACGTCCTTTGTGACATCGTTTTTGGGTGGTGGTTGTGTTTCTTTAAAGGAGAGAGAGAAAAAAAGTAACAGGAAAATGTGACAAAGTCAACCCTTCTGGTAACTTTTACTTTTCTCTCTTCTTGTTCTGCCATCGACCCAGGCAGAAAGGTTTGATGGGTTTTCACTGTAATTAGACACCCATTGACATAGAAAACAGTTTTGGTGTCTGAACTGTAATCTCCCCATGAAATATCAATTATACATGACAGTTGTCGAGCGCGAGATCTCCGTTTCAATTATCTTGCCAGGTCTCTGTCATGTTAGAAGAAAAGCAAACGCGTTCTTCGCAAATGTGCAAAATACCACTTAGCCCCCAAGTGCAGGATCTTGTGAAGATGGGGGAAGCGGCCACACACACTTCTTTTTTTTTATTTCCTTCACGGCTCACAGGTGCGGACTGGGAAGTTAACACAAGGGCCGTGGTAGTTGGAATCTGAGCGGGATACCACCAGGGGAAGAACGATGCGGTTAAAACCCCCCACAAAAACCCAGAAACAAGAGAGCAAAGCAAGGGCTACCTTTGACACCCAGGCTCATGTGTGGGGCCAAAACCTTAACATCTGGGTTTCTTCAACCACAATATAACATCAGTATTTCTCAGTTTAAAAGCGTTCGTCTGCTAGTGCCCGGGCAGAGGCATGGGGAAGGACTCCCTCTGTAGTCGGAGCACCAGCGAAGTCTCTGGTTTGGGTTTCGAGTGGATTCCACAGAGCCTGGTGACAGGAAGCCTGCAGTGGTCTGGGAACACCTCCGTTTGTCTCCCTCCCTCCTGACGTGCAGTTTACCGTGTGTCATTCTTGGGAGCTTTGCTGCATTCTGCAGATAATACATCCCTTCCAGTAGGATTTCACCGTGATTCCAAGCGACCCTGACCTTGGCAGGGCTGCTGGGCCATCTACCACATAACCCTGAGGCTGAAATGGCAATGGTGAAAACAAATGGTTCTGTGATGTCATTTGAGGAGACACAATTGGCTGGAACCTGTTATCAGTTCACTTTTTTCGGTTCTAACTCGCAAGTTCCATCTATTGAAAATGGTTTCATTTCTCTCCTCTGTACCTGCCCCCCCTGCCCCCCATGCTCTGTATCACTTTCCTACTGTGGAAACCCTAACTGAATGCAGCCCAGCAGTGGGACGGGCCAGGAGGCTGCATGGGCCTCAAGTTGGTCTACGCCCAGTGCCCCAGGCCCATTTAGCAGAATGTAGGCGTAGTGAAGTATTCGCAATACTTTGAAGCAATCTCTTCTCTTCAGAGCATAAAACAAACAAAAAAGGCAATAAAATACTTGATCGGTCCTTAGAATTTTGTCCACGTCCAGGACTGGCACACCTGGACAAGCACACCTTCGGGACGTCCCCTCTATACAAACTCACACCAGCCCAGACGGTCTCTCACTAGGTACTGAAGCTCCCCTGACTGGCATCCCACAGTGTGGGTCCTAACAAGCTATGGATACTTTCAGGCACAACCAGTATGTAGACTAAGGGGCAGTAATCTAACAGGAGGCAATACTGTGCGGTTTGAAACAAGGGAGGTGCCAGGGTGATGCCCTTTCACCACGTGGGCTTATTCAATTAGTAGGCAGAGCTAGTCATCTGAGAAGCTGGACCATCGAAAGAACCCCACTTCGGGACAGAGAGGAGACTGAGTAAGAACCTATGATGTGCAGGTAGCCCAACCTTGCTTGCTGAAAGCGAGGAGGGCTGGAAGCAGGTGCTGGGGAAGATGAGAGTCCTCAGCCTTCAGCATGGATGACACCGCAATCGAAAACAAAGAGCCCCACACCCGAACCAAGAAGTAACATGGTGCTAAATGGAAGACGGAAGAAGTCCAGGGTGGCATTTTCTGTGGGTCCATCATCAGTGCCCAGGGATGCAGCAGTCGAGAAATCAAACACCACATTGCACTGGGCTGCCGATCTGCTGCCAATGGACTCTTTAGAGATGTCCCTTGGAGGACTAACGTGAGCTTGATCCAAGCCAGATTGTTTCTGGTCCCCTCACATGCACTTGAAAACTAGACAATAAGTGAGAGTGAATGTGTTTGAATTCGGGTGTTGGGGGAGAACGTGCAGCCTATCATGGGATGCCAGATGAATGAGCAAGTCCGTGCTGCGCAGGCACAGCACGCGTGGCCCCAGCAGCAAGCACATTGAGACGCTGTCTCACACGCTTCGGCCCTGTTCTCAGGAAGAACCCCTGCAGAAGGACACCTGCTTGGCGAAGCGGAGGGGCTGTGAAAGAGAGGCACTTCCACAAGATGGGCTGACACAGTGGCTGCAACAATGGGCTCAAACATGTCACAGTGGTGAGGGTGGGGCAGGACCGCGCAGCATTCCACAACGTTGAGCCCAGGGTCGCAGTGGCACTTAACAACTAGCTTTTTAAAAAGAAAAAGGGGGGGAAAAGCTCTTCTTATTATTCACAAAACATGTGCTCATGGTAAACTATTTGGAGCGGATGTGGACATGCTGTGTTAAAGAAAGCTCGCCTAAACAAATGAAGCCTTGCCGAGTCCGAGTCCCCTGTGGGTTGAGTTTTTCAGTGCTATCTTACTGCCTATCACTTGGTCCCTTGTATGCTAAGGTCTAGTCCTGGCTTTCCGGTGTTCGATGGATCAGGTCAACAATCCCCACCATGTGCTTCCATGTTCGGCTGGACCCTGGGCACCAGGCTTGTCCCTGCCCATCTTTCGCTCCCACAGGCTGCTCCTTCCCTCCGCGTTCACAGCACCCCATCTGCTCAGCTGCACAGCACTGAGGCTTCAGCGGAAGCCCTCTCTCTGCTGCTTCCGCCTTTGCAGCTCGCAAGCCACCCCTCTACGTGCCCCACCTGCCCCAGAGAACTGTCACCTCCTTCTGGCTGAACGAGGCGTGGATGAAGGCCTCCTCTGACTGGTCACTGCTGTGGTTAGGGACCACAAAGCCAAGAACATGACCGCCGGGATAATAAGCCAGTTGTCCTGGAGTCAATGGCACCCATGACAACCTGTGTGTGTGCATCACAGGAGAACTGTGCTCTGGGTTGCTGCACATGGCCGCTGGGGCAGAACCAGATGGCCAAGCTTTTCTTCCGAGGCACCTGTGGGTGGACTCCAGCCCTCCTAACTTCCAGCGAGGAGTCCGGGGTGTGGATTCTTTGTACACCCCCCCCCCAGGACTCCCTTCACTGTGCACACAACTCTTGAAAATGCACTAAGAGCACCGTTTGCTAAGTCAGGGCACAAATGCCGGTTCCATAAAGTCTCTGTCAGTGTCTGTCGTGGGTCACAAGCTTCTCAAAGGCAGTGATGGGTTGTGCAGGTCACCGCATGGCGTGGTCATGTCGTATGCATCTCCAAAACAGCCAACAGTTACACAAACGCATCTAGGAAACCAGTTCTGAAATCCAAAACCTTCCTACATAGTCCAATATGCATTTAGCAGGTTTCTTCAAAATAAACACATTCCCTTTAACTCAACAGTTACCTTTTGAACGTGTACTCTACCCATGCAAGGCTTTATGCAGCCTCTGCAGGGACGAAGAGGACATGAGAGACAGTCCCTCTGGTCAGGCCCTCATGTTTAGTGGCAGGTGACAGGACTATCCACCTGCTGCCGATGAGTCCATTGTGACTCTCAGTGACCCTACAGGACAGAGCAGGACTGCCCCCTTGCTTTCTAAGGCTGTTCAACTTTATGGAAGCATTGTTCCTCTGCTCCCGCACAGCAGCTGGTAGGTTTGAACTGCTGGCGTCCTGGTTACCAGCCAAGTGTTTACCATGACACCACGAGAACCTCTTACCGGGACTATACAGAGGGCAAAGTAAGATGACTATCAAGGAGCCGTGGTGGTGTCCTGGTTACAATTGCAAGGTCGGCAGTTCGAATCTATCAGCTAGTATGCTGGAGCCACAGGTGGCTTTCTGCTCCTGCAAAGATTCATGACCTCGGATACCCACAGGGGGGCAGTTCTAAGTTCTACTCTGTCCTAGTGGGTTGTATGTGTCAGAATCAATTTGAAAACAGTGAGAAAATGATTACTAGGAAAGCATATAACAATCATGCGGGGTGTCAAAGACAGGGTGCCAGGAGGGCTGGCATACTTTAATGAGAAGGCAGTCTTCTCAGGTAGCCTGCGGCAGTAGGTGATGGATACGACTTGGGGTTATAAAATGGGACAAACGGAAAGATGGCCACTGATAGGGCACACCAATAGCACAGCTTCCAATAAAAACCAGCTTCTACTTTTATGCTGAGCTCGATTTGGCTACCTCAGGCACACCCAACACGTACCCAGTACCTGAAGCAGCGAGCAGGGAAGGTGTTAACGTGTGTCTTCATATTGTCAAGTTACATCTTTCTGACAAAAAGCAGGTTTTTGTAAAGCCCTTAAGAAAGCTCCAGTGCATGGCTACAAAGCAAACAGGCACGCCCTCGGACACCGAGGGCACCTCACGGCGGGCATTGCTGGCCCAGATGACCCACCCTCGGTCAACTGCTCGGAGGCCTTTCATCTCTCAGCTATAATATACAGTAATAGGTTCCATATGACCGGTGGCTCTGCTATAAATAAGATCAAAAGCAAAAGCAAGGATTTAATAAAAGAAAATGACATTAAAAGTAGCATTAAATCAGGGGGGAGGAAAAAAAGCCAATATTCTTTTTCTTTTTTTTTAAAGAATAAAGCTGCAGAGTTTGAAGCTGCTCCCCCAGTGTCTGAGCAGAAGCCACTCTGCACCGAGAAATCGGCATGTGCCAACAGGCGCTTGGGTGTGCTGGAGGGGCCAGGGAGAGGGTGGGCAGAGAGCAGGTCTCAGCTGCAGAAGGCACCATGGGGGAACAAGCAGATGACCCCCGGCCACCCGTTGCTCGCCCTTCCCTGATGGTCTCCGTGGAGAGAGACTTCTTGGTGAGCCAGAGGTTCTCAGGGACGCGGAGCAATTGCTCAACCCTCGTTCATGAGTTCTGAGAAAGGAAGTTTTTTTTGGCAAGGCATAGTGACTTGATAGGAAGAGCCAACTTCCCAAACAAATTTTCTTCTCGTTCTTTTAAAGAGAGAGAGAAATTACAATGTTAATCCCTATTCCCTAGCTGATCAACAGCTGCTTGGACCTGCAGCTCCCAGGGGGAAGGGGCGGGCTGACTTTCATCTCTGGGTGGAGGCGAGGAAGGGGATGGGGGCGGGCAGGCGGGTTGAGATACCTGGCGTGCAATGAACTTTAGTGATTCCACATGTTTCTTGCTTTGCTTTTGCAAAACTGCTCGGGTCTTGGTTGTGCCTGCTCAGGTCTTGTTTTTTCCTCCTTCCCTCTCTTCGCCTTGGAAGGCTCCCCTGAATTCAGAGGACATATTCGGAGAGTGAGGCTGACTGGGCTTACTGTGGTTGGGGTGTTTACAAAGGAAATGCCAGCCTTTACCATCTCTGAGAGGCAGTGCCTGGGAGCCCGGAAATGGCCATCTTGGTTGCTTTCCATCAGTATGTTTGCTATGTTCATAGAAGGTTTATCTGCTTGCATCCCCCTCCGGCAGGGAGCAGACTTATTCTCGCAGAAGGGGTCAGAGTTGGCTACCCCCACCCCCCTCACCAGCTCCCACCCCCACCAGCCTGGCTCACTTGTTTCCAGGCACCTGCTTTCGTGGGTGACCTCAGTTCCACACCTCAAGACTCAGACATTTCACCAAGCAGCTTTTTAAACAAAAACCAGCTGTTTCCCATCTAAACTACAGGGGGAAGAGAATTGGGCCGCTTACAGAAACATTACCAGAGACTACGGTTGGCCACTTTCACACACACTCATCTCCAAGAGGGCCCGGTCCTGCAGAGGAGGAGAGCCAGGGTGAAGGCAAACTCGAAATTAAAATGTGGAAACTCAATACCCCCGCTTCGAACAACACGTCCAATTAACTGCTTTCAGCCGAACAACGTGGTCACTGGGTCAGGGACGATGCTTCCCAAAAGGTGTCGCTTGACTGCTATTTGACGGATCTTTTGGTTCGTCCACGCCGATGTACGGTGGCAGAAGAGGCCGTAATGACTGTGCCTGTGACAGTCAACCAGTGAAGTTAAAAGCCCTGGCGTGGCGGGACACAGGCTGCCACCGTTTATTTGGGGTCTTCGTGCCAAAAGCCACTTGGTCTGCACCCTCCTCTCGCATTGTTCTGAACCCATTTTAACCCGTCTGTTTCTAAGCAGTGAAGATGTGTTTCGACATGCACAAGACTTTTACAGCCACAGCACAACGGGAACCCACACACGCGTGCGCATCACAGGTCTCCTCTTGGCTCTCCAGCATTTTCTGTTTGGGTATGAATGACATAACCAAATTGCTTCATGGGCTGCTACTTTAATTTCTCAGGGTGGAAAATTCCATGAGTGGATTTAATTTGGATGCGAGGGGAAAAAAATACATGCACGAAAGCCTGTTCTTCCTGTGGAGGGAAGGAGGCCAGTTGTTGCAGTGCTAGGCTGAGGGGTGGGGAGGGACGCAAATGGTTAGCCTGCTTGCCTGCTAACCAAAACAGTGGGCGGCACCAGATGTGCTTTGGAAGAAAGGGCTGGCAATGGATGTCCCCCAAATGCACTTCGGCAAACTATGAGCGCAGTTCTATTCTGCCCTATGGTGGAGTCACCACAGGGTGAAGCCAACTTGATGGCAGCTGGGACCCAGCCTGGGTGAGATGCAAGGGCTCACATACCAGTGGCTGTTTGTTTGTGCAGGTTGGGAGGTACATACAGTGAGAGCAGAGGCTCCCTCCTGCAGATCTCCGTGTCCTCACCAGCACGTGGAGGAAGCCCAGCCGAGAGAGAAGGAGTAACTAGAGATGTGCATGTTCTAATACACAACCTGAACACCACTGCCATCGAGTTAATTCCAAAGCTTAAAAGGAAACGACAACAAACCCCCCAAAATCTAGAGACCTGGGATTTGCTTTTCTTAGAAACACAGAGAGTTTTGGATGAGACGATCCAGTCACAACGGACTACCTGGCTTCTGGGCCACAGGTTGAGAACTTGCATAAAATAGGGAGTACGGACCCCAGGAGGGAGCACACTTCACGCGAACCCCCTGCAGGGAGAGAAAGGAGCTTAATGCTTGTCCGAAGTGAAATCGTCCTCCTTTGTGGCTATCTACGAAGCCATTGGATTTCTGTTTAAAAACTATTAGAGAAATGAAGATTCTGAACCTGGTGGAACCAACTCACGGTTAAGAAAAAGTCAACAAATCCCCCTTTCCTTTGTTTTAGTCTTGTTTTGCCTTTTAGGGTTTCTTAAACGGGTACCCCGCTGATATAGATAAAAATCTGCAGTGACACCGATTATCTGCTTTCAGGAATAGTTGGTAATTGTGACGATTAGGAAAGATGGTAGAACATGAGAGTCAATTTATTCTAATGTCAAATATAAAAACAAGCTTAGCAAGTATCTGCAGAAAGATGTTGACTACCTCTGTGGGTCAAACTCTCTAAGAAGTAGCTGAAAAGAAACCTCGAAGCGATTGCAGTAGAGGCAATGACTTCCCAGGCTAGCTCCACGTGAACGAGTCTTTCTAAGGCAGCCTCATCTCTTCCTTTGTGCGAGTGCTGTAAGCCTGGGCTCCTGTAATGTGTTCGGAAAGGGCAAGACAGAGCTGGCTGACATATAAACAAGAAGCCTGGTAAACACAGAGAGAATGGCGCATTGAGCCCTGGGCTTTCTGGCTCTATGTCCTCTCTCAGTCAACATTTTCCATCAACGGCTTGGCTTGCATGGCGGCATCCATTGCATTTGCCAGTATCAAAGTTAGTAAAGTTAAGTGACTGATGAGGACCCAAGGTAGGCCTTTATGGACCAAGGCTGCAACACAATATTCAAAGGAGGTAGGTAAAATTGTGTGTAGGTAGAAGAGAAGGTGCCCAGAGACAGGTTGGGAGACATGTAGCTTAGGAGTTTGAGCTCATTACACGTTTCATATTTATCTGCAGTATGATGGTGCCAACTGAATTCAGCTAATAAGATTGTGTTTGGTAGACGGAATGAAGGTATAAGGCACCCAGTGGAGGAGGTGGGAGTTCCATTCTGCCGTGTGCACCAATGTCCAATTTAAGCTTCCACACATGAAGTTGTCCTTGAGGGCATGTGGTAGGCGTGGGAGTCCTTGATCAAATAAGGAGGATGCACTAAAGGCTCCGTAGCTAATGAGGATTCAACACTATTATTTTCAGGGAAGCAGCTGAAGAGACAGTGAATATTTAGCCAAAAGGGAAAGACAAATACTGAATAGATTGCCTTCAATGAACTCAAAACTTTACTCAAATTGTTTGAGTTGGGATGGATGCAACTTCAAGGTGCCCAGGGGTGTCATAAAACGTTTGCACTGGACGAGTGACTAACTTCAAGGTTAGTGCTTTGAGCTGCCCAGCAGTATGGTGGGAGAAAGGCCTGGCCACCTGCTTGGGTATATACGAAAAACCAGGACACCCTATGGAGCATCTCCACAGGGGGGACACACGGACTCATCAGGAGTCAGAATCCGCTAGATGGCAATGGAGTTTTCAGTGAGGGGTCATGCCAACAGGCACAGCAATGAGGGCTGGGCAGACACAAAAGGCAGGCTCTAACACCTGATGGAAGTGGGCTTTTTGCACTTTGGGGCTCCTCACTCTTGGGAGGAAAGAGCCTGAGAGAGGCTTGTTGGCCATTTGGCAGAGGCTTTGTGGTGGGGTTTGGCTAAGGATGACGGCTAACGTCAATTGTTCTCAGTGTGTCCCACAGCCCACACGGGGGCAGGCAGTTGTACACGGGGTTTCAGGGGAGGTGAGTGCGGGGGTGGGGGGGCCCAGGCAGATATAGTTGGTGAGGTTAACAGGGCCCCTCCACTTCTAACCTGACCAGAGTCACTCAACAGAGACGGCTGTTAGCTAGCACTGTCAAGTCTATTTCTGACTCATGGCTACCCCACGTGACACACTGTAACGGCTCCACAGTGTCTTCTGGGCTGGGGTGTTCTTGGAGGCTGATCACTAGGTCTTACTCCCGTGGGGCCAACCTTCAGATGAGCCGTCAAGTGCTTAATCACCGTGCCACTTGCTAGCTGGTAACATGACCCTTTCCTAGTGGCCAACAGAGCCAGGCTCTTACTCGCTCCGCACCCATTGTACTGCTATGAGCAGGAAAAGGATGTCACTGTCTCGCAAACTCACAGGGCAGTTCTACCCTGTCCTACAGGGTTGCTGTGATCGGCATCGATTCAGTGGCAGTGGGTGGGAGGGCGGTGGTCTGAAGCAGTGTGCTGCTGCTGTTAAAATCCTCTCTGTGGCCTTTTCTGTTGGACTGGGAAACCCTAGGGAGCAGGGACCAAGTTTCAGCATATAGCCTGAAACTCAGCAACCTCTTGCTACAAGGATTTTGCAAGGAAGAAATGGACTTTGAGGCAAAACAGGCAACCTCAAGACTACAGTCAGACACTCCATCTGTCAATCATATGAAAGATTCTCACTAGGTCAGCCCACTGTTGCAGACCACTCTGAGAAATCATGAGGATGAACGACAGCCAGTAGGGCAGAAGTGCTTTTAAAGTGTTTGTATGTTATTCAACCTACTAGAGCTAAAATACTAGCACTTCCACACACAGGCAAAGTACAATGTGACAGGACATTTTAATCCAATGTATGACTATGTTTGCTTTTCTCTTTTTATTTTAATTTTTTTTCCACTTGAATTTATTTATTTATTTTTTCTTTTTTAACATTTTATTAGGGGCTCATACAACTGTTATCCCAATCCATACACACATCAATTGTGTAAAGCGCATTTGTACATCGTTTCTCAAAACATTTTCTCTCCATTTAAACCCCCGACATTAGGTCCTCATTTTTTCCCTCCCTCCCCGCTCCCCGTTCCCGCATGAGCCCTTGATAGTTTATAAATGGGTATTTTGTCATATCTTGCCCTGTCCGACGTCTCCCCTCATCCACTTTTTCGGTTGTCTGTCCCCCAGGGAGGAGGTCACACACAGTTCCATGTAATCAGTTCCCTCTTTCCTACCCATTCTCCCTTTACCCTCCATGTTTTGCCACTCACACCACTGGTCCTATAGGGCTCATCCGTCCTGGATTCCCTTTATTTTCAGTTCCTATCTGTACCAGTGTACCTCCTCTGGTCTAGCCAGTCTTGCAAGATAGAATTCGAGTCATGGTAGTGGGAGCGGGGAGGAAACCTTTAGGAACTAGAGGAAAGTTGTATTTCTCATCATTGTTAGCTTTTCTCTTTTTAAACCGAAGGCATTTTCTTTGGATGTGGGCTTTGTTTTAGTTCAATTAAGAGAGGATATCGAGTCATGAAAAATGCTTTCTTTTCAGGGCTCATCTCTGGATCTGAGCACTAAATGAGGAAAAGAATTATATTCATAATATTGCCATTTTTATGTTATCAGAAATCTCATGATTTAATACCAGGATGAACCATGGAGATACCAGAGGCACCCACCCAAATCTCTTTCCCTCGCCCCAAGTGGCCCGGAAACGATTTTCCCTGGATGAGTTTTGAACCCGGTTAGTGACCAGCCCTGTGTGATCCTTCCCTTTACCACCCACACTCAGAAAGACACACTTTCACTCCATTAGCAAAGGGGGTGGTTAATGGTTTAAAAAAAAAAAAAAAAAGCCCAATGAAGCACTTAGTCAGACAAGGACCCTGAAGAGGCCAAATTCACACTTTGGCCACTTAGCACAAACTCGCTGAATTCAGTGTAAACGAGCAGAGGATGGGCGTCTTAGTCCAAACGCAATACTAGATGGGAGGGCAGGTTTCCTTACCTTTGGAAAGAAAGCTGCTTCCTTCCCCAATCAGCGTTGATCAAGATTTGAAAAAAATCACAGGCTCCTATCATTTGACTCTTAAAAAAGCACACCTTTGGAGAAGCTTGTAGGGGAAATAAGATTGAGGAGTCAAAAAGAACATGGGATCTGGGGTGAAGGTCCCCAAACTTAGGTTAGCTACCTGCCTTGAAATTGAATGCCAGTTCCCTTAAGCTTCAGTTTACTCACACCTGGGCTCAGGTGAAGCCTGCCAACAACCATGCACAGTGTGTATCCAGCAGACGGGCTGCCATTTGTAGGACACCGAGCAAACGCTAGTTTCCTTTCTTGTCTTTCAACCTTCAACCTTCTGAGAGGGACACAAACCATGGTGCCGGGCACTCAGGAAATCTACAAGAGGTGGCAGGGGAGACCGCATGCCAGGCATGACAGAGACACACAGAGTGAGGGACAAGGCTCCAGGGAAGTCCTTGGGCCGTGTGAATACCTGGATGCTGATTTAAGCCTAGCCAGAGGCATCTCGGGAGAAAAGCCCAGAACATCTATTTCTGAAAAATCACCCACCCCAAATCTTAGGGAGTACAGTTGTCAGACCTTCTGGGGGTCTCCAAGGACCAGTGGGTAACTAGTTTCTGACTTAAGTGCCGGGAGATGAGCATGATTGTTCCAGGGGAACAACTGGGGAAGGCCTCCTGGCAGAGGCAGGTGGGGAGTCAGCGCTCTGAGGATGGGTAGGATTTGGAGGGGTGGTTCTCAACCTTCCCAATGCCCCGACCCTTGCAGACAGGTCCTCATGTGACGGTGACCCCCCAACCACAAAATTATTTTCACTGCTACTTCATCACTCTCATGTTGCTACTGTAATGAATTGGGTGACCCCTGTGAAAGGGTTGTTCGACCCCCAAAGGGGTCGTGACCCACAGGTTGAGAACCACTGCTTTGGAGGCTGGAGAGAGGAGGGCAGTCGAGGCAGGTAACCACAAGAGTAGCGCTAGCACACAGGGTCAGTTCTGGTAACATGCCCAGCCTGGTCACCTATGGGAATCAAAAAAAAAAAAGGTGCTGGTGATGGTCACGGGTCTTTGGCTGAGTTCCTGGGCTTGGAAAGGCGGTGAAGGTTTGGGAGCAGGAAAGAAGCAAGGCCAAATCACATAAGCCAGAAAGCCCGCAAGTATACAACGTTCGCTCTAGTGTTATGAACCGTGCTGCTGTGAAAAAAATCCCTTTCATTACACTAATACTTGGTAAATCACTGAAGACCGGCTTCAGAACTCCAAGGAAAACATTTTATGAATCGAAAGCTCACTACAATATGGTAGCAATTAAAGGAGATAACGTAATAGCTGAGGCAGAACCGCTGCGCTTTCCCCACCACACGTTGGGGCAGCTGCAGCAGCAGGAACGGCTCGCCTCCTCTTCCCAGTCATCCAGCCTCTTGGTTCCGTTTCTGGGAGGCAGGGGAGGGAGGAAGCGAGAAGATGACAGAGGCCAAGGGGCCTCCCAAGCGCTCCCTTCTTTAATCAGAAGAACTGAGTACAGAGCGGTCCAAGGTGCTGGGCGAAGGCCAACGCCAGCCCAGGGAGGCCTCTCAAGTTCCAGCCACTTGCTTCCAAGTCCAGCCCGATTGGGCAAGGTGTGCAGTCAGGAAAGGTGCGTGCCTCCTGCCCCCACCCCCTCCCGCCCCAGGGTGCTGGGCCGCCTGCATTTCCAGGGCATACCTCCCACTGCTACTTTATTCACTGCAGCTGGCCCTCAGTTCACAGGCTGCTTCATGTATTAAAATTCAAATGTGGAAAACATTACCAGTATCCTCCTTGAATTTTTTTGTCGTGAGGGGAAAGGGGGGGTGGGGAGGGAGGTGGGATTTCCCCTCCACCCCTTTTCCTTTTCTCCCCCCCACCTCAACTTCCTTTTTATAGTGGAATGTATCAAATGGTCAAAGGCTAACTTCAGAATGACTGAATGCAAAAACTATTTCCTTTGTTCTCACGCTTTTTGTTGTAAAAATTCATGCCCCTGTGCAGGATGGAAAGACAAGCTGGTTGATCTCTTTGGCACACGGGAGAGGGACAGATGGGGAAGATGAGATTCTGCAGGTTCACTGGAGCGGAGGGGCTGGGGGGGCGTGGGGGGTGGTTCAGGGCAAAGGATGACAAGGGCAGGAACTCACTGGGGGTGTGGGGGGTGGAAGCAGACCAGACGGTGGTCAACAGGCCACAGCTGGGGGTGTTGCACTATTGTCTGCTAGGCTCTAGGCCGAAAACGTTCTAGATCCATTTATCAGGAACTTTTCTTCAGGAGCAAATTGAGCAGCTGTTATCACTGCAGAGCGGCGCCCCCTCGCCCAAATCCCGTCAATGGTGTTCCTCTGTCATCATGTGGTTCCCTCCCTCCTTTTGCTCCTGCAGGTTTTTTCTACCTGGGCCAGAGTGCCTGACCTCCTCACACCAGGCTCTGAATCACACGCAAGGAGAAGGCAACGCAAAGGTCAAAGCCTTCCAAAAAGCATCTATGTATAGTTTAATATTTTAGAGGCCCACGTAACCTACACATCTGGTACTTAAGAGCAAACTTTACATATTTATGGGGGGGGAACCCAAAAAACTGCCTCTGAAGTGATGTCCTAGGAGACTGTTGCATCGTTTAACATATGCAAAATAAACACAGTTACAGAAATTAAACGATTTCTCTCTTGATTGAGAGCAGATATACAGAAACGGTTATAAGTCACAGATCTGGCTTTTCATAAAGCCAGATTTCTTAATTAAAAGCAGTGTTGTTTAAACACTGTCGTTTAAAAAGCACAAAGCAAAGAAAGCCCTGTACAAACTGTAATCTCATATTATACGCATCCCAAGTGTATCCGCTATGTTACCTGAGGCCAAGCAAAATTAAAATAGAGATTTTTCTTTTGTCAACTCTTAGCAACTGCCTTGGACAGAGAAACCGTTTTACTCGATGATGAGTTTTTAAGGGTCCAGGTCAAGGGAAAGGAAAAAGAAGGAAGAATAGATTCAGCTTTGGTATTCAAAATGATTTTTCCACAGTTAAGGAATGAGTTCATTGCTTCTATTTTTAGCAACCAGTATTTTTGGTTTCAAATTTGTTGTGGGTCTCAGGAATATACCACTTGGAATGAACCTCTTATTCTCAGTCTTTCATGAGGAGACATTAAGAGGACAGGAGAGTACGATAATGCGTGCTTATTCTATGTGCTCCTTCTAGAACCATCTTTAAGCAAGAGAGTCTTCAGCGATGATGGCCAATAGACCTTCATCCAGGCAACTTTTTAAGGAGCCCTGGTGGTGTAGTGACTGGTTCCTCATTGGGGTGCTAACTGGAATGTCAGTAGTTTGAAAACCAACAGCTTCTTTGTGGGAGAAAGACAAGGTTTTCTACTCCCAGAAAGAATTATGGTCTCAGAAACCCACAGGGAAAGTTCTACCCTGTCCTCTGGGGTCTTTGGAGTTGCAAGTGACTCAGTGGCAGATTTTGGGTTTTTTTTTTTTTTTTTGCTTTTTCCTCTTTTAAGAAGTAAAAGGAGCACTGGGGACGCAGTGATTAGCACTCGGCTGTGAATCCAGGGGCTGGCAGTTTGGATCCACCCAGAGACAACAGGAAAAGACCCGGAGATCAGCTTCAATGAGGATTACAGCCAAGTAAACCCCACGGCACAGTTCTCCTCCATCAGCTGGGGTCACTCACGACGGATGCCAATGCTGACTCAGAGTGCCCCTCTAGGTGAGGGTAGAACATGCCCTGTGGGTTTCTGAGATTGTAACTAAGTGAAAAATAAACTCAACAGCCCCTAACAACAAACGTATGATACAAAACAGGATAATCAGGTGTTTGCTGACAAGGCAGAAGTGTTTTAAAAAGCTATAGGCGGAATCACTCCCCATGCTATTCAGTAAATTGCTAATGTTAAATTTCTCACCATGTGATCACTCCATCGTATTCTGTCAAGCAGATTATCTGAATCTTCACTATCATTTTTTCTTTAAAAAAGGATGTTGTTTTCCAAAAGTACAGAGGAAAACGTTAAGTCCCCATAGAAATACCGACAAAATGGCTTACCTATTATTTAATAGGCACTTATTCCTAACACAAAATGCATCCTTCTCCCGCCCATATTCAGCATCCAAAGACACCGGCCGTGCTTCCATAGAAGAAACAACCTGCAACCATTCCTGTCTGAGATGCCAACAAGGTGACAGGAACTTCATCTGAGTCTCGGAGCAGAAGTTAGCAGGGTGACTCATTTAAAACTCCAGCAGTCCAACTCCCAGGCATGGACCCAAGGGCAGCGAGGCCCGTGTTCTCACAAAGGCATAGACTTGAAGGTGCCTATCAGCTTTGCTCCTAAGAGACCATCAGTGGAGCCTTTTCATCTATCTATCACCCGCGGAATGGATCAGCAATGTGGGTTAGTCATACAAGCATGGGCTATTTGATGGTGAAAAGGAAAGAAGCTTTGGGATTTGGTAGAACATAGGCCCAAACTCTGAAACCACTGAAAGAAGCCGATCACAAATACAAACGAGTGACTCCAGAACAAGTAATTCAGATAAATACAAACAGTAGAAGCAAACAAGCCCAGGACTGAGGGGTGTGTGTGTGTGTGTGTGTGTGTGTGTGTGTGTGTGTGTAAACAGGGGCTGGGCAGTTGGGACAGTGAATGGCAACGAGTTGTTTTGAGGAGGGAGGTAAAAAAGTTCTAAAGAGTTAGGTTGCAGTAATGGTTGCATAACCTTATACAGAGACTTAGAAAACACTGAATCGTACAATTTTCATGAATGGAGTGCAAAGTTATGCGAGCTATATCTCAAGATGCTATTTAAAAAACAGAGATTTTGTAAGTTATTATTCCTAAAATCCTAATTCGACATGCTGTCTACAGAATCTATAAATCTCCTCACTTACCATGAGTGAATGTCTGTTGGCTGATAGAAGACCGGTTCCATACCCTGAGCCCAGTCCACCCATGGCTCCATTATGAGAAGGCCCGATGATCCCATGCATGTCTCCGTGACCACCAGGCATAGCTGTGGATGGGCCCACAGCATGATTCCGGAGAACATGGATAGCATCATCCAGCCTTTCTAAACGATCTTCGATTCGGCTTTGCTGTTGGTTAATGAATAATGGGAAGTTTTTATTCAATTTGAAAAGTACTCACAAGTTCTAGAAATAAAATCTTAATGGACAAGAACCACAGGTTGTTTATTTCCATGGCAAAGTAATAAAAATTAACAGTAAAATTTCTAGAAAACTAGGGAAAAACGCTAATGCTATTAATTACATTATTTTTCAAAGTACAGTGAATTCTCTAATTCTTCCAGGTTGTCATAATATACCTATGCTGTCTACTCTGTTGGACTAGCTGCAAAGAGAACTCAGGTTTACTTTAGGAAAAGCAAACAATAATCAAATTGACAGAATAGCCTGGCAGGCAATGGTTAAATAATCCTAAAGGTTAACAATGCACATATAGCCTATTCATAGTCCCCTGATTAAAATACCTTCTTGAAAAATGTATTTCCTTGGTTTCTCCTATGGCACATAGCACAGCTAAGGACAAGTCGTCAGCCCAAACCGAAGTCACTGGTATCGAGCCGGTTCTGACTTGTGGTGTCCTTCATGAGGACAGGGTAGAACTGCCCCTGCGGGTCTCCAAGACGGTAACTCCTGGTGGGAGTAGAAAGCCTCCCTCAGGGGGGCCGGTGGTTTCAAACTGCAGCCCAGCGTATACCTCGGAGGCCACCAGGGCTCATGAAGTAAAAACTGCACAGAGCAGTGTGCTAGTAGGCGCATTATGCCCAGAATGAACTCAAACACACTAGAGTATCAGACACAGGGTCACCCCTGTGAGCACTGGTAGGATACAACCAGGGCCTAATAATTCTGGTCCCTTCCTCCCCAACTTGTGGGGCTACCATGAACCTAAGGTTAGTTAGTAGGGGAAGTCAGCATTCTAGGCAGAGGATAAGATGGGAAAATAAACACATGACCCAGAAAGCGGGGAGAAAGAGCCGATGGGACATACCAAAGAGTGTAAGGGTCCTTCGTAATTAGGAGATGACGAGGCCTGCCCTCCATTTCTGGACCAAACAGCAGTGCCTGCTGATAATAAAACAGATACCATTAGTGCTATAGAATCCTAAATGAATGAGACAGATTTCTGGGTTTTTTTGTTTGTTTGTTTGTTTAAAAGAAAATGGCAATGTTGAATTTTATTTAAACAATTAAGATCTATCACAAGAATAAATGCTCCATGTAAGAATTTGAGGGCCAGGAAGATATTTTAAATGTAAAAAAATATGTGTTTTACCAAGACTCAAATTGTCCTCAGGCTGGCTCCTACTTAATGAGTTAATTCTGATTTTTAACTGGAAGAGTTCCCATCTACGGCAAACCATCACTTCTGGGGCTTTCAAGAGGTTTATCTTGATCTTCGTACAAGGCGAGTTTATGTTAAATCAAAATTCCTTCAGTGGGAAACAGTTTGACTTGTCTTACAACTGATACTTAAAGAAACGACAGGGCTACAAAAGAACATGCACTGGCAGGGAGCTACTACCAAGCCAGTCCTGTAAAAAACCAAGCCCCAAAGAGCCCTCGATAAAAGAGCAGAGCAACTAACTGAGGAAAACCAAACAAAACAACTAAAGCCAAACTAAATGGCATCAAGTCAACTCCGGCCCCCAGCGACCCTGCAGGTGGAGGAGGACTATCCCTCTGAGCTGCGAAGACTAACTTTTTACAGGCGTAGAAAGCTCATCTTTCTCCCAGGAAGCAGCTTGTGGTCTTGAACTGCTGAACGTGTGGTTGGCAGCCCACTGCATAACTCACCATACCCCCAGACCTCCTCTGAGAAACTGACAAGTTTCTAGTTTCATCCAAAGGAAATAATTTTTCTTCGGAGTCATTAAACTGGAAGGTAAAGGAAGATTCCTGCTATGATATCTATTGCACGCATAACCTACACAGTAAACACCATTTCACATGGAAAGGTAATGGCACATTCAGTGTTAAAAACTTAAAAAATGCCTCGCTTAAAAAAGGTAAACTATTAACTATTAACTAGGGTCTGACTAAATAAATTCACCCCCAGATTTTTTTTTAACCACTTTCATCTAGTCTTCATGTCTTTTCTGGGTGTGGATGTGAGTATAATAATTTTATGCAAAATAAAAATAGAATCTTGTGTTCAATTGCTTTTTGTGCCAGAATTTGTACAGCGCCATCAGTGTGAACCGAGCAAGCCGCCTGCATACTTGCATCTTCATAAAAGTGCTTTCTCCCGATTGTGAGCAATT
This sequence comes from Echinops telfairi, assembly GCF_000313985.2. NCBI lineage: Eukaryota > Metazoa > Chordata > Mammalia > Afrosoricida > Tenrecidae > Echinops > Echinops telfairi. The sequence continues at coordinate 41,502,570 of NW_022111300.1, forward strand.
CGAGGGTGCACGACCAGGACCCTGGGGGTGGCAGGCTCTAGCCTTATTTTTGTGTCTTCTAACCTAAAGCCCAGTGCTCAGATTTTACAATCATTTGGGGCATTTTCTGGAAAGATCTGTGCATCATCACTTTCTCTGCCCAGAATTAACCAAGAAAAGGAGCAGCAGCCAGGTAAGAGGAGAGTCTCACCCTACTCCCTGGCACTTAGCTAAGTCTAGCTCATAGCCACCCTATAGGGCAGGCAACTGCTCCGTGGGCTATCTCAGACTTCTCATCTCTGCAAGAACAGCCAACCTCTTTCTCTCTCAGAGCCTCTGGTGGGTTTGAACCACCAACCTTGTGGTGAGCAGCCCAATTCTCATCCTTGCTGGAGCTCAGCACACATTCCTATAAAACCGGGGCAACCAACTAAAGTACGGTAACTATTCTCAAATTTCATGAAGACCTCAGGTGACTCTCCAGTAAATTATAAAACAGGTGAAATTAAGAGCTGCTCTGTTTCTAGTGGGGAACCGGGAATTCTACCTGCTCATTCTCCTTTCTCACCTGCCTCTCTGGGCCAGATGCTGCCTCACGGCCTCTGTGCCCACGCCTCTGCTTGTGGATATGGATACGAGGAACAGCTGTTCAGAGCCTCGCACAGTAGTACTGACCCAGAAGAGCATCACAATACTAAACTTCACTTTCCATTTCTAGAACAAAGACATCAAGGGTTGTTTTCACTCTTCTATCTTCCTGACTACATCTCTAGTTCTTTCAGTTTGGGCCTGGTCTCTGCCCACGGGGATGTGAGGATCTAGCTGGCCCTATCTGGTCGCTGTGACATCCCCATTTCAAGATCAACTTGGAAAAGGCTGATACGAAGTCCCACCTGAGCCATGGCCACCATCTCTGCAAGGTTTGGGGGCATTTGAAATCACTCTCACTCCAACAGGGCACCCAGCTAGGCATGCGAGTGGTACATGCTGGAATAACAGAAGGTCCAGGAGGCAACATTTGGGTAAATGTCTTCACCAAAAATTAGAGTAAGGTCAGGTTTCAATTAGATGCAGATGTGGTTAAGTTCTGTAGTCAGAAAAAGACCTCCAAAAAGCCACCTGTCCTCTTTGCAAAGAGCAGAGACGTGCACCAGGCCGGGTTTCCTGGAAGCATTTATATTGGTGGGCAAGGAGCCTCTTAAACGAACCTCTGAAAAGTACAGAAATTGCTGGCATAATTCTACAAATTATAGTTATTCAATTTGAAGGCACAGGTCAGGTTAATTTGCTATCTTTTTTTGGAAGGCAGAGGTCCCCTTTTATATCGCTCAATCACCTCACAATTGATTCACAAAATTGGAGGTTTTTTCCCTCAGACCCTCCATGACAGAGCCTTTCAAGATTTCTGTGGGAAATGATCCGTTTGAGCTGGCTCAAACTCAACTCATTCCTCGACCCAACTCACTGGCACCGAGTCGGTTCTAATTCACAGTGCCTTCTAGGATGGGGTAGAGAGTTGCCCCTTGGGGTTCTTGAAACTTGAAATCTTTATGGGATTGGACAACTTCATTTTGCCATCCCATGACTGAATTAATTGAGTTTTCCCTCGGGGGAGTTTTATGGGAGCACCCTAGTCTGCAGAGGGTGTCCTTCTTAAAAGCCAAGAAACACTGAATAAATGTATTTGTCACAACCTTTGTGGCTCTACAAACACCCAGTCATCTCCTTTTTTGGAACGCTTTTGATGTAAATGGCTCTGCCTTCATATGGCAGTCTGCCTTTTCCCTCCCCTTATATTTTCTGTATAGGAATGTGATGTCTGGGGATTTGGGAGGGAGTTTCCACCTTCTAGAACAGGAAGCATGAGGGGGGAAAATCACTTTCAGAACCTGTTACTAGACTCGAATGGTATTTCAAGTACGATACCTGAGAGTGAGGGAGGAGAGCCAACAGGAGTTGAAGGGTTTGATGAAAAGCTGTTGTTAGTATGATCTGGAGAATAGATCTGAAAACCAGGGGGAGGGAAAAAACAAAACAACCTTCATTCATTAAGCAAAAGTAGCAAATTAGGTTTTGACACTATTAAATTGCAACTCACATACAAATTTCAACTTAGGAAATAAATACAACCAATCCGCTAATATGAAGAAACTTTACAACGACTTACATTTTCAAAAGGCAAATTACTGAGGTGGTGTGGGATAGTGGAACAAAAACTGGGCTTGGGGGGTGGACCAGCAGGCTTCAGTTTGAATCTTTCGCTTACTCTTTTCTGGCTGCGTGGCTCTAAGCAAACCACGGAACCTCTCTGAACTTCCCTCCTCCCCAACAGAAGGGGGTGCAGTACCGCCTCTAAGACCTCCCCAACAGAAGGGGGTGCAGTACCGCCTCTAAGACCTCCCCAACAGAAGGGGGGGGTGCAGTACCGCCTCTAAGACATCTTCCCTACTCCTCCTTTGCGATGATTAAGGTATTGGATCCCAGTCATTTGAAGAACTGGATGAATGGAGAGCTGTTACATACTTTGGGGCCCAATGCTAACGTACCCCCAACTTACTTTCTGTCCCCAACGGTAAGGCAGAGCCAACCGAGCAACCGGCATGTTGGTCAGAGCACTGGCTTTCCATTTCCATTTATAAATGGCCACGTGTGGCTTTTGAAGAAAATACCAGGTGTGCTTCCTCAGACATGTAAGATGGGCCATGTTTTTCACTACTAAACATGCAAGAACTGTTCAATTTTCACTTCCTGGCAGCAGGCCCGTAAGGCAGAGGAGTTAATTTCTTGGGTGCCAATTACTGAGCAACCTCTCCTTGGACCTCGGAGCCTTTGTCATTTGGGCTTTTTCAAAGGCCTCGGCCCAAGTGGTTTTTCTCAACGGCCTCTGTGAAACCAATCCTAGCTCTTCAGTGAGCACATTTCCAAAGGATACGCAAGAAGAATACGAGATTCCGAAATCAAGACAGAAAGCCTAGATAGGTGAGGACTCTGAGAACAGCCACTGGCCCCTGAGGGAGCGGTCACTCCATGGTGAGTAGACCAGGTGGCATAGAGACCTCCCCTCCCCTGGGAGGGACAGCAAGCTCGCCTCCCGTTCCCCACTGATCCCGATGCGAGGAAGCTTGCATTTTCCCCCCAAGACAAAAACAGAAAATCAAAACAACCCAGAGCTATTTGCCATTCATTCCCTAAACTTCCCAATGCCCACTTGTGATTAAAGTCCACCCTTGTACAACGGCATGTGTGGGTCCAAAGTCAATATTTCCTCACCGAAGCCAGTGCTTTCCCCAGAGCATCTCCAGTCTGGGAGCCGCCTGCTGCTCCGCTTCCTCTATTTGCTGCAGAAACAAAAGGCAGAAGATGAAAACCAGGCAGGGAGACGTCTCCCAATTTTCTATTCCTGGTCCATTTACTCACAATTTAATTGCATTTTTAATGCTAATTGCAACACATTAATCTTTAATTAGCATTAATTTGTTTGCTGAGGTAGATGTCAAATATATTCATGTTACATTTTTTACAGATAAAATATAAACCTGACTCCCTGGTTTAAAGATAAAGCGTCTTGCTTGCTATGACTCTGCCCTCATGTCGCAAGCGGGCAAAGAATGGTGAATGGTTGCGGGAAGACCATGCTGCCTGCCCAATGCCAGGAAGGCTTCTTTCAGGTGCTGAGTCCTTGAACAGGCTTTCCTTTCTTTTTAAAAAACTTTTCCCCTCTAACAAACGGAACTATTGTCCCCAATAATTGACAATGATCTTCAAATAGATAAGTTGAAACTTCCTTTAAAATTTATGGAAATGGAGTGCCCCTCTTAGGGTGTCAAAATAAACAAAACAAAAGTCCCAAGAAAAAGGTGGGACTTCCTAGAAACGAAAGTACTTTTAATACTTTCAACCACACCTATTCCTTAAAAAAAGGTTCATTCACCCATATTGACGTCTATGTTCACAGGAAAACACCTGTTTAACTGTTATGTCCCTAAAAGTCCCAAATTCCAGAGAGAAAACACATCTATACGGTCATGACGCATCATCTCACTCATCTTAAACACTGATACTTCCGTCTACGAAATAGATGAACAGAGGGTTGGTCACAAAATGATATGGATTGCAATGCGTCATGCAGAGCCAGCTCTGTGTACCCAGGGTCTTCCAAATTCAAGTCTTTACAAAAACCGTATGGACTCCTGTATAAGCCAAGTTTTTCAGCATATTTTTAATTGTTTTTTTGTGGTAAAATTAGGTGCCTCAGCTGATACTTGGGTGGGCTTATACTTGAGTATATACGGTAAGTGGTACAATGGTCTCACCTGCCTTCTTCTGAGGTGAGGTCCTTGGTGCCCACAGAAGTCAATACAATTCAATACAAGGCCTGGCACATCTTAGGGTACACGTATGGAGACTTCAAAATCAGCAAATAGATATGGCAATTAAATAAAACTCACTGAACTCCCAGGGGCGGAAAAAGTGTGTCACTACCAAAATTTTTTTTCTTTTATTATTAAAAGATCATTTTATTGGGGGGCTCTCACAACTCTTACTGCAATCCATACATCAGTTGTACCAGACATATCCGTCCATAGATTGCCCTGGTTCTTTTCTAGACATTTCCTTTCTATTGAGCCCTTGGTGAGAAAAAACAATTTTTTAAGGGGGGGTGGTATCTTCAATGAGTGGATTAACCCAAACAAAACTTGACTGTGCAAACACAGCTCCCAACGTCTGCCAGCTCTAGCTGTGACCCCAAAGAACACATTTTCTGTCAAAAACACAGGTTGAGGTGGGTCTGCAAAAGCAAGTGGTGGAATCATTGGCCAGGTGGTCACATCGTCCATCTTCTCTAGTAAATTCCCCATTGGGGACCGGAGCCCATGGGAAATATGCTTGCGATTTTCACACACGTTCTAAGCTGGACACATCCATTGGTGAAACCTTTTGGTACAAGCTTTAGCCAGGTGACAAATCCAACACCCCTATTCATTTTTTTAATGATTAAAACAAAATGATCTAAAAGAGCACAGTCACTCGATAAAACTGCCTTATACTTTGTCATAGCACACATTTACAAATACGGTGTAACCACACATTGATCAAATAATATCAAATAATAAAAATATAAAAAAACATTTATAATAACACATTTATAAAATTGTATGAAATCACATGCACAAATTTGTTGCATTGGTAAGTGTTTTGTTAAGTACATTTTTACCACAGCAAAAGCAAAAAACACATTGGCTGATGGTGCTTAAGATGATCTGTGAAGGAAAATTCCGTGTATGGGCAATCTGATGCTGGGCAAGTGGAAGGAACCGGCGCATACCATAGTATGAAAAAGAGCTAATGGAAGACAAGTTAACTGAGATTGCATTAGGAGTTCTTTAAAAACTACAGATTTTCTAAGGAGAAAATTAAAATTTTGAAAATATAGACAACTAGCATCTTCCCAGCTGCCCCTCTTCCTCTACCATGCATTTCCACGGTAATTAGGGGAATTTTCTCTCTCACTCTCTTCTTTTCTAGAATCAGTGTTGCCGCTCCAGTACTACATCCCCCAAACACACACGCTTCCACCGAGTCAGCTCTGACCCCGAGCACGCCCCTAGAAGGTTTTTGAGTCTGTGATGCCTGACAAAAGCAGACAGCCTCATCTTTCTCCCACAGAGCAGCTGGTGGGCTTGAATCACCAACCTTGTGGTTAGCAATTGCTTTAGTTGAAAAATAGATCGGTCTGTAATTAAAACCCAGAGCCACGTTGGAAAAGGCCATATTACGTAATATGGAGCCTGTGCCAAAGAGGGCAAGACCATTTCACTAACAGACTGAATTGGCCAAGAAAGTCGTTTTCCAAAGATTGAGTCTTCCTCTGCGCAACTTCAAAACAGTGATTATACAATTAGATAAGCAAAAGTCAGCTTCAAAAAGCTTGTGGGGGAAATTCCATGATCTCTTAATTGCAATATATTACCTCCCCCAACCCCCCCACCCATCTTCATGGAACCAAACAAGATGATCTCAAACATCAACTAAATACAGTAGTCACACTTCAATGAAATTACACTTTGGAAAGATACAAGGCACGGTGATCAAATATCAACAGAAGTATTGCAGGAAGGGTGAAATAAGATTATACTACCAGAAGGACAAGACCGGTCATCCCTATTCCTTTAACAACATTCCAGAGCCCCAAGCCTTTCCTTCCCATCCACTTCCGGATCAATGCCCTTTCTACGGAGGGCAGTAAGAATTGGCAAGAAGTGGCAGTAAGAAAAAAAAAAATTGCATCCCTTTCTTACCCAATGTTGCCATGAAAATGTTCCCAAGTACTGCCAAGCCTGCTCACGGAAGCTACTCATGGTAAGGCTACTCTTTCCCAACCCACTGCCCAGGAAGCCGGTTTACCCAGCAACAGTCCAGCACAAACCCAAGGGCTTGAATTTCAAAGTGGGTTCAGGGGCCCAGCTTGCCTTTGCATTAGGAATGTCTTTTGTTCTCTTCCAGGAAATGAGGGAGAAGCTACATGTTCAAGATTCCCTGATCATGTTCTGCTACACGGGTCTTTTTCTAAAAGATTTCTCTTTTGACTTCTATGAGAGGCATATCGAACAGTATAAATAACCAGGAAGTAAATATCTTTTTTATTTTTTGATTTTAAAATGGTCTCATTTCCCCAATGCTCTGGGTCTTCTTCTTCTTCTTTTTTTTTTAAGTAAAACACACTGGTCCTTAAATGTGATGCTTATCCAATTCACCTTTAGGGCTTTACTGTAACAAGATTGAATTACTGTTCTAAGCACAATTTCCTCACCTTGTACATATTACAAAAACATTCAGATAACAGAAAGAAAGAGAGAGAGAGAGAGAGAGAGAGAGAGAACTATTCCCTTTATTTGGTAAAAACTGGATTGATGTCTTTGGCTATTTTGCTTGAATCAATTTCTCTTGCTCAAGAGAAAAATAACCAGGCTCTAAGTGGAGCCGCAACATAAATATGAATGGGAGATGAGCAATTATTAAAGAGGAACTGTAATTTTGTAGGAGGATTTGACATAGCCAGCCACCCAATTATCACTCGGATGGCTGGAACACAGGTGCTCTGCCAGGCTGGAAGATGGAGCAGGAAGCTGGGGTGCGTGTCTTTAGCTACATGGTAGACCACCCTCTGCCTCAGTCTCTGCTACCAGGAAATGCCACATCCAGTGTTAGGACACACCCTACCCTAAACAAAAGGAAAGGTGGTGCTTGGGGACCACCAACTGACCGATGGTCAGGATTTGGAACCGTGTTGCCCCTCTCTAGCACATCCATAACCCACCCCCCACCACCCTCCACAAGGGAAGACCCTGGAAACAAGTCAGGACCAAGAAGTGCACTTCTAGTAGTGAGAAGAGGCTGTTTCGTGTGGAGCATTTTCTGAACGCAGTCTGAGCAACTCATGGGCTACCACACAACAGAATAAACTGGTCAATAAAGGTATTTTTAAAAGGGGGCCTTTCCACCAATAATCTTGCCAAGGACAGCCTTAAAACAAACCCCCCAGTAGAAGCTACCATGCGGCGGCTCATTGTTAGCAGGAAGATTTTTCTGGTAGGAATTTGGGGTGGGGGGAGGGGAGAGAGGGAGTTGGACTGAGTGACCACGTGCCAAAAATGGTCGGGAAAACCCGAGTCCCACTCATGTCTTCTCCACTGGCACTCTCTGCACCCCGGCGGCACTGGTGCTGCTGCTGAAGCCCTCAGAAGTTCCATCCTCTCCTGCTCCCTGTGCCCCCTCCTCATCCAGCTGTGTGTGCAGGCGCGGGACTCTTGTAAAATATAAAGCGACTGCTATCCGACGACTGTAACGGTGCAATTACTGAGAAACCAAGTCCTCGAGGGGAAAGGCCACATTGCTACTAGAAAAGCCACATACCGAAATGCATCACATGGCAGACAAATATGTCATGAGAAGTGAAACTTGTAAACCGGATTAATTCGTGAACCAGATAGCTGTATTCCAGAGTAATCTTTAGCATATGTTGTGTTCAATCAATCTTGGGAGTCCTGTTCCTTCAACACTGTTTGGCTTGAGGTTTAAAAACATGTGAAACGCCAGGCATTAGTGGGCCAGCCGGTTAAAGTCTAATAAAACAATAACAGTTATTATAACTATTATGTTAGTTATATGCCCAATTCCCACTGGGGGAGGGGTGTGCATGTGAGAAGGCAGCCCCAAACCGCAGGGGGGGTCACACCCTGAGAATTTATGCAGATGGTCTCTTCCAATGGAGAGCTCCTGGAGGGGGTTCTCTGGGTCCTTTGGGCTACTGGATATCACTGTGGGGGCAAGGAAGGGTGTTGGGTGGGGGAGAGGAGGGAGAAAAATGCGTGTGACTACTGGCCTCTACACAGTCCTCTTCTACCTTGCTCTTGCTAGTTACATGCAGTCAACGTTGACCAAAGTGACCCCTTGTGGCAGAGTAGAACTTCCCAAGAGGGTTCCCTTGACTGTCACCTGTACTGGAGTCAATCACAGATCTTTTGCCTGCAGAGGCGCTGGGTGGGCTCTAACCGCCAACCTTCTGGGTAGCGGCTGAGACGACACTGGGTGTACCACCAGGGCTCCTTGCTAGTCTCTGCCGCTGGGCTCTAACGCCTACACTTCCTCCTCAACAGCCATGATCGGATGAAGAGTCGCTGGACTGGACTGCGTTTCAGCTAACGCCCGGTAGCATGACTTCCCAGGAACTTCGGGGATTAAAGCTAAAGGCCTCTTGTGTTGACAACTGCTGAAACGCTTGACCTAAGACGCTCCTTGCCCAGGGCCACTCCTGTTGAACGTCTATGTATCAAGGTTGTCTCCTAGGTATCAATGTCATACAACTCCAGGATGCTTGAAGAACCATCCCAATTCAAAAATGCACAAGGCAAGCTCCCACAGCTTGCTGGCAAGGGAGTAGCAGACAGCATGTCATAAGATATTTCACTCTTCAGTTCTCTACAAAAGCCATCGATGAATGTGTCCCTGAAGAAATCCCAGTAAAACTATGCACTGTCCTTGCTAATGGCTTCTCAAAAAGTGAGACCCCAAACACTCAGCCATCCAGTTCATTCTTACTCAGAGCAGCCCTGTGTTGGGTTGGATTTCTGAGGCTGAGAGTCTTTCTGGGAGCAGACAGCCTCACCTGTCTTCCCAAGAGCGAGGAGTGGCTGGTGGGTTAACTGACGGGCGAAGGTCAGCAGTAATTGTTAGCAGGCCATTGCTTACCTGACAGCGACACCTGAGCTCCTATCGAAAAGTGATAGTGGACATTGAAAAAAAAAAAGAAAAGAAAAATAAACCACTACTAAGGGTCACTCCCCCCAGAAGCCAAACAAATTACAAGCTCCTCCTGACTCAACGGGCATCTTCAATTTTGAGATGCAAAGGCTGGTTCCAGAGATGCCCTGCTGATGGTTCCAGAGCTTACACCACACTCCACACTCATCACCGGCTCTGGACCATCACTGACCACCAGGGAAACAGACACACTACAGCATGAAACAGAGATGGGCTGGCTGTCTCCCTCCGACCTGCAAAAGCAGTTTCCTAAGATACCAGTGCCCTGTTATGGGAAGGCCGCCCAGCCTGTGCGACTTTTCACTGGGAAAACTTGGGGAAATGTGATGTCCATGTGTTAGTGCTTGGACCCAATTCTTAGGGCATTAGTATTGCTTACAGTCATTTTTTACAGGATCATGTGTGTCATCTCAAACATGTGTCGGGCTCTGTGTTCCCTATTTACCAATTATTTAATTAGCTCTGTTTGTTCTTTGAGATACAGGCAATGCAACATTTCTTTATTTCCTGCATTTCCGTATGAGTGAGTATAAGCCAACTATTTTCCAAAGCCCACAGATGTATCCTATTAATCCATACTGTGCTGGCAAAAGATCGCTGACATCCACAGAGACCGTGTCTCTCCAGTCTATACAGAGAGGCGTCCATCACGGACGCCCACCCCACGCTGCAAATCAAACCAAGGCCTCCGAGAATTCAAGTGTGAAGAAACACGGGCCTCTCGGACACAGTGCGATGCTGAGGCTTA